>NC_043751.1:4975955-5637100 GCF_902148845.1 Salarias fasciatus | reverse complement strand
TAAAGGACGATTTTTTACACACCAGCAGTGAATTCCAGAGTGAATCTCATCATGTGAAAAGTGGGTAAAACACAGCAGAGGGGAGAAAGTAGAGCCCAAATATCAATGGAAATCACGTACAGGCTATTAGCTTTAAGGCTTTTACAGCGTTCCATTTCTCCTCCTGCAGAATGGAGAGTGTTCTGTCCTTCTGCTCCTGTGCACCCGACTCATTCTTTCAATTCTAATTAAAGGTCAATAAAGGATTTTCATTATGCCACTGTACCTGATCAGCGGGAAAAAAAAAGAGCTTAAAGGTGAAAGAACGGACTGAGAGAACAGCACATACTGCACGGATGGCCAGACGGCTCGGGCTTTGTTCGCGGCATTGATGATTCAGAGAGCAATAGCAGCAGGAAATTAGCCTGCAGTTAAGTACAAGCACTTAAGTTTCTAACATTCACAATGTCAACACAAAGCGAGAGTGCAAAGAGGTTCTGTGTCCTGTTGCGACATCCTGATTAGTATGCATGATTTAACCAGATAACTCTAATGCTGGTTATTATAGGGCCCCAGTGTGAAGCGTGATATCGCATCACGTAAAGTAAATCTGTGGCTTTCACTAGAGGACATCATCAAACCATCATTTTCCCATGATGCAGGGCACTTTGGGGGATTTGTCCTTTCTGTCACTGTTCTGTCAGTTTGAAGGAAATAGTAGCATCATAAGGAAACTATACGCAGACAAGCCCCGAATCAGACTCAAATCAGGGATATTCTCAGTGTATGTTGAGAGCATGAACCACTACTCCACCGTGGCACAAAATCAAGGTGACTCTGGCAGCGTCCCAGCACGGGGACACAGGGTTCTGGAGCACGGGCAGCCTGCATCAAAAAGGCCTGAAGCCTCAAACCAGTCAAAACCCAACAGACATGCAAACCACTTCAGTCCAAGCTGGTACTGAGCATTTCTGTAAAGCACGAATAATGCTGGCATACTTTCACTTTATTGATTCCCTATGAAGGACAGTAAACATTTAGTACAGTACAAACGATGATTGTGCTGAGTAATATGCTGCTGGTTTCATGTGGATCATTATTCACATGGATGTTTCTCTGTGGTTATGTCAGTGTTCATGTGTCAGCAACTCTGCTAGTTTCCAGTTTGCATAACAAACTCTCTGAACCTCACGTATCTCTCTCTCGTGCGTGTGTGCGTGTGTGTGTGCGTGTGTGTGTGTGTGTGTGGGTTCAGAACCGTGGTGTCCACACAGGATTTTTGCATTTTCAGCCCAGTAACAGAACATATCAGATACACTTTGTTTTCTTCCCAACTGAACAGTTTTTTGAGTTTTGGTGTTGGCATTACCATGCCAAGGTCAAGAACACAGGACGCTCGCTCCTTGTAGTGTTGGAACATGAAAGAAATGTGGAAATTAAACGTAGAGTACATGTGTTTACAAAAAGAGACACCAGGTCAATGATTCCATATTCCTGATGCTGAAGCTGACAGTCATTCCATTAAACTGGTGCTATAGTGGCCTGTTTGTTTCTTTTCCCTCTTCTATTTTTCTGCCGAGCCTTAAATCTGCCGTGTCAGACGGACCTGTCATGCTTTACATTAGGTTTCTTGTGTTATTTTGAGACTCTGACTTCTGGTTTCAGGCTCCTTCCTTGCTGCTCCCTGCCTGATGTCTTTCAGCTGTGTCTCAGGGTGTGATTGTCTTCACCTGGTGGCTTTGGTATGTAATGGGCTTTTCTTCTGCGTCTAGCTTGCCGGTTTGTTTGCGTTTCAGCATCGGCTGTGTTCTTATGATTTGCGCGTCCCCTGTGATCCAGGCTTTTCTCAGTGTTTGGATTTTTTGGACATTTGGAATTTCGCCTTGGCTGTGTTGGTTGCTTGCTCCACCTCCACTTTCCCCCAATGCTTCTAATAAAACAAGCTCCTGTAACCTAAAACCACACAGTCCGGCCTAATGAGTCCTTCCCCAATCAGGAATCCTTGAAAAGTTCCATGGCAGCAACGGAAGTTGTCAACTTTGAAGTCTAAAAACGAAGCAATGAAATATAACGCTATGATTTAAGGTGTTGCGTGACACCTTTTTTGTTTTAGCCACAAATCTCCACTCAGATAGAAGCAATCGATTGAATTACTGAGAGTCTCAGGTATTTGCTTTCAGTGTATGCAAGTTATCACACAGAGAGGACTTTTGATAAGAATTCAAATAGGCACACTCCCCAAAATGCAATGCTTTTCAGTACAGAGAAGGAATCATTTTAGGTTTTCCTGTCTGAATTTACTACTTTTCGAATAAGCAGTTCGACATCTATACCGTGGCGTCACGTCGTGACTCATCTGCAATTTGTACTACTTGAACTAAACGCCAGTAACTGTGCACTTTGGGATTGTCCGTCTTCGTTTCCGCTGTGCGATTTTAACGCTTCCGTCATACATGCGAGTGCTTCCCCGTTCAAAGCTGTCACAGTTCAAGTATGATTGAACAGAGAGCGCTTGACAGCACCGCGGTTCAACTCGTGTAATTCACGCTTTTTGGCGGGATGGAGAACGTGGGCCCGCACACTCGCTTTCGTCCTGATCTCGCCTCGCTCGTGGAGAACAGTCATTTCTGACATAACATCAATGGCTCCATTCAGCTTTCAGGCGGAGTGCCCTTCTGACAGCAGTTAGCAGTACGAGCGCGCAAATCAGTCACTCCACCGCTAATTACGGGCTCGGCGGTGGCCTCGTGGTGGGCTGGAACACACTCTGCTGACGAGCAGCTCGTCCTCATGAATCACTTCTTTTTTGAAACGATGCAGAAGGGGATGAGATTTAGGGCCTGGATCCTGAGAGAGCTCACTCAGATCGGGTCCAGCGCTCCACAGAGATCGGTTTTTAGGTTGGTTTTGGCTGCTGGAGTCTCTGTAAATCTGTCCCAGACAGATCTCAACAATGAACTCATTTTCTTTCTCTCTCTCTTTTTTTGTCATCTTTACTCAGTTGGGCCACATTTGAGGCATTAATTCAAAAAGTGTCTACAGCACCAGAAAAAAAAGTCCAAATAAATGACACACGTCATAAAGCTGCAGGTCTCGTCGGTCGTTGTTGATCCAAGTCTCCAGAGAGGTCCACACTTTTCCATGAGTAAATCTGATAGTGAGGCCTTTCTATAAACGCGCTCCCCCTGAAACCCACCCAGCTCTGCGAAGGGAAACTGTGACACAGAAGCTGCAGTGAAGGGGGCCTCTCCAAACCTATATCCGGCTTTAACCTGGCCCTGCAAAGTCAGTGTGTGTTTGAGATCAGAGCGTCGCATCGGCCCCGTAATGAGAACCAGCTGAATGCACACACTGCCAGACTGCCCCCCGCCCCACCACCTCCAAACTTCCTCCCCTTTTCCCCACCATGTCACCACCTCACCCCAGATAAATGCATTAACCAGATGCCTCCTCTCAAACCCCTCCATCAGCCGCCGCTCGCTTCGAACCGTTCCATCGCACACACCCCGAGACAGGACAACACCCGCCGGCTTCTGAGTGGCCTTGAAAACACACACACGCACACACTTTTACTCCTTTCGCCGTGAGTCAAACACTGCAGCTCGACAGTCGTTCCCCCGCCGGCTGAGTCAGCCCCATCGCCTCCCGTCATTCACACAACCAGTTTTCCATTCGGCTACCGTTGAGGAGGCCCGCCCTGCTCCACCCTGCTCGTCCCGCCGCTTTCCCCCGGCTCTCGTTCGGGAAACGTTGAGCGCGCACACACACAAATACCCTCCCACCCTCAACCTCCTTTTCTCATCTCTCCATGCCACTCTTTCTCTACCCGCCTCTTTTTATGCCCAAAAAAAAAACAGCGCTCAACGCAGAAAGCCCGGGAACCTTGTGCAACGGCTCAAACAGAAGTCTTATGTTCCAGCTCATTTTTCCACAGTTCCGTACAGTTCGGTTCCATTACTGAGGGTGAAGATGGATAGAAGTGGCTTTAGAGGAAAATCTCGGTAGAAGGTCAAAGACAGAAGAATCCTCATCCAGTGCATTTCTTTGCTCATAAAAAAGCATTTTTTGTTGTTTATGATATGACAAGGACATTTCCCATATGAGCCGAATCAATAGAGTCAACACGGAAATGATTATTTTTACAAGGACGTGAAAATGTGTCCTTGGTCGTTTTAACCTTTGTAGCTTGTGAATACTGCTTTCCAGATACACACACACCTGGAAGTGAAAAATGCTCATTAGCGGTGGTAAATACAAAGGCTCACACAGCGTTCCTGCCCACATTTGTCCAGCTGCTCTACCAACAACAATTTTTCCCCCTTAATCCAAAGAAGAATTGCACCATCTGTCCATTCAAGGCAAATCTGCATACAGAAGACGCACACAGCTTCAGCGTCGGGTATGCACTTCAAGTAAAATGCTCTTTTATTGGACCTAAACTCTCATGCCACATCTGTGGCAACCGTTTAAACATGTGGCAACAAAATTGCCCCCGGGGGGGAAATTTGCCTGCTTCCCCCGCCAAATCATTCAATGACAGCAGCGGCCGCCGTGCGCGTTGCAGTGGGCCTGCGGGGCTGCCGCGGCAGCGCGCGTCCGTTAACACAAGCCCCTGTTTACTGTACGCCGGCTCACGCCCCTTGGCTGCCAGCGCAGCGGCGGCGAGAGTCCATACGCCGTAATCCGTGACGGCCGCGACAACCTTCACCTTGATGGTGAAACTAAAAATATGGAGCTCAATTCCTGCAGCTATTTGCCTTTCAAAACGACAGCTTTGCAGTTTCAAAAGAGAGAAAAAAAAAAAAAACCTCACCAGATGTTTGTTCCACATGAATAACCATATGCCGTGGCCGCTGACGTGAACGGCATTTTTACACTCAAACATGGCTGCCAGTCATTTTGTCAGCAGCCTACTTCAGTGTCAAACAAAACAGTTTTTTTTTTAGAACAAGCAAGGTTTTAAAATCATTTATCCTTTAGGAAATCAATTAATTTAACTTTAATTACATGTCCGAGGGGCAATGGCTCAGGAGAAACTGGGGGTCAGGGGTCATCCTCATCGACCCCATTAGGCTGTATTACATCCTACGTTCAATGTAAGTAAAAGCATTTAACTTGCAGTGCACAAAGTTTGACGTAAGCTTTTTCTGACCAAAGCAAAGGTCGAGAACATTCAACTGACAAATGCTACTTTTCCATGTGTCTCAGCTGTTAGGATGTTAAGCCTGACTACAATTGTCCTGTCCCCTTGGCTGAGTCTCCCTTCTGTCCCATGTCCATGTCTTTCTTTCTCTGTGCATCTGTCCCTGTGAGATTTAGCCCCTCCTGTTGTCTGTGTTTGGTTCTGCACCCTGTCTGCGTCTCCCATCCTCCTGCTGTCCGTGTCCCTCTCTGGTTCCCAGGGTCGTTAGTCTGATGTGCTTCACCTGTTGTCTTCAGCCTCGTCTCGTGTTCCTACCTAGTTATCCAATCACGTCCCGTCTCGTTGCTCCGCCCCAGTGTATTTAGGTCCTGCTCTGCCTGTGAGTCTCTTTTGGCTCCTTGTCAGCACATGATCCTGTCTTCTCACCTGCATCAGCCCCGCCTTAGTGATCCTCATGTTTAACAGAGTTCCAACTCATCCATGCTCACTAATAACCCTTAAATGAATGTTTCTGAACTGAGAGGAAACGGTAGTATAGACAAAACTGAGTAAATGCAGAGTGTGCTAAGCACTACAATTCAGTATCTTCTGTTTCTTTCACCAGTTTTCATTCCCTTACTGTCCAGTCTATATAATGGTCCTAGTGTAAATTTGACAAAATGCTTTTGTCAATGTCTTTGAGTCCAAGCAGGAACCAGGGCAGTCCAGCTCTGTGCTGAGAATCAGTGATGCACACGGGAACTATCTTCTTAAAAACAATAACATCTGAGACTTTTTTTGGCCTCCTGCATGTTTTTTTATGTTCTGGTCTACGACACAACTGCATACTCCATAAAAACCAAATGAATAGCTGCCTGCTGCTGTAATAATAAGCAGTTTTAAATGTAGCCTCTGTGCTCAGACATGGCACACCCACACCTGCACAAAGCCTCGTCTGCTCATCGTTATCCCCTCTGTTCGGCAGCATCTTCTACCCTCTTCGCTCCTCTCTCCATACTCTGCATTCACATCATGTTTTAGTCTACCGCTTCACCACCTTATTTCATTCCCTTTCTCATGCGCGCCTGGCTTGACTTGTTTGTGTTTTGGTCCTCGTCTTTGCACTCCTGCCACCCACCATTGTGACAAAGTTACTCGACTTCCACCATTACTGACAAAGGACGGTCATTATCACCAGCAGAGGCTTTGCTCGTCAGGGAAACACCGTCACAGGTCAGCCAAGGTTTTAACAAACGGCCAATTCTGCCGTTTTTCTCATCAGGGCCGTCTTCCTGTTTTCATGTGTTGAAGTCCTAACTTGTGACAAGGGTCATGAGCTAGAATTGACGCCACAGTGCCACGAGTTCGCGCGCAGCACGGCTCATTGAACTTCAGGCATGCCTCGAAGGCAGAACGCACAAAAAACACTTTTGATGATTTCAGACAAACTGTTCAGAGAGAGAATATGATGAAAAAGATGGAGCAAACCCGGAAAGTATGTTTGTGGTGGCAATATAATTTTTTATTTTTTTTTTTTCCGAAAAATAGATCAGAGATACATCAGAAAGCCTTTTTTCTTTTCTTGTTCCAAGTCAGCATGGAACCTAAGCAGATCGACAGAGAGGGCCCTTATTACATACAATTTGCATTTAGATGATAACAAAAACAGGGACTTTGAATGGGCTGTTGTTCCAACAACTTCTCCATGGATCTGACAGATGTAATTACAAGTAATCCACCTCATTGCCTCTGACTGATTACAGTGTTATTTCTTCATTTCATCTGAGGGATGCTGCTCATAATCTTCCTTTGTGTAATATCCCTCCCACCCCTGAACTCGAAGGCTGGTTGGAGCTCAGTGGTTCATCATGGTGTCAGACGACCACATGCACTGCAGGAGAAATCAAACGCCCTCCCGTACTCTGTCACACACTTCTAGAAAGACAACAGATCCGGGAAATTGTTGGGCGCGGGTGGCTTTTTAACTTGAAGAACTGATCTTTAGTGGTGTGCGTTGTGAAAGTTAAACTATTGTACACGCAGGATACAAAGACTTTAATTCTTTAACTGCTAAGTGCTGCCTCAGGTGGATTCATATACTTTAAATACATGATCTCAAAGTGCCTTTCAAAAGCCTTCAAAAAGTGTTATCAGCTGCTCGTATAATTATGGACAGATACCTATAAAGCTGCAGTGTTTGAATGTGTCTCAGATGTTTTACCATCAAACCAATAAGAAATTGTTTCAGGGTATCCTATCAAATTATTAAGAGAAGTCAATAATACAACATGTCAATAGCTAATAAACAAACAAACAAAAAAAAATCTGTAAATTGAAATCCATCTTGTATAGTGTGTAATATCACTCAAATGATCAGTTTCAAGGAGAAGCTAGTCTGCTTCAAAAAACACTCCTGAAAAACATGCAGATGATTGAATGCAAAATTTATAGAAAATGAGGCAAAACAAACATGGAACCATGAAACCATGTTTAAAAAAATATGTAGAATGAGTGTCTTCTTCCCTGTCCCATGATCTAAGTAATCAAGTAGTTTTTTTGGAAATCATGCACACAAATTCCTCTGGGCTGAAGAGGAGATGGTGCATCAGCTGATTAGTTTACAGGTCAAGAGTTAGACTTTCGGGACAGTCGGTAAAGCTCTCCTATAAGAATAATAAAGCTTATCATCTTTGAGATGGCATGTTCTCATGTGAGTATTGGGAAACTTCAAAGGAAAGGTTGCAACTTCAAACTACGACCGGTCAGAGAACAGCTTCACATCATCAATGGAAGAGATCCGCTGCTTGAAGCCAGCACTGAACAATCTCCCTCACAATGCTGCAGACAGGCTTACAATTATCTGACAGCCTGCTTCAGTCTGAATGTCCTGGATGAGAGTCTTTACAGCCTGTCGGTTCCTATAGTTCACCTCTGGGTCAAACTCCAGCTCCACAATAATCTGAAGACTGTGTTTCTGGTCATCTACTGCCTTTGATTGTAGATGCTGCTGGACTAGGTTTATAGGATTTGTCTCCACATGTCCTGCTTGCCATAGAGGTCTCCTTGAGGAGGCTTTGAGCACCTTTGAGGATCCCCTTGCTTATGGCCTGTGTGTCTGACTCCATCATGTTCAAAGGTGTGTTCATTAATGCTACAAGGTGGCCAACAGCTACCAGTGATCTTGCAGGCATGGACTGATTTTTCTTCCCCCTCCATCACAGTTATTGTGACATCAGACTCACAACACTGAATAAGCTTTAGGAGGTATGCTACTATCTTTTTGACTTGGTGTTGTAGTAGTTCATTGATTGTGTAGGTCAGACCACATGAGGGCTCAAGACTGGCCAGCCACTGCCCAGAAGCAAACCTGGCACTCTCTACAGCAGCTGTGCCTTCTATGATTGTAGTCTGGGCCACACCACTGTGAACAAACACGCTGTCCATGTTGCCATTGTTGAGATTGCTGTACTGTTCTGTGATCGGCAGTCATTTTGGTGAGGCTGTGTCCGCAGCAGCAGTTTGAGTTGAGGTCTCATGTCTCCAAATCTCCTTTTCATAGAAGCGCTGCACGAGTTTCCTCTTCCTCCCATGAGTTGAAGGCTGTGACCGGGTTGATGTAAAACTAAAGGCCTTGTCAGCAGCTGGGGTTCAATAGAATGAGTAGACCGAGGTTAGCTGAGTGAGTGGGGTCATTATATTGCTGTAGTCTGGAATAAACCGCTGGTTGCGAATCCGAGGAACCGTTGCAGTTGCTTCCGGGTGGCGGGTTGGGGCCATTTCAAACACAGCCCTGATCTTGGACGGATCCGCTTTCGCCTGTCCTCGCTCAGTGATGAACCCAAGAAAACCCAGACTTGGCATAAAATTCCCATTTCCTTCACAAAAAGCTTGTTCTCCAAGAGTGGTTGCATAATCAACCTGACATGCTGCACGTGATCCTCCATGCTCCTGGGAAAAATCAGGATGTGGTCCAGATAAACAAAAATGAAATGGTTGAGCATGTCTCTGAGAACGTCATTTACCAAAACTTGAAAAATGGCTGCGGTGTTCGAGAGACCAAAGCGCATCACTAAATGTTCAAAGTGGCCAGTAGGGGTTTTGAAAGCTGTTTTCCACACATCGCCTTGTTTGATGCAGAGTGCACACAGACCGGAGCCATTTTACCGGCAAAACGAGTGGCCTGCTCAGATCGGTTCTGATCTCATGAAACGCCTCCTGGTGTTCCTGGTGTTGCCTGAAGTGGTTTATTTAAACCAAACAGTGGATTATTGACAAATCTGAGCGGTCTTGGAGCCCATTTTAGAAAGATGCAGCCAAGGAGTGATGTGTCCACACCACGGGAGCGCTGCGCCGCACAATCTGAACAGAGGGCGAGCACAAAATGAGACACGGAGATCAGAAAATCTTTCCTAGAGTCAGAGACCTGTACCATCCGGGCTGGACTGACGATCTGGTGATCAGTGGAAGGCCCACTGAGATCTTTGGAGAAGTATTGATGAAGATGGCTCCCAGGTGTGCAGCTCAGACCTGCCGCCCCACATGTCAGCTCCGCCCACCAAACAGGCAGATAAAAAACATTGCATTGCTCCGCAATGCACACACAGGGAGAACATGCAAACCAACAAGGGTCTTGCAGCAGAGGAGAGTTCAAACAGTCTGAGTTTATCTGTGCACTCCCACCACCCTGCCTGTGTAAATAAGAAATACAGCAAGAAAAGCAAACATTGTTCAAAAGTTAGTTGGAAAGCCATATTCACTTCATTTCAGTACAATTTAAATTTTTTCCTGGAATTTCAGGCGCAGAAATTTGAAAGGCCCGCCAGAATTATGCAACCAACCTTCAGTCGAGCACATGGTGTTCATGCTTGTGTGTGCTGTGCTGTAGGTATGACTGGTGCATCTTCTGAGCCTCTCATCCATCATCTGACGTCCAGAGCTTTCGTCTTGCCAGAGCATAATTACATGTACTAATGAAAATGCCACACACGGGTGAGTAATTCGATGTTAAATGACATACCTGGGCACAGATGGCTTGCACAGATTCCGTTCACAGTGCCTGCCATGCCACACATAGTTTCACATACAATACTGACAGCTCCTCGACTATATTTAGATTTATGAGCACATTTGTTCATCTCATCGAGGCGCTGAATGGCTTTTTTTTCCCCTCCTTTCTTTTCCGCTTGGGTGGTGAATATTGACAAGGCTGTCAGACTCTGATGAATCTGAGGGTTGGACGAGTTCTTGGATTGAAACACAGCGGCGAGGAGACGGGGATCATCAATAGACATGGAGTGAGCGAGCTATGTGCAAAAAAAAAAAAAAAAGAGAGAGAGGGGAGTGTGTTTTTTTTTATTCACCGCTGGAGGCAAAAGCTCCATTGAGACCGAGTCACTGTCTTGACTGAAGACTAAAACAAAGCCCACAACTAAAATCAATGCTCGCCTCCGCAAGACTCCCCGGCCCAAAAAACTGAGTAGAACCTGATAGAGGCAACTTGTTGTCATCTTTGATGTGGTGGAGAATAAACATAACCCCCCGAGGGGATTTAAAAATCTATTCAGAGCGCTCGGTGATTCCAAGTATTGACCGTACCAAAGATTTTCCTTGTTAAGTTCGACTCAATTCTGTCTGGCACTGCTTTTTAATACAAAGATATGTTTTGCTTGTAATCCAGCCTGTGCTGCAGCAGGACTTCCTGCTTGTACACGTGTGCACACGCTTGGAGATTTTAAATTCATACATACAATGTAAATTTCACATTGCTTGAGTGAATCACTCTCATGGACAAAACTATGACTATAAAACAGCCATCACAGGGGTGCAAAGTCCACAACAACAACCAACCCAGAAGAAAACGCTTCCAACATGAAAACCAAAGCCACAATACAAACGCTATTGTCATCATTAAGTCACAACAGAGGCGCAACAGTCTGCAATACTAACTCAAAAATCCCCCAAACAAACGCTAAAGCTGGAACAAACAGAATATTATAAGACTACAGTGTCATGACATTTCTATTTGTTTCATGGGTTTGGCGTTGACGTGATCTCGCCATATGAAACACGGAGGAACGGTGCGGCTGTGAGGAAGCTGTCCGTTCGTTTTGTTTGCTTGTTACGTTCACACAATGCAGCACAGCAGACATTCGCAGCAAGATCGTATTGTGTGGCTTTTTTTTTTGAAATATGTAAATGATTTTCATTAAAGAGTCTACTCGCTCCTGCTCCCGGAGGATGAATGAAAGTATGTCATGATTGTGCTCTCGCAGATAATGGCTCCTCATGGAGCAAATGCTCCGTCCTTCACCTTCTTTCTTCTCCACTTCCCTTCTAATGTTTTATGAACATGTGCAGAACATGCTGTCGCTTGGCAGACAGCAGCTCCCTGACCACATATCTTACATGTTTAATGGTCCTACAGTTGAATTATAAAGACCTGCATGCGCACCGGATCACCTTTGGTGTTGAAAAGTAGACTCGGCCTCCAGTTTTTGATGCCACCTTTCTACTTTTAAAGCTATGTAGACGTGGAGTGTTGACCAGCAGCCATAAAACTGTTGGGAGAGGTGCTTCTACCTCAGGATATAACTTTGAAATCCAGAAATCAGTGAGCTGCGCTCAGCGTCCATCTTGTCTTTGCCCACCACTCTGAAGCTTGGCTCCATATCAAAGATTGTGTGTTGTTAAATTCGACTTTAAAGGAGCAGCAGCTTTTCAGTGCTCAGTGGACTCAATTTCGAGAAACGCATTCAAAGCCCGACTGTGCACGAGATGTGGCAGTGTTGGTTAGATCAGATGGTGTTTTTTAAGCTGATCTAAGTCGCTATTATTACTATTATAATCATTAAATCTGTATTCTCCCTCGGAAAGAAATGATTAAAAAGAAACTAAATTTCATTGCACATTTTTCTTGTTGCAAACTCAAGGTTTTTTTTTTTGCCTATTTATTTTTACAGGATATATAATCTGACCACATGAAATACAATCTGAGATGAAAATATATAAGAATGTATTCAGGAAGAGATACTAATAGACTTTATGCATTACGTCTAAACATTTAATCAGTTTTGAATTCAGTTATACAATTTTTTAGTTTGGATTTATTGTAGATATTAACTAGATAAAGACACAAACTGATCTTGTTAAACAGCATGAAGAAACTTCATCAGAGGTGTGCAATTTTTCTGTTTGGTCTGATTAACAGTCAGCCTGGAGGAGAGGCTCAGGGAGGCTGCTGGAGAAAGGGCGAACACCTGTGTCCAATCATCACTGATTACCCCTCTCAGCAGAGGCTGGGTTGAAAAAGGGTGCGGCTCCAGGAGGAGTGAGGCCACGGCAGTCGACAGAACTTCTCCACTGTTAACCTGATTAACATCCATAATTCACTACTGTCTTTGTTTTGCTGCCTTTCTACATTTCATAGTCCGTCTGGAGCAGGAAACGTCCCCCCCACTAAACTCTAAATTACATTGTGTGGAACTGTTGTTGAATTTACATTGCAGAATAATTATTTTGAACCAATGCAAGCACAAAGCGACCTCTACTCAAACGCAGATCTTAAGGAATCACACCACAATTGAGGAAAAAAAAACCTCAAAGAGATTTTCTCCAGCTTGTCAGATATGCTTTTTGCAGAGATATTTTCATGTGGATATCAAAACAGCAGATAAAACGCCATGAAACTCGGATCTTTCAAGAATAAACGTTTCACAGTTCTGCTCTTTCATCTGCATCAGACTTTCTGAACTTCCTCATGATCACAATGTGCTGAATTACTGTTCCCTCTAGATCCACAGCAGCATGTCAATGTCTAAAGCAGAGCTTGATCCCAATCATAGAGACAAACTTTGTATCTGTTGAAAAAAGGTTGATAATCCCCCCCGAGGTTTGATTTTTTTTTTCTTTCCCAAGGCATCAGCCAGGCTTTCTCTCTCACGCTCGTCCTTCCTTTGACCTTCTGCAGAAATCCCCGTTGCACACCTGCAATTTTGGAAGTTCATTGCGATTCATCAGCTGTTACTTGAACGTTGGCCGTGTGAAAAGCATCTGAAGTTGAGTGAATTAACATGCACGGGTCGCACCGTCTGACTCGTCCGGGACAAGCAGGAGTTAGCAAACGCCGAACTTTTTCCCCCTCCCTCTTCGGCTCATGAAAGCGAAGATGAAATACGCTCACCTGTAAAACACGGGGCGGGTGGCGGGGACAGGAGGCCTCCTGCGCTACAAAACCCGAACTCTAAACCATCTGCAGATGTGCTCGCTGGTGCCGAGCCGCTAAGTAAGCAAACCCCACACGGTGTCGGTACGTGTGAGGACGGAGCGCCACGCCGTCACACGTTCTCCATCTCACACATGATGATATTCCACACCAGCAGATGTGATATTCATAAATGTGAGGATTAGCTTCCTGAGAATTTCACAGATCTGGGTGATCTGTCAAACTGGCAACCTGCTCCCCGTCGCAGCTCCTCTGAAAGCCTCTGTCTCCAGCATCAGATGTATTTATGTGTTAATCTAAAACTTATATTCTTGAAGGATGGCTTGATAGAACAAAAGCAAGGCGATAACCTTGAAGCAATCAATCAGTCTGAGGCTGAGAAAATCTGAACCTGACGCCGGTCCCTGTGTTTGGACGGAGCCTGCTGTCGTATACTCTCAGCCTCTCTCTAATGCAGGAAGTCATTTACATCACCTGCAATGCTGTTAGTTGTTTACTCCTGTTTGAGTTACAGATTAAAAGAAAACGGCTTACAAAACCATTCATTTGCCGTCCAAATAACACACGCGAACCCAGTTGAAAGCTATCCGAACGCAATTAAAATTCCTCTGGATTTAAATACATTCTGGAGTGCGCATGCTAACGGGCCTTTTGGGAGCCTTCTCGGACTAATCGGAGAGAGCGGGAAGTGTGTTCCTTCCGCTAATGGGCGAACACATGATTTCACAGCTCCCAATGCGATTACGCTCTTATTAGGGTCAGACATTCATAAAGACTCATTAGCAGTTTTTCTCATCATGTGTGTGGGTGATATCGTTTTTTATCTCTTCCAGTGTGTGCAGGGTTGTCTTTGATTCGCAGTGCCTCAATCCCTATGAACCAATTTGTAAAGCCTGCGTCTAAACTTGCCCTCGACTTGAGACAAAAAAGGGTGAAAGCCTCTCTCGGCCAGTTTGATGTTGCAAAGCATCAAAAAGCTCAGACTTAAATGACTTTGAGGGCTTCATTTTCAGTCAAATTAAAAGTCATCAGTTTTGGACCTTGAGCTTGTGGCTCAAGGCAACACAACTTGTGAATGTCAAGTACAGGAGGCGTGCAAAGGTTGGAAAATCCAGCACAACGCCGTCAGCTCTCTCACAACACTTGGAGGATTGTCCCGGTCTTGGACAGCCAACAAAAAAACAACAGCATGTCTTCGTATTTTCAGCGAGGTTACTGTAGGTAATCTGGGCTCACTGGAAAAAACAAAGAGCAACATTTTCCTGAAAATCGGCAGCCCACCTGCAGAGACGGTTTACGTTCAAGCTAATTGAATAATGTGCCAGCGCTCAGCAATGGCAGCTCAATTAATGGTTAACAAGGCGCTGCAACAAATGGTTGGCTGTCTTTCTTAGACAAATAGGCCTTTTTTATTTTAGGCACACTTAAAGCAGTTGAGTCAGCAGTTTTATAAAGGCACCATGACATTTTATTTCCTCTCTTTGAGTCACTGGTGAAGGGTGTGGTGCTAGACTCCACGCCGATAAATCTCAGAAAGTTTTTAGAACATTTTCCCTGTTTGGTTAATGCCCAGTGAGAGCAGGTGTTATTTTATTGCTTTAATATCAACTACAGAGTAGCTTTGTCCGAGCGTTACCTGGTGTGTTATTGCAGTGGTTTTTGGAGCATATACACAGTGAAAAGAAACTCTTGTGTTTATAATTTGGTTCAAAGTGAATATAGTCTACCCAATCAAAACCATGTCGGGGCCATCAAACTTCTGATTCTCGTTTGCAACAATGCCAGAAAAATTTGTGACGATGTCAAACAAATCCAACATATGAATTTGTTTTGATCATACCAACCTTTGGCATGGGTTCATAGGTGTATCTGTTCGTGTGGGTAATGTGATTCTTTCAATTATTGATCAAAAAAACACATCCTGTTCTTCAGGGTCATGGTGGAGGAGATCTCGGTGAACTATGGGCAGGGCACTGAATTGTCTCGAGATATTAATATCTGAGGAGTGTCGGATATGAATAGATCGATGATGCTCGGATGCAGCTGAATCCGGTTTAAGAGTGACGGATTGATCCTGTCAGACTGAATTCTCAGCTTGAAGCTCTGCTGCTTGGCTTATTTAAGTACCATCTTTCCGGCATCTAAAGAGCTTCGTTATGTTTACAAGTCAAGCAACTGATTGGAAAACCTCTTCAAAAGCTCTGATATAAATTGCTGCTTTGTGAGAAAGATTATTCACAAGTGCTATGGATTGCGAACAAGTGTTGATTTGTCCAAAAGTGAAGATTGGAGGAAGCTCAGTCTAAAATTGCCGTGGCTCTTCAGTGTTTAGTGTACTGTTTGGCCTTGTTTTGCATTTTAATGCTTTATTCTCCAGTCGGCGTCTCCCCGGTGTCCAATTTCCACAGTTTTCCATGTGTTCCTTGTTAGTGTTCTAGTGCTATTGTGTTAGGTCTTGCAAATTCCCATGTGTTCCCTGTTTTATTTGAAGCACTTCTCTTTTGTCCTTCCCTTTCTCCCAGTACTTCCCTTCAGTTGTCTGATCCCCTCATGCCACACCTGAGTCTGGCTCTGTTCGTACTCCTCAGTATGGTCATGTGGTCCTGTGCACCCGATTGTTCCTGCTGTGTCTTGTTGACCTCTTCTGTGTTTGGATCTAAATATCAGTCCACTTTAACAACTGTATTTACATTTCTTTCAATGAGTGATGAATAAAAATGGTTGAGTTCTTGAAAGATCAGATTGTCCTGTTCACTGATCAAAGTAATCAGATTTGACAGGCATCATCAGTTTAATGCATTGAGCACGCGTGTTCCCACATCTATCTGCCCATACGAGACTATCAGCATTACAGATGGATTTATTAGGTCCACTAATCAAGCTTTTACTTTTCCTGTCACGTCTCTTGTGAAGCATCATCCTCCTCTTGTTCAGTGTATGACGGGAAAAGAATTGGACAGAGAGCAGTGGAAAGCAATGCGATGTACTCATTTCAACCAGCGAGAGCTGATCTGATCTGATAGAGGTGTTTACATGAAGCCACTTTATTGGAACGGCTTTTTACCGGATTCCTTTTGGTCAATGTTACTACAACTGTGTGTTTTTGTTAAGTTACTTGTCAATCCCCATCATGGCATCAGTGTTTACCGATTGCATTTTAATTTGTGGTTCCTATATCGATTGCTTCGAGCGTTTTTCTCCATCATACCAAGAACATGGGCCTTTCTTCTTTCAACATTTACCATACAGTCTTCTGATTGCTGACTTTAAAGTGTTTCTATCATCCATCAAGAGATTTAAGAGGTTTGCCAGGAACAACCTATTAAGAGTTAATAGTCAACAACAATATGAAAAAACTTTGGGGGAGAAAAAATTAGCATCGTTCAGCCATCGTTCAGACTATAGCTTGGCAACCTGGCAAGCGTTGGTCTGGTTTAACCCAGCACAAGACAAATACAGACAATCCCGAACACTCACATTCTCATCAATGGGAAACCTAAAGACAATTCAACTCAACTTTTCTGGAAGGAAAACCAGAGCACAGAGAAAAGATGTACATCAGTCAAGCAGAATAATAAATTTCAAAGAAAATGCTTTAAATTAAATTACGGTGTAAATATAGTTCATAAAGCAGTTTCTAACTAACCAACTGTGCTTAGGTTTAACTTGTGTATGTTTTCTTTCATCTAAGTTTTGATATTAATTTGAAAATGTCAGTGTTGTGAGTCATCTGTTTGACCGTATGTTAAAACCAGCCATTTCCCTGAGCTGTTCTTACTTTGGAACATGACTAAAGTCTATCTTATATTCAAATTTGACTCATATTTCTTGGCAAGCACATAAGTTCTGAAGTTTTTTTCTTTCTTTTTTTTCCACATAGAACACAGATAAGGATAAAAATAAAACAACAAAAGCGAATGTATTGGCAGCGGGGAAAGTGAGAAGCTTAAAATGCATGACTCATCCTTGTGTTTTCATGCTTCAGATGGCCACACACATTCAAAAAACTCACACATACACGCATAAACACACAAGGATCCCTTATTTCCTGTCTCTCGAAGAGAAGAGAATCCTCCCAATGAGCCACAGATACGCTCGATTCAATCCACTCAGGCGAAAAACAGACACAAACCCAAAGCTTTTGATGCCGATAAAGGCCCTCCAGATTAAGCATATGCATGTGCTTGTGGCATGAAGGTTACAGAGGAGGGTTTTATGACTGCAGGGATGTCAGTTTGAATCCCCAAATGAGCTTTGGGGGGAGTTGAGCGCTAATGCCATTTCCTCCCACTAAAAGAGGTCCAAGGAGGTGCCCTTGAGCAAGACACGTAAGCTGCAGTTTAACGGCAGCGGCTCCCCAGCGTGAATGTGCCTAATGACACGAATGTGAAGCGGAGTGTGGCTAAGTGTTGAAAAAAATCCACCTCTTTGAAGCTCTCATCACCCCTCCGCACACCTGCCATACGAGGAATAGATCAGCCTTCATGGCTCCGCCGCACAAAAAAACGGCGAACTCTTGACAAGTCGGAGCGCACGAACCAACGCGCTTTCAAAATCGTCACAGTGCGCGGCAGTGTAGAATGACAGCAGACGACTTCAGAGCCTCGGATCGGACGCAAACTGAGTCCCGGAAACGTAAATTGCGGATTACGTCGCGAAAAAAAGGCGAACTGAACTGATTTGTGAAGCTGATGACATGGAATGCTTCGTTTTACTGCGCTGGTCTTTTGACTCTGCCAAAGCTTTGAGGTGGTTTTGAATTGAGCAGAAGTATGCTCTTTTTTCTTAAAACATCTATAAACTGACTGATGCAAAAAGGAGCAAAAAGAAGAGAAAAAAAGTGTGTGTGTGTGTGTGTGTGTGTGTGTGTGTGTGTGGGGGGGGGGGGGGGGGGGGGGGGTCTGCGTGCAAAGGGGACCGTCCACCCCCCACTCCAAAAGAAAACAAACCAAACAAACGGCACAGAAACGTATTTTTCAGAAGGCTACTGTAAAAGGAGCCTTTGTGTCCTTAAAAAAAAAAAAAAAAAGAAAAATCCTCCTCCAACCAACACTTGAATAAGTGCAGCAAGGGAAACGGACAAAATGGAAAGAAAGACTCAAAAGAGAAAGTACGCAATGTACCCACTGGGAGGAGGGGGGTTTTCTGGTGAGCGGCGAGAAACATTTATTTTTGGGGGGGAGAAAAAAGAGCTCCTTCTGGACGGCGTCTGATCTGCTGCTTCACCAGAAGGGCCTTGGCGCAGCGTCAGGGTGTTGGTCTGATTTCCAACGCCGTCACTTTCTGCGCGACGGCCGCTTCATGAGACCTTAATAACGTGTTTTATTTTTAACCGCCCGGCGGGTCTGATGTGGTCGCGCTGACGGCGAGAGTGGCGTTCAAATGAGAAGCTGCCGTTAAAGTGAGGCGTGCACACACTGCGGAGTCCTGACGGAGGAGAGCAGCAGACGGAGGATGGACTGTTTCTTCTCACTCTTTCGCCTGCCGCAGATGTCGACCAAAGCTAATGGGCTGTGATGCTTCTGGATGCTGCAGCAAAAAAGCCATTTCAATCATTCCAGATGATCCATGTGAGACTTCATGCCTTTGGCGCTCCGCGGCCGCTGAAGTCCTTTACTGTGATGGCAAATGCAAAGTAAGAGATTGCACAGCTTTGGACACACGCGGATCGGCCAGATCACACAAAATACGCCTCCATATAAAAATAATAATTACTCAGTGAGCAGGCAGTTCATCCAAAGGTCTCTCATTTCTCCTATACACTGTTATGAAATCAAAACTTTTCTGGGTTGAGCCATTCGCTGCGTCTCCAGTGTTTGCATCCCAGATTATTATACTGGGACTCAAACGCACACATGTAGCGCGGCATATGTTATACGGCTTTTCAAAATTCATAACGCCGGGTCCTGTGAATCCAATGTAAATGAGTTCTGGCCTTTAGTTATGAATACATTTACAGTTGTTTATTGGAATTTAAATGAGGTTGAGGAATTAAATTCCACAGGCCAAATGAAAGCGGCCCCATATATTTCTGACTGCTAATGAACGCTGCTCCAAAATGCACTGATTCTCCATAATCCTGCCAAAGGCATTCGATACCATCCAGCTGGCATTCAGATGTTCTGCAGATGCACCCCTGGAAATAAACGCACGCAGAACTCCGGGCTGCTGAAATGTGTGAACGATGCCGTTTCATAAGCGCCCTTAACTGCAGGGCTTCCAGAATGGCAGTGTGGATGTGAGAGAGGGACACAATGGCCCGTTTGTTGTCGAGAGTGTGAATCTCACGCTATACTCTCGTGTCAAATGAGGTGACCAGCCGTACTTTGCTGCAGAAAAACATGTTGGATCACCAGCGCGGTCTTTCTGAAACACATCAAATACACACTCACACACTGTAAAGCTGCACATACAGTGGTAGAACCGTGCATATCTACAAACACACATCCCAAAAAAACAGAACAAGCATTCATAAATAAGCTTTAGATGCTATTTGTGCTTCTGGGACGCAGGCAGGAATCATTTCAGTGAGCTGAGAGGAATGTCATTGGACGAGACCACGAGACCTCGGGGATTGGCTCTGTAAAACGCATCGAAATGTGGAGGGAAAGAAAGCCAACAACTGAATGCGGGGGCTGCTAGTTTTATAAAGTCCTCCTCTCGCTCCCTTTTTTAATTGAAAAACTGCTTTCTAGCCACAGAACAGTATCCAAGCTGTCTTGGTTATCTGATCCAAAATCATGACCGCTGCGGTTGTCAATATTAAAGAAAAAAGGACGTCAATGCATTGCTTTATATTTCCTTCTTTTTGTGTTTTGAAAAGCTTCTTTCTCTGCTTGTGAGCCAGCAGCAGACTCAGAAGGGTGAGGCAGGGTGGGGCACAGCCTCAGTCCTGTTGGACTTGGCATTCAAGCCTCCACGCCACCGCAGCATCCTCCTCGCACAATGTGCACTTCATGTCCTCGCTAAAACCGAACCATATGCCCACTGCAACACTCCTGAGGCTCAGCCCAAGTTATTTATCTGTATTTCACTCAACAATGCAGAGCAGCTCTTTTTTTCGTTCCTTCCCTAAACACGGTAGTTTTGTACCTCGAGTCTCACGGGAAGAAAGTATATTATATGCGTAACACCGAACACCTGCTCTCAGTTAAAGCCTCATTCATAAATCCTCGACAACAGCCCGTTCCAGCACATATTATCCAGCTCCTCTTTTCCTCCATGCAGACGCACTGTTTTTTAGGGGGGCACTAACTTTCTTTTCTAATGACCTCATTCTGGAGCGAATGGAGAGTCGGCGTCGGGTTCACATGCAGACCACCGTCGGTAGTTTATGACTCGCGTTTAAAAGAGGCCCGTTCCGGTTAGAGTAAAGCCACCGTCGTCTGTGAAGCTGCTTTGGGAAACAGCCACTGATAATGAGACCGCTAAGAAGGGTTTTAGGTGGAATATCGAGATACGTACACTGTAGTGACTCCTCTCAGGTGACTTTGGCAGCAAGAGTCAAAAGATGTGATGCTGGAACTCCGTCATTGACTGTAATGTTCATTAGAAGCCACAGCATGAAGGTAATTGGAAAAAAAAACTAAACTTTAGGATAAGCTGGTAATCTTGCCAGCAATGGGGTGAAATGCTTGACATTTGCTCTGTGAGCGGTCTCAGAAAAAAGGGGTCACTGACATTACCAACATCATCTTCGCTGCAGTCGCACCGCTTCTGCTGTTGAAAATGAAGATGCAGGAAGGGAAGTGATTCACAAACCAGCGGTTGGTGACGCCTCTGGATTGATCAAACTGAGAAACCACGAGCAGCCCTTTTGGAAGTGGCCTGCAAACCTCTGATGACTGCTGGGAGGAGTGAGTCGCTCAGTGCTGGCTTTGTGCATGCATGTTTCTGTTTCTGCCTTTTGGTTAAAAGAAATGACGCTTTGTAATTTAGCACAAATGTAAACTTAGAATATGCACGTCTTGTTTGCGTGTTGCTGCTATCTACTGGCAACACCGCCTATTTAGAGTTCTGCTTAGCTACTGCCTTTAATTTGGCACAAGTGTTTTTCCCCTTAAACTCCAACACAGCCGTCCTGGGACCAACAGTAGTAACCTGCTGTCAATAGGAGTCAAACTTCTATCTCACAAGCTTTATTTCCGACGTATAGGCCAGACACTGGCTCTGATTCTAATAGTGAAGAATGTTCATTAACCAGATTTCAAACCAATATCAATCAATATTGGACTTATGCACTGAATCTAATTCATTATTTTTGTTAAAAGAATATGAAACTAGCTCCCTCATAGTATAAAAAACAGGTTTTTCTCTCATCAATTCGCGTGCATTCATTAATCATGGTAATCATACCGCATTCATTTAACTGAAATCTTTCTAGTAGAAATATGTACAGGAAGCTAAAGGTTACAGTAGATCTTTCATCACGTTTATGAATGATCTTTTCCTGGTCTTTAGCGCATAATCATATCCTCACCGCTTCATTTGATCAGATTTTTCAGCTCAAATGGGCCAGAAACATAAAATATGCCCCTGATGTGAATAAATCTATCAGCATCTTTAAATGTGACGAGTGGGTTTTAAATAAATTGGAACCCTTTCCAGGGTACCCTTTCATACCAAATCCATACTTTATTAAGTCCGGGCGAGTACAGGAAAGTTTCACTTAACTCCACCGACCCGTCGTTGCATCTGTTTTGCATTTTCATTCCTACTGGTCCACAGTGCAGAGCTAAGTCCCCCATCAGCCCCCACACTGTATCCATGTGGCCCGCTGACAGCACAGGGAAGCCGGCCTGCATGCTCAGAGGCAGATGTCAGGTAATGGCTGAACATTCCCTGGCAATAACTCAAACATCCAGAGACCGTAGACCGAATCATGTTTCTATTAAAGTTCACCTTTTTCCCGCTCAGCTCTGTAGGTGTGGCGCTGAACTGGAGCGCTCCGGCTCAAACACTGAGGGGACGCTTCTGGAGAGGAAGCGCCGGCTTCTCAGAGGAACAGCCAGTCGATTACGAGAAACTGAAGGCGTCTCATTTGAGGAAGAGGGAAGGTTACGGCAATGCCACTGCATGCCACAGCATCTGTTTAACAAGCGCATGCTATAATTTCTGTGAGGCTGAAAGCAGAAGCGGTGAGCCCGTTTCAGGTTTCACTTTCCAGTCACTAATGAATTCTAGTCAATGGTCTATTATTTCATCCCATACCCGCTTTAGAACAATATATTTATATCCAACATAAATGCATCACTTGTATTTCCTTGTTTTAAGAATGCTTGGGAACAACATACAGCTTTATGAATGAAAAACGCCGTCGTCTCGAGCGTCGACAACAGTGTTCGATTACATTCCAAAGTGAAATCCACGATTTGGCAAAGCAGCCTGCCCGTTTTATTCCAGTTCAACTTGCCAGGAAAATATTTGTCCTCACAAGTGGCTGCATGTTGGATGACATGATGAGTTTACTGCAGCAACAGCTGCTGAGTGCCGAGACTTCCTATCTCTGCTTTGGTAATTTGCTATATTGAGTTTTTTGGTGGGAAATATCTTGAGATACATACATATTTTTGGGATTTTTCATATTTTTCTAACTCTGATTGATTGTATCAAGCTCCCACTCCTGGACCCATCCAATGTGCTGTCTGGTTTGATAATGTCTGCTGACTGAGTGGAATACATTAACTTCGCTCAGTGGAAGTTTTTCACCGGGCTGAAACTGGTTTTCAGATTAGAATTAAATCTCATTCTAGGAAGATGTTCCTATTTTACAGTAGGACCACACTTTCTGGGGATCGGATATCTTTCTATTTTGAGCCGCCGGCTTCTCTTTCACTGTCTGCCGGCGTGGTGTGAAAGCCTGCTCATGTAAAAACCTTGGATGCCCCCTCCGTCGACACGTTTCCCCATCCAATGTGACTCCGTTCACTCAAACTGAAACTTTAAACTGATTTAAAAGTGCATTCAAGTCTTTATCTATGATTGAAACTCAAGACGTTGATCAAAATGAACACTTTGGAATTGTTTTTTTTTGTAGGAACATTGTGTGAAAATGCAGTAGCATGGAGACCTGATGTGACCTCTCAGCGTTCTTCTGTGATCCTTCTCAGAGGATGAAACTGATGTAACGTGAATACAAAATGATGACACAGCAAGAAGCTTTTCAGACCTGCAGAAGGGTAACGATGCCAGCTAGGACTTCATTTTCTGTTTTGAAACATTTAACTGAATGAATCAAGCTGCAACAACCCAGTGCCCAGTTTTGACCTTTTTTGACCCAATACTCGGTGAACAAACAATATATTTTCTTAATTTGAGACTGAGTTAAGCAGAGACCTAAAGTAGTAGTGTCCAGAAACTAAATGAGGACTGTGCCAGTATCTAAATCTAAACTTCAAACTTAACTTTACAATTAAGCTCATCTGAACTGTACAGACACATGAAAACTGATATGTCTGTTTCAAATGGTGTCAACGCTCATGCTTTTGTACTTCAAAATGAAGAGCAGTGTTCTTTTATATCTAATTAAAATGGTAACAGGAAGAGGTAGCGCTGGTGTTGATACAGAGAAAGAGGCTCAATCTGAGGCAGTGGTGCGTGAGGCCATTAAATACCCCGATAGCTTCCACCATCAGTTATTCACCTCTAATCTCGACGCTGCACCCAAAGTTATTGGCGCTCCCGGCCTGTTGGTCCATATCTGTAAGCGTCCAGGGAGTACGGACAGAAGGCTTCCTGCGGATCCGTATTTTAACACGGAGCATGAATGAGTCTCTAGTCTGCTTGTGGATTGTGAGTTTACCTGAAAGTGAGTGAAGAAACACCAGAAGCTATGTTCTCATAAATATATGAGAATCGAAGAATCAGGTGACCAGAAAAAAGCACATTCAGCCCCCCACCTCTCGTCTGGCCTTAAGCTAATTGCAGCCCAATGGCTATTGGTCCCCTCATGTGTGACAAAGTGCTCTTTCTCACTGCAGATTAGCTTTATAGCCTTTGGGGGTTATTAAACAAGAATTGGACCGCAGTGCTGTTGGATGGGTCATGTGTGTCACTGGTTCTCTATAAGACATAAAATTGGCGCTCTCATAGAGTTTCTTCTCTACTTTGTTCAAACCAACTGTATTTTTTTATGTCCTCGCCCTTCGGAGGACAATAAAAACAACTGTAAAACCATCGCAATTAAGATTACTAAACTGAACTGAACCACGTTTAGAGATTTGGGCTGAGAGGGAACTTGGGAATGTGCTTTTTTGGCTGTAAAGGGACAGGATGCTCGGGGGGGTCACACATGGTCAGCTTCCCTGTTGTGTGTCCTCACATTCCCCAGGGAGCTCTTCCCATGGCTCAGTCTGACACAATATGGTGCATCAGATTGCACACTTGGACACAAAGCCGCTGCTTGCTCTGTATGCATCGTGATCCCTCCTGCCATCTACATTTTTTGTTTCTGATCATGTGTTGACTTCTGTGCTTTCAGCTGCTGCTGTCAGTCAGAACCTTTTTTTTTCCTCCCTCAGAGTTTCTTTATTCTTTCTATCTGATGTCAAAGGAAATGAAATATTTACTTTATTTCTTTGTTTATTCCTGTGTGCAATCATTTTCAAATTTGGCCTCGCTAAATTTCACAAAACGTAAACCAAATCTGGGAAAGTGAGCGTGAGCTGAAAGGCCCTGAAACAGAGAATGCATGTGGGAGATGAGTAGAAATCAGTCATGTGGGAACAGAAATGCCAGGTAAATGTACGTTAACTGTTGGAAATGAGATGTAGTCTCAAACAACCACATCATCAGCAAACTGTGAGACATTTTCAGGATTGTTAGGTTTGAGTGACACCATGCAGACTGGACGGTGGTCCGAGTTCTTGAGTTTCTATAAGATCCAGAGGAGAAAAGATCAGTTGCATCTTGTAGAAGTATAGTTAAACTTTAAGTGCTGTCCAGTGGCAGTGGTAATTTTGACAAGAGCAATGGAAGCTTGAATCATAACCAACACCTGTACTTTGGAAAATACGATTGTAACAAAAAATCTTTGATCAAAGTCTTTTAAGGGTAAATTTCAAAACACTTGCTGAACGCTGATGTTCTCACCTTTCTTTTCCCTTAACTCTGCCAAGAAACAACACAAATATGGTGGACTGAAGAGTTTTTTCATGGTTGTGTAAATGTCATGGCGATGGTTTTTGTGTTCATTCAAAGCTTTTTGGAAAAAGAAATGTCTTCGTCTCCAGGTGGACTGCATTGAAAGTCTTACTTAACATGCAACAATGAGTCACTTTACAGCAATATGCATAAAGCTGGAGCTTCAAAGCGCTATACAGTCTAATGAAATGATGTACAGGTTAAGAAGTCTCTTTCCATTAAATATCTACGTATCTAAATATACTCAAGAACAACCAATTGGACCATTGCCATTGAAAGCATGAGTCATGGTGAAGCTTTTAAAATAATTAGATGAAACAAACTTTCAACCCTTTTACTGCTGGATCGGACTCCTGAATTTACCCAGTAGTTCATCGTGAAAAGTCCTATTATATGGACAAAAATTAGAACTTTCAGATCAAAATTTTTAAATCCTACAGACCATAAACAATGACTTTCTCATTGCAAAAGAATGTATTCCCTTCATCACACAACATGTTGAAGATTTCAGGCCCTGCTTTGGCATGGCTGTGTGAAAGCTTCAGCTCACGGCTGCACAGGGAGGTGGGTTGTGTGACTTGGCAGGGTGGTGACGTGTTTCGGCTCCGCTGTGCAGCTGTTCTCTGCTTCATGCTACTGCAGACAGTCAAACCAAACTTCATGGGACACGTTATTTCCTCTGGTTATTTCAGGCCTTCGTAACTGGCGGGATGACGACACTCGCTCCGGTCCTCTAACACAGGGGATCTGTGTGAACCATAGTGCGTGAAGGCTGCGCGCCCTCACACACACACGCACACACAAACTCAGCCACAAACACACACACATGCACAAGATCCCCACCCTGAATACCCTTTCCCCCCTCCTTTCTCTTCTTTCGTCAACCTCATGTGAAGCAACGAGCTCTTTTGTTAGTCCTCCCGTCTGGCTATATTTATCTGGAGTTTGCTATTCCAGAAAGTCATCTGCCAGATCCCGGGCCTGGTGCTATCCCCGGCTCCCTTATTTCTGTCTCAGGCCAGCCTGTAATGAGGCTGTCTGGCTTGAAATTACTGTCAGAGTGCTTCACGGTCCCTCAGCGGTGTTGATGAAGATCTTCAGTCATACCGGAGCTGGATTCAATGCGTCCTGACGACGAGTGTTTAGAGAAGCGGCCCTCGTAACCGCAGCTTCCCGCAGCTGTGTTGTGATACAGCACAAGATTCACCATAGAGATGTAAAAGGAGTAGTCATCTATTTTACTCTACTGGAAGTCATCCATGTGGAAAATAGAAGGAAATTATGCTGCATTTCACCAAAGTTACCCATCAGGTGCCAGGTGTGTTTGCCAGAATCTCTTCTGCCTGCAACCAAATTACACCAAATGGAAATATCTTATCTCCCCCCCGAGGTTCTCCTATCACGGCACTTTGCAGCTAAAGCTCAGTCTTGTTGTTTAGGAGCAGAGGTTAATACCAACTCCAAGTGCAGAACTAATTAGAGGCACAGAGCCCATTAGTGTGGAGTCTGATGTCTCATGATGAACCACTTTGTGCTCGTGAGTCATCCGTCCTCTGGGCTGGAGGGAGTCCCCTCACCCGCACTCCGGCTCTCTATATTTAAGATACTGAGTCACATTCATCTGCAAGTTAGCACTGCTGGACTAGCAAAAATAACAGCCTCAGGTCTCCAAGGGACTGTGTAAAGAAAACAATCCCAGACTCTGAGAACCCCCCCCCTCCCACCCCCGTGTGAATGGCTAACTGAAACCTAAAGATGATTGAAACCAAACTCACGTTGGGCATCTACACACTACAGTTTAGTTTTAGCTTAAAAAAAAAGAAGAGTATGAACAGCAACAACAACATGGAAAGACTTGTGGAAATGTAAGACTTTGCTTAACTTTTCCATTCTTCAAGTCTGCTGGTGACTTGGTTGCACAATACAGCAGCCTGCAGCGTATTTTCACCAACTGGTACAGCGTGGTTTGTGGAAATTAAGTTTTGCTACCAGTGAGATGTCTCTGAACTACCTCTGCTGCAGCATTGTTACCATCTGCTGTTCTGTTTTAGGTTTCAGTCCAAGTATTCTCACAGAAACAGTAGGACACTCACTGAATGGATGACTCTACGCTGCCTGTAGATGTGAGTGTGTGACTGTTCTGTTATTGATTGGTGGCCTGTCCAGGGTGTAACCTGCCTAACCTGCTATTTGGGATTACCTCCAGCTGCCTTTACCGAGAACTAGATAAGGGAGCATCAAAGCTGGGTTGATGGATGGACTGTCTCTTCTTGAACTTGGTCGTCTTGACTTCCTGCCATCATGCCCTCCTCAGCCCCGCCCCTGTGATTCACCTGTGTGTTCCACCCTTGTGTACATTACTCATTTTTCTGAGTTAACGTGTGCCAGTTCATCTTGTTCCCTGTTCCGAGTCCCAATGTTCCCCAGTGCACGTTTCCCTTCATGTTTTTGGATCGTTTCTTGTTACTTCGTTTCGCTCCTTTCTTGCCCTTCTCATTCTTTTTTATCTGCTCGCCTGCGTTTTGAGCGTCTGGTTATTGTGGACAATAAACACTCTTTTTTTGCCCAAAAGCCCCGGTGCATGAGTCATGCTGTTGTGTCCGCGGTATTTGTGCCGTTACAGTCGGCTGTGGGGCGGATTGGACCACCTCGTGAGCCGGTTTTGGGCGGCATGCTTGACACTGTTGTTTCAGAGTGCTGGGATATTTTAATATGCTGAATGTGGGGTGAGTATAGCCTTACCAAAGGGAAATACTCATATTGTTGCACAAAGAAGTGTTTCCATCTGCTTTAACAATGAATGGCAAGAAAGAACATGGTGAATTCTTTAAGGCTTGGCTAATTGCGGAACACTGGCTTTCTTTCTGGCCAGTTGTTTCGTCTATATTAGGAAAGAGAAGCAGGGGGACACAATCTGATGAAAGCCCCCGGCTCCCCGGACGCCTGCGACCGAGCGAGCGAGCGAGCTCCAGATGTTGGAGCGGAGACCGACGGCTTTTCCCAACACGTCTCAGATGAATCAGCCCAAACTGTGGAAACATTTCTCATGATTCATGCTGCTATTTCTAGTGCTTTCTGTTCCACCACAGTCTGCCTCGTCTGGACGGGGACATGTGAGTTACACGCCGCCCGGCATGTTCAACAAAGCAAGCATTGTTCCCGAAGCCAAATATGGACATTAATTTACATCACATGGCCATGGAAGATAACGTCTGTTGATATCAGTAGACGATAAACAGGAAGGAAACAACTTGAAGATGAGAAATCAGACTAATTCAATAAAAGCACTTTATGGTAAGGAGACTTTTTGTTATTCATTTTCCATTTAATTTATTTTCTATGGATAAGAGGAACAATGGCAGCCAGAACAGAATGGATTTCTCCTCTGTCAAATGATAAAACAGAGTATTCTCTTTAAAAAAATAAAAAAAAGGAAAAACCCCACAGAGGCCGCTCGTATCGAGACATCTGGTCATGCATAATTCCTGCTTATTGAAAACTTGGCAGTTCTGTGGTGATGAGAATTTTCTCTGGAGTTTTCATTTTTTGGGCACTAAACTCCCCAACAGCTCTTATCAAAAATAAACACACACAGTTCAGCCGCCGCGCCGGGGTGAGGATATAAGCCTGCTTCTCTCAGGGTCATAACACACTTTGACTATAAATGCTCCACTTCAGGTCTCAGCCTGCAGGTACCCTCATGCTAATGCACATCATGCCGCCACTGTAGTGCTCCAGTCTGTTCTGAGGGGCTTCATTCTGCACTTTTAACTCTTATTCACCGTGTGAAAGCACTATATATTAATACAATAGCTGTTCACTACATTTAATAGTCAACATTCATCTTTTTCCTGTCTATAGTCTGCTGCTGAAACATCCAACATCCTAAAAAAAAAATAGTCAAAACTAATCTGCACCACTTGGGTTGTAAACTTCCAGCTAAGGACATACATCATCCCGACACTTTCCCAGCATTTACTGTTGGATTTGCCTACAGCTGGTTTACCCACTTCAATCCTGCCTGAAAAGTCTCAATGAATATTAGAGGGAAGCCCAGGAAACGCTACACAAGCAACAGCATGAATCCACTATTTATATGCTTTAAACCATCACTTAAGGTCAGAAATCTTATTTTTCCTTAACTTGTAGCTGCTTCTGTGACTTCTTACCAACAGAGCAGTTTTACCCTGACATGCCCATCAGTGTCACTTTGAGTTGAATTGAATGACAATTCTCTCACTAAGACTTTATCTCACATTTCACATTTTCTGCTTATCAGATCTTCACCTCCAAAATCAACATATGAACAAAATGTTTTTTTTTTTCCCATTTTGTGATGAATCTGATGCTCTGACCTCAGCATCACAAAGACCGAGAAGACTGGAGCAACACACTGGTCTGCAAAGTTCGTGCGAGTGCACGAGGAGAACTTTCTGGCCACACCATTCCCTTTGCTGCATTTTATATGACGTTGTTAAAAAAAAAAAAACAGGACGTGATTTGGAGCTGCTGTGGCATTTCTGAAAAGGAAAAGTCTGTTCCATTTACTATGTAATCTCAGTGGTGCATTTCTGGTCTTTCTGGTTTATTATTGCACTGGATGTTAATATATTATTCAGTCGTGCTGCTGGAATTCCAACTCTGTGTTCGTGGACGCGACCGCATTGTGCATGAAGGACAAAACCTTTTTCAATAAATCAGGTAAGTAAAATATTACAACCGCCACATAAATAAAAAAACAACAAACTATTTTATGACACCACATGTGACAATAAACAATCATTACCATCATTGTTACAGAATTATGAAGTCAACAACAGGAATATATCAGCAGTGCGTTTTAAGAGGTGCTTATTAATGATGAGTTGTTGGTTTTAGTGTGTTGTACGGTTTCATGGCGTTGCCATATTCCCGGCAGCATCTGGTCACTTTGATTTTGCACACCGTGTTCCAAAATATCCCTGAATAATCTAACATTGCAGAAGTGTTTGGAGGTAAACTGTTGAGTGTTTTCCTTGTTCGCTCGTGCAGCGGCGGCGTAACCCCCCGCTGTAGGTAAGACTCTGTCCAAGCAATTGCCCAAAATTGCAAGGCAACAAGGTAATCACAACAATTTGAGATCCCAAATTGCCACTTACAGACTCGAAATCTGGAAGTAAACCATCCGTCGCTAAACTGCTGCAATAAACAAACCAAAAGAAGAAGAAGAAAAAAAAAAAAAGAACCCAACCCTCCCATAAATCTGTCTGACTGATGTGAAAAGGGTTAAAGCAACACATGAGGCCGCCATGAGCTGACCTCTGACCTTCCACCTAGGGACAGAATCTGGCCCAGCGTTTGTGTACAGAAACCCCTTTGTGTACACACGGCGGGCTAAATGAGGCCTGTGTGTGGGCCGTCTGCCCGCTCTAAGCAGATCACAGCCCCAAAAAATAATCCGAGCAGCCCGTCACCGACAGCCAGCAGCCTCAAAGATCGTCTGCCAGGGGAGACGCAAGTGCTTAAGGCGAGGGACTTCTTTTGGGTTTTTTTTCTGGGTTCTTGCATCACAATGAGAATAAAGTGAGCTATGATATGCGCTTTTGAAGCCTCCGAGCGCTCAATGTCAGCGACACATTCAGAACCAAGGCAGCGCCTCTCTCTCAGTTTTCATCCGGCACGTCTGCAAAACCCTGTGAAGGACGGCCTGACGGGTTCATCGTGGCTTCATATGAGACCATCAGGCCCATCACACCAGCAATTAACTGTTTGCACTCAACACTTGCTGAACAGATGACGCCTCGCTGTGAGAGAAATCAGAGGAAAAACCCATGGACAGTCAGATGATCAGACCGGGGTTAAACACACCCGCAGGGCGCGGCGCAATTAACACGCTCTGCTTCCTCTGGGCGAAAGATGTGCTGTCGGGCATTGTGTCGGCTCTCCTCGAGCTGCATACACATTAGTCTATGTCTACAATTAGTCGGTGTAGATCGGAGCTTGAACATCATGCAGGCACCCGTTTTGTAATGTAAGTTTAGGACAAATTAAAACAATCTGAAGTAGATTTTTACTCAAAGGCAAGGACTGAACAACCGGCGTTAGATCCAGCCTCACTACACAATGTTGTATGGAATTAACCACGACCTTGAGGTATTCGGATTGCTCAGAGTTTGTAAGCCCCGGGCAGGTGAGCCTTGCTCTAAGGATGGCCAAGTTATGGTGGAATGTAAAGTAACAAATTCACTATTTGTTTCAAAAGACTGTTGGAGATTTGGTCGATACTCTAACTCTGTTGAGACTTGTTTAATGTGAGAGTATCTTCATGGACAGTTCCTAGAATTGGGTTAAAAGAGTAAGATTTTACAATTTTGGTACATTACAAGATAATTAAGAAAATCCAACCCTTTGTTTTGAGAAATTTTGGTTTGATCACCCTTGTTTGTTCTCTACGAGGCCTCACAGATGGAAACCCCCCCCCCCCCCCCCCCCCCCCCCCCCCCCCCCCCCCCCCGCCTGACTCCCTTAGATGTAGTTAAGTAAAAGAGTAATAAAATTGGCTGAGCCCCTTTTTTCTGAGGGGCTTTGCAGCCGACATGCTTGTCTGACCGCGGTGGATGAACAGCTGGATTTAGACTTGCTCAAGGACACCTTGACTGGACTTATTGCTGTCAGAGGAATCAAACCTCTAACAAGCCCATTATGGGCCCGACAGTGTAATGACGGGGCCGACTCTCTGTTCTCCACTTTGTAGCTGCAGGTCAAATCTCAACTCTTACCTGTAGTAACAAGAAGGAGTTATCGAGAGGAAAGAAGCAGGTTGAAAATGCAGCTAACTTTGGATTCTTGCAAGGATGTTTGCCTGCGGCCAGAATACCCCCCACCAAAAAAAAAGCAGAAAAAAAGCAGAAGAAGAAACGGTTAATAAACCATGACTCACTGAAACTTTCTCTCTGAAAGTGGAAGGATGAAACATCAGCCAGGCAGGAGTGAGGGAGGCTATTTCATATGAGAAACATTATCAATATTGATCGGCTCCCATGCTCAGAGATGTTATGCGGGCCTCATTTTCATTTTGGAAAGCATCTCACTTGTCAGTGAGCAGGAGTGTCTTCAAAGTGCGAACGTGACTCGCGTTGGAGTTTTAGAAGAACCGCACTTCTTCTGCAGCACAGAAAACCTCCAGAGTTCACAGTCGTTTTTAAAGAGACATAATGTTTGGATGAAAAGTGATAGTTTCCTGTAATTACAGGATGAATCGGAGAACAAGCGAGCATCAAATCTACTGGAAGAGGTCATTTCAAGTTAAAACTGGTGGTGCAAAACCCAAAAAATGTTTCAATGCAAACATTTTTCATGACAGAATATATTTTGTTTTGAGTTTATTGTCAATTAAAAGTATTTGATCTTATTCTCCAAAATTAATATTTCAACCTTTAGGTCCAGCCAGGCCTGAATGGAAACATCTTAACACTGCAATTGCTGAATAAATATAAACTACGATTCCTAATTTTTGTGGTACAGAAAGCAAATCTGAGACCTGGAATCACCACATTCCTTCGTAAAGCAGCCGGGAAAGCAAGCTTCCTTTTTACTAGACATGAAAACCATGCACGATGCTCACAACTTGACATTATTCATGGAAGGTTTTGTCAAGACATAAGTACAGTAAATGGAACTTTGAATGTACTTGAACCACTCAAACTAGAATCGTGGAACTTGGAACCATCCTGTGTGCAACAGAACTGAACCGAGTTGACGCCTCATCTCTGTATATGACCGCAACTGTAAAATCTGTTCAAATGGCTTAGCTTGGTCAGGTAAAACAAAATGCCAGTTTTAATGTCTTGGTTAAATGTAACATAACCACCAATGTCATGATAAAATGATAATAACATTAAAGCATTGAAGAAAACATTGTGAAATAATAAGACTGTATTTCATGGAAACAAAGTTGTTCTCTTTTTAAGGAGTTTTTGTGCAGTTAATGAATGAAAAATAGATATTCATTTGTTGATGATACAGACTGTGAATGTTTTCTCACTTTCTTATTGAATTTTTGCTGAATTACATTTATGGACAAGATTCTGACTTTGTTCTCCATGATTGCATTATTAGTTGGTACATTAGGTTCCAAATAATTCAATATCATTGATAACAAAGTCACATTTAGCCTTTTATTGTCATTCTTTATCATGATTTCTTTGTAGAATCGTGGAAGATTTCTGGAGAGTGAACAGATTATCAGTCAGATTTTGTGTAGACGTGGATAACAGAGGAGCCAGGAAGCTAACGTGAACACCGCTGAGTTTCTGGCCCTGTGACATGTGGGGGGATTCCTGCAGAGCCAAAGCAGACGAGCAGCAGCGAATTCTGCTCTGCACTTATAAACACTCTGATTTTTCTTGTTTGGATTTTCTCCAAAAGCCACATTTCTGTTCTGTCCTAACACGGCGTTTGTGTTTAGACTGAGAGGTGAGGGGAGGGTTACGGAGCGGCGCGACCGGCACAACGCTAATCTCATCAATTTCCCAACGCAAATATTGGACTTGCATGCAGGCAACACGTGGGGGCCTCGTCCACGGACGCTCCGCAGAGTCGAGACAAATCCCGCATTTTCTCCCTCCTCCCGTGTTACCATGGCGACGGGACACTCGAGGGTGGATGGCAGGCCTGCGTGAAGTCTCCGGATGCAAATCCCTCCGTTAAGCCTCGCAATTAAAAATGCAAACACATTCAAGTGCAGGGATCTCCAGAACACTCTCAAATGTGCATAAAACATCCCATATTGTTTGTAGTGGCTGCTTTGTCGTATTATTTGTTATCTGAGCAGCTTAGGACAAGCATCCACAATTAGGTATATGGTAATTTAATCAAAGCGCAGATCAGACTTATTGGTGGTGTTTTCACACAGCATTGGTTCCGCCAGCAGAGATTCTTATTTTTTGTTTTGTTTCTGCCCTACTTTTCTTCATGTGTCTGCTCATATCTGGATTTTAGAAACGGCAAAAACATCAGAACAAAACAAAGACGGCATTCGAAGAGGACACAGCGGGAAGGTTCCTCCCATGTAAGAAAGTGAAATGACTAGCGTGTCACGCTGGGTGTGGCGCTGGATGTGTGGCTTGAGCTTCAGAGCCGATTGTGTGTACATTACGAGGAAAAATAAAATCAGGCCAAGCAAACAACATGCATGCAGCCCAGAGCAATTTACGGTTTGGAAACAACTACTGTCCTTCTCCAATTTTCCCAAAACTTCAGTGAAGCGGCGGTTAGGAGGCGGGCTTGTCTCCTGCTGGAGTGATACAGGGCCGCGGGGCGGATGAAAGCCTCCGAACAGGGACGTGTCATGTCCAATTTCAGATCAGGCCGCGATAAAGTGAGCATCCCTCGCTTTTATGAAAGAGCTCTCACATGACTGCTGAATGCCGAACTGCACCGGCCGTCACTTCTCAGTATCAAGAGACAGACAATTCTAAATCCCAAGGTGACACTATGGCCTCTACACATGATCTGAAATAGGTGAAAACTAATAATATTGTTTATAGGAGCAGTGAAAAATCAGGGCTTGTTAAAAACACCAACAGAAGGCTGAATATCAAAATACATCCCCAGCCAAAGACACAAATTCTGAGATGTTTTTGGACTTAAAAGTAAAATTATAGGATTAATTTACTGAAGCTCAGGCTGCAGCATAGTAGTTATGTTTCTGTGGTATGTAGGCAGAGAAAACACAGTGGTGATTGATGGGGAAATTGAAAGGTTGCACCATACAGCTTCCATGCCGCTGTGCATGAAGCTCCCAGAAGAGAAGTACTGTGCTCTTTGACAAGTCAATGCAATTCCACAATTCGAGGAAGATAGATTTGGACGGACATCATGAATCACTGAGCTATCTACTCACCGGTTAGAATTAAATACATGATTTTGAACTGGAGGAGAAAAATAGACTACAAACTGAGTAATATAAAGTTGCATTAAAAGGTCAATAACAAATTAGGTAAAGTGAATGGGGAACAAAAACTTGAGTGTTCTTCTTGTGAGAGTGAGTAACAGGTCTGTGCTGGTTAGAGTGACTCAGAGCTAAAAATATTGCAGAAAAATGTGAAAGACGACTCACCACAAGCCTTCTGAAGGCGCCAGCATTGCACTTGAAGGACTGATATGATTGAAATATTACTATTATTAAAGATGCAGTGCTGTTCAAACATACATTTATTTTGATGATGGATACAGATCAACAAAATTCAACACTTATGGTATTGTTAATGTGATATGTAAGGTCTTCAGGGTATCACAATCTGAGAAAGTGACATCTTTGATATAGCTAACTTTTCTGGACAACTATTTCAGCGCTAAATGTTCTTGGGTGTGTTTGAATCGGTACAGATGGGCCAGAATTTGTCCCCTCAACACCTGATGAGAGGTCTCTGGAGGTGCCAGCGACTTGAGCAGCACCTGGGCATCCGTGGCGCCCGGCCCGTGGCATTTCGAGACGTAAACAAGAGGAAGAAATTAAGCCCTCGGTGAGCTTTCTGGGTAGTTTGAGGAAGAGTCCCCCAACAGCTTGTGGCAGGCGCTTTGCGGAGGCCAGAATCTAATCAGCGACTTGGTACATCTGGTCAACATTAGCATTTAGCTCTCCTGGGTCAGTGGGTGAGTACTGTTCGCACTGAGGCGGCGGCGGCCGTGCCAGCAGATAATTAAATGAGGAGGGATTGTTCCACGGTGCAGTTTCCCCTGCCATCGTGCCGATCGAGGGAACCTTTGATGTTAGATATGTGGGGAATTGCTTCTAATGCATCGTTTAACCACTTAGCGCCAACTGTGTGTCTTCATAAAGGCGCTCCATGCTGTTATATGAATCCCATGCAAATGCAATATTAAGGCCACCGTTTGCTCGGAGCTCTGCGAGTCTTTTGGCAGGTTAGCAATGTAAAGGAGTTTTTTTGGCTTGTGGTGAATTGATCACAGCGAAGCAGCACCGACCTGCTCCGCGGTTCAGCTTTGATTCACTGCCATTCGAACAACAGCGGCAGATAGTCCTGTGCTCACATCAAGAGACAGTTTTTCACTTTAGCTGCCAAAGAGACACTCACGGAGAGGTTTTTGCCCAGACTTAATTGGAGTGGAATTTGCAGTGAGAGACTGAAGATCTGAAAAAGGAGGTGGGGCGGGGGTATCAACAGCTGCTCTGAATCTGGCTGAATCTGCCAACTCGCCATATGTACAATTTCATGCCGAGGTGAGCTGGTGAGGCTGCTGTATTTTCCCATCCACACGCAGAACGCCGCGCTTCCCACACACACTGTACTTGCAAATGAAAAAAGATGAAGGCTCGTTGCGTCACATCATCTCAAGGAAAGTTTATCTGCAGCTCTGCCTTCAGTGTGTATGGCTCCATTGTATGGGCCTCCGCCATCCTCCCCTGCAGCTCACACTACCTCTCTCATGCTCTCAGCAGCTCCTCTCTCTCTCTCTCTCTCTCTCCTCGTTTCTCCTCTCTGGGCGAGTGAGGAGCAGCTCCGACCGCCGCCGTGCACCTCCCTGTGAAAGAGCCATTCACTGCTGCCGGCAGAGGGACCTGAGCTCTGAGGGCTTCGACTTCACTGCCTCCTGCCTTTTGGCAGCAAGTCTCTCAGTGCAAACACTCTCAAGGTAAATGCTCGCACACATTCAGCCGGGGCACGGACATGAAAGTGGACGCATTAGATGTGAGACTGACAGATGTTGTCTCAGACTCTGGACCGGGGTCAGGCTGCGGCACATCTCTGTTCCCCCAGTGGATTGAGTTTCGTCCAAGAAAGGCAAGGTTTCTCTAGAATGAATGGCATGTGCTCCGCAGGAGCAAATAGGAATATAAAAAAAAGAGGAAGGAAGGTCTGAGGGGGAGTTACTAATAAACTTTCTTGGAGGAGGATGAAGCTAAAGTTAGTTGAGCTGCAGCTTGAGGCGTTCACGCATCGGCCTGTCATCGTTTTGATTGATGCACAGGGGAAGCCGGTGAAACTGATCTCCTCTCGTGCATCTCTGGCAGAAGAGGAGCAGGAGGGAGTGCTGGTGGGTGTAGAGGGGTGTGTGTGTGTGTGGGGGGGGTGTAATCCAGGACACTAACAGAGTGATCTGCTGTGGCACTTACCTCCATGGCCGGGGCTGGGCAGACAGCAGAGCAGGGTCAGGAAGGCGCCGGCCAGGACCGAATGCAGGGCTCTCATTTTGTCGTCGCTCAGAGTTAAAGTCCTCCAGGCTCCACGTCAAACACACTCCATTCAGAAGGGACTGAATGAGTTTCCAGTTTTGGGACCTGCTACAGGATACTCCTCTATGTGAAGGGGCAGGGCCGGGGAGGGACCATGAGAGGGACGCCCTCCTTCAGCCTCCCCCTGTCTTTCTTTTTTCACCAGCACACACACACACACACACACACACACACACACACTGGAAAATCATACCCTGCCTTCCCTGCTGACCAGGCATTTACTCACAGATGTAAGACTTACTGAGACTGAGTTGCATGTCAAATCACACACATCTGGACATGCACGTTTCCACACGTTACCTACATCCACCGAACAACCTCAGAAAACACACATGGCCTGCCCGTCTCTCTCTGTCTCTCTTCTGACCAACCTGGATTTGCGGGACTCACTCCTTTTGTCTCACTCTGTAATTGGAGTGGCCTTTGGAGACAGGCAGCAGACGTCTGCAAGGATAAACCTTTTACTTTTAATTAAACACAAATCAGGTTGCCTAACTCTCTGGGCGCTTTATCTTTTGCCAGCCCTTCCCTTGATCAATGTCTCGCTCTTTATGTTTTTGTACAACAAACCTGCTCCCAGAAGCTAATTAAGCTTACACTTGAGCTTTGAGTGGTTGCTTGTGTTGGATTTGCATGGTGCGCCGGCTTCTCCACCGACAGGCGGAGGACACCGGGGGAAAAGTTTCACCGCTCCAGTTATCTACAGCAGTCGGAGAAAGCCTTTAATCGAGATGAATGCTGTCGCCGATTGTTCCTGATTTGGCACGTGCTTGGGGTTCTGGTGACGAGCATGCTCAGGCGCTCCTCGTGAGGATTGGTATTTCCTGGTTGGACGCGAAGATTAAACCTCAAGTTCGCTCTCAAAGCCTGAACGTTTAATTTCACCTGTCTCACAGTCAGCTGGCTGGCAAATTATTCCTCCTTCAGACTGACAGCTGAAATGGGAATACAATTAAAAATTTCTTAACACTTCCTCTCAGGTGTGGCGGTGGCTGCTGACTGCAGCCCGTGCACTTCAATTAGTCTTTCTTTTCTTTTCAGCTGAACAAACAATCCCTCAGGAATGATGTTCAAATTAGGCGCCATGTGCAATAAGATAAACCGCTCACAACTGGCAGGCGACAACCAGGAAGCGCTTCACATAATTGTGTGTTTGGGAATATCTGTATTTTCCTCTGCACAGATCAGAAGTGTCAAACGCAAATTAGTTGGAGGACCAAATACAGAACGGTCTGATCTCAGCTGGGTGAAGTGGGTGAAATGACAGCATGAGATCCTGGAAATACCGGCAAATACAATTTTCTGTTTTATAGGTTCAGTGCAAAAAAAAAAACAAAAAACAAAAACACAGGAAAGCATCAAATGAGATGAGTGCTTTGATAATGACTCAAGAAAAATCAGATCTGCCCGATTTGACTAATGTGTGTGACAACCCCGTTGCCTTTCGCAGCACACACTTTCCGCCTCAGGTGAGCACGTTTTTAAAACCTTGTTATGGATTTGGTCTCACGATTCTGCTATGATACTCAAGCTCCGTTTCCATGATAACGGCATCCTGAGTCAATGGAAATGTAATTTTTCCAAAAAGGGTGCCACAGTGGAAATTTTTGAAAAAAAATCTGACTCTCTCTGTAGAAACTGGGGAAAGAGCAACTTTTTGGAAACGCTTTGAAAACATAATTTTCCTTAAATTTGCAACATGGCTGTAATAAATAGCTCCTCTGCAGATACTGTTTTCCTGCAGACTATCATGACTTGTGACCTGGCACGCTTACTGCGTTATTGTCACTGTTTGTGCAGTTTTTGTGTGTACAGACAATGTTTTCAAAACATTAGTGAAAAATGAAATCACAAAAATTCTGTTTTCACTTGAAACACCATGTATATGGTGTAATACTTCAACTCTGCAGCGTTCTGTGAAGAAATTAGGAATGTCAGTTCCTCATTTTGAAAAAATGCTAATAATGTATATATAATTTGTGATCTCCAGCATTTGCCACATTGGTCAGATGTATTGTGTGGAGTATTAAATATATTCATCCCTGCAATGTGATGATAGAACCATAAAATGCATTTATCAAGTGTACTTGATAAACAGTGCAAACAGGCAAAAACATGGAAAGTTGAAAGCACATTTTTTAATACTTTATTATTTATACAAATTTGACAAATCCTATTGAACAAAAGGTAAACCTTTAATGGCTACTAGATTTCGTCTCATTTCTACCATGTTTTTTGTTGAACACTGCGACATGTAACAACGCTGCCTGGTTCAGATCATCCACGGACGCCTGGGATTTATAGATCAGTTCAATCAGCTTCCAGTTAGGGAACATTTCCTGTGGCTGTTGTGATAAATCAGAATAATGGTTTTAGAGAGCCACACTGACAGAAAGCTGAAGATGAGAAGTTACATCTGCCTCTGCAGTCGTTGCTTTGACTTGTTTTACTATCTTTGATTAGAGAGGACAGGAAATCGCAAAGCTGCTCTCTCGTCCTCTTTCTCCCTCAGACATCTGGGATTACACTTGGAAGCAGGACGCCGTCCTTTACAATGAGTTATTGCACACATTTTTGTTCTAACTACAGTTACAAAATAACCGTTTAAATTATCCTGATGTCCGAGATTTGTTCAAACCTTACATTTCTCATACACACACTTGTTGAAACTTCCAAATAAAATGCATGCTACTGAAGAAAAACATAATGCACACTCAGATTTATGTCTTTGCTTTCTACCAGATCATACTGGAGGGAACTACAGTCTGCTAACTGATTGATGTGCAACATCCAACTGTGATTTATAACGTGATTGAAGCAAAAACAGCTGATGAAACAGCTCAGTGATCCATCAACTTTGGATACGTTTTCTGTACATTCTGCTTTCACATGCAAAACAAAGTTCAAAATCATTGAATTTAGCATGTTTTATACAGGATCTGAGTGACTCAGGTCCTTTGAGTTTTGATATTCAGTCGATATTCCTGCTCTGGGACACTTCACAGCTTTAATTCCAATGTGTTTGCAGTTAGTTATTCACATTTGAAATGTTTGTTGAAATGCCTGGAGCGCCTGAGATCAGACCATATGGTTGACTCCTTCATGATTTTAAGAATTTACACTCCTGTCAGTTCTTTCATTCACTCAACCTTAGGTGGGCAATTAAAGCACAATGATCAGTAATGTGACAAACAGTGATTTATTGCAGCATTCTGACCGCTGATTGGGGTTTTAATTCGTTTGATGGTGTCGGGGTGTGTGTGGCTGCAGATAGGCTAATAGCAGCCGCGTGGCGTATTTCTCATCAGACTCGAGCTGCATCGACTCCCCTCTCAAAAGTTGTGTCTCTTCAAACAGACTCACTTCGACACTTCCCGAACAAACTTTTGTACTTTTTGCAGCTTTCATCAGGATTTCTCACATCTGTGCAGGAACTAACAAGCTCCCCTTCAAGCGTGTCTCCTCATTGGTTCAGCCGCCCCTCCTATGGCAAACAACACCCCTCCACTCCAACTCAGGTGGTTTTCATTTGCTGGAAAACAACAGCAGACACGCCGAAGATGAAACAGACCTCTCATCTCTCGCCGCCGGCCCCGGAGTGCGAGCGACCCCGGCCGTAAGCAGACCTGTAAAATAACACATGGCACCTGTAACGCGACACTATTTATTGCAGGCAACCTTTCCTGACACGCCAGCCTGCCTTGATTATTCCAGCACGACGCGAGTCACAATTAAAGCGCTCCTTCTGAGCCCCAGCCAGCCATTTGCGCCGCTGCCGTGCTCTCGCCTCCCCGGGGAGGCATAACTCTCCCTGGAGGGATGTCACCCACTGACGTGAGTGGGCTCCCGCGGTACGCCGGGCCAAGCTGATGTAACCCGCGACACCGGCGGCGGCGGCGGCGGCGGCCCTCCCTCAGCATAAGCGCACCAGATGATGCAAGGAGATGTGCGTGAAGCCCCCTCTTTTCTGAAGGAACTTGACGCTTATTCATGAGATTTCCTCGGCTTAATGCTGCGCGGACACGCTTTGATTAAAGGTGTCCTGTGGAAACTTGAAAACAAACGGCGTTTTGTTTGCATCCAGCAACACCCAAAAATGCATTCTTTGTTTAGTCGAGGCCTAAAAACATCCCGATCGCATTTCCCCACCTCGTCAAACATCTGCTAACTATTTTTTAATCTTTTGTTTGCATCGCTTTGTGTATTTCATGTCTATTTTTAAAGCGGCGCTGCTGCATTTTATGGAGATATTTATGCGCTCATGTCGTGCCTGGGACTCCTCGTTGTGGTGAAAGACATAAAACTCCTAAAGAAAAGCATTGATCCTAAACATCATGAAGTGAGTTTTAAAAAATGCCTTTAATTATTTAAGAAAAAAACTTTGTTCCTGGCCGCCAGGGTGCAGCATCTTGAGGCGGGCCTGCGAGCAATCACTCGCCTATTAACACATCAAACAGATACAGAGCAGCATTAGCATTCATTTGGAGTCGTGTTTCTGAGCTAACTCATGGACAATATGTTTCACATCATAGCCAAAATGGGAAAAAAAATGGCAGCGGTGCAACGAGAAATTAACTGATTTCCATCAAAAAAGAGAAGGAAACAGATGAACGCATGCAAGCAAAAGAAACACAGCGCATTGTTTCCAGCGGTACATGCACTGAAACCGCATTTGGCATGTGGTTCCAAGGCCAGACTTCTAGGATTGTGCATGTGTAATTCAAGAGCAGACAAAAAAGAAGTTTGTGTGCCGGGTGTCTTTGTGCTCCTGGATTTCTGCAGAGAATCCTTCTGCTGTTTCCCAAATCACGCTTTTGCACATTTAGTCCATGAACACGGGCTGCGCGGCGGCTGCGTCATGTTAAGTTTCACACTTGAGATGATGCCTGCGTGCCCCTGCTAACAGCCTGGAGCTGCCATATTGGATCTACTGTAAGTGTCAGAGAGGATCGGGAGCGTTTTTCCAGCGCTCTCAGTTCACCGCAAAACACAGAGCAATGTAATCAGGCGGAGGCGACGCCGGCATGGCAGTCAGGAGGCAGGTTTGTACTCCACGCCTTCAAATAAGTTGGATTTTTTTTTTTCTAAAAAGGATTCATATTATCACAGTGTTCACTCACACTCCCTATTCTTAGAAATGAAATGAAATATGCTCACGTTGATAGGTATTATCAGAGTCAGCGTGAACAGATGGAGCGCTCGGCTCTGCGGCGCGGCCCGGATGATGTGTTGAAAGTCCTCGAAAAGTTAAGTATGAAACGCTGAAGACCAGCAGCAGACCCCAGATCTACAACGCCAACAGCAACGGATCGGAAAAAAAAAAAAAAAAACAAAGTGTGAGGAGGTCAGAGGTTGCGGTCGTTGTTTTAAGAGAGCGCTCCGTGGTGGCGCTCCGCTAGAAGTAATGCTAATGCACGCATCACTGCAGGAAAGTCGCTAGGTGGTTTGTGTTCATGTCGATTAAGTTTAGTGTGTGTGTGTGTGTGTGTGTGTGTGTGTGTGTGTGTGTGTGTGTGTGTGTGTGTGTGCGTGTGTGTGGAGACATTGAAAAACCTCCAATCTGCTGCGTAAATAATAGTTACTGCAAATAGAAAGTAACTATGTGGAATACATTTTTATATTTCTTCAGTCTGAAGACTCCATGAAGCAGTAACTTGTAACATGTTTATAATTCATTTCCCCAAATACTCCCAAATCTGGAAAATGTGACTCACTGCACTTCACACTCCATTACTGAAAATTTCTTCATCATGAAGGATTAACTTATCGCATCTTAATCCTCCAGATACTCTCACATTTTGTTATAATGTGTTGAAACATGGCGTTGTGGATTCAGTCTGTGATCATTTGTCTTGCTGTGAATATCGCTAAAGTTTAATCATGTCGATGCTCATCTATAGTGTCGATGATCATGGAATGTGGAATGTAATCTTCCACAGAGAATAAGTCTTTTTTTCGTTCAGATGCCACATACTGTAAATGACTTTGCTTCGTCATGATTGTGTATTTCGTGCACAATCAAGTACAGTTTCCGTTAAATTAGGCATAAAGTGACACCTAATGTCATTTTGATCGGTAAGTTGTGTTTATGAGATTCTTATGGAAGAAGACATTCTGGTTACATAACATTACGTAATGCAACTTAATGTCATTCTTTACTGAGAAAGACGTAACTCCTGCTCTACCCACTTTCAATTTATTAAAAAAGGTGAGAAATAATTACGCATTCAGACTGTTTATCATAAAAGTGTGGGTGTTAATGCATAATAATGTGAAAAGTTAAGAGGTTTTGAGTTCTTATATAATTCAGTGAATGCATAACACACTGTTGCAGGCCTAAAATAATAATCCTGTGCACACGGCTGAATTCCTGTCACGTTGTTGTGATGTATTATCTGAGCTGTCAGCACTGTGTTGGTCTTATTTACTCATTAAATTCAGTTAAACGCACATCATTGAGCAGGAGGAAGATGCTCTATAATATCAGTCTCCACAAATAAAAAAACTGAGGCAAATACGAACAAGAGCAAACCTGTTTAGTGGAAAAGTATCAGAGCTGCTAAAGGCTGGTATTAAATGCATGATAACACACTTAGTGAAACTTCAATAACTCTGAGTTACTCCTTTATGATTAGAAAATATCAGCATGCAGTATCTTCCAAAAGTGGTAGAATTGCATTGTGGTGCTCATTTTATACTCCAGAAAAACTTGAAAATAATCTTCTGACGAAGCCAACCTCAGTAAGATGATCAGATTATGAGCCTGAGATAAATTTCCCCTGAAACATTTGATGTAGAAACAGAATAATCCAATATAAGATAATGGAATTAGGAGCATATTAATAGAAAGAAAAAATAAAACTTTCAACAGAATCATTATTTTCTTATTACAGTTCATTAAAGCTGGTTGGAAAATTCAAACAAAACAATCAATGTTTAGCAGTAGTAGTATTAGTCTGTTATTTTGTCTGTTATATTCATCTTCTTTACCACTTTATCCTGTTCAGGGTTGCTGGAGTCAATCCCAGCAATCTTATTTTGTCCCAAACTTTTTGAGATTTCTCCAACTTTGGGAAACAAACTGTGAGTAAACATGTTCTTTAGTTTAAACAGGAACTTTTATTGACACAACAGGTTGTCTGCAGTATATCTGCAACATTACAGTTCCCTGAACACTGCCCAGGCTCCAGAGAATGTGTTTAATAATATTATTAAAATAAAGTAAAAATCCCGTGATAAAGCCTCACTTTAACTTTGAAGAAGTTTTGGAATCCATTTTCCCCCTAAATGAGTGTCACACGTTTGGTCTTCCTTGCTTGTAGGTCATTGCTTTGTGAAATGAATTCAGAAACTGCCCTTTAAATAGAAACGCTCGCGCACCTCCCGCAACAATACAGCATATTAGATTCTCATCTCGCCGTATTACACGACGGGAGCGTCGCACTAACTTTCCCGAGGTTGGAGTCAGTTCAGCAGTTTTTATCAGATCTCATTTCTCTCCCATGTTGATGTAATCTTCAGGCGGAGCGGTCGGGGACATTGTGCCGAAATATCATCTCCCAGAGCATTCTGGGAGAAGAAGCTCGGCTTTCACCACCCAGTCTCAAATATCAACCGAGTGCGTCGCAGCAGTCGTCTGGTCAGAACTGCCACCGCACTCTGGGAGAAAGAAAAAAAACAAACCACCCTCCAGACTTGATTAAACTACAGAAAGCATGTCAGTGTTATTGGAAACCTTTCTTTCTTTCTTTTTTTTTTTTTTTTTTCCACTGTCGGGATACAAACTTGAGCCAAATGTCAGATAATGACAGTGGTCTGTTTGGATCACTGTGATTTACTGCTTTTAAAACGCTGTAATAATCAAGTTACTCTCTGAAGCTTCACTGGAGAAAAGTAGAACAGTTTCATAAGAGATTTAGAACTTTGTGCGAGAGGCTGAGCTTCTGCCGTCCCTGCCGATGCGAGCTCCTCCGCCGTCCGTCTCCGCTGTGTGATGGCTCACTTTTCATTAGCCTAATTGTGTGACTAATGTTCACGTTTCCTCTCGTTTGTCTTTGTCCGTCGGTTCTTTGAGGATCAGTCGAGGAGGAAGCGCGTGGAAAAAGACGTCCACTAAGCAGGCGTTCAGTCTTACTGCTTTTTTCCCCTCTGCGGCGGCTTTGGAATTGAGACTAAACCGTAACCATCTGCAGAGCATCACGGGCCCCAGCGGGGTCTGAGCAGGGTTTTCTGAGTGGAAAAGATTTTTTTCTGAGGAGGTTGTAGGTTGCAAACCCTGACCTGGAATGGCACGGGTCAAAACTTTGATGTGAGGCTGTGAGAGAAAGCAGAATAAACACGTCGGCTTGCATTTCCGTAACCACTGCCATCCTCCTTCTGTAGCGCAGAAATATTGATGCACCTCAGCAGAGGAAAGGATTTCCTGTTTTTGGTTGCATGCTGCAGGACGACATGGTGGACCCCCTTCACTGAGACCAGCAGAGATTTCTACCACAGTCCACCAGATCTAATCCATCTGAAGCTGCTGAAACACATCTAACCTTTGAAATAAGTAAAAAGCTGCTCCTGAAGTTGTACACATGTAATTTTCCTTTGCTAATTTCTGTCTCTCCTATCAAACACACAAGTAAATCAGCAGAGACGGTGAAATTCAGAGTGTTTTCACGTTGGATAAGGTTTACCCTATTTGTTTTTGACGTTTTCATGTGAAATGGTGAATGGACTAGACTTATATCACACTGTTTACTGCTTGAACAGAGCTCAGAGCGCTTTACACTGCATTATCACATTCACCCATTCACACACACATTCACACGCCAGTGGAGGCGGCTGCCAGTCGCTCCATCCTCAGTTTTGTGAATCCTAGAAGACCGCCGGAGCGCTCTGTCACTCAGAATCCTCGTGATCACACGAGACGAGTCTGTCGGAGCCGAACCCGAACTTGCTGCCTTTCTGGGGTCGCCCAGGGGTCACAGGTCACACTGTTGGTATACATACTCGAACAAGCGTGCTTCAGCACCGCCTTCTGGCGGTCAGGAGGGATGAGATGGAACTTTTGTTGCATTTTGTGTGTCTGTTTGCAAGACAACTGTACTGAGAATCAATGAAACGGCAACTTTTGTAAAACTTTTCCTGAAACTTTTTGAAAGTGCTCCACCTACTCCAGTTAGTAGCTGGACGATAACAACACTGGCAGCCTCCAGGGGGTCATGACTCCCAGTCCATATACATATCAATAAAAAGCAATTTTAAAAAAAAAACGTTGACCGTTACAGATAATATCGACATGAGCAGAGTCAAACTGAGACGTTCACACACACTCGTTGATCACTGAGATGCCTTCCTGCATCCACACTGCAGGCAGTGTGAACACGTGTGGCTCCTCCAGTGGGAGGAAAACCATTTAAAGGCCTATTTATGTGCATAACATTAACACCACGGACAGATTAAAAGAAAAAAAACAACGACAGAATGAATAAATATTTACAAGAACATGAATTCACACGACAACCTTCAACAATACTTTTTCTTCCCTCCATGGTCTCACCAGACAGCAGCTCTCGGCCTGTGCTTCCCCTCCTCATTACAGTCCGGGATTTCTTAAGCAAGCAGTTTGTCTGGTCTCACTCTGCTGCCTCACCCCCCGTCGAGCAGACGGCCAGGAGGAGGCCAGCATTAGAACATACAGCCCTTCTGAGAGCTTCGGCCCTTTTGTTTATTTTTTCAATTAAAGTGGTTACAATTGACTAAGGAGCACTTTTTCAGCTCTGATGTTTTTTTTTTTTTGTTTTTTTTTTTTAAGTCAACTGCGGTGACAACAGTTTTCGGGCTGCCAGGCAGAGCAACAATCATTGTGTTAATAATAATAACCTTACTGTTAGACCTGCATCCACACTAAGGTGTTTCTAGTGGGAGCAGCTGGAGGTCAGAGGTCATGCAGGGGCCCACATCTAGCCCAGCTTCATCTCGAGTTGGCCGATCCAGTAAAATATCGCCACAATATCATTTCTATTTGAGCTTTAAACTTTTGTTTCGTTGAAGTGAAAAGTATATGTGAGGAACTTTTTCACAAAACCAAACTATTACTAATGAAAATGAATATAATCTGAAGAAAAAAAAAAAAAAAATCTTTGAAATCTTCACAATTTGCATGTTGGTTTAATTGATGCTGCTTGCGTCCCTATTTTGGTCCGTGGGGCCTATGTTTGACACCCTCGCTCCAACCTCTATAAGTAATGAGATATTTTCCAGAATAACTACTTACTTATCATTTGCAGGGACAGGCAAAGAGATTACTATAAATGACTGCTGATGAATTTTAATAGACTTTAAAGCAGAGTCTTCTTCTGTGCTTGTATGGATTTTCTGTGGATATTCCAGTTTTCATACACGTTTAATCCTCAATGTTCAGGTCGGTCAAACCTTACTCATCCCTTCTCCAGGCGCCTCACTTTGGCGTTTGACTCTCAAATGTAATGAACATTTCCAATCAATAATGTGCACTTTAACTGTGGAACGCTCCACCTGTACCAGAACCTTCCACCCTGCTGTTTGTAGTCGGATGTGTGGAGGAGAATTTCTGAATTTTAAGCGTTTCTGTGCAGCAGCAAACTCCGCAGCGGAGGGAGGAATTTGTCACATAGAGTATTAAGATAAGATTAGCATGCCAGAGTCTGTATATCATTGTGTAACATGGGCTCAGTGCCAAAATTGCTAAATATGTCTTGCACTGGAGGATGGAGCGCGGGCTTATATGGATGGATTCTCGTCGAATATCAAATTAGATATGTTTATTTTGAGCAGGCTGAATCTATGTCCAGCGAAGGCTCAACGGCCGGGGCGTGATTAACGCACCTCACGCTGCCGGAGAGGTGCTGATTGATCTTGGATTTGCAGATTGGAGGCCGATGTTTATGCTGAAAGTCGGGCGAGTAAAGCTGGGAGAATTACTGGGAGGGGGTTTTAATCGATACGCGATCCGGGCCGCTCGGTCGGCTCCGGCGCCGGTTTTCTCCCCTGACTGGCAGCGGCTGATAACGTCAGTTCACTCACAGGACAGATCCTCAGCTTTCAAAGGATTCCCAGTGACCAACAGCCAACATCTAAAAAGCCATGGCAAATACAATTTCTCAGGCTCCCGTTTCGTTGTGCGACGTTCGCAAGGCGCTCGTTGTCAGAGTTACTTCCTTCCCGCTGTAAGCCTATTACTCTCCCTCTCCGACGGCGTCGGCTTCGTCTGTCTTCCTCACCTCAGCGTCGGCGTAACGCAGCGGCCGGCCTGCTCGCACGTGTCTTTTTCCCCGCCATGTTTATTAAAGATGATAAGTCCTACGATGATTTTTGTGTCGCCTTAATATTTTTTTTGTCGACTTTTCACTTGTTAGATGTTCGGTGGAGGAGCGGAGAGGATTAAACTCGCCAATCAGGCGATGCCACTCGATACCTCTGCCGTGTTTTGGGAATTTACTGTAAAACTTTGTTTCAGGGTCTTAATCTCCATTAGTTGTGAGGGTTTTCTTGTCAGCGCAGGGCTCCCAGACGAGGCGCTCGGTTTGTTTATCTCCTCCCTGACAGCTTTGTGAGCGTCCCTAACGCGACGCTCTGGGAGCCACTGTCAGGAGACACGTGGACGATCCTCAGGTATGCTGGGACCAAGCGCTGTCCCCCCCCCCCCCCCCCCCCCCCCCCGGTTGATTATGTTACAGTATGTGATCAAAGCTACTTCAGCAGCACAGTGGACAGAACACATCGAATGTGTTAAAAATGGAAACTATCGCCTCACACACTGGGTTAAACGGCTGCGATCATCTCTAAACTGCAGCGTTCCTTCACACTGACGCCAATATTTACTACCTGAACCGCTGATCTACTGAAAGGACACATACTATTGATTTATAATGTTTGTTTTCATGTTCGTTAAATATTATGTTGCAGCTGATAATGTAATGGTGGCCAATAATGTAGTATTTACCAAAAAAAATGCCTTTTTAGAATTAGGAAGAAAGTCATAAAGCCAATAATGGATTAGCAATTTGATAAAAAGTTGTCATGATCTTTGCCGGTTATTCAATCATGATGAAAGCGTTTAAATATTGTCTTCGAATGTAATAACTGATTTATAAATAAGTGTGCATTTCTTGAGAATCAAATTTTTATCACAGACTTTTGCAGTTTTCTTAAAGGTGCATAAAGGAGTTTGCACGTTTTATGCGAAACAGCGACCCCTGCAGGCCTTGGGCGTAATGCAGCTTAGTAAAAAACTCATGCCTGTGGCCTTGCTCGTTTAGTAGCGCTCAAGTAAAATGTAAGTTTCTTTTACCTGGTGGAGTCTGTGCTGGAGCTGTGGCAGTGCTAGAAGCCGGTCTTTTCTTACTTTCTGGAAGCTCCTGCTCAGTTGTTGCTCATTGAACGAAACTCAAGGAGCCGGAGCGCGCATTACATCATCCCTTTCAAATTCTCCCCAAAAAAACTCTGGTGCCGGACCGGCACTGCAACTTTCAAGTGACTATTTAGCGCTGTTAGAGGTTCTTGTAATGAATATGTCAGGGCACATCATTAAAAATGTGTAACATATTTATGGTGGAAAATAAGTATTTTTAAGGTTGTAAAACTCCTTAATGCACCTTTAAATGGGTACAGTGGATGGAATCGTCATATTTGTTCACTGAGGATACGTAGGCTCTCTATTCATGCCTATACAATTTCTGTGTTACTACATAAGTTATTAAGCTATTGACTTTATTATGTTAAAAAAGATTCCGATATAGGCAGTTTTTTTCTTTATTGGATGCTATAACTCCGAGGACTTTATGTAAAGCTTGAAATGTGATTTCTAACATTTGAAAACATTTACTTTAAAAAATGACGTTGAAACAGGCGAGCCGTGAGCTGAGATGCTGTTAACGTGGCGTTTCCTGATCTGGCTCCACTCCGCCTGTAAGCAGGGCCTGATGCTCATTTCGATGTGACAGCCCCAGCTGCCCTGCCCCAATAGTAGCTTACCACCACCCAGTATGGTGTGTGAATGTGAGTGTGAATGGGTGAATGTGATATTGCAGTATAAAGCGCTTTGGGCTCTGTCATTGCAGGGTAAAAAGCGCTATGTAAGTGTAGTCCATTTACCATTTACCAACGCTGCTGTCGATGTGCCATGTGAGTCGCGGTGTTCATTCTGACCGATTTCCCTCCAAACACACGCAAACCTCCAAGCACGATGTACTCGTGAGAGCAATGCAGTTTAGCTCTCTTTATAGGGGATCTTCGTAAATCAGGACCATTGTTGTCAACCGTTCATCGATAAGCAGTAAATTGTTAAATAAAAGTTTAGCTTTTTTTGTCATTGCTACATTGATTAGATCAATTTCTACAACAACACATTTGGAATTCGGCTGTAAAGCTTTGTGTTTACTTAAACTTTGATTATTTCTCTCTCTGTTTATTCCAGGTTTTTAATGCCTTTTCACTCACCTGCATGGAGGAGATACAAAGAAGTGAGAGCAACAGTCGACTGTCTCACTCCTGCTTCATGTCCTCATTGAAAATTTCAGTTGAAATGTTTCTGTGAATCAAAAATCCTTTATTTGTTGCATGAATAACAACAACAAACAAAAAAACCAACTTTGACGATGGTACATTCTCCACTGTGAAGCGTAACGCCCCGGATGATCGTCCCCGGCTGGATTTTCCCTCAGATCATCAGTGTGACAGAAATCTTTCAAACAATCAACTGTGCGGCGGAGACGGCACACGCACGCGCCGCCGCATTCAGAATTTCACGCCACGTTTCACTCGGCGAAGAGAGAAGGGAGCCGGTTTGTGGCGCCGCTCGCAAATGAACTTGCTGAACAGGAGGGAGGCTGGGCGGGTGGCAAAGCGTGTCTCTGTAGCGCTGAGCCCCCCTGCTGTGAGCGGGGGGATACTCCGAGCGTCACGCCGCTTTAAAGCTGCAAATACGCATCTCCAAGTAGACTGAAGTTACTGTAAGAAGCTGCTGGTTCTGTGCAGAAGCATCCAGGCAGCAGGAACCGATCGAGAACCAAGAGTCCATTCATGTGAGACGCAGGACTCCCTTTTCATTTCATCTGATGTTAAAGAAAACATCCTTTGATTTCACACCTTAAATCAATAAGTAATGCTCTGCGGCATCTTCCTGAAACACCAGAGTCTGCAGGAAGCCCTCCATACAAAACTGAATTCAAATTTTCTTTGTAGGAATTGAAAAATGGATTTTTGTTGTCCGGCAAACTTAGCAGTTCTGAGAAATTTTGCAAATGCTGACAAGAGCGATGAAGGCAGAAGACGTGGTGAAATGGCAGAACTATCGAATTCCAGTGTGTCCGCAGTGTGCTGCAATCAAGAGGTTTTCAAAGAATTTACACACATGCACACACGCTACCACCACGCCTCTCGCCATGTTTACCTTCATTATGGGCCAATCCCAATTCTACCCCTTACCCCTACCCCTATGATATGCGCGTTCACGAGGCTTAAGGCCTATCCCAATTCTCCTTTTTGAATAGGGGTAGGGGTAAGGGGAAGGGCTATTTCACCCCTTTCAGCGAAGTCTGCATCGATGCTCCCTATTCTCTATAGGGGTAGGCGGAGTTTCACATTGGCCAGAAAAAAACAACATGGCGCCCACCACGGAGTCGCACAAATGTAAGATTGCTTTCTGTATACTATTTAAAAAGCTATAAAAAGTGTATTTGCTTCACTGAATTTATAGATAAACTAGCGTGACAGTGTCCCAGTCATGGATTAACGTTTTAGCGCTGCGCAGCACCGTTTCCAATCGTGAATTTGTAACTTATGAAGCGCACTAATCACTGAATTAACGTCATCCTTTATCATGTTTTTAACGTAATATGTTAGACACAGGGACCCCCGATGAAACCCGACTGCTGATTCAGTTTAGAGCCGGGTTCCTCAATTAGCGGACCGCGGTCCACAACCGGACTGCGGCACACCTCGCTGCTGCCCCAGGGCAAATGTATGGAAAAAAAAAAAGAAAAAAAATCGTTCTTTAAACGCTCCATGTTCCGTGTGAGCACCGTTCTGCACCGCGCCGCTCTGCGCGTGTCCAGCGCACTCCGTCGCACCGCACTGCTCGGCAGTCCTCGTTATCGCCCCCCCACCCCTCTCCCACAGGGCGCTGAAGTCCTGACCCATGCTTGTATATAAAAAGCAAATGTGGACCTTCAAGATTTGTATTTGAGGACCCTGGGTTTAGAGGTTAAAAAGGAAGAAAAGTTTTTGAAATCAAAATACAGTGCCAAAACACATTGGGAGTAAATTATATTATTCGTCTAAGCTATAATATGTCAGTAATAAAACGTGTTTATATAAATATATCTGTATTACTTTAGGAAATTCATAAAAGAAAATGGTTTGGAAGGGGAAGTTACAGCCCAGCAAGCTTCAAAAAAGTGGGAGAACCTCAAAAAGAAATATAAGGTAAATAATAATACCATTTTTTAAAAAAATAAAAGTAATTTCTAATGTAATTTCTATCATTTCTAATATCCATAATTTTTTGTGGTTATAGGAGTGCGGCGGGGCTTAAAGGGCCAAGGGGTATCCCAATTCATAGTGCTGCAAAGATAGCCCTAGCCCTCAGCCCTATTCTAAAAGGGGTAGGAGAGTGATAGGGGTAGGGCTAAGGGCTAAGGGGTAGGGGTAAGGGGTAGAATTGGGATTGGCCCTATGAGACATGGTTGTTTGGAGCTGTTCGTATGCAACATTTCCTGTTAAAAACCAAGAGGAAAATATCATTGAATTGTGTTTTAAATCATGAAAATCTTCATTTTAAAAGACATCCACTGATTCCAGGGTTTTTGCAGCTCTTGCAGTTGGATCTCTCTGGCGCCCCCTGTGGGAGGATCGATGCACTTTGAGAACAACTCTTCAACATTACATCAAGGAATTATTGCAAATTTAGGTGCTACAGTATATCGTTCATGTTTTCTGTTGTTCTCGGTAGATTATATTGGTTATGGTCATTTGTTTGTGCTTAGCAAAATTTGAACATGTTGATTTTCTTTTCGGAGTTAAATAGAAAATATGTTAAGTTGATATCACAAACAGTTTGATATGTTTGAAATGAGGTAAACTGGCAGTTTTCTGCATGTTTTAAGTAATTTATTAAATCAGTGCTCACAAAACCAAACAGACTGCTGGTTCACAAACTAAACTAGCAGATTGAACAATCCTTTTGGCCACTTGCCCTTTTTCCTCTCTGGCGCCCACGTCAATCAGATAAATAGCTTCGGGTAAATAAGTCTGTTGCAAACAGTTGGATTTAATTTTCTGTTTCAACTCATTCGTTTACATGATATTTTCATGTGAAAGCAAAAAACTTTCATAGTGTTTTAGGTGCTGTTTTTACATGATGATGGTGCGCCGTGGAAATGAAAATACAACTTTGTAAAACTGACTGAATGGCGCCGTGGACGAACACACAGCATGACAACACAACATGTGGCTGATTTGTGCTTAATTTCCTTTTCTCATTTCGGACAATTTTCTAACTTGAAATTACAATTTCTGATCAAATTTAATCATTTCCTGACTCAGTTGAGTGAGTCTACTTATTTTTCGTGGTTATTTTGTGGCTCAAATTCGGCTGTTTTGCATCTGTGCGAGGGTTTTGAGTCATGTGTTTTGTCTCCCTTTGGTCATTAGCCGTTGTTTTGAGTCTCATATTGATCATTCTGAATTAATTCCGGTCATACGGTGTCACACTGTGGTAATTAGGCGACTCTTTGCAGCTATTCTGTGACACATTCGGATAATAAAGTCTCAGACTTTTGTGCCGTTGTGTGTCTTTCTGGGAGAAACATTATTTTCTTTGTCTTGTTCAGACAATTACAGCCAAATCCAGTTCATGTTATTCCAGTCTTAAGTTGATCGTGCAGCATAAAATAATCATTTAGAGCTGTAATGCACTGGATAGATCACATTATATTAAAGCACTGCAGCAAAATTTGACAAGGAAAGAGAGAAAAAAAAGTTAGGAACAAAATTTGACAAAGGATATAAAAAATGAAAATGTTTTGTGCTGATAAGAGAATTCATGCTTGTCAGACGGAAAAAGGGTGAAATTGCAGCCTGGCTGACAGTCCCACAGATCTTTGATCTTCTAAGATTTGTGCATTCACTCAAATGTCTATGAAAAGATGATCTCTTTCTAAAAAATGTGTTCCTCCACGGTACACAGATCGCCCTATTGCTACTCATCCATGATACATCCACGCCTGCGCCGTCACTCACCCAGACTAGGCATACTGCACGTCTGTCACGTCGCTCTGATGGACCCGGACGCCGTTCTCACCTCAGAGCACGACGTACAAATGGACACGTGTGTATTCACATGGTTAAACGTGGATGTGCATGCTAGCGTGTGGGTGGTGAGACATTCAGAGAAGTCAGGGAGCATCCTCTGCTCAACAGGAAGCTGAATTACAACATGTGTTGTTTTATAAGTAATACAGAGTGTTTATGGTGGAGGTCGAAGGTCACAGATACATACTGCAGCTCTGCTCAGTGCTCACCGGGGACTGGAGGGACTTTACTCCCTCCCCCTCCGTACCGCCGACGGAGGGTACCATGTGCAGCCGAGAGTCATTCATTTTTTAAACATTTAAGGAAAACCTGCTGGGAGCCTGAGAAAATGTTTGACTGTGTCTTTGTGCCGTGGTCGGCGCTTGTTCAGACACAAAAGACACGCTCAGACGCCGAGCTCAGCACAGTGCGACAAGGCGATTATTTAAAAAGAGGAAAAATGAAGCTCCATTTCAGTTCTCTCACTGATTTCTGTGCATCCTCTGTTCTTGTATTCCTTCTTTTTTTTTTTTTTTTTTTTTCTGGAGAGGTGCTGGCTGAGATCCAAAGCACCTCCTCTCATTGCTTTGTGGAGAGTTGGGAGAGCGAGCGGGAAAAGTTTCATCTCTCAGCCGGGGAGGCGAACACTGCGAACCAAACACTGCAGCCGACTGAAGGATTCCCGGGAAAACTCCTGATTTACTGACTGAGCAGCGAGCAGTCAGTAGATCATCAGGCCTGCATGCAGCTCCAGGGGCAGGAGAGCATTTAGCACTGCCCTCTGCTGGAGGATCAAATAACCTTTAATAGCCTCCCATCAGGCCCTTTTTCCTCCACATGTGCATCCTCTCACATGTGGAATTGACAACAATCAGATGACGGGAGGGATGCGTGAACCGCCACAATCCTCCTCCTCTCCGTGGGAAAGTCCTCTAACAAGCGGCTTCGGATCCGCGGAGCGGGCTCTTCGGGTTCTCGTGGAATGAATCGACTGTGTCAACAAACAGCGTGGCGGATAAACAGCCGTTTCCGCCCGGGTGGGATGAGGCGGTTGGAAGCACGTGGTCCGTCTCTGGGAACAAGCGTGCCTCAGTTTAATGCCGTCAGTCAGCCGCTGTCAAAGGTCAGCGTCACAACAAATAATAAGAAAATGCCTTTTTTTATACGTCACATGTGCAAGAGGACGTGATCTGAGCTGTGGTAACGTTGTGCTCATTCAGCTGGGAATTGCGGTTTATCAGTTGGGAATTTCCTATAGTTTACAACGTTCACATGATCATAACAAACAAGCGTCATGGCCGCCTCCAGCAGGGACAGAGACAAACACCCTCCCAAACGAAATGAAACCATTTAGTTTCACAATCCATGAACGCACATTTGCTGCAGCTTCGATACGGAGCTCCTCGTTCATAGGAGTGTGGTAATTTACTGAATGCAGATATGAGTATAATAAAACAACCTGACACTTTTTATTTGTGCACAACTGTCACAAAAAAAAAAACAAACAAATCAGAGCTGCTCCTGGGAATTCTCCAAGACCTCCCGTTTTCCCACTCGGAGTCTCCCAGCATGTCGGATATTTCCCACCTCCCAGTTCGTCATAAACTCACCATTAACAGTGTTTTTGTCAGATTTTAGTTCCTCATGATTTCCCAGGACAGCCGCCTCCATCCTAGAAATACAGCTCCGCTGTATTAATAAAAATCTCTCCACAGCCCATAATTTCACCGACATTCAACTGCAAATTATATGTCCATGCCAACAATCAATCTGCGAAAAGATTTCCCGATTTTCAAAGAGCCGCCTTAACTTATTGTGCGAGCTGTGCAGAAAAACACGTGGCGGTCCATTCACATCTCGACAAAGCGCCGTCCCAGAGTGATGGAGCTGCTCCTCGTGAGCAACACAGCACAGATTATGCACAGTGCGGCATGAATGGCTTTTAAATCACTGTTTTAAAATGAACAAGATGGCCTCCTGTGGGCTTCTGTCAGACCCTGATGAATTGAGTGTTATCACCAGTGGAGCTTCAAAGGCGGTTTTGTTCACGTGGAATTAAAAAAAAGAAAAAAAAAAAAAGAAGAGTCCCCTGTGTAAAGACCTCCATCCAGATACAAATGTGGTGACACAAGGCAGACACACTGTGGAGGTGTGTGTGTGTGTGTGTGTCTGTGTGAGTATGTGGGCTCGATGTGAAGCGAACGCCCACTCCTGTGTCCTGCCAGCCCTGTAACTCAGCTCCATGAATACAGCGATGCTGAGCCCTCTTTTTTTTTAATGTTTGTGAGTTATGGTGTTTTTTCCCCAGCAGACCTTGACTCTCTCTCTCTCTCTCTGTCTCTCTCTCTCTCTATCGGTGCATCTCCTGTCTCCCCTCCCTGCCTCGCTCTCTTTCTCCCCGGTGCACCGGGGCCATTGTAAAACACTGGCCTGAGTCCCAGGCCCTCAGGAGGCTCAGAGGCTCAGGGTTGACTGATCGCTGGATTTCACCACAGGCTCCCAGAACGGGGATTGTTCAAGAAGCTTTTCCTTCCCACTGAGACCCCTGTGGATTAAGGATTCCTGGCTTCTGTTGCAATAATAAGGCCTCACACACTGCCAAAAGAAAATGCTGCAGCAGAGCTCAGCACTGCTTCTGCTGTAGCTGCTATGCGTTGCCATATTTTCTGTTTATCACGTTTTGCCTCGCATCGCAATAACCTTCAAAAACCCCTAAGGTTTAATATTTATGTAGGAAATATCTGGTGATCAGAGCTGCGCAAAGTGTTCCGGTTATGTTATTAGTAAAACAGTTTTTTTACTGGTTGTGTTATCCCTGCCAGTGGTTTTAGAGCCGCTGTCTCTCTCGGGTTTGCTTTCCAAGATCAGCTTCGTTATATTTACACTTTACTGTATTTGAAATCAATCATTACATTCAAACTCACTCTGTCTAAGAATATTAGTTTAACTCCACACTACGGTGGAGACAGGCCGGCACGTCTTATTCATGAACGACGCTTTTCCATCACAGGTGAAGCACCTGAAGTAAACACATGCAAGCTGGAAGCGTTGCCGCGAAGACGGCCTCCCACACGCCTGACACCAGCGCTCATTAACACGGCGATGTCCGTATATTTTATATACAGTGCATGAAGGCCAGCGGCAGCTCTGCAGCCGGCGAAAAGTGCCTCAGGAAATACGCGTATGTTTCCCACGTCGGTCCTCATGAGCGCTTTATTACTCACTCAGCACTCCCAGCCGAGCGCCGATAGGTCGGATCGGAAACCAAACGCCAGCCAGATGCAATAAAAGGGAAAGAAATTCCAAAGCCGAAAAGATGGCCGCCGCGGAGGGACGAGGCAGGAAGAGGGGACAGAAGGGGGAAGTGTACAAGAAGGAAAATCAACATTTTAGTAGCAGTAGTTTTCCTAAAACTAAACAGTTATGACCAAAAAGGACTACAATCTTAACTTCAAGCCAATTCTAGTAATAATTTCTGGTTCCGCTTCACACCCAAGTGGTGTCAGATACAACAATAACTGAATGGAGTACGAACAGCAAAATCCACAATCTTTTAAAGACCGCCGGGACAGAATTATCACAGAGAGAGCTTCTTTATTGAACTTCTGCTTCAAGGCTTAATATAAGTATTTGGATTTAGATCAGAGTACTCAACATTTAGCCTGTTCTTTTATTAATGAAAGGGGGAAAAAAATAGAAAGAAAAAGGTGATTGCAGCTAAAGCATAAAACCCTTCAAGGGGTAAAACGGATTCTGGACTATCTTGACAGACAGCTGCGCAGACACACACATTTCTGCTGACAGCTGGAGCTTCACACATACATTTTGTTTGCTTCCATACTGAAGAATAACAGCTGCAACGTTTAGAGACATTTCCAGCTAAACTTCCCGGCTAATTAGCGATACAGCTAGCCAAATGGTACAAACAAGGTTATTTCCTTTAGTGGATGTTTGTTAGCTCAAGATATGTATCTGTGCACGTGGGAGGGAGCGGGTACATTTGTGTTTGTGAAATGAGAACAGAGAATAACACTCAATGTTTGACACCTACTCTGACCAAAGTGACTTTGTCCTGCTGTTAGGAGACATTTTGCTTGCGTGGTACAGACTCTACATCTGAATGACTTGTTTTCCCCCTGGAGTAGCTGAGAGGATCTCTGGGGGACAGAAGTCCATGTTGGTTTTTTTAACTATGCGTTTGCGAGAGCAGGTCAGAGGACTGGAGGACTGATGATGGAGGCGCGGCTGATTTGGTGTTCCAATGTTCCCAAACTGACCTTCGTTGGTTTCAGATGTCGTCCACTCTAACCTGACACAATCCTGAGAGCACCGAGGACCTGTACACATCAGTGAACTCTGCTTTGATTGGTTGTTTCCACTATCAGTCAGTTGAGGGTGGAGGTTTCAGACACCGCCAGTTGAATGCGGTGTGATGTATGGCAAGCCGATCAGACAGTCGACTAAGGTTTGCTGCAGCTGCCTGATAGATAAGTTTTACTAGTTAAACAAAGTTATTTTCACACTGTAGTACACTGAAACATCAGATGTCTTTAACTTTTTACACAGTCTGATTTCACCTCAAAATGGTCCTTAGATTCTACTCTTTTACAGACTGATGGATTCTGTTCGGCCAAGTCAGCAAAGCGGAGGTCCATCCAACCAATCAGAGGGTAAGGAGACCATCCAGACTGCAGGTTGTGTTTGACAGGCAAATTAGGGAACTTCCACAAAATGAGGCGGCGGTGCTCAGACTGCTGCTGCACTGGTGTCAGGAACCAAGAACATTTTTATTTGGCATGGTGGAACTAATACCTCCCTAATGACTGACTTTAAAAAGATATTTTTTTAATTGTTGAGATGGGATCTGAACTAATAAAGACATAAAAACTTGATATTGCGTGCACACCCATGTGGAAGCTGCTCTACTAACTGGACACACTGAGGATTGTCAATTAAATAACACATTATAAAGTATTTCCATGCATAATATGATGCACTCTGCACTTCAATAAAATACCCACCCTACTTCAATACTCATTTATTTATGCTTAAGCAAGAGCTTCTAATCTCTCTTGTGCTCTCCTTTTAGCTAGTTTTAACAAGGAAATGCATATGTTCTTATTTTATCTCATTGCACCGAGATTCTGAAGCCAAAGAGCAATTCATTTACTTTACATGTATATTGATTAACTGTCAGTGAAGCTGACTTGACTTGAATACAGATATCTGACACCAGATTGTGCGAAACAGACAAATGAAAAACGCACAACATAATGAAAAACAAGTATGTCGACACAGTAATCTCAGTTAATCAAGCTTGTAGCTTCTGGCTTTCGTTTGGATGGGTGGATAAAACTTCTCACTTTTTCACTGTAAATATTAGTTTGGACATGGTTCCTTGGTCTCATTGTTCTCTTCCACGTCTTACTCTTCTGTCCAATCAGTGAGCTATTCAGCAGAATCCGGGCAGCTTCTCTTCATCACCCAGAACCAATGCTACTGATAATTGGAGGAGACACAGGGAGTCAACCCACAGTGGGAGGCAGATACCACCGGTGCCACCATGGAAGAGGCTTTCTAATCAAGCACTGCCTTTATCCCTCCCCAGGTGGAATATGTGAAGCACTGGATTTGAAATGAAAATCTCTGAACACACTCTGCAACACAAGCAATCCTCAGGTTGTCTCAGGAGCAGCAGGAGGTTCTGTCACAAAAATGAGGATCTAACTTTTTTACTTTGACGAATTGTTCAGTTCTATAATATACATGACTGGACTAACAGACCAGCATGCAGCAGAATAAGACGTGCATTTTAACCAGGAGTCTGAAACCCAGAAACACAGATATGACACAGGGCACAATATGGCGCAGCTAAAGCTGAAAACTGAGCCCCAGTCGCTGTCGGCTGCCTCCACGCAGCGGGCTGCTGGTGTGATGTTGACTGGCTGAGGTACAGTAGCAATAGTCGTCGCTAATGGCATATCCAGGCAACTGCCATCGGGCTGCGGCTCCAGATGGCTCTCTGTGGTGTTTTTTTGACGCCGCAGCCTTCTCTATGCAAATCAGCTGCAACGAGGCTGACCGGCATCGCCTCTTCATAGGAGCAGGATTCCATTAATGCCTTGGCGTTAATGGAATGCGACTTGCGAAACTCAATCAGACTTGACAGTTTGCCAAGAGCCTCGGACATCAATTGTCCCCTCATCATCATGCTGGCCTCCTGGCCTCCCAATAAAGGGCCGGAGAAGTGATCTGCGTTTCGTGACAAACGAAGCCAACATTCCAGCCGGTTAATACAAAGAAGTGTAATTTAATACGGAGGAAGAATGAGTAAATGAACAGCGATAACAAAGTTGGAGTGAAACACAAGTCCAACAACACCACTGATGCGGACAGATGCTAAATCCTTCAGACTCTGGAGAATTGACACAGTGCCAGTTAATTAAATACAGCCCTCGAAGGCTAAATAACAGCAACACAGCGCCCGAGATTTTCCATGCTGAGGCTTTCAGAACGGATTGATCTCACTGGCCTCCATCAACATGAGCAATGAATTCTAATGTAAGCCGGTCCGAATGTAACAAGACACCACTTCCATCGAACAATGGCAGAGGATTACAGAAGCCTGCTTTCCTGATCTCCCTAAGGTCAGTCGGAAAGTAATTGCTGGACTTTTGCACTTGATAATCAGAAAAAGAAGAAGAGAGAAGCTCACCAAGCCCGATACGAACGGACAGCCTCCTCGTTCCTACTCAAAGCAGAACCAGTCAATAACTCCTCTGTTAATCCTCCCTCTCGCTTTGAGACCTCTAAAGCAGGACTTGAAAGGCGTTTACGAGAAGATGGAGGGCGGAAAAGGTGGATCGTTATTTGTATCTCCAGAACAGACAAACAAAATTGCTCACCACGGCTGCTTTGTGGTTTGCTTTTATGCGGATTGTGATTTACCAGGCGCTTGTATCTCCACCGTACCCGCGTCAGACGTCCAGCCGTCCCGCGAAAGGTCCAGTGCTTCAGTGTTTATCCACAGGCTGCTGCCAGCTACCGCAGGGAAGTTATTTTACTTTGTAACAACCGCAAAATAGTATTGATTGCTTCATTTTTCCTTAAGTGCCACTATATTGACTTTATCCCTCCACAGCAGATGGAGATTAAAAAAAAAAAAAAAAACAAACCTCCAGGTATGAGTTTTGTGTGTGTGTGTGTGTGTGTGTGTGTGTGTGTGTGTGTGGCTCAGAGAACAATGTGCAACCATTCAGGCTTGATTTCAGCATCTGAATACCAGCATGTCGTATTGAGGAATGAACAAAAGACATTTATGATATTATTCATCGTTTTTAAACTCTGCTGTTATAACTTTATTGTTCCTAAACAGTCTCCATGAACATGATTTATTCTCACTAAGTCTGCTTATTAACAGGCTTCTTTTGAAAGTAGTCGCAACCACAACACGCTTTTGGTGAAAAATATGTTTTTCCTCTCTCTGATCCATGGCAATCGATCGCTGAGTGCCAAAAAGCAGCCGACAGCGTGCAAACAAGGAAGGAGTCACTTGTATTTTGCTCTCTTGTCAGTAGATTCCAGTGTTTTTTGAGAAATACTGTTCAAAAAAAGCGAATTTACATTTCTTTACTGACTGAACTCACTGGCGGTGTACGTAGATTGAAGTACATCTGGAGTTTGCAGGAGTCTTTACTCGGTGAGAGAAGATGAAGACGCTGCACGACGAGCTGGCAGCGAAATCCCCCTGCAGACTGAACATCCATACACCAAGGACGAGGGAGGTTAATGACGCACAGCTGCACGCAATCATGAATGCCAGCGTGCAGACACAGAAGGGCGCAACGAGTCCACACCTGCAAGGTGAGGAGGGTGAGACGCTCAGACTGAGAGAGAGAGAGAGAGAGAGAGAGAGAGAGAGAGAGAGAGAGATTCTGACAGGGCCATGACAAATAGGACTCCTTTACATGAAAATGGCATGTTGGTTAGTGGGCGCTGTGGGTTGTTTTTGCAGTGAAGCCACACACACACATGCACACATACAACAATATATTCTATATGTAATATGATATTGTCATTGTCCTTCTCCTCCCACATGTTTAGAAGCAGAGGAGCGATTTGCTACAGCCATGAGCGCATTTTCAGTGGCTTTGAGCGCCTCTGTTGTGTAAACAAACAATGAAAGTCTCCTGTTCTCACTTGAAAACATCGCCGTGTGGACCTCGTGCATCAAGGAGGCGACAGACACACATCTCCAAAACTATCACTTGATTTCAAGCACGATATGAATGGAAGTCACAGACGACGAGACAGATCCAAGGGGTCAAGCCATGCTATAGTTTTAAAACTGTCGATGTGACATGATACAGCTTTGTGTTGCAGCTTTGCTCAGGGACACACACTGCTGGTCTGTTGGTTGTGGGATTCAAACCAGCAAATCGCCAGTTTCAGACTTGTTTCCTGAACCACTCTGCCAATAAAGGCTTCATCATTTTTCAGTATGAATTAAAACCGGCTGCAAGACTTACGACCGAGATCCTCTGCCTGAGTGAGAGTGACCAAACAAGAGAAACCTTTTGAAAGTCATCTGTGTGGGCACGTCACGGGGGTCAAGTGAAGGTCAACAAGCTGGCCGGGCCTTCATGTTGATGGCAGCCTTGGTTCACGGCGGCCAGAATTTCACATGTTGGGAACGTTGTTACATCAGGCTCAGCTCAGCCGGAACAATATGACCGGTGACAGACGAGGTGAATCTGGTGATCTGTTCAACCTGGGACAGAACAGACAGCAAGAGAGCAATTTCTCCTCCAGACTGACATGTTGAACACACAAAAAATGAACATCTAGGTTAGAGCGTCTTTGAAACACTATAGTTCCTGTAACAATGGTCAACATCGATCAAAAGTGATGTGAGGAAGTAAAAGCAGTGATCCGGCAACAGGATATTATGGCTGATCTGTGTAAAATGTTCCATCCAGGTTTGTCTGCTGCATCGTAGTGATGCAAGTCCATCTCTGCAGCTGCTTTACCCGCTGGAGCTGATCGTAGCTGACAGTGGTCAGTCTGGACAGGTCACACAGAAATACACACAATGGTACACATAAACGCTCATTTTATGCTGTGATGAACCAAACACTGAGGTTGTTGGACTTTTATGTTAAAACCAGAGTATCCAAAGAAAATCTACACACAAACTCAGGGAGAACATGCAAACTTTTGTCAGTCAGTCTCGATACCCTGAAGGTGATCTGCTTCTCTATGTTTTATATTTACCATCTTTAATGACAGTATAATGCAGGTGTAAATATGGTCAGCAGCCATAATTAAAAACTAACTCTTTAAGTTAAACATCAGTGGACTGGATCAATCGTTTCAAACTTTTCATGTCAGACTCTGACCTCACTTTATGCACCAGCAGCACAGAGGATCTGTTACACCGCTCTACATCTCTTAGTCTTCAGATTTGACATTATATGAAGGTTATTATACGGCAGACAGGACTTAAGCCCGGTGATGTTGTCTGCTGCTGAAACACATCCGGCTTTGTCATTGTCTCATTTCCCCTGTTTCTGCTGCTCGATATGAACGGAAATCAAATCCTCTGATCTCAACTGGAGATTTAGCACGCAGAGAGTTGACAGAATGGACCGGTTCCGCAGTGTGTCCTGTGCCGTCTGGAGACTTCTGACACACGAGGAAGTTAGATTACATTACAGATAACTCCGAGCTATAAAGCTATACGGTCCCGGGAGAATGTGGACCAGGAGTAAAGCCACTCCGGAGGCCGCCATTGTTGTTATTGTCCATCGACTCGCTCCTTTGCACAAGAACCATTTACTTCGACTGTGGTGTGCATGTGCTGTTGCTGCAGCAGTGTTTCAGAAGAATTCATTTCTTCCCCTTGAACCATTTGTTATAGACTTGGATGTTTTTTTCTTTATCATTTTCAAAATAGCTTATTTATTGTATATTTGTTTTATGGATGTTACATCCTGCCATTTTCTCTTTGATACTGCTTTTATCTTTTTCAAAGGCTTGTGTGTGTGTGTGTGTGTGTGTGTGTGTGTGTGTGTGTGTGTGTGTGTGTGTGTGTGTGTTGGAAAGTGCTCTTTATACTGCTGTAGGTGGCAATAATAGTCCACAAAGCCAGGACACTTACTAAACTGTGAGATCCCACGCAAACGAGGCTTTAGTCTCGCCTCTCTGGCGTCTCGAGGAGGCAGAATGAAGCAACCAATGTTTCCTTCTTTGAACATATATAAGATGATTGTATACACTGCATAAACACGCATTTGTAAACACTTTCTGCACACCACTGGAAAAAGCAGTGTATTGTGCACACACCATGAGTGTTCATGTGTGTGATTGTCTTTAGTTTTCTGGTTTTAGGTAAAACATATTGCGTACTGACAGACTGAAAACTGTTTTGACTTTCCTTCTCAATGTCAAAATTTTTCAGAAATAAAGTAAAGCTAACAGGTTTTAATTCATTTCCCAGTCATGCACATTAACCTGGAAGCACCTGTAGGTCAGATTCAGAGTATTTCATTGAATGACTTTATAGAAATGTGTGTTTCCCTGTATTTAATTTCTAAAACCATGTGATTCTGATAAAGAGATTACATTAGAATGAAAAAATATCCTTCATTTCTCCCATATTGAACTTACATGACACATTTCCCTAAATATAGATGTATTTCTTTCATAATGCAGATTTTATTTTTGAATGTACATAATCTCTTTAAGCACTTTTTTGTTTAAGATTGATGTCCATCATTGCTCTGTTTGGTTCAAAGTGAGTTTTAATTTTCATGTCATCTTCCTGTTAGTTGCAGACAATGCTCCTCTGAAGGATAAGTTAGTTATCTTCCAATCCCAAGGTTTTTTTGTTTAGTTGACTATCTCACCCTCTAAATATAATGGAATGGACTTGGTCTGATTCCCACGTTACCACCAAGAGTGAGTATAAAAACTTTGTGAGTGAAAGGATAACTGTGTCAAAACATTTATATTGTGAGAAATCTGAAGTGGACCAACATTAGTGAGGTCTATTTACTGTCATCATCTTTCTTGCTCGATTGTTGTTACATCCTGTATGGAGGCAGCTTTAATATTAAATCCCAGTCTCGTTGTAACCTTTTGCAACTTCCATCCACCTGGAAGCATCCTCCTTTCAGTTGACCTGAATCTCCTGTCTGAATGCAGTCTGGCTCTTCAGGGAGCCAAATCCACTGTAACTGACAGCGCTGTGCAACTTTCCAGGCCCGACGTCCAGAGACCCCGCTCCACCAACTCAGGACAGTCAGCAGGTAAAACTGGTTCCATGCATTATTCTGCTTTGTAAAACACATTCCTCAAACAATGTAACCTTTTCAATATTTTCAACTCGATGCATAACTTGTTTGCTTTTCTAGTTTTTCAAAAATCAAGAACTTGAACACTTTTCCAACCACCCCATCTCTTTACAAACACACTCTCACAGTCACACACACACTGCCTTTCACCCCTCCTGCGCCCTCATTCTCAAGGTTCCTATGCCTGTACGTCTGCAGGCACAGCATCAGCAGCTTATTTTTCCACGCGAGAGGTAAAGTCGAGGGTACATCCTTCACAGCTTCCATACCTATGAAATAGACGTCTCTGCCATATAAATCCGTCTGCGTTCTCGTGGTTTAATATCAATCCCAACACATTCAAACAGGCTGATGTTCGGGGTCAAGGCGTCCGCGTTTCAATCCTCTGTGAAAAGCGGAGGAGCGACATGTTTAGGAGAATTATGTTGGAGAGGTGTTTAGAGGGAGCGAGACAGGAAGACAGACGTGAAAAGCTGATAAGAAGACACATGAAGAGAGGCAGCCCGAGCATAAATACGTCAGGAAGACAAACGGGTGTGGATGTGAGTGGAGGGAAGGCGTCTGCTCCCAGCCTCCCGGAGGTCTACCTTGGTGTGGTCAGAGGAAAGCTCTCCGAGGATGTCTTCTTCCTTTCAGGAAGTGGAGACGGTTCAAATTCCCCCTCTGGACACATCTGGCCTGTGGAGTTCAGCACATCTAACACCAATTTCCCGTACTTCTTCCTACAACACGGACCCTGCAGCTGACCACACTCTGAAGGGGGAGCTCTGCCTAAAGCTTTCCATATGTCCGCCGCATGATGGGCAGGTCGTTTATATCACACCGCAGCTCATCGGAGCTCTCGGACCTCGTTTGCTGTACGGCTGTCAGGAGTTCAAGCACTTAACCTGCTGGAGAAAAGCTCAGAGATTCCCTCCTCCGACCTCTCTTTCTGTCACCTATGCAGAGCTGAAGGCTCGCCACTTTCATTTGGAGCTGCCCTCCACAATAATAGTAATTGTTTTAATCTCCAGGGCTCACTGTTTCCACTAGTTATTGTCATTTGCATGATAATAAAGCAGAGAGCCATTCAGCCAAATCATTCCAATTTCTCTCATATGATTTGCAGTATTAGGAGAAGGTTGGGCAGCGCAGTGTCATTGTAATGAAGTCTCCACGCAGCGCGGAAAGCTGTGTACCCCGTGGCATTTCGGAGCGCATACAAAACCCTGTCACTTCTAAAAACGCTAAACTATTCCTTTGACGAGTGCGGCATTTTCCAACTTTCAGAAAATATGTATCGCATTGAGTGAAGAAGGATGAGGCTCTTCATACAAGGCGGGCTATTCCAGTCTGAACGCGGAGAAAAAGGCTTCTTGGTGCGGCAAAAACACTGATGCTTCAAAATGAAAGGTTAATGTAATGTTTTGATTATAAACCAAATAAAAGATAAATAAAAAAACCTCTATTTTGATGTTATCACACAGATGTTTCTCTTCACTGTGGGGAAAACTGAGCCTGCTAATGTGCTGAGTGCATCGTTAAGAGGAAACAGTTCATCCATTCTACTCTGTCTAAAACAGAACTGGTGCTGATACAGGCAGACACTCTGCCAGGCAGGGTGCTTCCCGGACAGGTCAAACCCAATCACACCGCTCCTACAGGCAGTCTTAGGTCCCGCGACAACTTTCTTTGCATTTTAAACAAACAAGGTTAGTTCATTAAAAGAGATTCTTCGTAACTGCGACAAAGGCTGAAACTTTGAGTTGCACAGTTACTTATCCTGTCCAGGTATTAAACTTATTATATACCTGTATCATATGCCTGTATCCGCTACTGCGGGCGTGGACATATCTCTCTCAGCTTCTATAACTAGTAAAGCCAGGTTTACACTTGAACGAGTTTTTGCTACGATGTTGTCGCGTGCCAATCTGGAGCCATGAACTGTTCACGCTACTAGTTCACGCACAGTTCACGAATGCACACGAATCATTAAAGACAGGTCATTAGTCACGAACTGGCAGGATGCATTCACGCATAGTTTGCGTATAGTTTATGTGCTTCCGCATTGGCACGATGCGGTTGCTCAATTCGGCACGCTATGTTAGTGAACTATTCGTTGCAGTGCGTGGCAGTGCGTGCCACGCCATGACTGGCACGCATCCTCCTGCATTGTCCCGACGCGTTCACGAAGAGGTCACGGACAGTTGGCGCATAGTTCACGGCCAACATGGCACGCAATCACGACAGGTTTACGCACACTTCACGCCACTTGACGAGTGGTTTGCGACTCGATTCGTGCCGATGCGTGCCACAGAATCCTGCAAGTGTAAACCTGGCTTAAGACAAATCTTTAGGTCAGTTCTGTTCTTTTTCACATCCTGTGATGCCTGTCCTTTTGGCTGTTTATATCTAGAAAATAAGTTCTTTCACCAATCAGCCAGTGTTCAAATCAAGAGGTCAAAATTCAATGATGTGAAAGCAAAGCACTTTCTTTCTTTGTCCTTTTTTTTTTTTTTTTGCTTTTGTGTTATATACTAAGCAGATATATTGACAGAACTATGATCTGGAGGCTGCAGGATCAATCTTTCATCTGATACTGAGACAAAGTTGTTTAATGGATTTTAAAGAATCTAATCCGTGTTTAAAGACATTGTCTAAAAAAGGAAGTTTTGCGAATGAATTGGTGGATGACAGGATTTAAACACAGCACGACAAGAGCCAATAATGAAACTGAGTCCCATTAGAAGCTTGATATGTTTTTTTAGCTTCACATGACACAAACGCCGCAGCCTGAAAAACCCCTGAAGCAACAGATCTGCTGTGACATGCAATGCAATATGGAGATGAAAGATTTCCTGTGCTTCCTTCAACTCAGCTGAAACTGTTGAAACAGACTCAACCAATCCATAACTGACCTCTACATCTCACAAACAGCATGGGAACAGAGCGGGTTTGGGGAAGACCGTATCAGGAAGCACCTGATTTGTGTTTTTCAGGGAGAGATGATGGGAGAATTTGCCACCGTCCGTCAGTACTGCAGCCGGACCTCGGGAAATGGAAAAAGACTGAAGAGAATCTCACTCGGTCATTTGTTGCAAACTCGGCTACAAAAAGGAACTCCGCAGCACCATGTGAATTTGGCAACTTAGAAAAAAGTCAGTTTGATTAAAACAACTCTGAACAACATATTAAATAGTAGTATATAATAGTATAATAGTATGTTTGCTTTTGAAACCGCCTGGAGCTCACAGCAGAGAACCACCTTTCTTCATATTTACAATGTACGATGTGTATTAATGGCTGTTAAAGTCAATGGGTAAAAAATATCATAAGTCTCCTTTATGTATGACCAGCTACTGCTGTTAAACTAATGGCTTCTGAGCACATTTTCCTCCACTATTATTTCTCTTTGTCTCAGTTTTCTCAACAAAAAAATGGACAAATTCCTGGTTAAGGCAAGTAACAGCAGCACCTTATCATTTTGGCTGATCTGTGTATAATGAAGCGGATAATATAATAGCTTGGCAGTACTGTAATGAAATAGTAGAAGATTGTGGCAGTTTATCCTCAATGAATGAATATGATGGATATCTCACTAATTATACTTAATTTTCAGAACTGAATTGCACAAACCCTGCAAAAAAGGCTTTCTATTTGGATTTTTACATTATTGGCTGCAGGTTTTAATTCTGTACTAACCCTAACTAACTAACTAACTAACTAACACTATTGCCAAAGGGAGAGCGTTGGAGTGGTATTGGTCCTCTCTTAGTTGGACTGTTGCAGGTTCGATTCCCCGTCTCGCCTTGTCCACACGCCAAAGTATCCTTGAGCAAGACACTGAACCCCACATTGCTGTGGATGGATGGACTTGAGCGCTTTGCATGGCAGCTGCCTCCATTGGTGTATGAATAGGTGTTAGCTTTTTCTGTGGTGGTATCCAAATGTGCAGGTACAACCCAGACGTCTGCGCCACATATCCAAAGTTGAAGTTCTATTAAAACAGCGATAAAATCTAAGTAAACCCAGTTGATCACATATCAAAAGGGTTCATGTGTACTGCAATAAAGCCAGAAGTTTGCTAATTCATTAATTACAAGGTGTTTAATCATGAAATTGTCCAGCGGAAAAGTTGTTCCTGCAGCTTCTGTAAACACGTTTGCCCATTCGAAAGATTAAAACAATGTCAAACAACTGTACCCCAATATAAGACAAAAAAAGCTAGAAACATTTCTGTTGAGCAGAGGTAAAACACCACCAGCACTTCAACGTTCGCAGTTGTGTTGAGAGCCAGTAGGACCGGATAAAGTCCTGAGTGAATGAGAGAAGATCCGGAGTCGCCGTCTCTGAGTCTCAACGCGATCGGCCCCTTCTGAGTCAAACCCTGGTTTCAGTGAGAGAACAACTGTGACTCACAGCAGCTCCCACATTAAGCTCACAGAGGAAAACTATCGGAGAGAAAAAACACAATCATATTGCTTCCCTCTGATGGGAAGCGAATGCACATTTGAGTCAAAGCCCCAGGGTTAAAGAAATAAATGACTCCAAGTGCAGCAATCCTGAGCAGTTAAGATTTTAATGCCTAAATGTTAATATGCTGATTATATTTCTGCTGAGGATTGATTGCATTCCTGCGCTCCGTCTTTGCATTTATTTCTGCTCCAGTGAAATGGCTTCATTTTTATTCCGAAAGTGTCACGTTGTAATTTTCATAATTGGCACCACAGAGTTGGAATTTCTCACCAATGGAGTCTGATTAAAAATGACACCGTCTAAAGGACAGCTCCGACTTTGATTCTGGTTGGGCTTTATTTTTCATAGTTTTCACACGTTTCTCCCCACTTAATACATTATATTAAGGTTTTTCTCTTGTTCTCTTCATTCTAAAACAATTACAATACATGCCACCATGCAAAAACGTGAGGTGTGGCGTGCTGATGGAAGCATCTGAGGTAGTTTTAGTGTTTGTGGTCCAAAAGCAAAGGAGGCCTCCAGTCATTATAACTGCAAGATGCATATGGTATCCAGTTTCCTGAGGAAACTTCCAGCTCATATAAGGACACCCTCTCCCACTGATCCCGATCATCTGCAGTGCTAACCATCTGGCAAATGAGCGCTGATGAGCTGTGGCGTGAACTCACTTAGTTAGCTGCACAACACGGGCATCGGACGAGTTGTTAGCAGAGGTGCTAACAATGTGCTAATCACCTGTCTTTAATGTTTGCTTGTCTAAGTTAATATTCCATAGTTAAACCACTTTTCTTATAGACTGCTCGTCCAGGGCGCAACTCGAGTCAGGACAGATGGATTGTTATTGCCGATTACTTTCAACTACAAAACCACCAAGTCCCAGGAGGATACGGACTGGGAGTCGTGACATTCTGGAGGCTCATGCGCTGAAGAACTGTTTACTACAGCAGTGGTGTGCATGCGCAGGAGCAGTGCTTTCAAAAAGTTATGTTTTTCTCATGTTTTCACAGAGACTCCAGGAGCCTCCATCAACAAACCCTGCACGGCGTTGCTGCACGGCGTCGCTGCACGGCGTCTCCTCGGACTCTCTCTGGGTCTTCTTTGGGTTCCTCTGTGTGCTCCTGATAGCTTCTAAACAGCTGACAGCTTCTAAACAGTGCTTTCAAGTGAAAACGGAAAACTTTCATTGAGTTTTGAGTGTCTACACGACAAAGCTGAAAAAGCTAAACCCGGACCTAAATCTAATTCAAACCCGAACCCAGACGCGTAGGTTACCGTCATCGTTGCCTCAGTAAATAACCTACGTAAATGTATACACACACGTAAACAGATTCAGAAGCGCGCGCGCACACACACACACACACACACACACACACACACACACACACACACACACACACAAGCACAAACTGCTAACAATCATCTACAATCATCAACAATGTCGCTAACAGCGTTTGTTGGCGTATCAACAAAATCGGGGGGAGCGAGGCCGCTGTCCCCCTTCACGCAGCAAGAATAATAACAGATTCCTCAACCTTACCGTCTGTCGGGAGTTTACAAATGAATCTCTCACTCGAAGGAGACGCCACAGCGGCATCAATCTGCTTTAGGTGAAGGTGAAAACATGGTAGCTTCCGTAGTGATGTTATTTGCTATACGTACGCACACTGCGCGTGTGCAAAGGGGAACATTCGGTGCTTTCAGCAGGTCAGGAGTAATGAAATAGAAACCTCATAAAGAGCTGCAATGAGTATGCCGAACCTATAGGCAGCAGCATAACACACAAAGCACAGCAAAAATAACAACAAATGGCATGAAGAGCTTCCTATTCCTTCAGTAACAATGACGCAACAGTGTTTTTTTTAAAACCAACAGAGACGTGGAGCTCCTTCTAAATGTGGCTTTCGTTTTCAAAACATGTAAAATACAATAAAACATCAACTGGGAGTGGACTCAAATTATCAGGACATATTGACGCTGCCTATAGAACAGTAACCAGTGGAGACTGTAATCTCCGTCGCTCCATGTCTACTTTAAAGCCGAAAGATGGAGTATTTCACTGACCTGTAGCTTCATTTACATGTAAAGGAAAAAGCCTCTCTCATCAGAATATTACCACGTTTGCTACAATAAATCAGATCCTCAGTCTGCACACACAGTGTTTCTTCTCTTTGATTTGATCAGGTTTGTGATATTTGCTGAAAGACAGTGGATGGACAGTGTTTTTTTAGACGTGAGCAGATTGAGTCCAGGTGTGCCTCACTGTCCTCCAGAGAAAGCAGGTCAGCCAGCCGTCACTGCCGGGGAATCAAGCAGAAACACACACCGAAAAGACAAAAGACCTTCACAACAGCGTAGGAGTGTGTGGCTGAAATGATCACAAGGTAGACTTGATGATCCTGGTTGTGTGCAGGGATTTCTAGATGAGGTGCTGGGATGTAAGATTCTACATTTTTAACATATTCGACCCTATCTCCATGTATTTGCATTGTATTCATTAATTTCTGATTTGACATCAGAAAACCGCTCATTTGCATAGTTTTTAACGCAAGTATTTATCATTTGTTAGAAAGTGACTTGGTAGAAAGCATCTGATCCGTCACTGTAACCTGCTGTGAGCTTAAGAATCCTTCCAAATACAACCAAAGACAATCCTGTTTTTGAAGATCAGAAATATCCTCAGCCTTCTCTAAATACCCCAATCTTATACACATACACACACACACACACACACACACACACACACACACACACACACACACACACACACACACACACACACACACACACACACACACACACACACACACACACCAGTGCATCGACCTTTTCAATAACTTACCTAAAAGCGATATGGACGCTGTCGCTCCTGCAGTCACATGTTTACTGATGCTGTTTACTGGATTACAGTTCAATTCTTTGCACATAAAAGTGAATTGTGGATTCCGCTACATTTTTGTCAGAATTTCATGACATAGTACCAATATTTCATTCTCCTTTAATGAAGATGACATGAAGGATGAACCTCTCCTGGGCATCGTTGAACCATATAGTGATCAAAAATGGACACGTCCATGACAAAGTCCAGGGCATGAGATTCTCTGGAAAGGAGTGTCAACTGAGGGTAATGAACTTAAACAAATTAACTTTGGGAAAGGAGTCAGTTTGACAGGTTGATTTATGTGTATACATCTATTAATGATAGTGATAATCTTTGTCATGTTGTCCCCCTGAGCTTTAACAAAACGGGCCCTCTGGAGTCCCCGATCATGACAAGAGTAAAAATGCACACTCATTATTAATCGCTATCAGTCATGATGTGGGCCCTCTGCTGCCTGGAGAGCGGCGACAGCTTTAAAGCCAGGTAGATCAGGACTGTCAGGCCTCTGGCCCGCTGGTCACAAACCAGACAGTGAGCAGGTCCAGTCTGTCCTATAGGATAGCACTGCACAGTTTAAAAAGAACAATTAATATTCTGGTACTTTTCATTTGTCCACTGGAGGTCACACTGTTTTAGTACAATTAGTAAACATTAACGCAACACGAGACCTGACATTCAACAGCTAACAGCAGCTAGATGCAGCAGTGAAAGCAAAACCAGTGTATTAACGCCCTTAGTGGAACGTCTAGTATGTAGCCTATGTATGAGATCGTCTGATGGTCGACTGTGTCTCTGGTCATATTGTGGCTAAAATTCAGGAGTTTCTTTTACTTTTCATGGTAGCTGCTTTTTACGTCAGTTATTCCACACTATGTTGACATTCTGACTCCGTCTCTTATTTCAGGTTCCCTTGTTTCCCCTCTTTGTGCGTGATTATGCCCTGATGTGTTTCACCTGTGACTGAGTGTGTGGTTATCTTCACCTGGTGGCCGTGGCTGATATTGGGAGTCTTCTATGTTCAAGTTGTTGGTTTCTCTATGTTTGTAGTGCTCTAATGTCTCAATCTGAGTTCTACAATCTGGACTTTTCCACTATCTCATTGGTATTGTCTGTGATCTTGAAGACTTTGATTTTAGTTGCTCCATCAATGAATTATTAAGAGCTTTAAAATGCAATTATTTCAAATGTTAGAATTTTGAAGGATTACTGTTTGAGGTTTTCCATCTCCAACTAATTGGACTGTGGTTTAATTAGTTGTAATAGAGAATATATAAAATACTGAAAGACACTTTTGGCCCCTTTTTTTCCAGCTGTTCACACCACTTTCATCCAAGTGCTGTCCTGGAGTCGTTTCAACCAGCCATAAGATTAGAGCAAGTCAAGCGAATAGCACTGATTATCTTGTCATCGTGGCAGATGTTAGTGAGTGGGGCATATCGGACAGAAAGTGGACTGTTTTTTTTTTTTCAAATTAGATGTGATTGGAACAGGAAAATTGCAATGTTCCAACATGTTGAGTGACTTTGACAAATTGTGATATAGATGACAGGGTCAGCTGCAGTTAGTGATATCAGCGCTACACGATATATTTAGAATTCGGTCTTCTGCATAACACTGATTTTTTTCCCTTGCCCCGCAGTCACAGTGGTTCAGATTGACTCATGTTTTTGTTGTTTTTCTTGTCTTATATGTGCATCTGAAGTTCACAACAGAAGGATTTCAGAGTTGAGGCAGTTTGTTTATTTAGTTCAAATAGTTTTCCACAGTTTTTTATTTTATTTTAGATGTATATTGCACATGTGTAAATTGAGACAAATGTGCTTTTTATTATCAGAATCTATCAGAAGAGACCTGAAAAAAGAAAATATATAAATATGTGGACTATGAGTTGCGTGGAGACTTCATGACTGACCTTAGGGGTCTTTTGGTGTGTGAGTCTCAGTGGGTTATGGCTGGATTGATGGCACTGTAGGCCTGCAGGTGGTCATAATGTTATGGCTGACGAGTGCACGCCGCTTTAGTTGCTTTCCTCACCACTGCATTTTATTGTCACCGAGTTGCAGATGAAGCTGGCTCCACTTTAACAGCAATAAAAAGCTTCTTATAAATACCTTAACTCAATTCTTCCCTGTTGAAACAATGTGATGAGCTGTTTTACAAGAGAGATGAGAAACTCTACTTTCCAAGTGAAAACATGCGCCAGTATAGAGAGGATATACATTATGTCACACTGGTGGCTGCTCTGAATATTTGCACTGCTTTCTTCCCCTGGCGTTGACTTTATTCTATATTAACCTCAGTTTGAGAAAACACTCGGTTTGTTTGGATGATTTCTGCTCGGAGACCTGTATTTCCTACGTTTTTCTTGTGATAAATAGAATCGGAGCTTTTTTCTTTCTTTTTTTCACAGAGGGCCTCATGTTATGCTTAAATGTATATTCTGTCAGGGAACAAACGAGGCTGTCGAGCTTTCCAGGGACCATGTTCTGCTGGTTTGGTATGTGTGCAGAGCTGCTTTTAAGTCCCACTTTGTCCCTGGGTAACTCTCTTTCTGTGGAAAAAATTCTCATTGTGATCACTGCCGCTATAATCTTCTTTGAGAACACAGCGGGTCTGTTCCCGCTGATGTTTGCAGACCCCGCTTCAATGAAATATGCCAAGACAAGGCACTTAAAAAGAGATCTGCAATTATTAAAGAGTCCATCAAACTTCAGCAAATGGCTTGTATTTATCATAGGACTCCCTCCCAGACACATGTATTAAAACATGAACGTAATCAGCTTTGAACAACGGTGTGGTATTTCCACTGAAAAGTCACATCCTGCAGCGGTTCTTTAAATGACATCCACTAATATGACTCAGGGTAAATTTCATAATTAATGAACACGCGGCCGTGATTTAACTGATCTATTGAACAGAAAGTGTCCAGTAAGTTGCTTTAATAATGTTTCAGAAGAGGTGTCGCCACTTAGCCCATCGCCATGGGCAATCTAACCTTCCTTATATTTAAGACCATAAATCCAGGATCTTCTTTCTTTCCAGCTGTAACTCTTCCTAATTATAGTAATTCTGAATATTCCCCTTAACTTTGTGGCTGGCTGCTTCTGGCCTTATTTCCTTTGTGCTTCCTGCATATATTTCTCTGGTTCCAGTTTGTTTTGCTCCATCAGCTGCCGTTCACACGGGTACAGTATGAAGAGGAGCGCAAACAACTTCCATCGCGTCGGGGGTGAAATAATCCGCCCGAGCAAACACCGAGCCTAAATTTGGGTTTGACAGTGTTGGCATGTGTTGCTCCATTGTGTTGAGGAGTTTTTAACATCGGCGCGCGCATTACGCTACGCTCTACTTCCTGTCAATCACCTGATACCCACAGGAGGGAACACGACACCGTGCAGGCATGTGGACGCCACGTAATCTGGTAACGCATGCACGCCGCCTCGATCTGGGGCGCGGGCGTGTCCTTGGGGAGGTTTAAAGTAGATTTAATAAAAAGTTAGTGGTGCCGACTGAGAACGTTGGAGGAGGAGGATTTAGGATCTGACGTCTGCTGACTCAGTTCATCGCCCCCTTCTTTTAAGATTTTTCTCAATTTCATCGTGAGAAACCAGCAGCTGGATCAAGACGTAACCTGTCATTAACCACAACGTAATCGGCGAATAATTGACGGGCGTCAACTCATTAAACTTCGGCGCGGTCACCTTCAAGCACACAATGGAGAACACAAAGGAACGCATTAAGATTGCCAGTGAGCATGAGCGCAGAGAAGAGGCGGCATACGTGGAGCGCCGACGCCCGCCTCGAGCTGCAGATAAGTCCCGGCTAATATGAACGAGACAGAAATAATAGCAGATAAATGAATGTTAACATTTACAGATGCACCGCAGGTTATTATGACTCGCCGGGCCGCAGTTATTTCTGCAGAGCCTGCAGCTGCTCCACTGACAATGAAGGGCAGCCTGACTTTTGGGACACACAGGAGGTTTATTTGAGCTTTACACTTGAATGAGCTTTATTTCCTATTGCCATGCCGCCTCGGTACACACAGTGGTGGCATGGTGGTGTCTCCTGTCCGCTGTGAGTTAGCGTGAGCGGTGTGCAAAGCCCCGGCGGGCTTGAACCTCATGCATAACATGATTTAGGTGTTTTCATATTTCTATGTAAAATAACGCAAAATTTGTCATATTGAGGGAATGCAAATGGCTTGTAATTCATAAAAATATACATGTAATGCATCATATACAGCCGAAAGGCAGGAACGCATAATGCTGTTTGTCTTTGATCATAATGTACCCAGGATTCTTTATTGTTCATGACACTGTGAGTTTTTCCTCACCACAGAGGCGATGTGTGCTTTTCTTCAGCACCCATATTTTCATAGATGTTTTAAAGATTCGAGCAGAGATCGAACATTAAGTTTAATCCCAGGATTTGAAAGCAAAACTTATTGATTTTATCACACATATAGAAAATAATTTCTGTCCGGTAACCTTTATGTCAGGATACATTTGTAGTTCTTTTTGAGATTCTGATCCTGTCTCTCGTCTCAGCCTCGGATTGCTTCACCCTGTATATGTGTGTGATGGTCTTCACCTGGTAGCAGGTTTATTGTTTCTTGCTCAGTCTGTGTTCGCTCTGTTTTTTTCCCACTGCTTCAGTCTCCTGTGCTCTCTGGGATTCTGACTTTTTGGATTTTTGCTGTTTCCGGCCTCAATAAAATGAGCTTCTGCTCCACCAGCAGCAGTGTCTGGCATCTTCAGTCCTTTGTTGAAACAACAGTGGCACTTCACCTGCAAAATTTGTGTTTCTTCATCAAAATCCTACTAAAATAGGGGTTTACTGTAATTCCCATTCACACTCCCAAAGGTCTAAAAGAATTTATGGGTGCTGGGTCTTTTGAAATGTGCTGTGCTTCTGTAATACGGAGGTATTTCAACCCCATGGAGGGGCTGAACTCCAGACTGAGAGTTAGAAATGCGCGTCTCATTCTGCTCTTAAAGCAAAAATAGCATATTTTTCTTCAGACACTCATGTATCATTAGTAATCCTGTAATTCCAAAGTGTTTTGGTTACCAAACAGATTATGCCATGCCTTGACTTAGCTTTTATTGTTACAGGATTTCATGGGAGTTTTCCACCCGACTATAACCAAAAACGGCTTTTAAAAAGCTGAAAAACATTCATCTGCCTTTTTAAAAACTGAGATGCAGGACGGCCAGTGTTAATTTACAGGCCAACTTATTAACCAATCTTTAACAGCCAGTTTCAGCAGGCAGCCACATCAGATTTCACGGGGAAACAAACAGGTGGCAGAAGATGTCGGCGAGAGTGACTTGGAGGAGCTGTTTAATGCGAACGCTACCTGGCTCCAGTTTAATCAGCCACCGAGGAGAGAGAGGCAGCCAGCGAGACGTCAGACCAAGCGCTGCAGAGGGGAAAAGAGAGCAAGAAAGATGTGCCCGATGCCTCGGGAAGAAAGAGCGAATGAGGGACGGCGAGGCCGAGCAGACATGGAGCCAGAGGAAACCAATTAGGACAGTGATGGGCACTTACACCCGGCTCTTATTCAATACTGCACAGTCTGTGAGGGAGTATTACAATTCCCTCAAGCTTGATGGAGTATTTTTTGTCTCTAGCTGACAACGGATTAAAAGGAGGATCATACAGATTTGTGCCATTACATGTTGCGCCTATGCACAAAAGAAAAAATCTGAAACTTTCTTGTGTAACATTTAGTCATAAAAAGGAACAAAGAGTGTCTTGCTCATATATTCTCAGCCCATATTTACTCTGTGCAGCACAATACTTGGAGATATTACTTCTATAATGAAATAAATCTTGAGTTTAGCTCATTTCAGCCTTAAAAATACAACATTATCGGTTATATTTTTCGGTTTTCAAAAACACATGGTACCAATTACATTTAAGTGGTTGGAAAAAAAGCACATCATCTCACTTATTGTCAGCTCATAGTATCATTATGTCTCAAAATAACTTCCAATTTGAACATCCAACACACAGAAATCTATTGAAGTTTTGGGCTCAAGGCAATAAACTGAAAGTTATTTCCCTAAAACTGATGGAAAATCTAAATAAAGAAACCATCAGCTGGTTCGAAGCTAATTTCCCGTCTATATGAAGTGTGTTTTCTCTATTTCCACCATTTTGTAGTCACTCAGCCACACTGCAAAACATTTTTAAAAGCACTTATACCAGCCAGTGTGGGGAAGCAAATGAAGCCTCTTCAGCTTTGTTGTGAACAGATTTTTCTTTATAGTTCAGTTAAAGTTAAGGTGATGGACGCTTTAGGAACCTAACCGGCTGTAAACACTACCCCGACTTTTCAAATCTGTTGCAGTAAAGAGTTTTCTAGCAGGAGAAGATTATCTATCTATGGTCCACGATGTTTGGGGTTTTTTTTTTTTTTGGGGGGGGGGGGGGGGCGTCGCTGATGATGTTGCAGGATCTGATCAGATGATCAGACGGCGATCTTGTGCAGTGTACTGGATTAAAGACAGTAAGGTCCTTGTCTTCTTCTCTGTTGTTATCGCCACTCAACAATACAAAAGGTGTCCTCCGAAAAACCACCACAGCGCAGCAGGATTATTGTCCAGAAAGTGAAGACAGAGCACGTCATTGGCTGTGTGAGATGTTGTGTTCCCACCTGATCTGAGAAGGTGACGCGTCTCATCATGACGATAGCGTCACCAGATCTGCTTCCGCTAAACACTGATGAAGGTATTGACCTCATCAACAGATCACGTTGAGCGTTTTTCTTCTTCAAACTAGTCGACTAGTTTTAATTAAGGATTTTGAGGAGTTAATTGAAAAATTGATCAGCGGGAATATCTCTAATTCGAGCTGATATTACAGATGATTTTGAAATGTAAATGTTTGAAGAGTAGCGGTCATTGTCATTACACTTCACAACGTCAGTATTTTCATGTTTGCTGGTTTTGCCAATGTGAAGGCATCTAACAGTCACCGTCTTTTTATCCGTCTCATTCAAATCTTACATTTTCAGCTGACTAGTAAAGAAAGCAGAGACACTCTGGACGTGTCAGCCTTTCACCTCGATTCTGGAGTCGTCATCAACGTCAAACAAATGTTTCTGGACTTTAGGAGGAAACCTGTAGAAAATACACACTCTCCACCTGAATCTGAACTGGATGGTGAATATCTCCCTGTGAGACCGGAGTCCTGATAACCTGACCACCTCAGAGCGGCAACATTTAATATCTGCATTTTGAAATGTTTAACTTCACTGAATATATATTTTGACCTTATTTACTCCAGAACTTCTTGACTCTCAACCTGAATTGTTAAAAAATAAAAAGAACGATCACAGATCAATTCAGTGTTTCAGATGGCTGCAGGCGTTGTGAGACATCAGTTCGGAATACGGCAGAAGTCATTTTACACTTTTAAACATCTCACCTTTCACAGTGAACTCTCTTTTCGATGACAGTCAGACAATAGAAGATGAATTCACTCTGATTTGATAACGTAATGAGATAGCTTTAACTTTATTGCTCCCTGCGGGAATTGTTGCCTCAACAGTCTACAATAAAAGCAAACGCACACACACACACACACACACACACACACACACACACGCACGCCAAGAACAAAACAGCACAAGAAATCTGATCCACTGAAGAGCGAGCAAATTAACTGCCTGCACTTTTTACCCATTTATTAAAGAAAGGGTGTCAGCAGAGCAGCTTCAGCCTGTGAACTGATGCAGAGCGATAAGAGACCAGAGGAGGGGTGTGGTGTTTTTTTTTTTAGGCTCACGGAAACTGATAAGTGCCCGATGCAAACAACAACAAAGATAAATTTAGGAACAGAGGCGTCTCCTCCTCTTGGTAAAATAAATTGTGCAAGGTCTGCTAAAACCGAGACAAAGAGAAACGGAGAGCAGCAGTGGATCGGGGGTTTTCCAGAGTGGGAGGTGGAGCCCAGCCTCACACACCTTAAACCACACCCTCTCCACACACTTTGTCTCACACCAAGTAGTGCTTTTGTTTGCACTGTAAAATCGAACAGCTTTCCTTCAAGAGAACGTTTTGTTTATGATTCACAGGTAGTCAAAAAGCAAAGCTGAGTGTGTCCTCGTCAGATGCTTTCCATTTGAATCTGGTAAATCTTCTTATATATTCTGCAGCAGTCATTGCAGTTACACTGGACTGTTTTGCTGTTTACACAACAACGTTTTCAAGGGGAAAAGGAAAACCCTGGTTGTGTTTTGGATATTTGTTTCCATGGAATCACTGAAAAAGCAACTTTTTAAAAACACTTGGAGGAAACGCTGCTCGCACAGCTGAAGTAAACAGCTTTTCTGCACGTAGACAGTAACAATGGCAGTGACTGGCGACCCATACTTTTTGAGTTTGAGTAACCCAGAACAGAAATCCAACTTTGTCATCCGTCCATCCAAATACGTCTGTACTTGCCATTGAGAGTGATTGTCTGCGGTTTCATTAAAAAGAAGACAACAGCTAAGCATTTTCAAAATATTGCAGAGTAAATGTGAAACTATTCACAAACAAAAAAGATGTTTTCTCACTAACTTTGAACACCGCATAAACAGGGCCTCGGGTCTATTTTATAATTTAATATCAAATGACAATGGATTTGCTTCTGAAAATACATACTTCATTAAACTGATTAATAGTTTTGCCCTCTACTTTTATCAAGGCATCTCCCTGACCCCCAGATTTTTCTGGAAGCTGTTCAGCACCACCCAGGGGATTCTCAACCCACGCCTCGAGAACCACTGCTGTGTATTTACTGCAAAGAACTCCGCGATATGTTGCAGCTGTAATTACCTTGAACAGCGATTTTCCCAATGATTACCACAATGCATCCTCTCATGATAATGTTTAATCCACATTCAAACTGATATCAGCCTTCCTATTTAATGCCATTAAAGCTGATACCCTTAATTAAACGTGTACAGCACTGAGTCTTGTTTATACTACCGGCACTTAAATCCTCCAGCAAACACACAAAGCCTCCTCCTCGCTTCCCTCCCGCTTTTAAGATGTAATTGAATTATCATGAGTAAATACCAAGGTATAAAGAGGGAAAGCTTTATGTCCAATCACCCAAGGTTTGTTAGGAAGCGTGGCATTAAACGAGCAAATCTCCAGGATGGAGCGTCGTCAGCATCACTTCTTGTGCTTAAGAAATCAATATATATGAGGACGCGCTTCACACACAGCCCCTGCCAGATTGGCGAAACAGGAAGAGATGGGACATCTCGGTCCCATTTCAGGAAATCTTCTCTGGTATTGATTTGATTGGAGAATCTCCTCAGGGCATTGCTAAGGCTCCTACAGACGATGTGAGATTTTAGCAGTATTATAGGTCTTTGCTCTTCTCCACTGTGCCTCGTGGATCCAGTAAACATGGCAACAACTAGGCCATGCTAAAGTAGGCAAAAATAATGTTACACTGTACGTCATCTGTTTACTCTGCTCCGTTGCGTTGCTTTGATCCTCCAGATTTTTTTTTTGTTTTTGCATTTTGATTCTGTGTTAGTGGAGATGTGTTGTGGGAGGCGCTGAGGGATTAGAGAGTAACAGAACCTGTGCAGCCTCTTCATGATAGAATGAGAAGTTCAGCCATCTGGGAGACGCTCGGAGTGGATCTGCTCCTCCTCCACGGTGACAGGAGTCAGTTGAGGCACCTGGTCGCCTCCCTTTAGAGGTTTTCCAGGCGTGTTTGACTGAGAGGAGGCCCCGGGGGCAGCCCAGGACCCCCAGAGGAGATTATATCTCTGGTTCGGTCTGGGAGCGGATTGGGGCCCCCCTACAAAAAACTGGAGGAAGTTGGAGGGGACACAGATGTCTGGACTTCCTCTATACTTCCACTGCGACCCCATTTGGACTACAAAGGAAAGAAGATGGATAAATGCACAGATCGTTTGATCAGTGGATCCATGGATATATGGTGAGTAGTTGTAGCTCACGAGACTTATGATCTCAGGCTTTAAATATTTGACACAATATTTATATATCACCCTGATTGCCTATATATACGTTCAGTGTTATCCTTTTCAAAAGGGTGCATTAGTCAAGTAAAAGGTGCATTACACAACACAAAAGCAGGAGTTTTTATCTGATTTTTACCAGACTATTTGCTTCATCACCCCCTGGTTATTTACCCATTTTGACTTCCTTGATTTGACAAATGTAGCTCGTCACTAGCAAAGGACACCCAGAGTAACAACACATCGGGTGCACTGTGGTGTAAGCACATACTACATTTCAGTAGGTTTTCTCTTTATTGACACACTTTCTTATTAGCAGAGCAGCTTTACAGCACGAGATTGTCTGGATGGTCGTTCACAGATGAGTACACCTCCAGGCCAAATTGGCCGGTCGAGCTCGAATCAAAGGGTGTTCACCTGGAGGCACAGTCTGTGATGCTAAAAAATTAGACCTAACTGGTTTAACATTCAACTCCATCAAGCAGCCATCCGGTCATTTATCTCCCATTTATGACAAAGTGGCTGGGGCTTTCAGACAGTAATGCGTAATTATCTACAGAAAAAGCAGGAAGCGGCTTTTAGTGATCTTCATTAAAATCAGTGACAAAACCGTAATTATAAAATTACAGCTATGATCTTCTATTTAGTCTTCAGCATGGTCAGAAAGACATATTGCATTAGGTGTGCAAAATGGAAATTAAAATTGAATGAGGGAGGACACATTGGCACCTGCAGTGTTTTACCATGCAGTCAAGGTTTTAAAAGGTTCTGACCCAAAGTCAAGGATGAGGATGTAGATTATACCCGACTTCCCCTCTGAACTACAGTGATTATAGGTTCAAATGCGTGGCCAACCTGGCAAACCTCCTTTCTCCATTGCTTATAAGACTTCAAGGTGCTTGGCGTTAGGCTTAGGGTTAACCTGCCCGAAGACAGTGCGGCGTCTTCTGTGAGGAAAGGATGGACTCAGACTTTGAGATGCTGAACTGTGTCCAAACAATTTTCCACTCACTTGGAGGTGAACTGGTCCAGGACGTGTTGGAAGTCTATATGTCATCGTGCCCAAATGAGAAACCTCTGCAAAGAGCAAAGGTGCCACCTTCTGGCCTCGCCACATGCGTGCCCTCCTGACCACAGCTGCATCTCGGCAGCCTGTCCAGAGAGAAAACCGATGCAGCATGTCCAGTGTTCATCTTCCTGTGTAAATGTGATGAGCCTTGTTCCCAGAGATCTGTCTGTTTTAATGCAGTGTTGACTGAGGGTCAACAAGTTTGGATCGGTCCATACTTTTATTGTAATTTGTTCACCAAAAAGGAAACCTTCAGGTCTTTAACTCTGGATTTTCTAGGAAAGCTCAAAACGTGGTTTGTGATAATATATTGGTTAAAGTTTCCATTGTATGTAGGGAATTTTCTCCGAAAGCCTTTTTTTTATCTTCCTGATCTCTTTCAGAACCTCATCATTACTGTTCACTTAAAGTCTCCCTTTTTCTCAGATTCGTTATTCATTGGCTCCACTGAGCATTTCTTCTCATTTGGTCTTCTGTGTTTCTTTTGAAGCATGTTCCCCTCTTCCTTTTGTCTATGTAAAATTTATTTTTCCAAGTTCACGTTTAGGAGAATGTGCTTTAATCGGCCTGATATTTTCTTGTATTGTCTTCCCTTTTTGCATTATTTTCAGAAACGAAAGTGTTTTTTTTTTTGGGAGAAACATGAAAAGGACTCAAAATCATAATAAAGTCTTCATAGGAAAGCATGCACTCTGGGAAGTGGGATGCCCTAAAATGTCTTTGAAAACAGGAAAAACAAACAAAAAAACAAAACAAAACATAATCAGTACTTTAAATGTCAGAAATCATGCATGTACACAACTTTTCCCTAAATTGTTGCATTATTTTCTTATGGTCTTTTACAGATCAGTGAACATGGATGATTGACTTACTCTCAGTCATGGTAGCTGCATTTGTCAGGTTTCTGTTGTGGTTGTTTTATCATTTTCAAGACAGCCTGTTCTCAAGGTATTGCTGTGTAAATTTCCCAACCTATTTCCCGAGCTCACCTCCTTGGTTTCGTTTGAGCTACATTTCGGGGACATTATTGGTAATACTAACATACTGAGCATGCAGGCGGATCGCGATTAATCCCACCGCAACCAATACAGCTTACACCAAATCAAACACGGTGGCTGATTGGATAAAATAGCTTTTCAACAAACAGCCACAGTCTCATTTTCTAATGTGAGTCCACATATCAATCTGCACCATGTCTTATCGTGGCTGGCGTTATTGAAACTTAATATTCCGCCCTGTAAACTACGTTTACGAGGGAATCAGTCTCTGGTTGCAGTTACACTGCAATCACATTGTAATAGGGTTCATGATTCCAGCCACTTGTGACTCCAGCAGAGCTGCACAGACAGATGAGACGTGGTAATCCCGTTGGGTGAAGCCGTCATTATTTCCATTTTAATAGGTGTTATTGTCATTGTCAAGGTTACAGCTGCAGCGATGCTCGCTGACATTTTGTGTTTGCGAAGTGTATATGATGCATATTCCCCCTTCACTGCACATCGTTATTGGATTCCCCTGTCATATTTTTGTTTTTAATTCCTCTCAACAGAAGTCAGCAGGGGGACAATACACGCAGCTAAATCATTTTACGCTCATATTTATACAGAATTACAACCACTGGTCCTAAGATCAACAGCTGGATGAGTTTATGTAGATCTCTCAAACAGTAAATATACTCTGTCAATTCTCGATGACCTTCTGTGTGGATGTCTTGCGTCATAGCTATAAGGCTCACAATCCGATTTATTTTATTCATAAGAAATTCAGATAAACCTTTACGTGGGAAGCTGCAGCCTCTAAAATGGATTATCATATATGTGGGCTGTTGCCAGAATGAGCATTAATATAAAATACAATTCAAATATGTTTACAGAATTTAGCATCAAAAAGGAGAAAAAAATCAGTATATTTGAGGATATTATGAAGTTAAATATGGTTTAAACCCATACGGTGGTCGGTTTGGCGTGTTGAAGCTCCTGGTGACCAAATCCTCTGTTAAAGTCACGAAAATTTGAAACTAAAACTTAACCAACTAGTCTGAAAAAGGAAAATGTTCATAAAACAGTCCAAATTCGGTCCTGTGTATTCAGTCTGTGTGTGTTTCTGAAGCATTTAACTCGGATAAAAGGAAGTGGAAACGTATCTCGTCAGGTCATTGCGGTGATGGACTGTGTTATCTTCTCAGATTTTGCCAGATAAGAGCTTATCTGGATTAAAGACTCCAAAATTGTCCTGACTGTGACTAACAGAGAGCAGCAGCTGTAATCGTCACAGGCAGGATAATATCAAAATGCTTGAGTTGAATGTGGTAGCATTAATATGCGAACTTGATTTCATTTTATTGAGTAGGTACTGCTGAAGCATGCTGGTTTTGCAGTCTGCTTGATGACAGTTTTGCTGTGTGAACTGATATTCTATCGAACCATCACTCCATCTGCCCAACCAAACAACCAACCATGTCTTCCCACTCAGTCACCTGCTATACACTAATCCAAACAACCAACCTCCATCACCTCCATCCAGAAAACCTACTCATGCATCCACCCATTGATTCCAATCTGCCGCTGGCAAATCCACCAAAATTCCCCAACCATCCAATCAGCTAACCACCCAACCCAGTCATCCATCCACCAACACACCCCACCCACCCACCCTTCCATCCATCATGGGCCATCGACAACAAATGCATTGGCTCTCTGCCAAACCAATAAACCCTTCTCCCACCCACCCATTCATCAAACGCCATTTACTCACTATCCAAAAAGCATTTCATCCTTCTCTTCTTCCACCCAACCTTCCATCGATCCACCCATTCTTGCTTTAATTCATCCATATTTTATACCCACTTTAACTAGAGGTGCTTGGTTCAACACCAGGCTGGAGGCACGGTTCATCCTGAAGAAGTTGGTCGTTGGTCTGCATGTGTTTCTGTGAAGAAAGTATCTCAGTCTTGGTTTCTGTGTTTGGACTTTCCAGCATCTCTGAGGCTGCTTTCACACCAGGAAAGTCCGACACTTGGCTCTCTCAGGGAGATGAGGTGGTGAGAATTTTCACACCTTCATTTGTTTTGGCTCGCTGCAGTTTTGAGAGCAGACCACTGACGGACCAAACGCACAGAGAACGTCATGCAGTTACAGCAGCTGCTCATTTGGGGGTGTTGTTGGTTGAAATGAACACTGATCACACAGGCAGAAGAAGAAATCTGGCTCATTTGATTGGAAACCAGAAGTCCCGCCCCAGCAGCAGGCTAGCAGCTAACGGCTAACAACTAACCACAAACAAGTTTTTAGTCTGACTATCTATCAATGGGCGCCTGCACTTCCTCACCACTCCATGTCTGCCCTCGAGACAGTCTCTGACTCTTTCTTTGAGCGTTTTCCTTTGTTCATTTTGCTATTCAATTGCATTGAGCTCCACATGATGTCCTCTCACTGCAGCTGGTCGGTAGTCCGATCGTCCGCTCTGAGACTGAGCGATTCAAGGGGTCCAGAGTTCATCTCAAAGATTGGATCAGAATTCAGGGGAGTTTTCCCAGGTGCATGAATGATGAGGATTCCCCCAGAAATTTCTGATTTGGTCTAAAATCCAGATTTTACTGGTGTGAAAGGGCCCTTGGTAACTTTCTTGTGATCTCAAGGAATTTCTTGTTTTTTTTTTTTTCTTGGTTGTATGGATTTTTGTTTTTCTCTTGGGAATAAAGATAAACCAGCCCTCACAGTTGAGGAAGCTTCCTTTTTGGATTTACTCTATTAACCAGAAAATTTTAAAACTCCATATACAAAAATGAAACTCTTGCTTCCTCCCTGAGGTTAGCGGCATTAGTTTGAATTTTCATAGCTCCAGCACACTGCAGTGAACTAAATTCTGAGCTTTCCTTGTGTGAAGCAACAGTATTCTGCTCTTAAGGAATATATTTTCCATTCTGCTTTTAAGTTTTTACCACTTCTATGCATCAAATTGATTTTCTGCCAGTGCTGGCACTATTGAATTTGGAAGAATAGAGTCTGCGTAGTTAGCCTGAATCAATAGTGATACGATACTATTCTCTCCTGGAGTCTTTCGGCATGAGTTGTGCTCATGAGATAAATTTGTCTCTACGTGAATATCTTTGCTGGCTCAGTTTCAAGCCTTTATTTAAAAGGAACAGCCACTGTAGCAGTGGTGATATGCGAGGGTTCAGGGTGCGATTTTCCAGGCTGTTTGGGGCGCAGTACAGAAGAATTACTAACTCTTATATATCAAGTGTGAGACTCGCATAGAAGGCTCGTGTGAATTAGGAATGTGATTGTTTACTGGAGATGGACGACAGTTGTCTTCCGTTTTTTTTCTTCTCTTCAGTTCATATTTACAAGAGGTAAAGCAGCTAGTCTGTAGCCTGGGCAAGATTTTCAGTGCACACCGCTTCGAATTGTGTAGTTAAAGTTTTCTTGTGAAGGGAGTTGTAAATCCAGATATAAAAGTCAGAAGCACAAAAGTACAAAAAATGAAGAAAAATGACTCCCAAAAAGTCAATCTGACCAGTTCAAGATCCCCCGACTCAGGCACACAGTAGTTTTTTATTCCGGCATTTATTAGAAAAAAAAGCCTTCGTGTCATTTCTTCCACCTTGTCGTTGGAAACACTTCTGGTTTCTTCAAAAGCCATACGATCAAGAAAATGCAACGACACCACACAGTATGGAGATGATGTGCATTTGTTAAACTTTTAAACCTACCAGTAATTGATGTTTTAAAGATTAAACAATATTTTGCCATATAGATCTTTTATTTTAGTTGTTCTGCAGAATGAAGCAGAAAATTTACACCATGTTAGTTTTTCTTCTCGTCATGTGAGCATATCAAATGCGTATTAAAGAGTCAGAAGGTCATGAGTTATTGACTTACTAGTAGATTAATCATGATGCGTTCAGACCTCGTAACGATCTGTCGGAAAACGTGTAGATATTTTATGATACACATCAGTCATAGATTTCATGAATCACCAGGTTTATTGGAGCATCGCCGGCCGTCTGAGTGACACTGCGCTCATCCCTTTGTGTCGTTGCCGTAACGCAGCGCAGTGAGGATTTGCTCTGTACAATGCTCACTTTGAATGGTGCAATGTAAAGCAAGTTGTCAAGCTGTTCGGCTTTTACTAGTGTATGTATGGCTCCGAGCCAGCGGGCAGCTGGCAGCCGGGGAAGTTGTGCCGTTGACGAGGTCGACGTCGGTGCAAAACAGATGGCAAAGCAAGTGGCATGATTCTTACCAGCAACATTTTAAGTGTTTGTGATAAAGATTGTTATTAGAAAGACCATATGTCAGTTTCTGCTGGGAATGCAAATGCTGGCTATATTCACTTTTTTTTTTTTTTTTTGAGAAAAGTATGGAAAATTAAAGTTCAGCAAAGACTATCGAAGTGATATAAATCTGCAAAACTCAGCTCCGTCCTAAACAGATGTTTCCAACAGGTCAGAGATGATTTCATTAGCCTCCAGTGCCTGATTAGGGAGCCACTGCAGTGCTTCTGCAATCTATACAACCACTTCATGCATTCATATTCAAAATGTGTTGCGTTGCTGCTTTATTTGGAACTCTTCTTGGTGTATGCAAGCTGCAAATCCTTCAGCAGACACCTGACTCCATTCCACCAGCAGAAAGATGTCACACTCCCTCGCTGCAGAATCTCCGCTGCTGCAAGCAAAATGAAAGTAAAGCTCCTTTCTTTGATGTGGATGTTGAGGCCTGTGATCTCACTTCGGCTAATTAATGACATTCACAGCCTTTCAGTCGTCATCCTGGCAGGTTTACTCGGAGCCAAACCACGTTTGTAGTGTAATGATGAGCAGCTCTGGCTTTTTTTTTTCTCTCTCTCTCAACTTGATGTTACCCGTCTGACTTTTTTCTTTGTTAGTCTCTCTCTCTCTCTCTCTCTCTCTCTCTCTCTCTCTCTCTCTCTCTCTCTCTCTCATGTTCAGCCACTGAGCTTCGGTTCCTTGAGTTAACTGCTTGCTTTGCCCTCTCGTGCTGTGGCTGTAAAGGCTTTTCCGACTTTCTGAATGTTGTACATGTCCTAGAAAACCAATTGCACTTCACTCAGGATGTATCTACATCATCCTCACAAGTCTCCCTGCTTAGTTTCCTGGCAGGAGCGAGAATTTTCAAGGAAACGAAAGGGCAGCTGATGGGGGTGGATGAGCCCCGGTTTCGATGTGTCTCTGTCAGACCTGCCAGGAGAGGGAGATGGACTCTTACCGTGGCATCCGACGGGGGTGACAAGGTGGAGCGGGTAGCAGACTGACAGCTGTCATCAATCACTTGCCCCGCCAGCCAGATGCAGGCTGACAGAAAGGGGCATGTTGGCCGGAATGGCGATTCGTACACAGTTTACCGGAGATGTCTTTTTGCCAGGCAGTCCCTGGTGGAATGCTCGCTGTCATCAATCCACCAGACCATGTATCAATTACTTTTCCAGGGTCAAGCCGGTATGCGACGTGCTCCATTTACCGTGATGGCACAGAGCGGTGGCGTCGCCTCATTGATATTTTCCGACCCAACAGCCTGGATTTCCCACAGGGACCAAAGATTGCACATCTTACAAACATCTCACGAAGAGTAACGACTCACACCGCATCGCCGTGAACTACAGAAGAACTTCAAGAAACTTTTTCAACCAACTCTGAATGTCTCGCCTGGAAAGTAAAAACCCAAACGAGGCAGTAGGAGCATGAAAGAAAAGATCACAGGAGGCAAGACAGTATAGACAGACATGACCAGGAGCTAAATAATGTCAGTCAGGTCAGAGTCAGGCAGACAGGAGGGAGATACTGTGGTGTCTCTGAGGAGCTTCTATTGGTTGATGCTCACTGATGCTGAACACTCCAGACAGCTTGAGCTTAACTCTCAGCAAATCTCGTTCTCGCAGCCCCCTATATAGGTAATTCTTGTTTTTTCCCCAGACGCCGCGTGTTCGTGTTTACAGTCTGCCAAACAAGGCAACAACAGAAATGCATCCAGGCCATGAGAATATTACATATGAATGCTTATGGTGTGCAGTGTAATGCGCGGCTTCTCAGTAAACAATTTAATGCCGCAGAATATCCAGAAAGCGCTCTTCAATAATTAATCACATAGTTTAGATCTACTTAACAGCGTGCACTGCACAGCACATCAAAGCTCGGCTCCCTTGTGCATCCTGACTGCACACTTATTTGTTTTACCATACACAATAAACAAGTTGTTTTCTTATGGTGGTCTGGTTGATATCAAGATCACAGTCTTTTCACAAGCTTGTATAAACGCCCCTCGTAATATTAGTGGTATTTTTGACGTATAAGCACAGAGAAAGGTTTTTCTCAATTTGGGTTTCGTAGGTTTCTCCTCACGGAGTCTGCTAATACAGAGTAATCAATAATTTATAATAAACAAAATAAAAAAATCTTAGAATCACCTCAAAGATGCATTGTGTTCATTAGATGCGGTCCGTGTCGAGACTGTAACACACTGTGCCGTTCTCCAACACACTTCACATCAACACAGATTCTTCCAGCTCGATTTCCTCTGGACATCTTCACATGGTTTTTATTTTTTTAAAAAAACATATTCTGCTAAACACAACCACAGTGTGGAATTTCGAGCCGCTGGCCATGGCTCTATGATTATCTGCTTTGGCCACAATGAAGCGGAGACTTCAGAGCACAGAGTTGTGTGGTTGTTTCTTCACGTTGACTGAAATCCTGACCAGACGTAAGATGCAAAATATTTCACATTCCCTGCTGCAGGTTGCCACTCATACATGCGTAATTAGCAAATACACATCCGAGGAATAATCCCTTCGGTCATTAATTTATGACTGAATCCCTCATCTGCACAAGATGCAGTGAACTGTATTTTGTCGTTTGTCCGTGCGCTTAAAGAATCTCCACACAGCTGAAGTGCTTCTTCTTCACTCGTTCTGTTCAAAGGTTGAAGTCGAGCTACATATAGTAACGTAACAGTCTGTGAAATTATATCATAACACATTCATGAGTACAAACACCCGCAAACAGTTGTGAGCCCAACACTGTACACTGCTGTCGGCACTGTTGCATTTCTAATCTGAACCCATGATGCTTTGGTGCTAAAAAGCAATCCTGCCTCTACTTCCACTTTCACAGCAAGCACTTAACAAGGTCAAAGCTGTTCAAGACACCTGCAAGCACACTTCTCCTTTCCTCTTTCTGGCTTCGTCTTTGAATATGTGAGAAAATCCACGTAAAAGCAACAATATAACACAGCATAATAAAATATTTCTGCACTTATCTGGGTTTCAGAGACTGGTGAGTGGATTTTCATAAGATCCTCTCAGAGGGCTACTGAGGGCATGCTTCTCTGTGGAAAGTTCTGCTTTCTTTCTTTCAATGAGGTAAAAACTATTTTCCAAATAGAAATATGACGCGTTTAAGTCCCTGGTAGTCTGGTAGGGGTTGGGATTTGGCGCTCTCACTGCTCTGTCTCACCAACAGCTCTCCACCTTGCAGTGGTCGGTGGTCTTGCACGTGTCGGTGACCCCCAGATCAATGCTGGCAGGAGGATGACCCCCTGGTAGGGTCACCCATTCCAGACAGATCAAAGGTTTGAGGCCTGATGAAGACTGACTGAGAAATATAAGCGAAATGTCTCTCATTTAATATCCAAAGTTTGATAAAAAAAATGTATGGAGACTTAAAACTCTCTGCAAGGCTTTGTGATACAGGAACAGTGACAATAACTTTTTCCATCATGATTGATATGAGTATTTATTCTGCCCCCCCTTCACCAGGCGGAGTTGGCAGTTCTCCACATGAGAGACAGAAGCTTCTGAGTTCAGCCTTTTATTCCTCCCACTTCAAAGCACAGTGGAACTAAACACAAAGAAAACAATATTACGTGCTGTACGTCAAATTGCATGTGTACCTCAGAGACTTTCATTTCAACAACATAAATGCGTACATAAGTTCTATGTGCTCTCTGAAGCAAACACGCAGGTAAACAGTGGCATTTCGGAATATTTATCACTATAAATGTATTTTTTACTGGTGCTGTCAGTACCACATGGACAATGAGTTTAAACATCAGTCCAATTAAAGTTATGTCATGTAAACTCTTCAATCAGATTAAATGGGCCCCGTTTGATTGAAGGCACATTGACACAAAGCCGAATATTTATGATAATGGATGTCTCTATCTATCTATCTATCTATCTATCTATCTATCTATCTATCTATCTATCTATCTATCTATCTATCTATCTATCTTTTAACTTTCCCTCCAGCAGCAGCGCTGCAAAGCCTTGACTTTCTAAACCAAACAGCAGGAATAGCCATCCACTGTCCACAATGCTCTGTTCAGCTCAGGGTCGCAGGGCGCTGGAGCTTATCCTAAACCTGTCTGTATCTTTTCTGATGTGGTTTTATCACGTAGCCCTCAGTTAAAATCAAAACAGCTGGTATGAAATAGTTCAGTGACTATGTTAAAACTCAAATCAACCCTGAAACAGCAGCATCTCAAATGTCAACAATTTCTGGTTGGTCAGGGTTAACCCGGACGGATTTGTGTTCCCATGTTTTCAGTAGTCGTGTCAAAAGTGATAGATAGGAGCACCATTCAGTATGTACAGCAGATAATCCACTTCGCTTAAAGCAAACCTTTCCAATGTGTACCTTCAAACCCCTGGTAATCCTATCACTGTGATTTCATCTAAGGCTCTTTTTTCAGAATTCATTAATGTACAGTTAAAATGTTCACACGATTTAGTCAATACATTTAAAGCTCAGAATTTAACAGTTTTAATGAGAATATGCTGGACTCTAACAAACTTCACGTAAAAATACAGGAACTCATCTCTGTTCATTATGGCTTTGAGTGGAGTGTGGACAGCACGAGGCAACAAGACGAGGAGGTAGTCACGTTTATATCGACTTTTCAAACTCAGAAATAAGCTGTAGCTCATTAATGCAACAGCCTTTTGTCCCACGGCTAGCCACAGAGTTTGATAAACTAATTCAGAATATTCTAAATCAATGATTGCATCTGCTCTGACTTTGTTTGCTGTCTGACACCAGTGAGGGTGAAACTTTCAAATTTGAGACAAATTGTGGGACAGATAAAAACGGTGGCAGGCTGCCTCAGTGGAGGTGATTAACGGGAAACCCTGTTCCAGCCGTAGCATCACTCGCCCTCTGAGCCTCACTAAATTTAAATTGACCGTACTTGGCCACGCTTTGTGCTATCTTTAGCAGGTTGGTGGTAAAATGTCTGGCATCAACAGCGCGGCGCTTTAGCGAAAAGTCTCAACGTACACCGCAGAAAGTGGCTGACCCGTTTCTGAGGCCGTAGGTTTTAGGTTCAAGCGTCCTGGGTGATGAGCTTTTTGGGACGTGATCAAGTGCGAATATGATGGGAGTGCAGCAGAGCGGCGGCGACGCTGCCTCTGGGATGGGCTCTGATTGTGCCTGGAGCTGGCTGCTAAATCAATAGACCCTGACGCTGTTGCAGTCTGCACAACAAACACCCCGGCTTTAATGTACCCGCCGGTCTGAAGGCAGCAGACAGTCAATCGCATCTGATTCACAGTTCCCGCAAATGGAACGTCTCCATAATTGTCACGCCGGGTTTCTCTATTTTGAGGAAAGTTAATATGATTTTGAAGTATTTTTAGAGAAGTCCGCCGTTCACTGAGAGGTGTTTTCAGATTTCCACTCAAGTGGACACTAGAAATGTAAGAGACAGACCGAATGCAGACATTCAGCAGTGCCCAGGATGAACAGCTGCCCAGATGTGGATAGAAAAATGTAAAGCTAAATAACAATAGGAGCGTTTGGACGGAGCAACTGAAAACCAGGACAGGCTTTTATCAACCAATCTTGAAGGCAATTAAATCTTCAAACTCACTGAGCTGCCTCTCAACATTCTGGTTTCCAATTTCGAGCATCAGTTCCCGGGTCTTTGAAACATGTTGTGAAATCCTTTTTGTTTTCCAACAGTAGAGTCATAGTTCTTGCAGATGTCTCCAAGCTGCCTCACTTTTATTTACACCAATTATAACATCCAAGAAATGAGTCTTCATAAAGGCTTGGGTCCTCGTCCAGGGACTTCTGAACTCTGATGAGCACTGTTGGGCTGAACAACTAACAGGACTGTTGCAAAAACGTATTTATATGGTCAAAAATCCTATGTTGAATCGAGACTGTTGAACAAAAACTGTGCATGAATGGTTGAACAGTCCATTACAAGACAGACCCAAAGGGGACACAACAACAGTCCATGCACATGTGCACAGGGAGAACATGCAAATCCCAGATATCAGATCTCTAGTTCAAGATTTAGACTGTGAGCATTCTCACTCAGTTTCAATCAGCAATTGCCAGTGCCAAAAGTTTTTGCTTTTGATTAATGTCATGTGACTCTTGAGCGAGCGTTGCTCTACATGCATGTGTTTACATAAATTTAGCCAGTCATTAGCATATTTAGTTGTGCTTTAGCTTCTCCGACATGACAGAAAAGACCTTTGGAGTGAACTTACCTTGCAGCCTGAAGAAAGAGCTTGGCTGCCTGCATTGTATTTTATTTGTTTATTGATTATTTTATTTTGGCCTGCCAACACGCAGTGGGTAAAGCCGACCCGGACGGATCAGTACCGCTTCACTTGTTCTGTTTATCAAAAACAACCAGTTTAACCAGCCTCAACCAAGAGATGTCTTTGGGAGAAAATGCGCGGCCCTCACATTTGCTCTGCAGGCATTTAACAGCGATGCAGATTTTAGAACAGTGCAGAAGTGCAGAAAGAGCTTGTTATCTTGAAGTAGATGAAATACAAGGAAGCAGAAAGCAATTAAAAGAAGACACGGGGGAAAAAAGGAAATTCTCTGCTTCTCAGTCTCTTGTTTTCCGCCATCACCTTTTCTCCGTTCTTCCTGTGCTGACAAATGAGGTTTAGCAATTCAATTTTCACTTCAATCTCCTCTATTTCAGCACAGCCTCCTCTGTATTATGGGTGTTGTGCATATTTGTGTTGTGTGTTTGTGTGTGTGCGACACTCTTGCAATGAACCTGCTACTTTCAGAGATCCTTTTACTGAGCGGAAAGTTTCACCGCAGTCACACCCAATTACACCTGCTACTCCTGCATTTTGCTGACGCTTTCACACTTCCGAGGAGCTTTTTTTTTTTTGTTTTCAAGAGTTGTTGAAACGACAACATCTTTTATGCCACACGGTGTTGTGTGTCGAGTAGCTTTTCATCAAATCCAGTCATTGTATTTATATTCTGAATGTCAAGGATCTACCTTTGAATTGCGTTTTCGATTCATTCAAATGGATGATGCCCAAACATTGTGTTGTTTTTTTACATGGGTAATTCTTCATTCAGTTCACTGCAAAATGAATTAGAAAACAACAAAAAAAACTTTGTAACTGTGTTTTTTCCTCACTCAACTTGAGTAGATATACATTTTTGGGGAAAGCATTAGGTTAAATGTTAATGAAACCAATTAGTTTGTATAAATACACACAACGTCTCAAGTAACCAAACTATTTGTGACAGTTTCTCAATCCCAGTGAAGACATGGCCTTGGGCTCTGTTTTATCTCGAATGTGTCAGGATGGCGTCACGAACCCAGGTCACAAATCACAACAACCCGAACTGCATAATGCTAACACACACACACACACACACACACACACACACACACACACACACACTTCGTCAATAATCACGGCTGTATAAACTCTAAAACAAAACCACTGACACCCACTCTGAAGGTATGTTTTGTCACCGCGCCGTGACTTTCATTCATGAGTAATTTTTGCTGCGAGACCTTTACTTCTCTCGGGAGGCGTTCTGTACAAGCCAAACAAACACGTCACAACAAAGTTCTCGTTACAGGTCATGGATCCTGACGAGCGCACTGAATACTGCCAGAGCAAAGTGTTCTCCCGCCGTAAAGTTGTAAAGTGAAGTGTAAAGCGGTGGCACTCAATTGGAAAAAAAAACAAAATCACTTTAAATGGGGTTAGAGTAATGAATTACATTTTCATCACAGCGTTTATTACAAATACTGCATATACACAACAAGTCATGTGTTCAGATAACTTTCAACATGTAGCACTGAGGTGATAATGAAGACTGGAAATGCTTCAGCGTTTTAGCGTTTCTTTCATTCCCACTTTTTTTTAAACCTGTAACTTTTAATCCACCAGGTGAAGCAACACTCTCATCCTCCTATTGCAACACAATTGTTTACCTGCTGCTGTTTCTTACCCACCTTTTACACTTGAGGTTTTGCTGTCTGATGCATTTGGAGCATCAGTCTGAATCAGTTGAGTCACCTGTGTACACTGCCATTTAAAGGGATACTTCAACATTTTGGCAAATTGGCCCATTTAGCGCAATTCCTTAGTCATTTGGAACAGCATACTTACTTTTTTGTGAGGGCGAGCTGTTGTTTATTTAAACGCTAGTCGGGGAAGGTTTTCGAGACGGACACAATGGAAGTGAATGGTATTTTTGTTCCCCCTCGTCAAACTCATCAAATACACAATCCAACAACCCCAAAACACTTTGGTGGACACGTTGTAATCCCCACATTCACTACGCTGTGGAACACCAACAAATAATATTGTAGCGTTACGACATTGAAGCAAATACTGGGAACTACTTTTTCTTTTGAAATCACTACGCCCAGACGCCATGTTTAGTAAGTAGTTCCGTCTTAGCAATCTTCGCATAAACAACTCAATCTGGTAATTTTGCATTAATATTTCACAGCGTAGTGAATGTGAGGATTATAACGTGTCCACCAAAGTGTTTTGGGGTTGTTGGATTATGTATTTGATGAGTTTGACGAGGGGGAACAAAAATACCGTTCACCTCCATTGTGTCCGTCCCGAAAACCTTCCCCGACTCACCTCTGAATAAACAACAGCTCGCCCTCACAAAAAAGTAAGTATGCTGTTCCAAATGACTAAGGAATTGCGCTAAATGGGCCAATTTGCCAAAATGTTGAAGTATCTCTTTAAACATGAGACTTTTTTGAAACAAAGGAAAAACTGTTTTCTTTGAAACAGGCCTCCCAGAGTCTGCAGCTGTAACCAGCAGTGTTGGACTCTTCAAATCAGGATATGAATGCAGTCGCTAAAGCGAAACATTGTGACTTGTAACTTACACAATACATTTGTCTCGTTCAGTGAGGATGTCCTAATAGTTTGAATTTTGCTGTCGTACCAATAAGCAGTGGGCGAACACGTTACTTTGTAATCCATCATGCTCAAACACGGGCAATCAGCTGTGTCATTCTCATTTCTGTTTCACATTCACTGTTACGTTCTTGACCATTAATTAAGTTTTGACTCCAGCCTACATCTGCTGTGGTGGAAGGTAAAGGCAGGATCATTTCCGGCGTGGAGCTCTCTGTCGTAAAACTGCACTCGCCGGTGTCGGAGAACTGTGAATAACGAGTTGTCATTTTGGCCTTTTTTACCGGCAATATCTCCTCTCCTTCATGGCGCTGTTTTATAGAATGAGTGGCTCCACCGTGTTTAACGCATCATTTCCCTTCTCATTGCGAGCGGGGAGGGGAGCGAGCGAGATGATGGCTGTATGGTGGTGGAGGGGAGGAGGAGGAGGAGGAGAAGGGGGCTCCATGTCCTTGCATTTTATTGCCCTGCTCTCGTCCTTCCAGCATGGCTGGTCAGAGTGGTGCCCTGGGTATTACAAATAAGCAAATGCCCTTTTCATACTAACACTCCACTGCCCGGGAGCTGTTTTCCTTTTATTTCCAGTGTGGCCGGGAGACAGACGGGGTCCACTCTGTTTTTAGTGCTTCATCATGAAGACGCACCTCTGGGGGATAAGCAGTGATTGAGAAGAAAGAGAGGAATGGCGAGATCAGGAGTGAACGAGTCGATGTGGTTACCACAGAGCATTAGTGGGGTTGAGCGCAGCGCTGTGCTTTCAGGAGACGGAACGTGATGAGGCCGACTGACCGGGTTCGCTGCAAGATCACAGCAAATCATCTTCACTTAGCCAGATCAAAACCCTGACACAGCTCCGGCCGCAGCCTCGCTCCCATTTCTATATTTAGTAATTAGACAGTCGTATCAATGCTGAACTCCCGACCCCCCCTTTAACTAAAACTTTCGACTGGGTTACTCGCCTTTAATGAGCCGTGACTAACTGATTTTATATTTCACTTTAATTACAGATGGCAAGAGCCATGAATTGTTCATAGCTGGATAATTTTAATTTTGCCTTCCTAAATTGATTTATTTAAGCTTAATGGAAGTGTTATCTTTAAATGCACGATCGTCACTCGTCGTGATCACACATGAGCGCCGGCCAGCGGGCTTTGTGCACGGCAGGAAGAGGCGCACGGCTGCAAACTCCTGGTCAACAACCTTCAAGTTGCAAAGACGGTGGATTTATTACCAATGGTGGTTCTGTGGTTGCCACGCTGGGCAACTTACACAGATAACAGCTCCCACTAGCGGCCCTCCAGCAAAAAAGTTGACATAATTTCTACATTTCCGCCATTTTTTCTGGGAACAGATATCCTTTTTAAAATGTCTCTCTGAAAAGACAGGACTTTTCTGAAATGCAAAAATGACACATGTTCAGTTGACATGTCGTGTAGATACTGTACACTATTTCACCTTCATTCTGTCCTCTGTCGTCTTTGGGAAAAGTCTTTAATTGTCAGATTTTGGTTTGCGTGCATTTTGCACCCTTTCATGTTAATAATGCACATGTAAAAACAAACAAAAAACAGCTAATAAATCATCATATAGCAACACTTCTACCTTTTTTTTTTCAAATGTCAAAGCTACTAGCAATTGTTTTCAATTATTTTCAGAAAATTCTAACTTCACATTTTAGGTTAATTTAATTGTTTCTGTGGGTTATTTATTTATCTATCTATTGAAACTAAAAGTGGGACTCTGTGCCAGATACTACCTTCCATTCTCTTTATGACCAAACTTCCATTCAGACCAAATGTTCTCTCTTTGCCATTACACTGTGAACGCAGGCATCATGCATGTCAGTATTGTGAGGTTTGACATTTTTACTGCTCTTAATCGTATTCAATCTGTTTGATTCCACTATTCGTCTGACCTCAGTGACCTCAGGTTTTACGCACGTTCCATATCCATGGACAATCACAGCTTATTGTGAGGCTATTGCACATTCTTAGGGGTGTAACGGACATTGCGCTTTCAGTCGGTTAACTTCTCAAATCTTTTCTAGCCTACATTTTTATTTCGAAGGACGAGCAGGACAAAATTTCAATTCCACTGTTTGTCTTGTGAGCACAGTGGAAATTGACGATGATGCTCATTTTGACTTTGATATGCATATATTTTGTATTATTTGTACTGTTTTACCACAGCTGCTCAGTGGCGGTCCTGGGCGAGCATCCTGAGCGCCGTCAGCGGGGAGTCGGGGGGGTGGGGGTGGGGGTTGGGGGGGGGGGGGGGGGGGGGGGGGGGGGGCTGGACGTGTCGACTCCAAATGAATTCACTGTTCTTTCCAGGAGACTGTAGGAGATCATACCGTGAACCTGACTATCCAGCCCATGCTCCCCTCCACCGACTGCGCCCTGGACGCCTGCCCACCTCGCCCCTCAAAATAAATATAGGAGACCTGACTCTGATAAAGCTTTAAAGAACTGAGTTTGTACAGATATAGTGTGCGCTCTGGACTCTCTGAACCAAAGCTTTATATATTAGCATGATTAAAAATCCATTCCTAACTTTGCCAAACAAAGCAGCTGACAGATTGAGTGCGGTTTGTGAATGTGGAGATTATTGCAGCCTTTTCTTTGAACGAATTTCTGGTGATGAAGTCATGCGGCAGTGACAGGAAGAACTCCTTGTGCCTTTATTTGTTTGTTTGCTCAGCCAGTGAGGGTCGGTCCTGGTATTAAAAAAAAAAAAAAAAGAACCATATTTGTTTGAGTATCGACCGAACACAACACAATAAAGAAAGAAAAAAAAAATGGTGATGGAAGCCAGTGTTGTGGGGTTGAGTCTTCTTTGTAATACCACTGGCCAGGGCTTTTTAAAGCCTGTACCCAATAACAGCAGCTATGAGCTATTGGCCTGGCCCGGCGCTCCAAATTACTCTGTAACAATAGAGGTAAAACAACAGTATATGTCACCCGGCGTGGAGGAATTACCACTCTGTCTGGCGTCGCCGGCGTCTCGTCTCACTTGCAGAGGGGGAATGACAGCTGTGAAGCCAAGGCCGGGCATTTACGTCTTAATCTGAGTTAATCAATGTCACTTCATCACGCCGAGGACAGCTAAGTCATCCTGAACACTCTCATCGACTTTTCATTTCCCTTTCCTCCTGCTGCCCCGCTCTCTGCCTCCGCGATGACGGACAACTGTGTCCCAGTACATCAGGCACTTTAATGGTCTTCAGCCAGATTAGACTGAACAACGGGGCCCATATGTTCTGTCAGCTTGTTTACGTGAGGCGAGAGCCGCTGGCGGTAAACCTGACTGAGCCGGGCTTTTGTGTGGAATTCATAATTCATGCTGCGTGTTTGAGGAACACAGACAGATTTAAACAGTTGCATGAATCCGGCACTCAGCATCACAACAGTGCCTGATACTTCACAGTATTTCCACTTTTTCAGTTTGTTGCAAATAGATAGTTTTTGTTTAGTGAATAATCAGATTCCAGAGTTAGTATTTCTCACAGCAGAAAGCCTTTACAAGACAGGGGCTGAAGCCAGACAAACACATTGTTTACTGGTTGTTGGTCTTATTGACATCCTTCAAGAGCATATGCCAAAATAATAATAAAAGACAAAAAAAAAAAAAATCTGAGACCAGGCGTATGAAATATCTCTTCTCCCATCCATCTGTGTGTGTATAAAATATCCTGAGTTTGGGGGACATTCAGGCTGTAAAGTTGACAACAGGCCCTGTCAAGTAAATCTTTGGGAAAATAACCCCATCAGGAAGCCAGTGGCTTGTGTCAGGCGCTGAACTGACACCTCTGATACAGTGCAGCTCAGCCGGCCGCCGTCATGCTGGAACTGCCTGTAGTGGATGGGAGATTCTGAAGGCTACTTTGTATTGAGATGTTTCCGCCGCCGCCGCCTCCTCCTCCTCCTCCTCCTCCTCCTCCTCCTCCTCCACCTCCTCGTCGCTCCCGCCTCCTCTGACAGCAGAAACATTGATAAGGACAGACAGATGGAGAGACAGAGGGGGGAGAGGGGTCGGGGGGCGACCCGTGACGAGGAGGTAATAACTCCACACCTTGTCTGCGGGGGGAGACGTCAAAAGAGCCTCGACTTAAATGAGTTCTGACAGACTCTGGGTGCAGCCCATCAATATCCTCCTGCCGCCATTAAATCAACATCTGAACGCTGAGCCGGATACCTGCTCATAAAGCCACGGTCACGCCACCAAAAGGGCTGGGATGATAACCAGAGAGCGAATCTCGCCACGGCCAAGCGAAGAGCTCAGCAGAAAGGCTAACGGAGGACGAGCCTTTTCAAATCCTGAGCAGCTTCTTGGCCTGGCCAGGGGGGGACACAGCAAACTGCCCACAGGTCGTTGACCTTATCTGACTGTCAGGACAACAGGAAAGCGGCAATGTTCCGATCCAAAGCAGACATCCTTGAGATTCTATTCTAATTGATGAAGGAGCTTCATTGCAGCCCATCGCTCAGGCCACTTCCTTCAAAATTAAACTTTAAAAAATGAATAGTGAAAAAGGAAAGCCTTCAGAGCTGGGAGTTCTGCCCTTGCAGAGAGAGAATGGAGCCTCCTGGCAGAATCAGTCATACAGACAGCCCATGCAGGACCCAGTGCGTAATGTAGATCTATGATGCTGGACAGGGTCAGTGGAAGCAGCGGAGTGTGTTTTAGTGCTCCATGATCCCAGACAAATGGGCGAGGTGGGGCGCTGCCAGGAGGAAAAAAAAAAAAAAAAACCTTCTCTGCTCTGACTTTTCACTGAGGATGAATGTTGAATAAAAACAGAAGGCTGATTATATTATTATTATTTTTTTGTTCCTGATTGTCGTCAGATACTTCTTTTCTTTTAATAAAAGCTTTCATTCAGTATTTAAACAGAACTGAAAGGTGGAAGTAGCACAGTGTGGAGTTAATGGCGCTTCTGTTTTTTAAGCTGAGAAATTTTAATATCTTTCTCAAAGGCATTTAAATGAGATGATTTAGAGAAAAAACCTGAATAACATTTTCAAAACATGCACACAGACACATACTCAGACTGATACTTCATTTTTTGTAGATTCAGTGCAGGAAATGTCTGGTTCCATTTTGACGTTAATGAAATTATTTTGGTAGACTGCTGACGTCAGTGACCTTCTGACCTGAAATATTCACCAAGATGATGATTTTCAACATGAAACGCTGATGGTTGAGTACAGAGTTGTTGTCGAATAAAGACACACAATGAACAATGACAAGATAAACGATCTTACACAAGCACACACACACGTCCAGGTGGTAGAATATAAACTGCATTAACGTCCTACCGGTGGAAGTGAAGAGCAGCCGGCAGCTATGTGATGACTGACTGACTGAAGCTCAGCTGAAGTTCGTTAAAAGGAGACGATCTTTATGTTAGCGGTTCTTCAATGTTGCTCATGAAAAGCGTCGGCGTGGGAAACAGAAAGGAAAATACATCTTGCTTTACCGACCGTTCCGCCTCTGCTGTACAGGAGACGTGAAATGTACCAAAGCAAAGACAAAACCAGGTGATTATGAATCAGCTGAGAGATGAATCTTTCAATTAGTGTGAAAAGACGAGGTGGTCTCGAGGCTTTTAACAAACCGACGAACCAAAGCACACTTCGACACAAAGAAACCAAGGCGAAAACGTAGTAAAGAGGAGGCTGTTAGAAAACAACTGACATTAAGCAATAACCTAAAATAAAACAGAAAATCTTTGAAGAGAGCTTTTTAAAAAGTAGTCCAGTAAACACTGAAGTGTGTGAATGCAATGAATAACCAGTGCTTACTTTATCCACCAACAGATGGAGGCAAGGAGTTTGGAGCTGGATACAAGAGATGTTTAGAGGTCGTCATGAGTGCTGAAGGTCAAGCAAACAAATATCAGCGGATAGTATCTCTAATTGGATCCCTGGTGCATTTTGGGTTTTCCTTCTTTCACGTTTGTAAAAGGACTGTTAATGTTGTAGCTGATTAATTAGTACTTAAATTAGATGAAGAAAAGAAAAAGAAAAGGCCTGTGAAGAGGTTCTTCATGGTGAACTTACAACATTAAATTATACAAGTGATTAATTTGTATTTTTTTTTTTCTGTAAGTATATTAGCAGTGTATACAGTAATAGTTGTTTTGAGAAGATTACTGGTAGGGCGGTATACCTTGCAAGTTGTAGGTTGGACATCCTTTAACCATATGAACATTGTTGATTCAACAACCTGCTGAAAATGTTCCTGGAGGATTCTGGGCCATATTGATGCGTCGGTATTGAAACTTGGCTGCAGATTTGTAAGCTGAACACCGATGATGTGAATATTTTCTGCTTCAACCAAATGTTGCAGCATTTAGGGTCCAGAAAACTCAGGAAACCAGGTTGAGCCATGTTGAGAGCTGTGACATGGTGGATGGACATTCTCTGGTCGGCTGTGGATTTTAAACAGTGCTCTATTGGCAGTACGACACTTGAAGTCTGCCAAAAATATATCCTACATTGCCTTCCTATCATCTTGATTGTACATAAACGGCTGTGAATTGTTTGCATGTTGTCGGTCGGTGTTGGTTTCTGGCTGCTGCTCTTTCACTGTGCCTTGGATTGCAGCTCATCATGTGCTGGACTTCCTGCAGTGAGAATCCAGAATTCAAAACTCTCCAATACATCAATCTCTCCAGCGGAGGCCTCATGCCCGCAAGCGTATCATTTAGATTGACAACAGGAGCAGAAGCAATTGAAGTGAACTTAAGTCTACCCCCCCTTGCCCTATAAATAATATTTAATCCCTCTTTGGAAGGGAGAATCGGTAATGATTCCCAGAGCTTTTTTGATGCATCACATCGCCTTCAGCTATGGCTGACACCAATAGGATCAAAACCAGACGGCTTTCTGTGGCCTACAATGGTGAGCTACGACAGGCCTCTCAAGATCATATCAATCAAATGAAGTCTGGTTAAATCAGGTTATTGAGATGCACCGTGTCTTTTGTCTCAGACGAGGTGGGATGTGAAGTAGAAAGTTAGAATGTGGGAAACAGCATGAAGTACTCTGGTCCTCTGAGGTGCTAATAAAAAAAAGAACTAAGAGGCATTAGTCCAGATAGCTGAACTTCTGCTTTGTGGTGGTTCGTATGAAACAGACTTACTGAGCATGAATCCCGTAAAGAGAAGACAAAGACTCATATTGTTGCAAACTAATTCTGGCTGGTATCAGCTTTATGTTTCTTTATTTGTTATGTTTATGTAATTGCTTTGTTTTGGGGTTTTTTTCTTCAGTCTCCATTTCCTCACATTCACTGTAAAAGTGTAAATAAATCGCCCAGCCAGAGCCTGAACACGCGAAGCCCGAGGTTATTATTTTGGATTTCTTAAATTCACCCAGTAATGGTCCCACAATTGCACGGCCAAGATGAACAACCCTGGGCTCTGTGGAAAAGAGACACTGAGGGGGTTTTGAAACACATTAAATCTCCTTGTACCGATCATCAGGGCGCGGTGAGATTGGAAAAAAATGAAAGCCTGAGCAGCGTCATAACAATGAGTCAGTAAATACTGTTATTGAAAATGCTCTAAAAATAGAGAACCAAATAGAAATGGTTGACTACAATGTTTCATCCATTGTTGTTTACTTTTGTGCCTTATTGCTTTTTCTCTGTCCAGGATGCTAATAAGCAAACGTGTCACTTCTACCACTAAATAATGTTATTTATTGGGTAACAGCCTTAAAAAAACAACTTTATAAGTAAACTATTCTTTTTAAAGGGGAATGTTTTATGGAACTTTCAGTCTTGCAGCGTACAACCTCTGGTATTTAAAGTCTAACTTCTAAGATTGGAAGAAACTGCATGAGTTTAAAGTGGCGTCACTGAAATGGTAAAGCAGCGGTTAGCCTTTGCATCTCACTGCGACTACATCCACAGTTCAACTCCAGGGTGGAGGAGCTCGGCTGCGTGGGAACTGCACAGACTTCCTGTGTGTCATGGCGTTGTCTTCACTTGCTTCAGTTTGTTCTCAGAGTTGAACAACCTGGTGAATAAGTATCTCTGAAACCAGATCAGAGACCGAACAGTCCAAGTTGGAAATAACCAAACTCTGTGTGTGTTTACCTTGTGACCTGTCCTGGGTTCAACCTGCACTTTGACCCAAAGTCAGCTGGGATCTGACTGTAAAACTTTCTAAAAGCATTTCTGAAACATTTCCTCTCGTCGAGCCTCGTGACCGCTGGATTGAAGTGTTCTGATTAGCTGTACAGAGCAAATCCTCTTCATGCAGTCACACAGGACTTCTGTCTATTCTGCTGTGTCCTACCTTCAGGTTAAATACTAATATGCTAATGCAATAATGTGTTTTTGGACATGTGCTTAGTCGAGCTCAACTGCAGCTAATGGAGTCTGAGGATGTGAATCAAGGTGACCTGTTGCTGCTGTGCGAATTAAGATAGGAGCATGGCTGCAGAGCATATGGTGAGAAAAGCTCTGCACTCGGGGAGAAGACGGAGCCCATGAGCCCGGCCCAGCAAACCAGTGTTCAGACGCCCATGTGACAGCAGAGCCGAACGGAAACCTTTAAAGGTTGGAGTATATGTTAGTAAAGCCATGGTCCGAAAGGCCAAACAGTAACCTGTGACTAATGACATTTCATTCCTTCGCCTAAGCAAGTAATTGACACTTAATTACAACCTGAGGTGTGTCTAAGGTCAGGGTGCACCACGACCCCCGGATGAAAGCCGTGGCAGCTGAGAGGGTTCCTGTGTGCTTAGTTACTTCAGATGGGAAGAACAAATGCTGGACTGGATGGTGCTACCAAACAAAATCAATCTGTCAGTCAGTCCTCAAGAGTTTGATGCCAAAAGACCAAAACATACCAAACATAAACCCTGATAAAAGCTCGTCCTGACTGACAGCAGCCTTCCTGTTTTCAAAACTTGTTTTGCTACCGTCAGGTCGTTGGTTCCATTTATCAGTGTTCCAGCAGACACAAGAGCTGTTCTGTTCTGACTCTCATTGTTCTGTTCAAAGGTTGTTTTATTTATTTATTTATTTATTTGTTTTTCGATTCGTGTTTTGCTGCGGGCTGTACTACAAATTGCCCCTCGGGGATAGTAACGTTTGCCTTCTACTTGACCTTAAAATACTGAAAGGAAAAAAAAAAAGAAACATTCTTCCATTCTGCAGATATGTGGAAAAATTCAGAGGAACTGCAAGAAGAAAATACGACATTTGTGCATCTACCTGAGAGAGAGCATTTCTTGATGATGGACTGAACCAAACTCCCTGCAATCACAGTGAAAACGGTTTGGCGTAATGAGTCTGGCGTGGACAGCTGTAACTCCAGATGTGTCGAGATCTATAGACAAAAATAACTCCAAGTATCACTCTAACTGTGTGTTGGTTTATCTGGATGATGAAAACTGATATTTATGAGTGGATTTTCCTCCTTGTTGGTTGTTTTGTCTCTGTAACCATGAATCACAGCACATAGAAATACCTGCATGCTAAATCGGCCTCTCGGTAATATCGTATCACCTCAGGAGACAAGCCTCCGCCCGGAGCGTTCCTAACAATACTGTTGTTTTTATTGACATATTAAAATGTAAATTCCCAGCCTCCTGAAATGTCATAACATGCTTGATGACCTTCTCACGAGGGTTTTCACGGCCGATATAATGACTGCTCCCGCTGCTCTGGCGGAACTAGTTAGATGAGAATCGGAGCCGAACAAAACATGCCAGCTGTCTGCTTCACCTGGCTTGAACCACAGTCCGACACACACTCATATGCACCAGAACAAAAACTGCAATATTTGTGTTTAGTCACTCAGAGTGATTTGCACATTACTGCATAATTCTTCATCTCGTACCCAGGAATGTACAAGCCTATCCATCCAATTCAGTGACATGCCTATCTGTTATCTGACTTTTAGAACATGTTGCTGGGCTTAATGCACTGTCCTGCTGCTGCACGCCGATACAAAGTGAGCGTAATATTACCTAAATGGTGAGTAAATAGATTCCATGGGGAATAATAGCCGTCAGCAGTCTGATCCAATAAAGAAGTGGGCAGAGAGAGCATGAAGGGAAGATGAATGAATCTTATTAAAGAGTCCTGATGCCTGGTCAGCAGGAAAATGAAGGAACGGCCAGACTGGACCACACCTGCGAGCTCAGTCAGCTGAGACGCAGCGCCGCCTCGCTCCAGTTCGCTTCTCATCTGGTTGTCAGGAAAGGCTTTCACTGATTGCAGGTCTGATTAATTCCACCTTAAAGATCAAATGCAAATTGGTTTATCAACAGGAAGGATTAGCTTTTCCACAGCAGCTGGAAGAAAGGAAATAATTGTTTTTGAAAGGGCACAGTGGATATCAATGCAGCACATTCAGTGTTATCATTTTATCTCATTTTGGTTCAAACATCTACGTCTCAACACTGCCAGAAACACCTTATCAGAGGAATTGTACATTTTCTTTATCCCAAAATGTTGCTCAAAGTGAGGCTCATTTACAAGACAATGAGGCTAAGAGCGTTTCTAAAAAATGTCATTTGTTGCTGTCAACATATCGATAGAGCTTTAGGAACCGTCTCCAATGTTTGGCATTTTCACTTGAATTCAATACCTTGTAAAAGTTTATTTAAGCCATTTTGGGCAATTTGAACCAACTTCACAAAATTTTGAATTACATTGGAATAACATTGACAAGATAATAATTGCAATATGGATTTGTTAATGTTCAATACATGAGACTGAAATTGATAAATTGCATATTTCAGAATACGATTAAATTAAATCTCCTGTTTTAGCATTGTTTTTTTTTTCTTTTCTTTTCTTGCCTCTCATATCTTTTGTGAAATTTTGGAATTTTGAAAATAGCCCTAAGATGTTTTTGTTTTTTTAACTGAGTAAACCTTTGTTTTGTGTTTATTTCACTTTCAGATAATAGCACCAACATAGTTGAATAATTAACAATGAATGTTTGATTTGATTTTCGTCAAAAATTTGAACAGGATGTTAAAATCCACAACGCTCAACACTTTGGTGTCATAAATCTTGCTTTTCCTTGGAGGAAATCAAAGAAATGAGACACTATTTCTTTAACGTTTATTATTTTGAATGCCAACTCCTGGCCAGCTTGTCTCTCCTCCTCTAACGAGTGTTAGTGTGTGTGTGTGTGTGTGCGTCAAACTGAGCCGAACATCCTATGAGAGATTAAAACATAGAAATATAGATGTATTTTTCTCTTTGTGAAAGAAAATAAACTAAAACTCTTGAGTGTCAGATGGAAAAACATGATCATTTTTTTGTCCTCTTGAAAAATCGTACAATGCAATGTTCAAAGAAGGAACATAAACCAGAGAGAAAACAACTTTTCTTCATATTTATCCCAATCCTGTTTTCCTTTAGTCACCAGTGCTCCAGCATGGAGAGCGATACTTCATATCGATTTGTCATTGTCCACTTGCGCTCATCCTGTAAGCAGAAATCCACTTCAGGATAGAGAAGTTTGAACCTGTGCAGACCAGAGTGAAGTGAAGCCCCGGGACATGTGAGACTCCATGTTTTAACCCCAGCAGCAGAATTTCTTCTCCTCTTTTCTTTTCTACCACCTATTGCACTCTCCACCTACATGCAGAACCCACAACTGAATTCCGGATCTCCTCTCCTGCTCTCGGTGGGGTTTCCAAGTCATTTCTGGGCAATGTGGGGGATCGCTTATCCAAGTGGAAGAGGAAATGGGAGGTTGAGGGAATATGTATGCAATAAATTAAAAAAAAAAAGAAAGAAAGAGATATGAAACCATTTCCTGTGGAAACAGCGCCTGGAATTCATTGAGCATGACACACTGAAGTGTACACACTCTGGAGTGTGATCTTTTATCGATACACATAGAGAATGGATGCGTCCTGTACATGTTTCAGCCAAAGACAAGTCGCAGTTGAATAGTCGGGAATCATCGTCCACCCATTTATAGTTTGGAGTTTTTGAACACACTCAGGTTTGACTTTGTCTCCGCACTGTGCTCCACGTCGCTGCTCACTTGTTATTTAAGCGTGACTCACACAGAGGGTCAGTCCAGGGACTTGAACCCACTGCAAGCTGCAGAATGATTAAACCACTTGTTTCTCTGTACAAAGGAGCGCGTGCCACATTAGGGATTAGGTCTCTTGTGTTTTCTCATTAAATTAGCGCACTGCAAAGGTCAGGAGAGATTCATCTTTTGAAACCAGACCGCCCTCGAGTTGCTCTGAAGAGCTGAAATCCCTGGCTTACGGATACACAATCCTTTCAAATGAGCTTTGTTGTTGCCATGCCTCCGACGAGTCCCTGAATCTCAAAGCGCTTCTCCGCATCTCGCTTGTGATTTCTAAACTCCGGGACATAAACTGGTGCCGCCGCTGCGCTTAATGAAAAGACGGAGGTATTTCTAAGCAAATGCCAACGAATTCAAGCTGTGAAGAAATTCATCACGGCGATATGAGCGCAGTCCCACGGGAAGACGTGTCGGCTCGGTCGGGAGGCCTGTCTCATCTGAACACAGTGTGGTGGGGGGGGGGGCGGCGGGGCGTGATCCGGGCGTCTCGGAGGTTTGCTGGCGGCTCTTCTAACGCCTGCCAGCAGACACGCCGGGTGTCCAGGTGCACCGTGTGCAGACGCCCCTCCGAGAAATCCAGCCTTCATTATTCATCAGGCGACAAAACCTGGGGGGTCGTCGCGGATCGGCGGGGCTGGCAGGAGGGGTTTGCTGTTTCCCGGTTTGCCAGGGACGCAGGTTGGCGGCGTCGACCGTGCGCCGCCAGGAGTGGAAAGAGACGGAGACGTGGGATTCGGTCCCTCCTGCCGCGTCCGACCGGCCAAATATAGAGCATCAGATGGAGCTGTTAATTCCAAGATGGCACGCCATTCTTCACCCCCACCTCCCCACAATCGAGCGTTTCAGGTCCCAGATAATCTTTAATCGTGCCCACTCATTTCCTCGCCCTACATTCTTACCCCTCTTTCTGCCTTCACACTATTGTAATGGCTTAGAGCCGGATTCAGTCTTGAATTTTTTTTTCCTTTTCTTCTATTCATGGCATTTTCTTTGCTTTCATGAGCAATTTTCCATTATCCCTAGCCTAGCCTCATATTCTCAGTAAATGCCATTTGACTGCCTTTCCTCTGGATTGTGGGAGAGAAAAAAAGAGGCAATAGAAAGCAAGTTTTCAATAATCCCGCCGATATGATGATTCAGTTGATTCTCATCCAGTTAAACTTGTGGTGAAACTGTATTCTTCCCCATCTGTGAACTCGCTCTGATAAGACAATCAATAGACGTCCATTAGGCGACTCTGGACTCGCTGGGAAAAGTTTTCACATCAATGCCGACACGCGGCTAAAGCAACATCTTCTGTGCCCACTTTCTTCACAGAACGATCAGGGGGCAGTGGCAGTCAGGGAAACACACACACACACACACACCCGAGAGTCACCGCTTAACCCTACACGTGTGTGTTTGCAATAAGGGAGGGAGTCGGCGCGTTCTTCAAGGCCCCCGACGCCACTCTGACATTAACCACCAATTCACTGCGTTGATGAACTGTAGAGCAACAAGAGGCTGCAAGTAATCAATCATATTTGTTGCATTAGTGAAACAGTGCCTTGCTTGTTCGCCAAGTGCCTGATAAACGACGTATCTGTTTTACTGAAGGACACTTCTTGTACTTAAAGTGGTAACAATCATTGTTGCTAAAAGACACAACCTCAAGGCTGTCCCCCGCTCCCTCGCCGGTGTGTACGTTCACACTTTTAGAGCATCTTGTATTGTGACAGCGAGTCTGCCACAGAATGTAATTTAATACCGTGACATTGACAGAGGCTGTTATACAGGAGAATACAGATATGATTTTGCCAACCTCTGTGAAGTTATCGCTCTCTGAGTCATTTGTATTTTACCTCCTGACTGCAGAATATATGGCTATTGTACAAAACATAGCAGATTATGTTCGGGCTTTTCAGAGCCGAAGATTATAACACCCAACTTACCCCACAACTCATTCTTTATCTCAGTTGCAGCCAGAGTTTGTTGTTGAAGAACTATTTTTATAACCTTTATTATTATTAAAATCTGTAATTGTTCTCTGTTAGGTTCAAATTTGTTATCGATTTGGAGAACTTTCAAAGGTTTTAGTAACTGCTTGCTTTTTCCCTTTAATGCTCGTCAGTGTAATGACACCTGTTTTTCTTCACCTTGACAGCCTCGATGCAAAAAACAAATAAACGTGAAGGACTAGACATTCATGCCAATGTTTAATTATTTGGTGTTTATCGGCACATACTGGTGTTATGCTGATATCCTTTTGCATCCCTAGTATCAGAAATTGGATCCATCCATCCATGCATCCATCCATCCATCATTTTTACTTGTAGGATGAAAATAAGATAATGAAGATGAGTTTGAGAGAATTTTCCACTGAAATAAAGACATTAACCCGTTTTGCCCCACTGGCAACAATTGTTGCCAAAGTTTATCACTGTTGTTTTTGACTCACAATAAAAAATCTCAAAGGTACTAATGCAACTTTTCCCACTTAAATGCTAGTAGACCACTTAGGCAAAGGTTTTCATTTTTAAAAAATCATTTCCAAGTGCTTCCTGTCACATGACATCATCTGCTTCCTGCTCCTTCCGGCTGAAGACATGGCCGACGCAAATCTTCCTGGAAAGAGGTAATTTTCAAACATTTCTAATGATTTTCCAACAGCCATATTTATAATTATTTAATCATTGGAGTCTCTAGAGTAACCCTGAACCCAAAAATTGTACCTAGGATAAATATTTTTTTGTTCATGGGCTTATTTTTATGAGTGGCAACAAAAGTTGCCAATGGGCACATAGCTTGTCACTAACTACAGGAAAACACTGTCTGCAGGATTGCTCCTAATTTACTTATTTAAATTTGTAGAATGATGTACAGTGTCTCATTTTAGTCCTCTTAGAATACTCTTTCAAGCTAAATAAGTTCACAGGTGTTCAAGGCCTGTGTGTTTAGGATTTTTATATGTTATCATATATCATTTTGTTGCTAGCTAACATTAGCTTGTGTTTCACTGAAGTAAAAAATGTTGCTGTTGGATGATGTTGGAGGTGCACTTCTCTTGGCACACAAGTACTTTTCATAGCCAATGCCCCCCCACCCCCACCCCTGGGGTAGGATGGATGTTATTTAGCAATATCACAGTCGAGTCTGTGATCTTTGACTAGAGGTCATCATCGCTACTGCTCTTCAGTCGACAAGAGCAACAGTGATGATATCCAGACCAACATCAAAAACTAAACTGTGATATTGCTTTTCCAGAATATTCTACATATGATGCTTTAGAAAGAATGATATTGATGATTCATCAACAAAATCAAATGTGAACTAAAACATGGCGCATTCTTACATCTGTCATGCTTGCTTTGTCATTCATTTAGGTCCTGGAAAAGCGGGCAGAAGGATCTCCTCTGCTTCCAGAGGCTGACAGCCCAGACCCTCCTCCATGGAACAAAACCAATTAGGCAGGGTAGAAGATCTTCAAAGGCATTGCTGATAACTGGTTTGATAGTTTCAACCACTGGGCCTTCAACAGCAGCAGGTGCAACTAGTGAGAGGCAAACGAGGCCTCATGAACCACTGTCCGTACTGTCTGAAGCCACTAGATGGTGCTGTCTGTTCAAGAATTGTGTGAAAGCACACTTCATTGTCAGTCCTTCAGCCTCCACTTTAAAACCAAGAGACTCGTGACCACAGAAAATGGAAACCACGGAAAGTGGTTCAGGAGGCCTGATTTACCCATCACTAGAAACGATGCAAGAACTGTGGCGGCGCACATCATTAGCACGTGGAAAGTGTGATGTTCCACCACATGTGGTGTGCTTCAAGAAGTACCACAATGAGTAGAACATGTATGAAAGATGATGGAATGTATGGCAAGAAATTTTATGTAGTATGTGTTTTTAGACGCTCTAAGAAAAAACTGTTTGCTGAGGTGTTGAGTGTAAAAAAATGAGAATAAAAAAAACATTCCAAGTTGTTTGTTGTTTGGAATTTTATGCAGGGAGAACCTGAGGCTCCATCTTATTGTTATTGTTTATTCTGACTACATTATTATTTTGTTGTTATTGTCATTCCTGTATTATAGGTGACATTTGACATAGTGACAAGGTATGTGCCCACTGGCAACAATTGTTGCCAGTCATAAAAATGCAATTTTTTTCAAAAAAAAGAACAAAATGGAAATAATAAATACATAACTTGATTCAACTGGACTCAACTGATAAAATGATATGCCTTACAACTCTGAAAAAAATTTGGGCACAAATGGGTTAAAGAACAAAGCCTGACGGCGATGAAGTTAGCAAAAACGTTAAGGCTTTACAATATACTTCCAAACCCATATTCTCTGTGGATCTTACCTCTCTGTGGCTGTTTTTGACCCTATTATTATGGGATGCAGAATCCTCTGCTGAGGAAAAGGCATAGCGGTATCGAGTTCAGGTGGATGCCTATAATTGCTAGTGCTGCTAACCAAAAACACATAGACAAGCATCTGCAATTACAGTGGTTGTTTCTGTCATATGCTCTTGAAAATCAGTGAACAATTAACAACCTCTTTTACCACATGCAGCTTTAAATGTCCACACAGAAGCTGCAGAGCCATCTTTTTAAAGTATTCACTTCAGAGGGGGGTTTCAAAAGCTAATTGTGTTTAAAGGCCGCTTGCCCGTGGATGAAAGACTATAATTTGGATAAAGCCGTTTGTTTTGCCAATATCTACAAGGCCCCAGTAGTTAACCTTGCCGAGGCTCCTTCTTTTCAAAGTAGTTTCAAACCGCATATATTTACAAGTTCTTTCGACTGGTGTGCAAAAAAAGCAACAACCTGAATGTCAAGCAGTGTTTTCTTTTCCTGTTTGCAAAATGAAGAAGGATATTTAAAAAAAAAAAAAAAAAAAAAACTGAAGAAAGAGCACCAGTGACCAGAGGCAAATTGAGATGCATAATTACGGGTAAAGTCAATCAGAAGATGGATGGATGGGCTTCACAGAGGCGCTGCAGCTTCAGGAGTCGTATGTTATTTCCCAAACTGTTCCAGGCTGCAAGTTTGTTCTGAGTCCCAGAAAAAAAAAAAAAAAAAAGTTCCAACCAGACGACTCTGGACTGGATTTGGTGAAACATTAAGTTGGAGAGATCAAAGTCTGTGGCTGCTCCCAGTGCCATGGTGCTGCTGAGCATGACGATTTGGAAACCTGGACTCTGCCTTGAGCATGAGAACACCAACGACTCCAAAACCAAGTTACTGGAGGTCCTAACCAAAGGGGGAACGACTCTTCAACCTGTTGACTGAAACTGCGAATAGTACCTGTGGGATGTATTTTTTTTTTACTGACCTCTTTTTGGAACAAGTCTGAAACGTTCACTTTTATGAAATGTACAGAAACTTTCACTTTCACCCAGAGACGTATAAACGGGAGGTCTACATCTGTCAAATAATAAAACACTGACACTATTTATAGACCCTTGCTGGCAGGCTTACATTGTTGAGCCACGTCCACAATCTTGATTTAACTGGACATATTGCATATACTTTACCAGAGTGAAAGCTGCTTTACATTAAATAGAGATTCTCATGTACGTACTGCACAACATATATTCAAATCCACACAAGTTTATAAATGTCCATAGAGGAGCACACTCTTCCTGACAGTTTTATGTTTCAACAGTTTGTGGCAAAATGTTTATTCTGAACACTATATAGACTGATCATGCTAAATATATATAAAATCGAAATCAAAAGCAACATGGCATTTTTTGACATGCTATATGGACACACCTGAGTAGAAGAATCAAACGGCTAAATGTGGATGAATGGAAACTCTACTAAAGCACTATTGATAATGGATGGATAGATGGCAATTTGCTCTTGACTGCAAGTTCGGAGGTTTCAGCAGGAAACGAGGCGTTGTCTGCTAGCTTGCGAGTAAGCTACTAACTGAAAATCTCTGTACAGCGTCCGTCTGATCATCTGTCTTCTATACCTGCTTTGTCTAAGTTAGAGTCATTAGAAGGAAGCCAGAGTGCCAGCTGACACAGGATGAAGGGAATTATACAGTATGGACTGAACACCGCACCTTCACAAGCCAAACATTCAGAGAAAAGCCAAAGTCTCCATGAGAAGATTTGTTGCCCAGTAAAAATGTTGATACAAAGAAGAAAAGAAAAAATGTTTAACATAAATTGAAGCTAACAACAGTTAATAACTGGCTGTATTTCTTCTGCTGCGTCTAGCGGCGTCAGTCCAGCACAGACGTCCCCGACAGGGACTAAATTGTTGGTTTCCTCCTTTGTTCTGCTCTTTCAGGCTTTTACCACAGATTCTCTCAGATGTTGTTTGTTTTCGGGGTTTTCCCCTGCACATCTTTTCCATTAGGCAAAGAAGCCGCCGAAGTCTTTTAGCTTGTCCAAATTTGCCTTTAAAAGCAAATCATCTCGTCACACTGACGGGTTATTTGTGAAGGCTGGGAATTAGCGGAATAACAACCCCGCAGAACAACTAGCCTTTTCACTGAAACTTCTGGCCTGAGCAGAAAAGTTGAGCGTATTTTACCTCCAGAAAGGTGCTGAGAAGATGCAACAAACCTCAAAGCCCCCGAAAGAAAAGAGCTTTGTGATGAATCTGAGGATTTTAAAATGTCACAGGAGTTTCTCTCCGAGGAGGCTTCCACTATCACAGAGCGGCAGAAATCTGTAATGGACTAAGTGCAGGACATAAACTTGCTTGAACTTCCAAACGCCATTAAAGAAAAGGGCACAATATTTATTGGGAGCCAGGCGGCAGACCTGGATGAATGAGTGTCACTTCTCGCTCCGGGTCTGGAGCCGGACCAACTGGAGGGGCTGGGTGTCCCCTGAACACACTGGGTATGGACGGATTGCATTTTTATGCACGTTTTTATTATTTAATACTGAAACACATGCACTACTCTGTACTTTACAGCTTGTGTTTATGGTCTGTGTCACCTGTTCAGTGTCTTGAATATTTGCATTTCAGGGCAGCTCTAAAGAGAAGCACGCTCTTGGTGGTTTGGCCTTTGGTTGGAGTGAGTCTTCACTCTCTCTGCACTCCAGCACAGCCTGATATTTACTGTCATGAAAACGTATCTTCCCAAACACTCTGAACGCGTCTCCTGCATGTCCTTCCCACCTCGACTCGTCTTCACATCCCTGCTCTCCGTCCTGATGTTCACTTTGCCCAGCGCTCTTGCATCTTCCTGACCGATTCCAGCCCCCTCCCCCTGTCCTTCCCTCACAACTCCTGACTTCAATTCTCACTCTCACCTCCCTCACACATTCTCATCCTCTCCCTCCCTCCCTCTCGCACTCTCTCTCCCTTTTCAGTCGTCAGTGTGGGAGTAAAAAGGATTAGTTGTACCAAGAGAGGGAGCAAAGCACTAAATGATGGTATTGAATTCTGGCAAAATATATTTGAGCTTCTCACGCCGAGTGAGACGCTAAGTCGCAGGCAGCGCTGTTTCTAGCACATCTAACTTGATAACGGTGCATAATGAACTCATTTCGGAGCGGCGGTACATTATCAACAGCCTGCTTCTATTTAAACTTAGAACATTAGAGCTACACAACAGAGCAAGTGAAAGCCAGAACAATTGTCTGTGAAACTACTTACTGCTGAGTGTTGCCTTTGTTCTGATACTGACCTCCATCACTTGTTGCGGGTCTTTAAAGCTTGAAAGCCGTGAATGCAGGGAACATTTATTAAAAAAAAACAAAGAGGGCGAAGTGTCAACATTCTCTCCTCATGACCAGAGGATCTGTGTGTATGTCATGTTCCCCTGGCCTTGCTGTTTAGGAATTCATGTTTGTGCGTCCCAAGGTCTCTTGACACTGATGACTGCTCCGTCCACCCAGCCCAGGAGATCCATAATGGTGGATTTCACCCTGTCCTACCAGTCTCACAGTCCATCTATCACCATGTTTTCCTTCTGCTCCTTCAAAAACCAGTTCCCATCACTCCGGCACTATGTGACAGACTCCCACGGGATTAGCAAAATACGTATTTTACTTAAACTTACAAACACTGCAGCCCGGATGCGAGTCAGTGCGCGGCACATCCATGTGGTTGTTCAAAGAGATATTAATTTTCATATTAAACTAACTGCTATTTTGAAACTCTCATTAGTTTAGGCACCAAAACCTGCTGGGAAAGGTTTCTGGAAAGTACATGGTTTGAGTTAAAATGGTCACTTTCAACGCGGCGTGTCGTCACCATGGCAACAGTAAACACGCCAAAGCTGCAACATGACTTGAGAACAGTGAGCAGCGTTGTCAGGTTAACGGCCCGTCAGGACGTTTCTCTTAAGCCTGTCAAAAGACAGGTCTAGAAAATGTTTCTTACCGCATGTCATCCTTCTCAGTATCAGGCGAAATTTCCCTCTTCTTCTGGGTCTCAGTTCTCCATTCCTGCTTGTGCTCCTCAAGTTTCGACCTGCTCCTGAATTTGCCACTAAAATGCTGTCAATAATTTCCACCGTGTCCATTATTCAACTGGGAAGAAGGGAGAAACAGGCATGTAATAATAAAAACCGAAAAAACTACTAAATAAAATATCACCCCAGTCAATGAGATGCAGATTTGACCAGGATGTCGGCGCTAGGCAAAATGCAGCAAGTTATTTACAGTAGATTTTTTGTTTTACAAATTACAGACATGGCACATTCCCTGCAATTATTGCAAATCATCACTGGTCCCATGCAAAATGGGATTTATAGTTAAGTAACCTAAGACATTATTCACCTTGGGACTGCTGTGGCCCTCACCTTCTGGAAAGTTCTCAACCCCAACAGTGGAAACATTATAAATACTTAAAAAAAAAACCTCCTCAAGAGGGCCTACAGCTTGTTTTTATGCTAACTATGTCTTGTATGTTCTTGTTTTTGTGTTGCTCCTTCCTGTTTTTGTCACACATCCATGGCTCTGTCATATAGCATAAATTCAGGTTACTGTTATTATTCTGCTTTCACCTCTTTGACATAGTGTAACACACTGTAGTGACAGTGTAAATCATGTTTTTTATGATATTGTACAGCCTGTGACTTTATGTGACAATTTGTGACTCAAAACTGTCCAAAACTCAAACACGTCCCAGCTGGTGAACGCCCTCAGCATTTGCCTATGCGAACTGGGTTTCCTAATCAAGGCTATGATAATGAAAATAAAGTTTATTTAAGGGGCCGAACCAACATAAATCTTACATAAACACAGCATGGGAACCTTCTCATTGAATCAGCCCCAAGATCCTTCAAAGTTCCAGACCAGCTGCGTTGGTGATGTGAGCCTGCTGGGGTGACTGATGGTGAAGAGTCTGAACTGGGAGTTCAGACTCTTCCTCCATGTGAGGCTGTGTGTCCAGGTATGACAGGCGTGTAATGAGATCCCCCCCGCCCAGCCTCGTCTTTACACTTAGCGTCCGTGTTGCTGAGCAGGTCCTGATAGCATCGCCGATGCAGAAACGCAGTCAGTCCTGTGACAGGTTCGTCACTGCTTCGGTAGAAAGAGACTCCCGAGGAGAATCACTGCTGTGACAATCTGTGAGTGGAAGTGAGGGAGGCGTTGATGAAATGCTAAAGAGGACGAAGTACTTATTTGCAGAAGACTTGAAAAATACCTTCTATATAGATGAGCACATTACAGATTGAGACTCCGTTTACACGTTTTCAAGTGAAAAAGCAAAACTTTCCTCGTGTTTCCGTTTAAACAGCGATAATACTGGGAAGCAACGAAAACGCAACTTTTTGAAAGCGGTTTCTGGTGTGGAGCTTTTTCAAAATGGTTTCATTACAAAAACAACAACAACAACAACAGCACCAACTAGTGGCCCAGTCTAGAAATGATCACCCTTGTAGCCTTGAAAACATGAGATGAAATGTCTGCTACACGTTTTAGAGTAGATTTTAAAATGAATTTGTTTGATGTTTTCTTCTCAGTTTGGGGGAAAAAAAAGGCTTAAATTGTTGTAAAAAAGAAAGATAACTAAATCCAAAACTATACCTCAGATGGAGGGACATGTCCCATCCCTCTTAGTGTAGCGCACCTGTTTTTGATTGTGTGTTGCCTCTTTTTCATTGAAATTATAGTAATTAGGTTGAAATTCTAATTAATACAATTTATTATTTCGCTAATTTCTGCAGTTTCCTACTGATTGTTTCAGACAATTGACTGTTGTAGTAATTAAGAAAAGAGCATCATTGGGTTATTTGGCTGTTTTTTTCATAAATTTCAGACTATTCTCATTTTGCATCATGTGGATACAGAAATTCATTTGATGCTCCACATTCCTGGATCAATGCACAAGCATTGCACTGCAGTTATCAGCTCCGTCAAACAGCCTTTTTGGTATAAGATCAAGAAAAGTAACAGATAATGAACATCAATGAAATACTGTTCTTTTTTAACCACTATTTATGCTAAACTCTGTTCTTCTACTTGTGTCAACAATCAAACCAAGGCAGTGACTTTGTGCAGGATTGAACAATAGAAGCGCTTTTCACTAACATTTGATTGCACTCATCTTAGTGCAGCTATTCGTGTAATCTGTGCTCATTTCCTCCAGATTGTTCAGGACTGACTTTTTGGTGTGAAGGATGCGAGAAGAAGGAGGGATGTGGCTCCTCGTGAATGGACGGGGCTGACCTGCTGAAAATGGCAGATGGTGGAGCCATTGAAGGAACGCTCCCGAAACAGCTGCACCGTCTTCAACGAAATGCAAATGCGAAGGAGACAAAGTGACTGAGAGACGCGGCGACGGAGTCCAGGAAATATCCACAGCTTTCGCTGCAGGCTTCACTTGCAAGCGCTGCCAAGTCAGATATGAATTATTTAGTTTTTCAAAACTTTTTCCAAAACATTTATATTAGCGTTTTTTATTTTTTTCTACACTACTTATCAAGCTTGCGGATGCGGTTTGGGCATCGCGGGCCAGCCAGTCTGATGAAACGTTTGCACAAACAGCTCGCTAGACAGACCAATGTGTTGAAGCTAACTTCTGGGGATTTCACTTCGCCGTTCTGGCAACGCGCAGGACAGACTGGTGGCTGCCTGACATTTTAAAAAAAGAATAAATTTGGGTGTAAAATAGTTGAAAACGCGTTTAAAGCGCGTCTTCATTAGACCTATGCCCAGTGGAAGGCCAGCCTCCCATCTGCAGCGCCCTCAGCAGCGAGAGAAACCACTCCCTCTGCGATGCATGTCAAATTCACCAATAATGAGTTCTGGCCTCATGTCAGGCTCTGATTTAAAGTCAGAGAGGAAGTTCTTCCTAAAGACATCATTTACAGACAACATTCTGGAGGAGGGAGCAGATGGGTTACATAACTGACGGGGAGCAAAGGCAGGATTTTTTCTGAAGTCTCCTTTCTGTTGTATTGATGATCAATCCTACGAGGATCTTCCTTTATGGTGAGTGCACATTCTCTTATTGAACACAGGTATGTCCAAAACCCCGAGCAGTACAGACGCTCCTCGCCCCGTCGACAGGAGCTTGATGAAAGGCCACAGCGGCCTCAGACGCGGCTGATGCTACTCATCCTGAACTGTTCTGAAAAGTCCATATGACAGAAGTGTGTGTGTGAGGCTGTGGATTTGTTCTATGTACAACCGACCTTTGCGTCTGACGTGCTCCGTGATCGTTGATAATTTTTCGAGAGCGCTCGCTTCCTCTGTCTGCCGCTCCGACTCCCCTGACGAAGCCTCTCGCCGTCTCCGCGTCGTGAGCGATGCTGCCGAAGCGAGCTGAACCGCCGCCCCTCACGAGCCACGGCGAGGCGTCGCCAACAGCTTGCCGGGAGGTTGCGAAGGTGGCGGGTGCACGAGGTGTGGCGTGCGTGGGCACGAGAGCGAGGCGGGCGGTGGGAGGCGTTGCGTGGTGCTTCACCGGCCGGGCGGCCTCCTCCCGCAGCTTTACAGGAAAAGCATGCTTATGAAGAGCGAAGTGGCGGCCAGCTGAGCCGTTCTCATCATTTATTGAATGTTCTTTTTTATTTACTGGAAGTTCGAAGGAAAAACAACAATTAGCTGTGTTTCCTCCTCTGCCTACAGCAATGCAGTATTGATGACTCACGCTGTGCAGCCGCCAGCCGTTTGTTGCTGATGTATGGAGAGCGTGGAGAGCCAGACGTTCTCACGTGAAGCCCTGAAGCCTCGGTACTGATGCAGCGCTCGCATCTCCTTCATCTCCTCATTACGGCGATGCCAAGACAACCCCGGCTTCGCTTCAGCGGCGTTCACGAGTCTGAGCGCCGCCGTTCACCAGGTGCGAGCTCCTCGGCGCGCCCCGCCATTTACTCCCCGCTCGTTAGAGCTCCGTGTGATATCTGCTTAATGACATGCCTCACACTCACGTCTGTCACGCCGCCACCGCCGCCGAGACTCGTTCTCCCCGCAGAAAAAGCTGCTATCCAGCCTCAGCAATCTGAGCAAGGAGGGGAAAACAATCCCAGGAAAACCTGGCAGGCGATGTCAACACGTCGGCCCGGCCGCCGCCGCCACCGCCGCCGCCCTCCTGGATCTATCGTTTTCATCATACTACAGATTAAAAATTCAATCTGGTATTTATTCGTCCATTCCAGGGTTTAGATGGATTCAAACTCGACTTTGGCTGAATAATAGGCTTATATGGGTTTTATTTAAAATCATAATGGGGTGAAATTGTACACAAGCTGTAAGACATCCAGCTCCTGTCACAGCAGGCCTGTTCGGCTGTCTCGTGGATTTACTGGTAAAATGTTCCCTCAGTCTGTTCAGAAGAGCCTCAACATTCATCGGTACGAGATGACGAATGAATGAATTAATCTAGATTTGATGAAAGAATTAAGAACTATGCTAACTCATTATCCAAACGCTTGACTTGAATGCAGAGAATATGTGCATAATGTTCTTGTGTTATATAATCTCATTTGTTTTACTGTAGTTTTGAAGTTCCCTCTCTTTGAGTATTGAACTGACGGTATTAAATTTTTATGTACTTTTATCTCCTCATTTTCAATGGAGAAGTATTTTGATCTCCATTTATCTATATAATGGTCCATAAAAGACATTACTTATTTAGCTATTTGCTGCTTGGTTAATATCTGAATACACAGTGACAACAGTTCATTGACACTGCAGTTAAATTCTACGAGCGCGGTTTTTTTCCTTTATTGAAGTCTTTCCTTTGAGAAGTTGAGGTTAGCGGCGGTTTTTCTGCTGCAGCTGCAGGCGCAGCTCCTCGCGTTACTTTTAGGTCAGTGAGAGCGTGGCCACTCGGTTTGGTTTTGATGTTCGCCCGTCGAACCATCCCTGCTCTAATCTAACAGACTGCAGTTTGGATTCATTACAAATAATTTAAAATCACTGGCATTTTAAATCTCATTTTTACTTCTAAACTGATCGTAATGCTCTAAAATATTATTATCCCAATCATAAGCACCACTACAGCTGCTCCAATTTCAAAGCTATAATTTAATTTTTCATTTTGTGTCTTTTATTTATTTGACTTTGGTTAGCCCTAACTTTTCTCCAAAAATATTTTCAAGATTTGTAGAAAACTTAGCGATTAGCTCTTCTCCATGGCACCTGTTGGTGGGTGGGATACATTCGGCTGCAAATTAACTTTCATTTTCTTCAAATTTGATTTGTTGGAAGCCAAAAAAAAGAAAACAACAACAAAATAACAAGTCTGCGAAGGGTTTAAATTGTGACGGCCAGCCCTCTGGGACAGAGTTTCTCCTAAACATCAGCTCTTGTGGAGTGTTCCTAGTAATCTCTCTAAAATGGTCAAAAAAAGGTGACGGGGTCGTGGGTTTTCATCAACTGAGTTTTCACCCCAAACTGTAGAGGGATGGCAATGAGCCAGAAAACTATTTAGAATTAAAGCTAATCCAAATAATCATTTTCCTAAAAAAATACAGAAGATTAATGATGTATATTTTTAATAATTGGGTAACGACGGCCCAGGAGGGCATCCTCACAGTGGGAACCGCTTGGGAAGCCGTTCTCGTCTCCATTGAGCAACTCGAAACCACGAGGCATCGATTTGGCCTGAAAGTGTTAGAAATATAAACACGTGGAGAATATTTTTCTTGTTTTAAATCGAGGTTGCCAACGTGGTAAACCCTCAGCCGATCCAAACACAAGTGTGCAGTGTTTGGACGCATCTTCCCTGAATCAGCTGCAGACCTGACAGCGAGAGAGCCCAGACGGTGTGTGAACAGAATGAAAGCGCAGAGCCCAGCGAGGCGGACCTCTGCGGCACAGCTGCACTGCCTCCACCCGTCACCAGGGGGCCACATTGTGCTTTAATAAACTCCTGCTTTTTTTTTTTTCCTTGTCCCTCTTCCCATAAGTCAGATAAACACAGCATGAAAACAGAGCTCACCTCCCATCGACTGCTCTGTAAATGTATAGCTCTGTAAGTGGCATTGAGAGTGCACGATGGGAAGTGTGTGCGTGTGTGTGTGTGTTTGTGTGTATGTGTGTGTGTGCGCGCGTGTGTGGGGTGGAGGAGATTTGGAACGTATCCATTTCCAAAGGAGGGAGCTTCAGATTTAGCAGGCCTCCTTTGCAGATGGAGGGACGTACGCCTCTGCTGCCTCTGCTGCCTCAGAACGCTGCTCCTCTCCAACATGGCACCTCTGGTAATGAGAGATTAGCGAGAGGAAAGAGAGACAGAAGGAAGGAGGAAGGCGATGGCGGCGGGGGGAGTGAGTGACACCGACCGACGGCGAGGGAAACGGGCTGCAGGGGGCTGAAGGCGGAATGAAGAAACAAGGAAGAAGGGACTATTAGATTTAAGTGACTCATTTATAGCCCTCTGTTATGGACTAATTAGAGCGGCCAGGACTTCATGTGGACAGAATTCTGTCCTCTGACTGGCATTCTGCAGTCATTTCAATATCATATCTTCAGTAAGACAACATAGCGTGGCTGGACTTCTGTGAAGACATCAAATAAAGCGTTAACAGACACTTTCAGAGGCGCTTCTCGGAGGATTCTGTTACCTTGAGAAAGACTTAGGCTAGCTGTTTCCAGCCTTGGCTCTGCTAACAGGCTCCAGCCTTAAATTGAGTTGACACATCAGAGTCAAATCAGAGGTCTTGGCAAGAAGGTGAGAAGTGCACTTCCTCAAATGTTAAGGTTTTTTTTCCCCTTAAGTACATCACATCTTGGCTGCTGCTTTTCTGTAGCAGTACAACTCTATATCCAGTTGGTTTTTACAAACCTGGGACTCTGTTAAAGATGTAAACAGAAATACAAAGCAAACCCCATTTGAAACCCGTGAAATGCTTAAAGCACTTTTAGACACGTACGCGACAAAAGTCAAGTGTTGTCACGTGCTTTTAAATGGAGGGAGAAAGCCTTCAGTTCTAGTTTGCAAGACCAATATTTAAAGTGTGGAATGTCGGAGGAAACGTTGGTTTCCATGTCTGTCTTTGACGAGCATGGCTGAATGAAGGAACATTGAGACTCTGAGAACTGAGGGACCGGGAATCTTCAGGCACATTGGAGAAAGTGACACAAAAGCACGATAAATACTGTATAACTCAATGAAAAAGACGTGGCGATCTGACAGCTTTGGTTCAACAGCAACACATGAGATACTTTCATAAATGAAATGGAGGAAAACATCAAAGAGATCAAGGACAAACATGGACGACTGGAATCGTGAGGTGCTGGCATAAAAGATACACAGAACACTTTAAGAAACATTTTCTTGAAAGACATTTGAAGGCTGAATCCACAATATATGCTAAAACCCAGCGACTACTTACAGAAACATTGCTTTGCTCCCTTTGCTTCCTGAAGATCGACGTGAAAGCAGAACGATGTCCAATGGTCCAATGAATTCTTTTTAGAAATCAGTGGTCTGGAAATAGTACCAGGGTGCATAAGTGCACTTGGCACAGGTGATTTCCATGTGTGAGAATGTGAAATCCATGTGAAGCAAAATAATGTCACGCCACATTTTGTCCTCACGGTGAAAGAGTCCAGGCGCTCTATTGGCCCTTTGGTGGTCCACAGCTCTCCACTATTGAGCATATTTTACACGTTCACAAAGCGAAAAAAGGAAACCTTGAAACGTTACAAAGCAAATATTCATTATTAAATAGTAACAGGCCATTTTTACTTTTGCCTCGGTCATTTACATCGTTGATCCCTGTGTGACCAGGATGAAGTGAGCCGTGAAAGCCACAAATAAAGCATTATGAATAATCACATGGAAAATAAAGAATTTGTGCCCTCACTCACCTGGGTTCTAATACCAGCCTGGCCTTTCTGCGTGGAGTTTGCATGTTCCCTGGCTTCCACAGTCTGAAAACGTGTGAATCATTGGTGAGTATAAATTGCCTTTCAATGTGAATTTGAGTGTATGTACATTATAATTTATGTATTCATTCTATTAAATAGTCCCAAATCTGATATTGAATTCTCATCATGAACACAGTAGTGCACCTCTCCCGCTGCAGCCGTTTGTAGTCGACTGTTTCATGTTTCTACATGAGTTAGCATGTGCAAATAAAGTCAAGGCAGGGTTTTTTTTTTAACCCCCCGTTTTTTTATTTTTTTTTTATTTTGGTTTGCTTTTTTGCCCTTGATGCTGCAGAGCTTCACTGGCCTGTACAAAACCGTGACCTCAACCTCATCCTGCATCTTTGGGATGAATTTGGACAGTGACTGCGAGCCAGGGCCGACTCACTTCGGCGGCTGACCTCACTGCAGCCGCAGCTGGAGGGGAGGACGGCGCTGCGAGTGGGATGTGGTTTTAGCACATGTTTACTTCTGTGATAAAATGTCTGGAATGTCAAACTATTTGAAACATTTTTAACAGGGAATGTTTTCCGGGGTGCATAGTGGTTTTTTTCATGGTTGATCAGAAGAGTGATCGCAATACAAAAGTCGGTAACACTTTACTTGAAGCCCCCCTGCATAACACATTATAAGTACATTCATAAAGCATTATAATGCCATTATAACATGTGTAGCTATAGTTATAAACATTCATAGATGATCACAATGCCAGGACCTAACCCTAACCCTAACCCTAACCCTAACCCTAACCTTAATCCTATGCTGTATACTGCTGTATAGTGAGTTATAAAGCATTTTGATCATGTATTAGTGTTTATAACTACTTATAATGTGTTATAAAGAGGGGCTTCAAGTAAAGTGTTACCCAAAAGTCACACTTCAAACTTGTATCTCTCAAATATTAAGCAAATAAATCCCATTCAGCATCAGTCCCTCGTGACGTTTCTGTAATTGCGTGACTTCTTTTTCGTCGTCATGCTTTGTTTTTGCAGCTGTGTCGCCTTCTTGCCTCTGACTCTGTTATTCCTGATCATGGATAGTTTTTCCTGACTCCTCTAATCTACGGTATTCAGAGTAAAACCAGCTCTAACGCGTTGTATATTCAGGCAGTGACCTAGGCGAGCGAAGTGACGGGATGTTTGCAGATTCAGGCTCTGTGCTCGCAGAAAGAAGTGCGCAGTGGATCTAATTCCACTTATCTGGGTGTACTCTGTGCCAGTCAGATGCCAACATCAGTGCCAACTCCTGCTCTCCCTCCCGCCGGCGCTCCCCCTCCCCTGCTCCCCCTCCTCCCTGTCCTGATGCTGTGGGGATACAGAAGTTGTGGCAGCTCCGGCGTGCGAGGAGACTGCTGGGAGAGAGAGGTGAGAGGACGGGAGGCGAGGAGGACGGGAAGGCGAGCAGAGGGATCGAGGTGGGGAAGGAAGCTGAGAGAGAGAGAGAGAGAGAGAGAGAGAGAGAGAGAGAGAGAGAAAAGACAGGAGGGCGAAGAGAAAACAGCCTCTCCTCTGTGGTAATGAGACCTTGAAAAAGGCGAGACAGCATGACAAACAGAGTGAGAACGCAAAAGAGGACAGCGGCTCGGAGAGACACGAGGATGACAAAGGCTGAGAGGTAGAGTGAGAGAGACGGAGAGGTGTACAGGAGCGAGGCAGCTGCTGTTCAGCACCACAGAAGAAGAAGAAGAAGAAGAAGAAGAGAATGGAGGCGCAGACGCTGAAAAGCAGGTCGGCTGCACAGCTCCAGCAGAACTCCTGTTTATACAAATAAAGCCCGGAGGGCTGTTTGAGTGTCTGCGTCTGTGTGTCTTTTCGTGTGTACACGCCGCTGCGTTCTGTGTGTGTGTGTGTTTTTTTTCCAGATACACACATGCTCTTTTGTTTTTCTTTTTTCCTGTAGTTGCTCGTGTTTGTATGTGTGTGTGTGTGTGTGTGCATGGACAGCAGTAACATAATTGCGGGGCGCGTGCAGCTGGGGGTGGGTGGGATGTGTGAGCGGGAGCAGCTGCGTATCAGAAGGCTGACCCCCGCGCCGCCGCCATGCGAGCCAGACCAGTGTACGCCAGCGCTCTGCTTTTTGTGATTTTTCCAAGGCCTCGGGCAAGGAAGTGCGCAGCTCAGCAAAGCGGCACAGCGTGCGTGTCCCCTGAATGGATGTTTGTGAAGAAGAGTGCTATTTGGGATTTTTTTTTTGGGGGGTGGGGGGGGGGTTCTTTTCTGAATGCAACAGGGTTGTGTTTTAGCATCACTTCCTTTTGTTTACGCCACTGGCGATGTGTCGTCCGTGGATGAGAACCCCGGCCAATTCTGCTGATGCAAGGTCAAACACACAGGCGCGGGATCCGGGTTGCTTCAAAACAGATGTTACCCCCACGCAGTGCCCCCCCCCAACATACACACACACACCCACCTCCGCTCCATCTCCGGCCGCGCTCCTCACACACACACACACATATTGGCTGTGACAGCGCAGCGTAGGGTTGGGGGTCTGATCACATTGAAGACTGCACAGATTTCATTCTGCCACTAAAGCAAATGCCTCTGGGTGTAAAACCATCCTCTGCATCCTAAAACAAGGAAGACACCACCATGGAAACCCCCCCTCTCATTACGCTGGGCTCAAGCGAAGGCAGCAACCATCGCGGTCAGATCTTTTCTGAATGGGGCAACACACTGCACAGCTCAAAACAGCGCGGAATGAGTGGTTTTGAGGTTATGATTTGTATTCTGGTGCCAGATGTGCAAAAATCAAACAAAAGAGAAGACATGCACGGGCAAGTGTAAAAGTAAGATTTCTTTCAGAGCTTCAGCCCAAATGTTGGAATAACAATGAGAGGGAGGACACGGGGATAGCAAGTTGTGTCACAACTGACAAAACGACTCGGACACAGCTCACAGCTTCGTCCTGCTCCCAGCTGAAAGTTGGCTGAAGTTGGAGTAAATCTGTTGTTCATCACAGTAATACACACTCACATTCCCATGCAAGGGCAATTTACAGACACTGAATAACATCCAGTGCATGTTTTTGAGTAAACATCCACCCAGCCAACTAAACTGGAATTTCTATAAAAAAAAAAAGAAAAAGAAAACCTCAAACAGAAAGACAGACTCTACAGAAAGGCCGTCAAGCCTGGTCTCAAACATGGGGACATTATCTCTGCGAAGGTGAGAGCGCTGCTGCAACACCACTGTGACCCTGAATCGAAATCAATGAACAAAAAGTACCTCATTAACCGGTGACTGGGTGACAAATGAATGTGTAGCATAATATTTATATGCCTTTTAAATAAGCTCCGTTCAATTGCTGTCCATCATGAGGAGCTGGAAAAGTGAGCAGCCAGGCAGTGTCTGTTTATTAACTGGAGTGTCCTTCCACAACACATTAACCTTGTACATGGACGCTCATTACGGGAGCAGGGCTGTTTCACACTCTACTTAGAAAGTGTGTCACAATGACGTATGCCTGCATCCGACTTCCGTCTGTTACCATTTATCCTCCTTCTGTACTTTATCCTGGTCGTGGCGGGCTGGAGAGGAAGCCGGCTGAATGAGTGTCTCACACTGGAACAGGAATATGTGTCTTTGTTTAAATTTTCTGTAGGTTTTAAGTCCAGTAACCAGATTTTAACGTTCTGTTCAACAATTTATAAAAAAAAACTGTTCTTTTCTCACACTGATCTAAATAGGTTTGCTTGAATAGAAAGCTTCAACTGAATAACTTGGATGATTCTGTTGTTGTTTTGCATCGTTTGTCCCGGTTCAGAAACAGGAAGACGAGGAGACTCCCAGGACGGGTGGGGTCTTCTGTCATGCAGCTGGAATTCTTGAGTTGAAGCCGGTCTAAAATGTCTGACAGGAGGAGGTGGAGTGTCTTCCATGTACTCCGACAGGCTCGCCACCTGCTGCAGATCCTTCCTGTTCTCCACTGCACAGCTGGAGAACCAGGCAGTGCAGCAGGAGGTCAGAGGGATCTCTCCAGCTGAAGAGCTAATCAGCAGAGGATGAAAGAGGCGAGCTGCTTTCAGGATGTTTCCTCAATAAATAAATGAGGCGACTATATCATCCTGTCTGTGATAAGCAAACTCTGTCAATATTTTTTTAATGCTACTTCAGGAATGCAGTTATGTAAGAACTTAATGAATTATTGTCTAATTCTTATGATGATCATTATGTTATCGGCTTCGTTACCAACGACTGGTGGTAAATTTCTCAGATATTTCAGCCAATATTCTGAGTGGTAATTTAAATAAAGTGTGCTAATAAACCACACAGCGATAAGCGACCTAAAAGGGGAACAAACCGCAGCCATCAAACGGTGCTGGTTGTTTTGATTTTATATCGTTCATTTATATTGATAATCAGTGGTTGATGGAATTAAGACTAAAGTCAGTCTCTTCAGGGAACATTTTTCAGCACCTGAAGCTGTTTATCTGCTGTTTTTTTTTTTTTTTTTTTCAGATTATTTATAGAAAATGCACCAAATACATTGTTAGTTTATTATTATCTATTACTGGCGCCCCAGCTGCCACTGGTGTAGTGGTTATCACGTTCGCCTCACACGTGAGAGGTCCTCAGTTCATGACTGGGAAGAAGCAGGAGTGTTTGGGATTTGGTGACCTTGAGGTTAGAGAAGAGGATTTCTGATCTTCAATTCCCACAGCGGACAAGTCTCCACTGTAGGTCACTGAGCATGACCTTCGACCCCCGCCAGGTCCCTGGAGGGCCTTCATGGAGCTGCCCACTGCATCCTGGAAGCAGGATGAGTCAATGCGGAAAAAAATAATTCACTCAAAGGGGTTAAAAAAGTGTGATTAGAACAATAAGGTAGTTTTCCTTAAAGCAATATTTATTTTATTTTTATTTATAAAATGTTTTTCCCAAAATAATAAAGATTCCTGATTAATTAAAATGATTGTTGGTGTGGCCACGATTGTGGTTCACAGACGCTTTGGCCATTTGAAACACTGACAGTATTTACTTAACTCCATTTCAATGGGATTGGTAATAGCAATTTAAATATGGGACTGTTTCTTAAAACGTGACTTCACTTCATAAAACTTCATGTTGAAATAAATTTTCCTTTAAACCTTTGCAGCCAACATCATTTTACAAACCACAAATCACCACTCAGTTGAAATTCTAGGCCACCCCTTCAGTTTACCAAATCCCATCATTTCATCACACGTATAAAATCGATACCTGCGGATCAATCAGATGAAGTGAATGGAGGGTAGATGCGATTCGGGCTCGAAGAGATGAAAATAAAATGAGGTTCTTTCTTCGCTCTGTCACATAAAAGATAAAAATTGATGAGTAAAACCTCAACTGAAAGCTTTGTGTTCCCGCTGAACTGGTTCCAGTGTGATCACCTGTAAGGCCAGCTGCCACTTGCAGATTATGATTATGAATGAAGTCAGATGGACTAAAAGGGAAGAAGATGTCTTTGAAAGGCTAGTTTTGGATTAGGCTGCAAAGCTACTGGCTCTTTTCTGGAGATAGTCTCTGTGAGAAATGTGAAAACACCTTTATCGAGTATAAATTTGGCTAAATGGCAATTAATAGATGCTCATATCGGTAATCATCACTGACAAGTAGCTAAAGGTTAGTACTCATACTTTTACTGATCCTTTAAAAAAGTGGCATCAGCGCATCCTACCTATGTTATGGAATCTCCAACAACGATGAATATACTCACGGAACAACTTCAGCTCCTTGTCGACTGCATGCTTCAAAGAACGGAGAAGGCTGGAAACACTTCCAGACGGACTACACTTCATAGTCTCTGTTGCAGCTTTTTCCAATGCCGAGCCATGTGAAGATTTGTGGAGATAACGGTGCAATTTGGCGCTAATTGTCGTGCACACTGAGACTGCAGTCTGTGGTTATGCTAATAATCATTTCCACTTATTATGTGGCATAGCCTGGAGTCCTCATCTCTGAACAGTGGGAACCTTTTCCATGTTCAGCAACATCTAAAAGATTCTCATTTGTGGGCTAAGAGGAATGCCATTGTCGTCGCTACCATTAAGAACTGAATTTTTTTGAACATCCACTGCATATGAACTTCAATCGTAACTCGAGTATCTCACTGACAGTCACACAATTGTGAATTTTCCCTTCTTTTTCGTATAAAGTCTATTCAATAAGCACAGTTCCTGCGGCACATTGTCACAGGATGTCTTCGAGACGTACCCTATAATTACATTCAAATTGCACAGTGCTTTCCCAGGAAATTCTCAAAGAAATCTTTCCAAAATCACACGATAGGTGAAATAAATCAACCAACGGAACAAACATGCAGCTCTTACTGTGGAATAACTATCCCAAGTGAAAACAAAATCACTGCATACAGCAGAAACTCAATAGAAGTCTCAATTTGACCAGTGTTAAGATGAAAGAGAGACTAATGTTTTATCTCAGATGAACTGACTGAGGGAATCAGTAATTTTACAGTTTTGTGCAAAATATGAAAGCATCTTGGTTGAGAGAGACCATTGAAGTGACACAGCCCTTACTTTTATGCTATGATGCTTGTTTTTTTTTCATATTTTATTTTGAGATTCTGACTCAGTCTCTGGTCTCAGGCTCCCTGACTCCCCCTCATCGTGTCTGATTGCAGTTCTCTGCCCTGATGTCTTCCACCTGTGCCTGAGCTTCTGCTCCACCGACCGCGGTGTCTGGCGTCCTGAGTCCTCCTCTGAACAAACACGAGCACTTTCCCTTGCAGTTGTTCTCATTTTTACACTCTGGAACTAAATTCCTGACTTAATCAAGTGACTTGTTTGCAACTCTAGATTAGAGAGAGCAAATGTGTATGTTGTGTGAGGATATTTTCAACATTTTAATATCATGCCGACATGTTCAACTTCTAAAACCATTGTGACAAAGGAAAGACATTTTGATAAAGCAGTTGTAAAAGCCGTCACTTGTCTACAGAATAGAAAATACAATGAACAGAATGAATGCAGTGCTTTGACATCCCTCTGGTAGTAGTATAAAATAAGATCTTTCATGTGGGAAATATACTGCCACATCAAAGAAATCTGTGTTTCACATAAACCATATTTTCGAGAATATGCTTACAGATTTTACCCCATTGCTCCTCAGAGGAGCACAGAGCACCTGGATCCTGTCTGGGATGGGTTTGGTTCAGCTCCAGGTGTAAACGCCGGACAGTAGTCAGCTTTAAGATCTTCAGCTTGGTCTTAAGACACAGCATGCCACCAAGAAAATCCTGAAATGTCTAAGAAAACACTGCTGGTTTTTTAAAAACATATTTCTTGAGAGTTTTGGACACAGCACTGAGACCCAATCTGAAAAATCAGCGATGCTGCCATGAAAGCGGCTACCTCGATGCTATCAAACTGGCCTCAAAGTCATGCTGTCAGGGGAGTTTGTTAAAACATGCATAATACAACAGCTACAGGAGAAGTTTTTTTTAAAAACATTTTGCTGTATTTTACATTAGAATGTATCAATACTTATGTTAGACTTCATGTTAGGATTGATGGCATTTTCTGCAGCAACCCCTTTGGCTTTGTCACGGTGCGAGGATGGAAGGACCCACGCGCAGGCAGCACAGGCAGCACAGGCAGGGTTGAGCTTGTTTATTAGCAGGAACACCGGAACACAGGAACACAGGGCAAACCGAGCTGAGGTGCAGGCAGGGACACAGAAGCACACGGACAGACCCACAAGGAGCCGACAAGACGCACCAGGGGAGCCGGACTTAAACAGGGTGGATACAGGTGAGGCACATTAGGGCTCTAATGAGGACGGAGCACATGAGGATCAGAGAGACACAGGTGAGGCAGGGCAAGAACTAAGGACAAAACGGGCCCCGAGCACCCCCATATGGCTGCAGGGGCACAGGGCGTGACAGGTTTTGCAAAAATACAGACATTTTCATCACGTATACTCTGTGCCACAACAAAGAGAAACTTTAAAGTTTATGTTTAAAGGTGCATTACGGAGTTTGCACGTTTCATGCGAAACAACGGCCCCTTCGGGCCTTGGACGTAACTGCAGCTTAGTGAAACTTGTGCCTGTGGCTTGTGTCCATGTATGTGCACGGAAGAGGGGAATAAACCTGCATTAGCAGCCTTGGCACGCAGAAGAGGTGATCGATGCACAAGAATGGCTTCAACTGAAGTAAGCAAAGTTATATTTGTAACTTTTGGTCAGCCTCCTTCCTCGCTCTTTTAGTAGCGCTCGAGTAAAATTTATGTGCCTTTTGCCTGGTGGGGTCTGTGCTGGAGTTGTGGCAGTGCTAGAAGCCAGTCTGTTCTTACTTTCTGGAAGATCCATCCTCAGTACTGCTCAGTTGTTGCTCGCTAAGCATCCGCCGGAGTAATGGTGGAAAAAACGAAAACTAAGCAAGTCAGGCCAGCGGGAGCGAGCATTACGTCACATCCTCTCAAATTCTCCACAAGAAATACAAATTGCCAGACCAGCACTACAACTATTCAAGTGACAAGTTAGCGCTGTTAGCAGTACTTGCAATGAGTATGTCAGGGCACATTCTACACATCATTGAATATTTGTAACATTGTATGGTGGAAAATAAGTGTTTTAAATGTTTTAAACTCCTTAATGCACCTTTAAAGGTTATTATAGAACTGTTTTACGGTTCAGCTCACTCAAGATGAAATATGGCTGTTTGTTTCCCTGAACTGAAATGTCTGAGCTATTCTGATAATCAGCTGTTTAAATGGATGAGAAAAGTGTGGAAGAGGACAGTATGAAGACAAACAACACGTCTGAGTTTAACAGTTGCTCATGATGTTTGAGTGGGACTTTGCGATCAACTGTGTCAAAAGGGCATGACTGCTACAGAATTTGTTGTAACTTCGGGGACAACCGTTGACCAGACTTGGAGGTAGTACTTGGCCATCTCTCTGCTATAAAGTCCGTGGTTTCACTTTGGGCCTGGAATCCTTCCCAGGTGGATTTTGCATGTCCGCCCTGTTTCCTCTCAAAGTCTGCACCTCAAGAACTGCCCCGAGGTGGAAATGTGAGTGTGTATGTGATACACTCAGTGTTTCCCATGCGATGGCCTGAGGACCTGACCAGGGATTAGCCTGCTTTTGCATAAAGTCGGCCGGCTCGGCTCCAAATCCCTGCGACCCCGAGTTGGATAAATTAGTATAGGCGATGGATAGATGTTTTAGAACTGTCTCTTGCGTTGGCTGACTTTGTTTATAAAACATAAACTTGCAATGATTGTCTGAAACATTCTGTTCTCTAACATTTATGTCCTGTGTTAGCACAGTTCCAAAGAAGCAGCATCTGCCGCTACAGTTTTACCTTCATCTTCCAGAAGGTCAGCTTCTAACAGCCACAGCGCTCTGTGCCGCTGTGTGGAGGAGAAAAACAGGACTTTATATTCACTGAACTACATCACACCTCATTTGCAAAGACTCTTGAGTCATTGTGCTTTAATGATTTTATTCCAAGTTGGAAAAGACTCGAAGGAATGAGTAGAACGAAGGCATTTCTTGAGAAATGAACCGTATATTGAAGCTGTAGTTTATCACCCCTTATAATAAAATCAAACATAGTCTCTCATGATCTCCAATAGAAGCGAAGGTGAATTCATCACTGCGGACTCTGACAACATGATCACTTCTCCCAACATTACTCAGGCTGCAGCTACATATCATTTTGTTTGTCTCTCTTGTTGTTAGTCAGACAGATGATGAACAACTACTCTATATTTCAGTGTCGTAGTTCGTGCATTTTCTGGCTGTAAACACTCTTGGTTTGTGTGTTTTGTTTAATGCCAAGACCTTGACATAAGTCACTGTTGTAAATCAAGCATCCGCAAAATGTCAAAAGACGGGATTTATCATGGGCAGTGCTCTCCGTTCATTTTGAAGCTTGTATTATCTGAAAAAAGGGGCATTTGAGCACAATGACAAATTTAGGCTTCTTTTGCACATACCATACCTTTCATTACATGGACTTGGATGTCTGAATCTGATCAGCATTCTATTAACTAATTTTTTTTAAATTTTGTTTCATCTGGACTGACAAAAAAAAAAAAAAATTCAAACTTTGTATGATACCTTTCACTCAGTATTGCCTGCAATAATCTGAAACACTCAACAGCCGTTATCAATGATAAACATGACTCGGCTCAGTAGCTATATAATTCTACACCCTCTGTTTAATACACTCCTGCATACAGAATGACTGACCAAGTGAGCTTACATAGCTACACAGAAATTTATATGATCATTAAAAGCAATCCAAACTTCATCAAAGCCACAGACACTAACTACAAGATTCCATATTCAACATTCCATAATCAGCATATTAAGAAATCACGATGCTGGTGAAAGGTAAGTGAATCCTAACTGCTTGAATCTTAAATAACACGAAACTGAGCACTTCCAGAAGCTGCTGCTTAAATGCTTTGAAGATCAAATTTAGACTTACATATAGACGTTACATTTTATTATTTCCAATCTATCTTTTTTTCTTTGGAGCCAGTGGAGTATCTCATGAAGCAAACAGGCGAGTGTTAATCATTTTGAATTGTCCAATTGGAAATATATATTCCATGTAGCTTATAAAGACAACAACTACTGAAAAACTATCAGTATCAGATGTTTGTGGCTGTCATTGTCATCCAGCCATGTACCCCGGGATCCAGGGTATCGTAAACCCCCTCCCCCAGCCCATCTCCCTTTTTACTTTTTATTGCGCACAATGTGAAACAATGTGTGGAGTGCAACTGGGACTGCTTCCTGTGATTGGGTATTGAAGTGTCTTTCAGTGTTGGGGTTTCCCGTTGGTTGGGGGGCAGAGGTAAGCTTGTGTGATTGGAGACTGGGTTTGGAGGAGCAAGGCCACGTGGGTGAGCAGTGCAGCACATGAGGCTTTACTGGAGCTGTATGGAGGCGCTAAATGCTAAAGGTGCGTTTTTGCAAGACTCCATATCCTGCTGCTGCTCCTCCTTTATACAATAGTAGATTAAATAGATGTACAGATATACTGAAGAACTTCTCCTTCCACGTCTTTGTTGTGTCTCTGACACAGATGTTCTTGTGTTACGGTCAGTACGGAGGCTCAGACGCAGACAGCACAATGGAGGCAGATCTGAAGTGTTTAGGATCAGTTTATTATGGGATCGGAAGGCTGCGAGTCCAGGCGGCGGGTCAGATAGTTCTCAGACCAAGGTAGTCCGAGGCGAGGTTCGGGGTAGCTGTCCAGGATCAGAGTCTTGTGTCAGTCCGGGGCAGGCGGGCAGCTGGAGAGACAGGAAGCTGCTGGGTGAAGCGGCGAGCTGAGCGGGGCTCCAAACTGAGGACGAGGAAAACAAAATGAACACCAGTGGCAACAAAAGCTGAAACGCACAAGCGCACATCACACGCTAGAGCAGATGTTACGATCCAGCGCTGACTTCCAGCCAGGACATCACTTAAATAGTGACAGGGACAAAAGCAGCTGAAAGTCATCCTGCTGATGAGCTGGACCCACGCTTCCATCAACATCCTCTCCAGCTCCACCCACCTGAAAAACAAAACAAGAACCCACACAGCGCCACTAAGAGGACGCTGCAGTGTGGGACGTGACATCTTGACTCTGTTGAAGGCAGACAAAGATGCACTTGACCCTGGAGTCATTTGTCTGTTGCTGCCCCTTTCTACATTGAATACAGATTTTAGATATACAGATGAAAACACGACTGCATGTAGTTGTATGATAATGCATTAAAAACATTATAAGTTAAAGGGCAACTCTGATTTTTTTGACACCTGGACCTAATTTCTAGGTGTGTGCATGCTCATATACTCACTCAAACATCGTGCAGCTCGGAGTCCTTCAGAAGTTATTTAGATCCATATAACATATATCCTACATACATAAAGTCAGCTCATCTACCGTCATCTCATCTACTGTCTTCAGGTGGGTCAGCTGACCCACCTGAAGACAGTAGACGAGCTGACTTTATGATAACACTGGCGATGGATGAAAAAATATAGCCAAAACGAGCGACTTTGCAGAGATTATGTCCCGCGCTGAAGCTCCCTTGCCGTGGCCCCCGCTAAGTGCAGCTGAATCGGTTGGATCTAAATAACTTCTGAAGGACTCCGAGCTGCACGATGTTTGTCTGAGTGAGTATATGAGCATGCACACACCTATAAACAAGGTCCAGGTGTCAAAAAACCGGAGTTGCCCTTTAATGAATTTGGGCAACCGTTCACCTATTTTTCCACGTGTATTGGACGTCCCCTTTTGTGGCCTTCAGTTGTCCGTGCTGTCCCAGCAGACAGAAAAATATGGTCAATCTTGCAGTTCTGAGGCTAAACGCTCCTGGCTGTAAGCTAGGATATGCTAGGATATTTTGTCCTTAAAACATGACAATGTTGTGGCAATATTAGAGTGATTTAAGGTTTGTTACACTTACTTTATTGTCACAACGTGTTGATAAGTAGCTGTGTCCGTGTTTCACCCCATGCTACACACGGGTTAGCTGCAGTCTTTTTTTTTTTGGAACTTTTTCTTTTGGTCATAAACATTGCAATGACTGTTTTTGTTTGGAAATCCACACAAAAACAAAAAACCATCAAACTGGTATCAAACAAAGCATTTTCCTTTCACATTTTAAGGAAATTTTTGCCGGACAAAAAACACGGGTGGTGTAAAAATTGCCTCCCTGGGTCGGCTGTACCCATTCAAACTCTGACAGAAGACCTCAGCGCAGAATCACGGAATTCCTTCAAGTTTCCCTCTATGCATTTGAGCGCAAGAGCGAGCACTTATGACGTATGCATAGACAGGAAGTAAACAGGGACATTTATATATAGTGTGACTTGCGTCCCGGAAAGGATTTTTCTTTTCCTGGGACAGCTGGTGAAAAAAGAGAATAATTCAAGAGTGGTACTGGTAACTTTAAAAAAGAAACAGGAGTATTCCATTTTCATTTTAAAAACATTGCCTTGTAAACAGGGTCTCATGTTTATGTTATTATAATAAGTCAGTATGTGAAGAAGATCTATCAGGATCGATGAAATATGAAAGTAAAGTAACAGGGAACACACACAGACACAACTTCTGTAACGCCGTTGATGACAGTCTACTGTTCACACATCAATCCACCAAGTAAAACCAGCCAAGCATCCACACATCCTCCCACTTACACACTCATTAAAATAGCCTCCTGATTGTAGATCCCCAAAAACCAAGAGCCTATTTCTGTGTTGGCTCGACCCAGAGAGAGAGAAGACACAACCAAGTCAGCGATGGAACACCTCTACCACCAAATCAATGTCAGATTCTACCTGTCTGGATCGGGTGCAGTGCCCCTCTACCTCTTCTAGGTTTGGAGTAATTCACCCAGAATCCAGCACTATAGACATTAAAATACTGAAATCACAGGGGACGTTAAAACTGTCGCTCCACTCACAAGGCCTCCCGTCCTCTGGCTTCATCTCTCTGCACAGTTGCATTCATTCTATCCTATAACCCAGTGCAGTATGACTGATCTGTTCGAAAGGACATGGTCAATGTTAACAGTCATCAACAGTCCCAGATGGGAGTTCCAAGTATGAACCTTGATTTAAATTCCAGTAATATAGGAAATCTCCCTCACTGACAGCTGGAGACTTAAATGAAGGATTCAACCGGTATTAGCAGGTCTACCGTCCATCACAGAGCCAACTCACCAAATATTTTCAAAAGTGCTAATTATGAGTAAAACATTTAGCTTCTCAGCCCTGCCGAGTGAATAAAATGCATTATGGAAATGTTTTGCAGCATTTATTTTGCTTTCAACCAAACCCCACATGGGTTTAAGAGAAGACAATATGATTCATAAAGACAATGACTCATCTCCCCGGAGAGCACACAAAGCATACAAATATGCACCGAATAAAGTCAGTACAGTGGAGGAAAGCTTCAGCCCGGCTCCCACTCTGAGTGCAGACCAGCAGGAGGGGCCACGCTTGTTTCTTCGCTTCTCATTACCGCTAACCTGAGCCTCGGTCAGTTAGAGGGGGACACTGCACTGGGTGAAAATGCACCGTTAGCCTCATTGTGTCACTCCTCTCCTTCTAATGTATTCACGCCGCACAGTGTTGCCTCCGAATAAGCACCTGTTTGATATTCCTGCATAGCATCTACAGTACCTGGTTTACATGCTGAGCCTTTTCAGATGTGGGACACAGCGAGTTAAACAGGAACTTGTCTGCATCCCGAGTCCGGTTAACGCTTGTTAGTGCCATGGAGGTGATTGTGCTGTCACTTTCAGTTGTTGCATCTTTTTGTGTGTTTTCCCGTGGCGGAGCAGCGTGGCTCCGTCATGTTACTTTATGCAAAGCAACCTCAGGGATGAAAACTAGCAACAGCAGCAGCGAGGACAGAGACAAACACAACATGGTCTTAATCCATTTCTGTCGCATGCTCAAACCCGCTGACAATTTACTCTGCAGTGGGATTGCAGGTGAACCTGAGTGTGTATTTTCCATCTTTTGTGTCCAGATTAATTTGTGCTGCATGTAATTCTAAATGTTGACTCTGTTTGTGTTTTTGTGTTCCCTCAGTGTGAAATGCTGTTTTGAACTGGTTCGTCTTTGACGCTCACGTTTCAATCTTGCATTTGGCACGGCTCTTTCAAACTCATCACTTTACTGCCTGTCTGCCTGACGCAGTGCTTCGTCCTATACTTGGGTTTATTTATGGCGATTATCACAGCGGCGATGGTTGAAAAGTGTCTGTTAGACGAGTGTAACAACATTTCTTGTTTAGGAAAATTACATACCTTTAGTTTGTATCATTGGATATCCCTGGTTTTAAGTTTTTCCTTTTCATGAGTAGCTTTTTTTCCTGGTACGCCTCTTTCCTCTTACAGCCTTAATCCACACACATTAGGCTAACTGGTGTCTCGAAAGTAGGGATGCATATGATTAGTAGGCTAAATGATTGAGCGTCTGCCCCCTCACTTGTTGGCAGCAGAAATATTAGTCACTTAAACCAACTGTTGTTTAATTCATGTACGAGACGGCTCAACTGTCATGCAGGCTCCCGCCATTAGTCAGGGCTGCAGGCCGCCAGACGGAAAAACGAGGAAACCAAAGTGGTTCGACATACTTTCTTCAAGGAAATGAAAACAATGGAGCCTGTCAGCTTTGCACAGGAACTCCACCAGAATCAAATTCAACTCATGCATGTAAATATCAGAAACACACCTGGTCTGAGAAAACAATGCAGCTCATCACTACAATGACCTGTGAATTAAATTTCCACTGTACTCTGTTGAAGGTAAAGGTTTCAAGAAGTTAATTAAATATGTTTAACCTGTATGTGAACCTGAAGCTGACACTAAGTCCCCTTTCCTGCAGCTTTCTAAAGCAAATGAGGTTGTTGGCAGATTTGGAATAAAAGCTGCAAAGTTCTATTAATACACAGCATTTTGGGGACAGTGACTGTTTTCTGAGTATTCTACTCTTTCAGACTAGTGTGTGCATTTGTGTATTTCCCTGTGATGAGATTGCGACCTGCTCGAGAAGCACCCCGCCTTTCCGCTGACGGCAAATGGGATCGGCTCCAGCGGCCCTGAGTGGAATAAATTGGGTATGGATGACGGATGGATGGATTTCTGTGGAGCAACTGCGACAGAACACAGTCTACCTACATCTGCTCATGACCACTTCACTGTCAGTTTATTCACTTTGATGTAAAACTACCCTCCTGTGTTGATCCCAGATTGATTTCTGCAGACGATCCCGGCGCCTGGCTGCAACCTGCCTGTCGCTTCCGGGCGTACAAGTCGTGGCGTTCACACTCGGTGATTGATAAGTCCATTGACAGGAGAGATGACAAGCGTTCAAGGTTTGTGAGGAGCAGAGAGCAGCAGCTTGTTTATGCAGATCTGCTGCACGGTGACGAGCGGGGGCATGCTCGTGGGGCGCACGCACGCACAGCACCGGGCGCCGCCAAGTTGGAAAGGAACCCAAACTCTTTGTATACTTTGAAGCAGGTAGTGAGAGGAATTTTCCCTGGTGGGGAAAATACACAGCCATCCGAGCATGAAGACTGACTGACACAGTTGCCGCACCGCTGGAATGTAAATTAAATACTAACGGCCACCAAGCCACCATTAAATGGTCACTCCAGAAACGCTGGGGAGTGGAAAGCAGGCGGCTGCAGCACAGTGCAGAGGTTTGACACACACACACACACACACACACACACACGCACAGTCTTGTATTTCTATCCTTGTGGGGACCGTCCATTGACTCCCATTCATGTCTAGCCCCTAACCCTGACCCTTACCCTAACCCTAACCCACACCACAACAAAGCCTAACCCTAAAGAAATGTTTTTGCACTTTTACTTTTTTCAGTAACAACAACATGGTCAAGAAAACACTGTTTCTCCTACTTAGGACCGGGAAAAAGGTCCCCACAAGGCACGTCGTTCCACGTTTTGCTATCCTTGTGGGGACATTTGGCCCCGACAAGGATAGAAATACAAGAACACACACACACACACACACACACACACACACACACACACACACACACACACACACAGGATTCACATAAATCTGCCATATTGGTCATCGTCCTGTTGGTTGTCTGTGTTTTTATAGAAGTCGCAGCACAAAATGCATCAAATGAATGTTGCTGTGATGAACTGAAGAGATTATGAGCCAAATATTTAACACATCAGGGCAGCGGTGCACAGATCCCCGGGGAGACGTGGAACAAAACAACTCATCAGTGTTGCTGACAGCAGAGCTCAGTGCAACAACTAGACTGCTTACTCGGTAAAAAAGGTAGAATATCACGGCCTCCGGAGGGTCATTAGTTCACTGCGCTTTATTTATTCATTTTTCCACAACTGAGAACTCAAAGCAGATGTGTAATGCTTCAGCCCAAATCTAATGTTTCTTACGAAGGAGGCTGATAATACCATCGCGGGTGAAAAATTCCTTCTGCGGCAAATGCCATTCAATTCATTTATCTCCAGCAGAATCATCGCCGCATGCAGAGAAAAGAGCCGCGTCAGCAAGTCTCCGCTGCTCTTTGTCATCACGGATTGTAATGAGCCAAACTTTAAAGACGGCCAAGTGCAAAATAGGATGTGAAAAATAATGGAAACCATCCAAATATTTAATTTAAAAACAATCTATCTCTTTCGAGATTTTTAAATATAATTTTACTGCTAATAAAACAAACACATTGAACCTTGTACCAGCAAAGAACTTAAACCACATTTAGTCTATCTTTTGCCCCGAACTCACATCTCACATGTACGTTTTTCAACAAGTAAAATTATTTTGTTGAGTTCACCGCTTCCACATATTGATCACAATTTATAAGATATTATCAACAGTTGTTGACATCCATCAGCTGCAACTGCTGCAACACTTTTTATTTATTTTTTTTTTTTTGCAGCAAAGCCTTTTTATCACTTTAATTTGTCTTCATAACACAGTAGATATTCTGTTCCAGAATGAGTATTTTTCTGTAATGAACAGTAGGGATGCACCAATATGACCTCTTAAAAATCTGAACACTCACTTGCCGACTTGCTGACACCAAGTTAGACACGAGTGCTTCTTAAATGCCCTAAAGCCCACTTCATATTCCAAAACTTTTTTTTTTTTTTGTTGAACTTGATTTAACAACTGATTTACATTTATTATGACTAGTTTTAGACTCCTCTTACTTATAAATGTTTTCTTCCCAGGAGATAAAAGAAAAGACTCATGCCGGTTCCACTTGCGCAGGAAGGGGTGCTGCTGGGGATGCAGCACCGCCTGGTGGCGGCTGCAAGCTGTAGCACTTTGCAGTAGCGTTAACTGTAAACTTAATAAATAATAATAATAAAAAAAGACTATAAAAATATAAAAAAGTATGTACGAATGGACTTACTCAGAGCTGTGGGGATATGTGGAAAAATCTATTTAAAAAACATTAAATTTAAATTGTTTGTTGAAGAGACTCTTCCCTCTGCCGGAAGTAGCTTCATTGCACTCAAACAGCAACGACGGCAGACAGCAAGCAGAAGAGAATATCGGATTTTTTTTCCACAGGAAATACTTCCAAAAAAATCTAAATGGAATGTTCCCGAGGGTGACAAAGGTAAAAACAACAACACTGTGGCAGCTGAAACTAAAGTCACGTCAGCTAGCAGCTTAGCAAAACCCATTTGCTGTTTCATATGTTCATCTGTTCCTCGCTTGCTGTTGGTTTGCGGGACTTGTGTTCATCTGTTGATGTTTTTTTTTTTAACCTATCCCTACTACCTGTCATGTCAGACGTAGTGAGTTTGGGAGTATAAAGCCGCCTGACTGGTTTTTTGCATCTTCAGCACCAAGGACAGCGCCTAAAATGGCAGCGATTTACTGCTGGAGAGTGTTTTTGTTCTCGTCTGTTCTTGTCATATGGTGAATTGCTGCCGAACTCCTTATGGAGAAAAATGTAATAAAATGTGCATTTGTTAGAACTTCTTAATGTTAATATGTGTGTATCATATTGCTTTTTTTTTCTTTCCTGCTGCTCAGTTCACCTCGTTGAGCAAAATTCAACCACCACATCATGAATTCCACAAACTGTTTGATTCTTTCAAGGAGTAAAGCAGAAACAGATCTGATGGCCTTGTGTTGGTGTTGTGCTCTTGTTTCCTCTCCTCGGGTTCGAGTCCTCCCCCCTGCTCTCAGCTGTCAGCGGGTCCTGCTCAGGCCTTGGTGCCGTTTCAAAGAGCCGAGCTGGAGCTTCACCAGTAAGAAGAGAGATCTGCGAAGACGCTGTCTGAAAAGGTTTTTTTGAAATATAGACTGCAGCTGAGGAGCTGAGTGTAGTTTGACTAATTCTGGATGTAGTGTCAGTCTCTGACTGACTGATTCCTGTGGAGAACCTTTGCTTTGTTGTCATTTTTAGTATCCTTTATTATCCTGGTTGAGTCTTAAGTTCATGAAGATTCTGCTCTTACTGTCTCGTCTTTTAAAAACAAAAATATCTGAGCTAAGTCCACCTCCCTCATTTGTAGTGAATGTATCGACGATCAAAAAAGAACTATCGAAGATTAATTACCCACAACTTGAACACTTCTACCGATCCACAGGCAGAGAAATGGATCGACACATTCCAACATGCACAGTTTCAAAGGTTTCCTGTTGACAGTCCAAATAAGATTTTAACAGGAAATATGGAATTACTGTTTTTTTTTTTCCAGTGATGTAGATCATGCAGCGACTTCAAGGAACACTTCATCCAATTTTTCTTGTCAAATTGTTTCTGAAAATAAGCAAATAAAAGGAAATAAGTGTAACAAATTGTCATAGTTGATGTCTGTGTTTCTCAGCATGTCCCGTTTAGTGAATCCAGCATCTAGTCTGTCCTCAGTTCAAAGAGAAAAATAGTAGATTGAATTAAAAAAAATGCAGTATTTTGTAATTTCCAAATCGTTAAAAAGTCACTCCTGCCACTTATTGTTCAAAAGTGTCATTGCTTCAATTCTAAATACCGCACCCTTTCGCAGGAAGGCTGCTTCGTCTCTAAAACAAAAGCCAGACGGGTAAATTCCGCTCCAGTCGATGCAGACTGGGCCGGTTATCAACAAGTGCAGTAAAATTGAGCGCCAAGAAAGACAGTAGGAGTAAGTTATCAACTGGCCTCTGAATGAGCAGAACATAAACTCTCAGAAATACGACTTCTTTCATCTGGAAGTGCAGCCTTCCCCTGCCGGCTGCGCACCGATGTGTATCTGCAGCTACTTTTAGGTAAGTGTACAGTAAATCCTCCCATGCGGTTAGCGCACTCTGTCCCTGCATACGCGCGCCGCGATGCCATGAAGTGTTCATCTCCAGGCCATAAATCCTTGTCATTTCTCAGGGTGACTTCAGCCACACATCTATTTTCTTCTCCGGCACTTCTTGAAAATGTGTGTTGAGTGTTGGCTGCACGTCTCATCTTCCATGTTGTTAATTGCCACTCTTCTATTAAATGTGCTTAGTCAACATTTCCTCCGAGAACATTGTCTTAGTTGACATTTTACAGCGTTAATGAGGGGTTGAGGGGAGATGAATGACTAAGAAAAGCGCCTTTTTTTACACCCTTACTTGTAACCAAACGGATCAGTTATATACTTTATTTTTCAAGTCACATGAGCAGGTTTTTCTTTGTAACCTTGTTTGTCTTCTAAAGGCTGACTGGTCTGATTGTTAAAGCCTGGATACCTTTTCTTCGGGACTTGGAGCAGTTTGGAAGAGAGTGGGTGGGAGGAACGCAGCCCAACAGTTTCTGAAGTGTGATCTGGACATCTGGCTGGCGTGATGAGAAACGCTGTGCTCAAAACATCACCTGCCTGGCTTCCAGTTGCTTTTACATTTTTACACCTCAGCAGCAGCGCGCGCACGCGTGTGCGTGCGGGCTTTTACGATAAACCTTTTAGTCGATCCGCCAGACACTTATTCTTGCAGAGACCATTTATTTCTGACCAGAATCGCCTCCAACACACACACACACACACACACACACACACACACACACACACACACACACACACACACACACACACACACACACAGTTGACTATAGTACTTTTTGATATTCTCGCTCTAAACTGGGGATGCACGAGTTCAGTCAGCCAAATAATTAAAGGTTTGCTAGTTGGCACCAGAAATATTGCTCAGCTACACCAATAAGTGCTGACAGTCATGCCTCCCCTCATCACCAGTTGGCGCTACAGAGTCGTCATACAGCAGCCGTGCTCTCCACTGGAGTAATGGTCAACCACATTCAGCTCCAGCTGCACAGAGTGGCCTCTGTTTCTGCAGAAGTCCGGCCACAGTCAGGCTAGTTCCAGATAGTTTACCTACGTATGTGTCTTGATGCACGACACTGCACCTGGAATTCCCAATTCAAATAAACTGACGTCAACACTGCTTTGTGACTGAGCGTCAAAACATTTACAAGTAAACGTCTGTTGTGTTCTAGGTGTCCATTTGTGCTCAGAGCCAACTTTTTCCACCGCTGCTCCCAAATAGAAGTTTTAGAAAATAGTTCAATGTTGTTTTCATGTAAATGGGGAAGACACAACTTTTTCAAAAATGCTCCAACTCCATCGCCGGCACATGTGCATCATATCTCTCATAAATAGTTCTTTTCTGCACATGCAACAGCAGCTGGACAGTAACAGCAGTGGTGGTTACAGAGTGTCATGACTTCGAGTCCATCTTCTCCTGAGACTTGGTGTTTTTATAAGCAAATCACCATAATAATTTCTATAGAATATTGTTCTGTGTGGCTTCATTAAGAACAAACAACAGCACCCACTAGTGTCCCAACATGGAGATCATTTTCAAACTGTTACAGTGTAAAGGCTAAAATGAAAATTCCAAAATGCATTTTCACTTGAAACATTCCAAACAGAGCTTTTGAAATTGCATAATCAGTGGAAAAGTACCTGCAAATATAGAGCTAGAGATAAGCTCATCAAAACAAGGTGAAGAAGTCAATGGGAAAAAATGAAGCGTTGATACACGGTGCTCAGTTCAGATGAACCAGACTTAATTCAAATTTTTATTCAGTCAATCGAGAAATTACATATTTGATTGATTTTGACTGTTTCGTGAATCATCCTCTGCTGCCTTTAACTACATGTGGGCTCACTGTGCTCATCGCTCCGCTCCCTTTTTGCAGTTTGACTCAGTGTGTTTACCCAGCGTCCGCTTCAGCGCCTCTCTATAGACTGCTTTGTTGATTGACATTGGCTTCACCTGGCCTTAATTTACTGTGATGGCTGGAGGCCGGCTGCGGCGGGACCTGGACGTGCATGAGGATGAGTCTCGGCCATAACTTTCCTTCAACCCGGGACGCGGGAAGACAAATGACTCATCCATCTTAGCAACAGCTTAACCTAAACTTGACATGCTCTTAACATTTTTTGGGGAGCTACAGGATGCAAAGGAGAGCTCATTTGTCAGCAAAGCCCCCGCGAACGAGCCGACAAGAGTGATTAAGAGTGGCTGTTTGGTGCCTGTCTGGAACTGACCCACACGTGATCGGCATCCGGAAGAGACGTCAGGAGGGTCACTGCTCAAGACGCTACAGCAACTTCAGCTGCAGGCACATGTAAACACATCATCCGCATTTTATTTTTGCCCGATAATGTATTTTTTTTCTTTATTTATTCATGCAAATATAGATACCTTGAATTAGACACACTCAAATACAGACCCTGTTTTATCCAATTTGTTCGAGTTTTCTGGTAATGTTGTTTCACAATTATGCACCTTCTTTTGGAAGGAGCCCCTCATAATCAAGTCAAAGCCAAGGGCATGAGTAATTTGTTAATGTGCAGTGCCAGAATCACTGTGGCAGAGCTTTTTTTGTTTAAATATTTTTTCCTTCCTGTGTGGGCTCACAAAAAGAGACACGTTTCCATTGTTAAATGATTGCACCTGTTTTCAGAATGTACAGGAAATATTGAGCCTGAACAGGGTGACTCATCGCTTTAGTCAGTGTGGGGGGGAAACAGGCAGTGGGCTGTGACCATGGCTTCCACAGCTTCGTGTGGCACGCGGAGGAAGTGATGTGGCTCTCACTGTGAATGGCCCGCCGCCGAATCAAGGTTATAGGGACGGTGAGATGGACGCACGCGGCTCTCTGCGTGGTCTGCGGAGGAGAAATCAGACCGTTTATTAAGTGTCTCATCGCTCGCGTGATTCAAAATCTGGCCTTCTGGAGCCCGTGTGTCACCATCAGCTGTTAGTGAATCATCTGCTTTTAGTTTTGCATACCCCGACATGCCTCCTCGAGAGTTTACTGTCGGCCCGGATCAGGACCTGACATTTAGAGTGTGACATCCACTTAGGGAGCGGACATGTGCGCCGCTCTTGGCTCCGGCCTTCCTTGTTGGTCAGAGTCCCGTCTCATGACAGTGTCACTGCGTTCATCACTGCGACGACTGCGCGATCCTAATTGCCGCTCCATTTCGGATCTGATGGAGAACTCGCTCTTGCCTTTGGCCTCGACGAGAAGCCTTTAAGATGGACGACAACACCGGTGTCAGCACGCAGGGAAACGCTGAACACACTGGCCTTTTCATGCGGTGGGAGTGCTGACTTGTTCCTACACTGTCAGCCCTGATAAGTCCATTGTCATGCAGAGCTGCACATCTCTGCTGGCCTCCTATTTAGTCTGACATTGAGTACAGGGACAGGATTCTTCTACTTCTTCTCCTTTTGTTGGGTTTCGTTAAATCAAAGTGAAACGCCGACTTTATGTCAGTGTTGCAGTCTCTGCCGAAAAAGTCAAACACGCCACGTGACCCGCAGTGGAAAGTGACCTGAGGAAATGAACTGAGTTACCGCAGCCCGACGTGAACTTCCGCCGCTTTCCGAGGCGCCATTTGCCTAATCTGATTAAGCTCCGCCTGCTCCTTACGTTCAGCGTGTGTGCCGCCGGCGCCCGTCGAGAACATGCATCACACTGGGCAACAGACAAGTCCATCCACCGACACGACGCCATCTGTACATGCAGGTCGCAATCTGCGCCACGCTTTTCCTGTCCCCACCTGAAATCAGTGACGCTGCCTCACAGCCTATTGATTCTGATCTGCTGTGGTTTCCGAAGATGTCCCGTAGCAGGAAAGCAGCAGGAGATATGCGATCTTGTTTCCTCTATAGATTGAAGAGAACAGCTGAAGGCGGAAGTGGAGAGACTGCTGTTAATTGTAGAGACGCAGGTTATGCAACATGGATATATGAATATTCTTTTAGAATTTCAATCATATTTTTGAATAGAATTGTTCTTTTTTTCTGCATCAAGCTGAAATACCACTGTCTCATTTATATGCTCTGAATCAATTTGAGACGATGTTGGTTCTAATGGAAATGGCAGAAATGCTAAAAATGATTTAGTTTTCAGGTAGGACCACTAGTGGGTGCTGCTGTTTGTCCCACTCATACGCAGAGAGCATTAACAATGGTAATTATTTGGACATTTGTATGGAGAGACCACAAGGTTGGGCTGATATTACAAATGATCAAGTCCCAGCAGCCATGTGTGGCTCATGAACTCTGACGTAGTGATTCTCTGAAGACTTCAGAAATTTACACCTAAATAACCTTCTCTTAAATATGTGCATTAATTTACCGTCATCCCTTGTCTTTCAAAATAAATATTACTAAATGCAAAGACTTGATTACTTTCATTTCCAATGATGCTAGTTTACCTCTTCATTCACCCTCCACCTGTCCAAAACAAACAAAACAGGTGTGTGAAAAGCTCAAAAAAACACTAAAATCACTTCAGAAAATAAAAAGGCTGTAACTGATAAATTACAAAAGGTATAGCATCAAAACAGTTATATCTCCACCCTTCTAAACTGCAGATTGTTTGAAGTGTGTGTATGTGTGTGGCAAAGCATTAGCTACGCAGATTGCATGGACTGTACCACAGCAAAACTCTGAGTAACATTAAAACGTAAACAGTAACTATCAAAGCTGGGCTGGTAGCTACTGTTGAACGTTTTCATCTTGCATTATAAAAATCAAGGCAGTCCAGATTGGTTGTGACAGTCACACAGGTATCGTCAGTGTTACTTTACCTTTAGCTACTAAGTGACCGTAGTTAAATCCCACTACTTTTCAGTACCTTGTGTAGTAGTGACTATAGAGCTGCATAAACCATGAGAGTTATAAGGCGTCATTCAGTTCAGTAGCTGTCATTACAGTGGCCAAATCAGGCTGAAACTCTTCTTTCTGGTATCACTGCAGAGATTAAAATGCAGAATCTCAAATAAGACCCGACCACATGCAGGCAGAGCTGCTGGTCGGTGAGGAAATCTCACCAGGCTGCTCTCTGCGCTCTGAAGAACCACACCGAGGAAAGGCAGGCGCAAACACATTTTGGGTGTTATTTACTGCATTTGCTGCTTCTGGGACTGCTGCTGATTGTGTTGGATAATCAGGAGGGGTGGAGCTCAAGTACACACACACACACACACACACACACACAGACACACACACTTCAGTCTGTCAGAGCTGGAAACTGCCAGTTTCAGGCCGCTCTGAGTGCCTTTTCCCGTCACTGCTCGCCATACGTGCACACCTAAAGCTGTTCTGCTAAATTGTCACTTGCTGCCAGCCTGCCACTGCTGGCTGCTTATTAGGAAGCTATTATGGGGTGATATTTACAAGGACTAAGCCTCACTCAGTCGCGGGGAGCCAGACTTCATGGATCGTTGAAAGGGGAGGATTACAGCGGAGAGTGGAGAGTCGGAGGACGAGGTGGAAGTTGATTAAATTGATTAAGCTTCCTAAAGGTTTACAGAGCAATCACATCTACGCCTTGGTTTTCATCCTGATGTGCATTTCATAGTAAGTAATTTGGTTCGGTGTTCGAGATTTAGACTTTTTGAGTTGCTGAAATTAGCTAACTAACTAACTAAATAAATAAATAAATAAATGAATACCTTGATAGGTATATATTAATTGCATTGAATACAGCTGCAGGGAACAAAATGATACAGCATCTCCATTTAATATCACTCTTTATACGTTTAATTATGCATACAAATGAAAGGAAAAGTAATATTTTGTCTTGCTTAAAATGCTTTTGCAGAAAAATGCCTGACTTTATCATTCTGGTGTTTCATATGTGCTGATTTTAATTTAATCTATTGTCATTTTTGGTGTCAAAATCTTGTTAGATAAAGTTGAACTGGCCTCAGATGATATTTTGGATGTTCACTATGTATAGTTTCTAATTGTTTCCATCCATTTGAATGATTAATTCCGAGCGAATTGTTCAAAAGTTGCTTTTCTGACCGACAACTCACGACTTATCACATCCATTAACTCATTCATCCCTGATTCATTACTGCCGTAGTCGAACAGCTGCTCAGAGGAAAACGGACACGTGCTGCTGCCGCTACTCTGACTGCTTTTGTATAAATATGTTATTGACTTCTGTCGCCCTGTGGGAAAAGTCTGCTCTCTTACTGTGAATATTTAACTTCCTCCATCACCTGCCGACGCTGCTGCGATCTCTGAACCGAGGAGACGCAGAGTGATTGTTGAGTGTGGGCCAGGCAGAGCGACTGACTCCTTCACTGTGATTTGTCGAGCAAATATGAGGCTCAAGTCGCCTCCAGTCATGAGGCACTCATTACAAAAGAATCATTCATCTCGTCTCAACAGGTTCGTATGGAGCAGTCTTTCAGTGAGCCGAGCTTTGTTTGCCTCATATGAGCCCACACACACACACACACACACACACACTGGAGAATGAAATGATCCATCCGCACAGTGCGTGAACTCAATCTGCTCAATCTTAATGCACTTTATATATGAGGCATCAATTAATGTTTTTGCCTAAATAACATGCATAACTTACCATCATATTTTTTTAAAAATCACATTATTCTGACTATATTGGGTTTATCACTGCTTCTGAACATCAGATCTTACAAAGGATATCCGTAATTATACGTTAATTTTATCCTGATGAGGGTGGAAAGGGGCGCCGTCCCTTTCTCTCTCTCTCTCTCTCTCTTCTTTGTGGAACCATTAAAACATCCCTCGCCTTTGTAAACATGTGAATTCTGAGCTCTTCAGCGTGAGAACAGTTCAGTCGCCATTCGCTGCCACATGGGTGAAATAAGTAATTCAGCTGGTATAAAACACTCAGCCCAAGGAGCTGCTCATCTGGGAGGCGACACATGTGACTGGCGTGCATTGCACGCACGCCAGACACCTCCGCTGGAAATGCGTCTGAAATGGCCTCAGTGAACAAGTTCTGCACGACTGCCCAGCGCAACACAGCCGGAGTGCATCGTGAAAAGTGGTGTGAGACGTGGAACTTAATATCTCTCGCTCCGACGAGCTGCTTTAATAGAAGCTGTCCATCCCCGAGAGAGTGGGGAGATAGCAAACAGCCCAAGAAAAAAAAAACAAAACAAAAAACAGCGCTCTCCGGGTTAATTCAACCATTGTTACGTTTTGTCTGTTTGTGTTTACAAATACATGCAGACCAAAGTGGGTCTTCTGCGCTTTCATGGGGGCGAGCAAAGGTTAGCAAACCACGACGCGTTATCACGCCACAGCAAATTGACTGTGTTGTCTCCGCAGAATCAAATTTCCACATAAGCAGAAATTGCCTTGGTAATGGATGGAGTTGTGCCATCAATGAAATTCCCCACTGGGTCGGTTCAGATTTTTTTTTTTTTTTTTATTATTATTTTCCCCTTAATGTGTTTTGCAATTTCCTGTCACGAGGAGCATGAAGTAGAGAAAAAGGAAAACATGGTTGCTTATTGTTTGAAGCCGAGACTGTTGCTTTGACCTTCATTCCAATAAATTAAACAGGAGAGCTCTGTGAGAGATGAACGGCGATGACATCTCGGCACATCATCCTCGCCGGCGCCATCAGGCCCGTCTCTTCCCGCGTCGCCACGGAGATCAGAGACATGGCGGATGCTCAGGTTTACGTCCTGGCAGTCCTCGGCACAGATCTGCTATTTTTCATGTTGACTGATGAAAAGTTTCCTGTTTCTGTGAAATACAACAACCAGAGGTGTTTGGAATGTAGTTCTCCTACCAAATAGCGCACTTTCTATTTCATATTATCACTAAAGGCATATTTTCTGTGAGGGTTTATGGTGTGGAGGGGGGCAGCAACTTCCCGGACGCCACACCTCATCGGTTTTCCACCTTTAATGCAAACAGCAGAAATCTGAGAGGGCAAAGTTCAGCAGACATGAGGGAGCAGAGGCATCATCCCTGATGACTTTGGTTTATATATATATATATTTTAATTCTGTCTCTGCACTGGTCTACTTTTTATTATATTGTGTAATTTAATACCCGATGTCTGGTACAGAGCTGCTTATGATCCGCCAGTATCCGTCTGCCTCATCTGGTAAACATGTGATTTATACTGCAGAAGGTTCTTACATTTAGATACCATTTTAAGAAGTTTGGAACTTAGATGGCTTTCAAGATAAAGTCTTTAACTTTTTCTCTATGCAACATATACGCTTACACCCCTCCACCACAGACACAGATATAAAATAATAATGGCAGAGAAAGGGAATAAAAGTGTCCAATGACAGGTCATTAAAGATTACTAAACTCCCCAAACACTGCCAGTGTGTGGACTGTCTGTCTTCTCCGTCTGCACCATCTATATGTAAACCTGTGTGGAACTGAGCGCGCCATGACGGGCGAGACGCCGCGGAGCTGTGAACTCCTCACGCTAAGCTTGTAAAGCAGCTTCATTTAATGAACCCTTGACATGCATAACAACATCGTTTTCCCTCATATGAGCTGCAGCGGGATTGATTTATGAAGCTCTTCAGAAAGACCCCGCTGCCTGCAGTTTATTGGACCGCCACGGATCCATACACAGTATTGAGTCTGCACAGGCTAATCAATTTCCAATGATGTAGCTGTTTTGAAATTGAATTCAAAGGTAGGGTTGTGCTTCATATTGACTTTAATTTAATACAGTTATATGAGACTATATATTGACTTACATGTTTACTATTGTTGAAGAGATACAATATCAGACTTTATACCAAACTTTGCATGAATGCAGATTACAGAGTAATAAACATGCTCTCCAAATACAAAATCTACTATTAAGAATTTTTAAACAAAAGATAATGCAGCGAAAGGCAAATGTAGTTCATCTCAACTGATTTCAGTTTTACAAAATGCCCATCAAGCCTTCAGGGCTCACTGAGTAAAAATCCCCCAGGTAGGATAAATGTTTAGTCCCTTAATGGGCGGAGTTTGCATGTTCTTCCTGCATGTGTTCAAGTATAATGGAAGTGTTCAGGGTTCAGGGTTCAATAAAGTTGTAGGTTGAAAAAAAATGAATTGATTTGATACAGACACATATCTTTTGTTCACATTAGAGGAAAAACATGGTTTCCCATTACAGATAAATGATTTTCAAGAGACCTGAAAAGAGACACTGCGACATGGAATTCGAATCATTATGATGACAATAACTTGCTATATTGAAAGAAACGCTAATGTCTCAAGAGAAAATCAAATCTGAAGCACGGATATCTCTGATTGACATCAACATTAAGTCATTCCTAATATAGGTATTAAAAGCTATTTTTTTTTATTAAAAACCATTTTTTTTAATGAGTTTGCATGTTTCCCTGAGCCTGGACGAGTTTGCTTTGGCTCCTCTCTAAAGCAATCCGTCTGCCGGAATGACTGCTCGGTGCCGCTTTAAGGTGTGTTTCTTTGTCCATCTGTGTTTACCCTGTGATGGACCGGCAACCTGTTCAAGGTCTACCTCGCCTTTCTCCAAATGTCAGCTGGGATTGCCTCCGGCCCCCGTTAGTCTGGATAAAACAGGTGTAGAAGCTGGATTGATGGATGGATGCTCTAACAAGACAGTGACGCCAAAGTCAAACAGAAGTTCAATCAGGAACCGCCCCTGTGGCGTCCTTGAGTGACTGAGTTTCCAGTTTGACTGCAAATCTATGCTGGGATTTAAGCAAAGTGGTTACCTGAGCTGACATATCAAAATGGGCTTCAGAAGAGCAAAAATTATTATTCATAGAAACTGGCTTTGGTACGGAGGAAGTGATGATGTTTTTAATAGTTTAAAAATGTTGAGATAAGAGGAGAAAAATTCTCAAGTTAATCTGTTAACAACACTCAACACAAGTTTATTTCACCTGTTCTCAGACTCCACATTTTAAGGATTTCATTCAAATAAACCAGAAGATGTGAATAAAAATATAACTACTAGGCTCTAGGTTGGTGTCTGGGAGAAAGTTTATTTCCCTCATGACAAAAACACAATGCATTTTTCCTTTAATTGACTAATGCCTGCATTGAATTTTTGCAGTTATCCAAATGACAATATTTTGATTTTCTCTTTTTCCTGTTTGATTTGGCTCATGTGTGAAGATGCTACATCTCTCCGTCCATCTTCCGTCTTGCTTTATCAGAAGTCTGAGGGCTGCGGCTGATCTTAGGTGACCATGGTTAAAGGCTTCCCCCAATTTAGATGCATTGTTTTCCTTGACCTTAAGAATTTTTCACTGGGTCCGCTGATTACATGTTCTCCTTGAAGCCTGTTCTAAAGGTCTAACTTGACTTGAAAATACAGATAATACGGACAACATCCAAACTGAAATGAGCACAAAAATTGTAGTTGAGTTTTCGCTCACTTATTTTAATGTTGGATTCAACTTTACTAATAACTACCAACTTATGTCTGTCAGTACTTGGATTGGTTTGATTGTCAGGAAAAGCCTAAGAGTATATAATCAATATGACGAGATCCAAGTTAGTCAGGGTTAAATAAAAAGGGGAAAGAGAGAATTAAGATTCTTATTCTTTAAAATGCAGCTGCGTCATTTTATTCCTCATATGGAGGATGAATTCACTGATCAGAATCCATCAGACACATGTTTAGATCATTTTCGATGGATGTTAAATAGAGAATTCTCTTTCTGGGTGACAATAATCAGTGAGGAATCATAATAATCTAATTACAGGTGATTTTATAGGCTCCTCATTATAAAGAATACTTTTCTTGTTTGTCAGTGACAAACTAAGCAAACTTGTTGTTGCCTCGACTCTGAAACACAGCGAGACAGTTTACAGTTTGTTTCTGTCGCACCTCTGTTTCTCCTGAATGCAGCATCAGAGACTCTGGATGGTCTTACTGTACCTGGGTTTTGTGCTGAGGGGGGAAAAAATAGCATACTGAGGTACTCCTTACAGTCATGTTACAAAATCTGTGTGAAAGCTGCAGAGACGAGGGGGGATTTTTCTTGTTTACACCGAGAGGAACTCACAGCTTTCAGAATAACTCTGCTGGTTCACACACAGCGGCTTTCAGTTGTCAGGTTTTACGACAAAGTGGGACAAAGCTGAGATTTGTGAAAAAGTTCAAACATGGTGGAGTCTTTTTTTTTTTTTTTTTTAACAAGTGTTTGGAGGAGGGATTGTGTGATAATGCATTCACTCGACCCGAAACCGCTGTGCTGAAGACGGAGCCGAGCCGTAAAGTAAGAATGGATAAATGGTCCATGTTTTACATTTACTTAATCAGCAAATACTACAATAAAAAAAAAATTACACCAGCAAAAATGAATAAATACAGGGAAAATAATGTAAGTGTCTTGCAAAATTCATATTTTAAATAGATGTTGTGGAAACAAAACATCTGCAGCATATTGAGGAGTTTTAGTCATGTATCCATCCAATACTGGGATAAGTACTGGTATTCAAAGTGGTCCAACACGTCATGCCCCATTATGCCTGTTGACACCAGCTGTGCAGCAAGTCACTGAAAGAGAATATCGGCTTTGCAATTATGTTTTCTTTTTTTATTATTCAGAACATAAAAAGCAACAAAAGTAAAGCCTAATGTAAAATATATATATAGGTTTGATTGGCTGGCAGTGAAATTTTATATTATCAATCTAAGGGACAATGACATTTTCTCCCCTTTTGTTAAGTGGAAATTCTGTGTCGAAAGGACAACAGAAGATTTATTTGTTGGTCGCAGCACCATTGCCCTCATTGTGATTCAGATGCATTTTATGGAAACCAGAGGCGGTTCTGCATTTCGCCTCACAGACAAGTCTTTTTGTGAATAGTCAAGCTGTGTGGAGGAGTTTGAGTCAGACAGGAAGTGCGAACAAAGCACAGAAGATCTGTTCATTTTCCAATTAAAATATCTGATTTCTCCTTTCGTTCGTGAAGCAACATGTCGACCACGGCGCAGACCCGGTTTTACAGCCTGCTTGTATTTTAGTGAAGTCACATCAGTAAAAACTGAATAAAGAAACACCATCAAATGAAAACTCAAATTAGAAGTGATTTTAAAAGTTATGATTGCTTTATTAAAAAATTCTATCAATCCGGATCTCTTTTCCATACATTGTGGTTGAAAATCACTGGCCGTTGGGTCGCCGAGGTTTCGGCCTCGCTGGTCATGCCGTGATGAGTCCTGAGTTTCCTGATCCTCTCAGTGAAGGGATTTAAAGCTGCTTTCCTTTGTCTTGCTCTGGGGGTGACAGCCTCGCCGATTTGCCTCCATATTGATCCAATCTCTTCTCTTCCCCGTCGGCCGCCGGTGTTCCTGCCGGCTGTCACGCCGGGGCTGCTGGGAAAGTGCCTCCTCGGGACAGTTAAGGTGAGGCTAATGCATTGTGTGGACTCTGCGCCGTTTAAGATGCTATCTGTGTCGGGGGCTTTAGGCTTCCTGTCCTGTTTCTCTTTTCTGGAGAACAACAAGCAGAAAGTGCAAAGTCATGAGACTGGGAGTCAAGAGCGAGACAAAGGGATGGAGGGACGGGGAGAAAAGCAGCACTAATGCCGCGGCGCTGCAGCGGTGATTCCCTCTGATTCAGCTGGAGGGTTTTGAAGTGACAGATCGGTGACTGTCACATGCAGACATCCTGACTGGACACACTGCTCCACTTAAACGCCGCCGGAGCCCTTCAGATGGGGTCTCCACAACACACCGTTCCCAGTTTATTATTATTGTTATTTTACAGCTGCGCACATTAAAGTTCAGGTTAAGTCAACCTCAACAAGCGTTCCTTCCTTCTTTCATTACCTCTGACATTCAGATACTCATCCTCGCCTCCTAAAATTGCCATGTGTCGAAGAGTGAAATTACTTATTGAGCAGGTAGGATTCGGAGCCCTGAATTAAATCATATTGACTGGGTGGACCTTTTGTACTGAACGAGCCTTCAAAATAGACGGCTTGATATTGACTTATTTATGTCCAGACAAAGAAAGGACAAGCAAGACAGCCATTATGAAGCAGAGTTTTCATCCCTGTAGATTTTAGAAATTGTACATTTGGTCATGTTTGGTTAGGACAGGTCCCCAGTCCATCCCAGGGCAAACACAGAGAACCACATCACACCTAGGGGCTTTTCAGGGTCACACATTCACCTGACATGCATGTTTTTGGACCCAGAGGAAACCAAAGCAAGCCCAAGGAAAACATGCAAACTCTATATTAACTGATAACTGAAGCCATAGCGTTCCTATTACGAGGCCAAAACGTGAATCCACATGAAACCAGCCATCTAGGTCTCTGAAAACAAGCCCAAAGAACCCACTTCTGAATATAAATTGAAAAATTAAAAGTGAGTAAATAAGTAAAACTGAAAAAATATATAAAGAAATAAAACAGAATCAAATAAAACACAAAAGCACAATGACTATAAAAGAGGTTTCTGAGTGACTTCAACCATTAAATCATTTAACAGTTATTGTTCGCCATCAAACAGATGCAATATGAGCATTTTACAAATCAAATTAGACTCAAGGGCGTTACATTCCAAATAAACCCTGGATAATTGCACTTCATCATTGCTTTGTTGCATTTCATGGGTTCATCTTCCTTTTTCCTTTAGTCCCACAACTTTAAACAATTTTTTTTATTATTTCTTTTTCACGTCCATTTCTGATCTCACTCCAAAAAAACAAAACAACAAAACAGAAAGAAACAATGAAATGAATTAAGTCTGGACATGCACACACGCACTTGTCAGCAAAAAAGCAACAGGACCTGCAGAAGATCCCACTGAAGAATAAATACAACCCCGAAACAGAAAAAGAAAAAAAAATGACAGATGATCTCAGGCAGCAGCAGAGTGACACCAGATAAATGAGTTTGAAATTTCCCCCATAAAAATACATTTTATTTTTCAGTATTTCACTGACTTTGGCGCTGGCATGTCTCATTACAGTATAAGAAAACATTTCTCCATCCTCCTTTTCCCATTTTAATCTACGCTACTGTCTTTCCAAAGGGAGTATATAAATCAATGTACTGATTCACTTTTGTTGCGCGTGATTTTAGAAAAAAGACATGCAACCCACAGTCGCCAATACTTGTGACTTCATAGAAATAAAAGAGCAACGTGGTGTATTACAAGAGGAGTAGCCAGCGGTGGCGTTTCCACCTGACAGCAACAGTTTGTTTACTTTAATAAAGTGACGGCTTGCAGGTTTTTTCCTCCGGGCAGATCGTGGTGGACGCCACATTACCGCCACACCAGACACGTCCAGCTGCAAACTCCATGGATGTAATGCAACGGCCGTAGTGCAGGAACCAGACGGCGGCGTGTTGCATCGTCTGGCGGATTTCAGTTTGGAGACTACAAATGATGCAAGGAGGAATTTACAAATATCGCTGAGGCAATTCAAGATCCTTCAGTGGTTCCGACGCGTAAACACACCAACAAATTGCAATGAAGGGTTTTTATTTTCACTTGAAAAGCTGCCAGTTGAACTCCGTCATGTGTCATAACAGGCAGGATATCACAACAACTTTCTTTACAGAAACAAAAAAAAGACTAAATTCTCATATATTGACTTAATAATCAAGAATATAACTGAGTTTCCGGCAAAACCATTTTTTTCCCTTTTGTTTAAATTCCTACCTCAGCAAGACGGATTCTTTCCCTCCAGTCAGGGAACACAGTTGGAAAGTCCTGAGAAAATACATTAAGGCCGAGCTGCACTGTTCGGCCGAACCGCAGTGATGGATGGGCTGCGAGATAGCAGCCCTGTAAATGAGCAGATCGGCCCTGGTAAAAATGGGAAGAGAAAGACCGTGAATAGAGACGGCAACACAGAATATGTGGGTCATCCGGCCCTGCAGTGAGCTGTCCCCCAGGCGAGCCCCCTGATGGAAGACTTTGAAGAAGTTAAAAGATGGATGTCGCAACGAAGACAGCCGACTTGGCTCCCACGTAATACTGAGGGATCTATTTCAGATAGTTCAGAAAGAATTAGGATGGAAGCAGGGAGGTCCTGGCCAGACTTATCATCTCTTGAAAGACTGCTGATCCGAGATTATTGGCCCAGTCTCCCTAACACCCCGGGCGAAGAGTCTCAAAGAGGCAAAAAGCAGATTTTTAATCAAATTGCTGGTTAAACACATTACAGGAAGTAATTAAAAAAAAAAAAAGATTTTAGTTCGTCAACTGTCCCAAAGTTACACCAATGAATGCACTGACACCCGGGAGTATTTCATTTGGAATCTTATGATTTTTAAAATTTAATAGATGCCAGGATGAATTCAGTCTCCAAGGAGAAACGTTTCGAATTCAACTCTCAAGTTTGAAAAAAATTCCAACTAAGATTCCTGAACTGTTACAGTGTGAAATCGAATTTAGAACCTGATTTTATTTTATTTTTCTGACTTCATGTCGCATTTGAAACACATTCTAAAATATAAAATGTACAACCTGGACATGTTCTCCGTCCATCACAGAGACAATCAACGACAGTATGCATCACCAATTAACTGCATATGCATGTTTATTTTTTGCAATTTTTTTTGGCCATGGGAGGAAACTGAAGAAATCTGAGTAAACCTCGGAGCTCACAGTGTGTCAGAAGAACCTCTTTTTTACATACTAAGCATGGTGGTGGTGATATTGTGCTGTTGGTTTGCTTCACCGCTTCAAAGAAGAAAAGATTTGAAGCAATTTTCAACGGTGAATTCTCCAGTGTAGCAAACAGAGTGTGACGCTAACGCGAGGCCATTTGTGTAAGAACCTCCTCGACCATCTTTAGAGGAATTCTAAATGTCAGAGCAGATGTCAAAGGCTGCTGAAACATCGACATGCAGAACATCTACAGGAAGTAATCTCTGCTAAATGGAGCATTGCTCCCCTCTGAGGCTACGGGTATTTTTACTTTGCCAACAAAGCCACGTCTGAGCAAACAGCAGTGATTATATCTGATCAAGTCAAACAGTCCGAGCTTTATTAAAGTTTACCTGAGAGTCTGGGTTTGGCTTCCTTGTTGCAGTCGTGATTGTCTCTGCCCTTTGTTTTTCTTGATCTTTACTTTCTTCATGTAACAATAAAAGGCGCCGCTATCCAGCGGTATTGAATGCCATCGCCATTGTTCCTCTCTCTGGGAGTCTGCAGCAGCTGTGACAGGCATCTGACAGGCCTGTTTGTTGACAGCGAGGTTTAATAAGAAGTGTTTGTTACACTAAAGTTTACATCAGTTTCATTTCATTCACTCGTTTTTCTCCTTTTGAAATTTAATCCATATTTTTTAAGTTTAGTACAGTTGTGCAAAGTGAATATTATGAGTTTATTTACCTTTCTGTATTTTACTGTCTTGTTAATGTGAGGATACAAACAGGATGCATAAATCTGAAACTGTGTTAAAACCCATTTCCAATTTGGGATGGCGTGGGAACGTTGCATTGTTTGTATAATTCCCCTTCAAATGTTCTCTGAGCTCTGTTTTTCTCTCACAGTCAGATATGGTGTTGAAGTTGTCTGGACTGAGCTCCAGTTGGTAAAAACTGAAAATAATGCAGAAGTACAGTAAAGCTGTAATACAGGGAGCGATGTTGCTGGTTCCAAAAAGAGCCCGTTTGTCATTGGAACCCATTCAAAAATGTTGATTTTCAGAGTGCAAATAAACATATAAAGCGCCCGGTTTCAGAACATGTTCTGGTCTCTGTCACTAGTTTCTACAGCAGCTGGCTTCACGAGACTCTGGTTTTCATATAAATCGTCTGTTGATTTTATTTTACAAGTTAAAGGTCTAATACACGATTTTCTCGAAAAGACGAAGCCCCACGTCTTACTCACTTTTTGAACAACGCGCATGCGCCAGACAATCCGCCCGGCTCTCCGGCTTCTCCCAGGAAACGCGGAAGTGTACGAGCGCGATCTCCTCTTCTCCGGCGTGCACGGCTCTGTTTACAGTTTCTGCGATCCGCCTCGCTCATAAATAAAGCTTTTTTTCCGAAACAGTTACAGTTTCATTATGTCAGACTCGCCATCGGTAAGTACGAGCTCAGAAGCTCACCGGCTGCATAAACACTCTGAATGCGCATGCGCAAAAGGGAGAAGCTGATTGGGCGCAAGCACGGAGAACCGCCTCACGAAGGCAGCTCGTCAGAATGATTGACAAACAGACCCACCAATTATTTAGGTGATCCACCCGGAAATCAAAATCCTGTATTAGACCTTTAAAGTTTTACATAAATCGAACTATCACAGCGCCTCCTCTGTTCATGTGATGCAGTCACATGACAGGCTGGACCAATCACATTCACATCCGGTTTCAAATGTTCAATATGGAGATGTCCTGATTTCAGAACGCTAACTGTCGATTAGTAACTGTCAGTGGTCTGAAGCCGACTGGGTCTCTCTGTGATTTAAGAAACTTTTCTTAAGTGTTGGTCGACCTATTCTCCACCTCTTCAGCTCTATTCTTTATTAAGCGGGTGGAGAAATACATTTTTTTGTAATGGCACCAACCACACTAACAAAAACAAATTGTCAGAAAGGTAATATGAAAACATGAGCTGACTGCTTGTTTTTAAACAGAAAAATTACCTCTACTTTCTTAAAATTGTACTCGATTTTTTTTAAATTACTGTTGATGTGTGTCAGTTTTTCTGTCTTATCCTGTCAGTGTTTTTAATTTATGGGTTCAGTCGCCGTTCCTGAATGCTAAACAACCTCCAACCTAACGGCCATCAACGTGATCAATGTGACCACTTTAGATGAATTAATGCCAGTGATAACTTGCCAATACTGCATTATATACGGTCGATTTTTTTTCTTTTCCTCAGAATGGCTCTATGATTAAGATGAAGAACAATAATCTGTGTTAATTCATGACTTGTCTAATGCATTTGAATTGCGGTCAATGAATCAGCAAAATTTTTCAAACTACGGAATTAATATTTCAAATCAAATCAGAGGAATATTAATAACATGGATGAAGTGAGAAAATATCATTCAAAACTCGCTTTGGGAAAAGACCTTTCAGAAACAAGAGATTCAATGATATCTGAATATTATTTGAAAGCTCCATCAAATCAATGTAGAAGTAAGCTCCACTCTTGGACTCAGCTATCAACACTCCCACACACTCTCCCCACACATCATGTGTGCTTTTACAGATCCTAATGGCTGTCAGCGACTGTTAATAGTGCTAAGATCCAAGGTTGGAGGGGTGGCTTTCCCAAATAAACATTGTTCTGCAACATACAGCATGCTTTTTACAAAGTTCAGAATGTGTCGACGAGAAAGTTCCACAACAGTGATTAAAAATAAAGATAAAGAAAACTCAAGACTTATTCCTTATAACCTGACGAGGTTTTTCACTTAATGAGAAGAACCTTAGCTTGTCAACTTGCAGAGAGTGGATGTCTCACACCTGTCCCCCCTCAGATTTCATTGCGACTGGTAACACATGTTGGTTTCAGTCCAAGAAACTATTTCACGTTTCATGATTTTAGGTCCTATTAACACGGCATCTCAAGTGAACGTGCATTGCTTTTGCATTTCCATTTCAGAAAAGTTTTGCATGTACACTGTAACGTTTTCAAAGTGATGGTTATGGAACTCTGGAGGCCATTGTTGTTATTTACTGTCCGCTTGTGACAGAAGAGCTGTATTTACTGCCAAAAAAAAGAAACTTTCAGTCTTTCAGTCTTTCAAAACCATCAGTTTGTTTCTCACGCTGACATTGGGATAATTAAACTGGATATGAAATGCAAAAGCAGGATAACGCACAGAATGGCTGGGAATGTGTCTATATGTAGTAATCTCAAGGTAATCACAGAACATTAACTAGGAGTCTAATTACAGAAACCCTGAAGGACTTTCTAAATGACCTGCTCTCTCGGGGCTGAGCTAACCTGCAGTCAGCCCATCCCTTTCATGATCTCTATACATTATACGTGGATGCCCCCTGATAATACAACCATTAATAACTTCAGATTCATTAATCAAGTTGTTTGTGCTCCCGGGGGAACCTTGAGGGCTTTTCATAATTATGACCGTATCAAGTAGGCAGAGAATTGAGGCCACACTGTGGTTGGTGTGTGTGTGTGTGTGTGTGTGTGTGTGTGTGTGTGTATGTGTGTTTGAGCTTCTGGAGAACTGCATTCACAGGATGTTTTATAACAACCATCACATTCATGTGAAATGTATTTTTGTTCTGTAGTGTTATATGTAACTACTCATCCCTCTCATTCTCACAGACTGACATGTTGAACCGATTTAATTCTAAGTCAAAGGACGAGGAAAGATTGGAGATAGTTCAACGCTATTCACGTCTGATCCTCCACTCTTCTTTTACTCTACATGAATAAATTGTGGATTTTATTCACTGAAATCCTTTTTTTTTTATTTACTTGAACAGGAAAGAGAGCTCTCACTATACACACAATTTTAATGAATTGAAGGGTGTCATCAATAAACTGTTGATGAATGGATGTGTGTTATTTTGATCTTTGTGTCCATGATTTGTCGGGTTAACCAGAATAGATTCTGCCTTGAACTCGCTCCCCAAAGAGATTTTCAGCACAGGGTCTTTCGAGTAATGGAAATTAAAATGAAATAAATGTTTTCTCTGTGTCACAGGCCTTGAAGTGGTTCCTGGAGTTCAGGTGGTCGGTTATGGTGAATTGAAATAAAACTCTGAGAATACTTATAGCAGGCTGTCTGACACTAAGCAATGTGTGAGAAGCGCCGGCGGAGACACTGAGATCAGAAGCGACTGACCGCGCGGCGCTTCCATCTGGTCTCTGCACAACTTTTGAACCCGTTTCAAACAAGGGTCCACTTCTTACGGCCCCCCCCCTCTTGTTCCGCTTTGTTTATTCGCTGCGTCCCCCGGGGACGTGGTTTAAATGTCACGGACGCAGCGGCGAGATGAGGTCTGCGCAGGGGTCAGTGCCGCGCGACTCGAGAAAGACCGGCGATAAGTTTGTCTCGAGAAATTGGGGGCTGGTGGCAAACGGATTCGGTCAGGGGCGGCCGGCGATCGTGGGAGGAAGAACAGTTCAGAGGCTGCAGAAATGTCAAAACCTCGGTGACACACCGCAGCACGCACATTTTTGCGAGGGGCAAGAAACTTTGATAAAAAGCAGTTTTCTCTTCAACGGCGAGTGGACTTCACCTTTTTGGTGATCGTCACATTTACCCGTCCAGTCATATTGACACGGCTGCCGTGTGAGGCGCCAAACCTGGGAGGGATTCTCTCATCTCTGACTTTTTGATTTCCCCTCTTTATGCCTGAGTGAGTGATTGTCTTGACTTTTTGCTATTTTGAAATGAAGATAAAAAAAAAAAAAAAAAAACATGGGACGGGGTGGAAGATAAAACAAAAAAACAACAATTATTGAGGAAATAATTAGCATCAGACACGTTTGTTATTCTGGTGTCGGATAATGTTTGTCACACTTGCGTGCTGCCAAAAACAGAAAATAAAGTGAAACTGATTAATGGTCAAACAACTGTGAAAATAAACAACCAGTCTGCTGAGAAACACCCACAAAGCGTGCAGTTTAAGTCCGCGGCCCCCCTGCTGATCGCTGGAGGCCCAGACAGTGTGAGAAACCACAGATTCCTCGCTGTGCCATCCTGCAAATGCATCAAAAGAAGAATGCTAATGGCGTCTGCTCTGCCTTTGTGAGTGTCAGTAACAAAGTCAACGTAATGCAGCGGGTCCGAAATGAGAGCAAAAAAAGGCAAGTTTATTCTGCGATTGTGGTAACAGCAGTGAAACATGCTTTGAAGCCGCTACAACAAAGTGTTGAAGATTAAAACCTTCTCTCGATGCTTGCAGTCATCATTATAGCCTGTGGACAAAGTTTCTGGCCAAAAGGCTTAAATGTCAGATGTGATATTAGAAGGTTGTTGGTTTACAGATAAGAAACGGAGCTAACTCTGTCTGCAGCGTATTTAGTCGTTCCCCCATCGTCCTGAATTCTTCAAGCTCCGGCCGATAAGAATGTAAACATCCATTCATCAAGTCCAGCATCTTCTCAATTAATCTAATTAGGGTCCTGGGGGGCTGGAGGCGTCCCAGCTGGCAGTGGGAGACAAACTGCCAGTCCATCACGTCGCTAACGCGGAGAACGACAGTTACTAAATACAAGTGATCGTTTTTCTGAACCGACATCAAGTGAAACCACAGCTGCTCTCACTGATACCGATACTTCTTAAAAAGTCTGAGGATAATGCAAACTTTTTGAGGTGAAAATATAAATGAAATAAAGACTGTGTGTACCATGACAGTAAACGGGTTGTTATCCACATGCTCATTCGATGGACAGACTCATAAATGATGCAAGAAAATGCAAATGAAGCATTTTCACTTGAAACGCTGCTATGTAAATGGGAGGGCTTGTCTTTATTAAATCTATTTATTTGAAATATTAATATTTTGGTATTGTTCAGCAGAGTTAAAGTTCTTCACAGTTTTCCTTCACGTCCCGTGTTTATTGATTCAGACTCAACCATTCACACGTTTGTTCACAGAACTGTTGTACAGGGTGTCTCCTCCACTGGGAATTAAACCATCAACCTCAGTGTTGGCACGTGAGCCATTCCACTTCTTGAGAAGCAGGTGAAGAACAGCTTGTCCTGTTCGGTCCTCGCCTCTGTAAACCACATGTTGGGCACCACCCTGAGCCTCCAGCGGCTCCAGATGGACGACTCCCAGCTTGCACAGCAGCTGTGTCACAACTGGTGTGTGAGCTTCAAGTGTTAATGTGCTAAAGGAATCCGGGCTAAAGGAGGTATAAAGTGTCTGCAGGTGACTGGTGGCGAGTGGGGTGGGGGGTTGGGGGGCATGTCCTTGTGCAACCCACAAGATCATTAAAGTTATGTTTTTTTGCAGATGAAGGGAGTAAAATATTAAGTTGCCCCACATTTGGTCCAGATATAAATTGTAATTGCTCGCCAATTACCGTCAAGATAAATGCGTTGCATGAGGTAAATCATGTCAAATTTCATATTCGCTAAGTCATTTTTCAATAACCGCCACAATCTCAGCATTGAAAGTCCCCCACTGCTGCGTTGTCAGGCTGTTTTTTTGGGTTGGGCTTCCACAGATTCATGGATAACTGTAACAAAAAGGTCAGAAAATAGGTTTATGGTTCAGTTGCAACAAGAAGCCAAGAAATCAAGTGGGCTCATGAAAACTTTTTTTTTTCAACCTTTCAGAACCCGCAGTGATTCCAGTGGCAAGTTCAATACCGATACCGTGACTGTGTTTGGTTCAGATTTTTGTACTTAAAGAGAACCGTTGGCTCGGAGCGGAAAAGGCTCAGAGTTAGTCATATTGTCGAACTCATGTTTGTGAGAGTTTGCACATGGAGAACATGTTGGCCATGGCTATTTTGTCTTGTCTTTAGTTTAAAGTCAATCTATCAGAGGTGTCCAAAGTAACGGAGAATGAATGAGTTACAGAACCAATCCTGTTGCTTCACTTCGTCTCAAAGTTATTGCTAATTTATTTTATTTTATTTTATTCTTTGTACTAACCTGTAAACCTGTATCCTGTCCTCACCTGAGTTAGCTGGTACTGGCTTCAGTTATCTTGCAATTCTATTATCAGTTAACAAAAATGTTTGTTCATAGCATGACATATTATTTTAAAATGTTGAAATGGATAAATAATGCTTTTAAAAAGGCGTCTATCTACCTGAGCGCTGGATTCCTCCTGCTGCCGCGCCTCCGCAGACTCCCGCAGACGTAATTCATCCTACACATGTTCGCTCTGATGAACGCTGACACAAACACGGGTCCCTGCTTCGCCCGTGCTTTCTCCTCATAACTGTGTCGCAATGTTGGTTACATGCATTGGTAAATGTACTCCGTCGCACTGTGACAGGAGAGACGATAAACAGGCGCGTCTGGACGGCGCCTGATCTAAACATGCATGCAAATAGCCGCTTAGAGAGCGGCGGACCTGTGCATCGGCGCGCTGAACCACCTGAGCTGAAATGATATTAAAGCAGCTCTGCAAGGCGAGTGAACTGAATTACCCTCTGCGTTAAAAGGCATGGAGGATTCATTGTGGGTCCAAATGGAAAGCTGCACAAAGTCATAAGAGCTGTAGGGTGTGACCTTTAGGAAGTCTTTAAAATGAGAAGCCTTGATTTTTTTTTTTCTTTTTCCTTCCTTCACACAGCCACTGTCTGCTGAAATGCCATTCAGTGGCTGCGAGGAGACAGATAGCTGCTGGTTTCCACTAGAAATGAGGAGGAAAAACGGCAGGAGAGGATGGCTCTGTCCAATCTGCCTTGCCCTTAAGACCTCATCGGTCCCCGCTGATGAATTTGGCCATTATCAAAGGTGAGAGGTCTGCTGAGAGGAGTCTTAAATAAAGGACGGGGTGGGAAAAGATTGGGATGGGGGGCTGGGCGCCCAACTGTGAGAGTGGACTGACTGCAGAGCAATGAAACGCCGGCAGAAAGGCTACGCCCAGATGTTCTTATTCCAATAATTGGATTGCCCACTGAGTTCCTATTGATGTTTTGGACTGAAAGACACAAGTAGAGATCACACAGAAATCCATCAGGCTTGATGTGTGTTTTTCTCCTCTAATTACCTCCAAATCGGGACATCAATTCAGACGTTTTTTGCACCTTTAAACAATCTACACAGACAAGTCCTTATACAACAATACCCTAAAAACATTCACGATTATAAATACCAATGATATTCCAGGCGACTCTCGGCTGTAAAATTATAAAGTCTAAAGGATAACTACGACTGTGAGGCGCATGTTTCAGAAACATTCACACATCATTAACTTTGAGGGTATTTACAGTATGTATCTCCAGGAGAAATACCATATCCTCAGCATGCATCATGCACTAAAAGTTACAGATGTAGTCAAAATATCCGTTCTTCAATGACCTTATCTAAATAATGAACTGCATACAAAAGTATGCAGTGTTTCCATATATATGTAGTTGATATTATATCACTGATTGGAATGGAAACTTGGGAATTTGCGCCTATGATAATAATAGAACTGTGGTCATTGATGTATTATCTGTCAATAATGTGATAATTTGGGACTTTTCAATGTAACAAAACCTGTTAAGTAACAATGTGCTAATTGTGGAATTAGTTAGGTGGCATTTAAAAACCGCTTTTAACACGCAATCAGAAATGTGAAAACTTATAAATGGGGGGACTTTTTTGCAAAAGAAAAGCTTTTTTTTTGCAGATTTTGTGCAAGTTTTCTTATGGATAACTGATGTAATGAATAGGATGATTTTCAGATACATTTAATACTCCGAGTTATAAATGTAAAAAAAAAAAAAAAAGACTATTTTATCACATTATTAGAAAGTTATTGCCGCTCTCACATCCACAATGGATAAAAATATTCCATTCTTGGTTGTAATCCCGCCACATGAATACACAATAGTTAAATTTTCCAAGAGAATGGTTCATTTAACTGTTTCACAGATCTGAACAATGGGGAAATTGAAAAATACAACTGTATTAGTAACCAAGGAGAAGAAGAAAAAAATTCATTACTTTTCCCACGCACAGCCGTGTACTCGTCATTACATCCACACGCCTATGGACTGCAGCCATCTCCCACACACACACACACACACACACACACTCTCACACACACACACACACACACACACACACACACACACACAGGCACGCACAGATCTGTGTAAATCACTCCCACACCTACACAGGTGATGCCACGGCTCTGCTCACTTAATCCTGCTAAGGATATGGGCGACTAATCAGGATGAGCGTGTGTGTGTGTGTGTGTGTGTGTGTGTGTGTGTGGTTTCATCAGATCAGCAGTTAATATTGTCCCTGGTGGGCGGTTGAACCGCCTGTGCTGCTGTAATTCACACCGGCAGGATGCGGGCGTCGGCTTCTCCGCTGCTGCAAGTTGGCCTATAAAGATCTGCTGGAGCACGGAGCGGCCGGGTGATCTACAGTTCAGCCTTCAGTCCTCGTTTTAGGAAACTCCTCTAATGTCCCGCCCCACCCCCTCCTCCTTGTTGTTGTAGCTGAATAATTCACCTTTGAGAAGGGGTGGGGGTGGGGGGGGGGGGGGGGGACGGAGCGAGAGCGATAGGGGGAGAGAGAGCGTGATTCACAGGTCGTGGCATGTCCTGTCTCTGCCGTCATATTTCATCGCCCGTGCAGGTGAACTAGACGGTGCACCAGCTCGCACGCAGAGAGTTAAAGGTTCAGGGAGCGGGGTTTTGTTTCCATGGCAGAAATCCTCCGGTAGCGCTCGTAACCTTGGTTATTGCTCATGGCTCATTATCAATGTAGCAGCATTAGCTCTGCAACAAAAAGGACCAAATAGTTTCTTGAGCAATCGTGAATGAAAGCCTCCCACTTCTGAAATGAAAGCACAAGACTGATGATGGTCTATTTTTCTTAGTGTCAACAAATCCCGTAAAAACATCAAGCTGCCAGAAATGAAGATGTTAACTAGTAAGTGACTGTGGAAGTGAAGACGGGCATACACATCAGGATCACGTTGTGTAATGCTTTAATTGACTAGATTTTTGAGCGATCGCGATCATTTGGATCTTTGTGTGTCAATGGCAGGAATGGGACGGTCTAAAGTGATTGATCAGCAGGTGCTAGGTCCACTTCTGTGTAATGCGTTTCCCAGCTGACGATCGGGCTTGCTAGCTGCCAGAGTAAAAAAGGACCCTCAGGACTGCAGGTACATGTGGGGACCAACAGCGTGCACCGTGGCTGCCGCGGTTTGAAAACCACTGATGAGCAATGGAGCCTGAAATCACCTCCCTGACTCCTATCCGGGGCCAGATGGGGTGGATTAGAGGCGTGAGCGAAGTGGCGTGTGCCCTCAGACTTGCCTCAAGCCCTGAAAACAGCACTGATCAGCTGAGGTCCGGACTCCCCAAGACGTTAAAGATGAAATGTGCTATCAGGCACCAATGTAAATCCATACATATCCATTAAATCCCCTCCAGCAGATTCATAAATTTGAAGGTTGGAGGGGCTTTAGCCCTCAACAAGTCCTCAGAAGCCCTTTTTGGTCTCATAAATATCATGGTATGGTCTCCATGTAACTTCAAAACACTTCTCATATTCAGATCAAAAGCCCTTAAAATTAAAGGCAGAGAAATATTCTGTGATGAGGGAAGACTATTTTTGTGAAAGAGTCAGAGAGAGAGCCATACAGGGGTCAAACTAAACTCGGCATTAATGTCAGAACTGGAGTTTCCCTCACTGAACATTTCCTTTTAGATTCACTCGGTGCAACAGAAAAGATCCGGCTTCACAGACCAACTTTAGCTTTCAACCTGCATCTGCTGGCCTTAAATGTTCTGATTTAACTACCTGTATCTATATTTGTAAATTAACCAGTGGATAACTTGCTGCAAGTTTGGAAATCTTGGGCTATTTGTTACAATTAGAATGGGGCGTCAGACACGTTTTAGTTCAGGGAGGCCAGTTTGGGCAGGACCAGTAAAATCGTGACTTAGGGCCAATCCCAATTCTACCCCTTACCCCTACCCCTTACCCCTACCCCTATGATATGCGCGTTCACGAGGCTTAAGGGCTATCCCAATTCTCCTTTTTGAATAGGGGTAGGGGTAAGGGGAAGGGCTATTTCACCCCTTTCAGCGAAGTCTGCATCGATGCTCCCTATTCTCTATAGGGGTAGGCGGAGTTTCACATTGGCCAGAAAAAAACAACATGGCACCCACCACGGAGTCACACAAATGTAAGATTGCTTTCTGTATACTATTTAAAAAGCTATAAAAAGTGTATTTGCTTCACTGAATTTATAGATAAACTAGCGTGACAGTGTCCCAGTCATGGATTAACGTTTTAGCGCTGCGCAGCACCGTTTCCAATCGTGAATTTGTAACTTATGAAGAGCACTAATCACTGAATTAACGTCATCCTTTATCATGTTTTTAACGTAATATGTTAGACACAGGGACCCCCGATGAAACCCGACTGCTGATTCAGTTTAGAGCCGGGTTCCTCAATTAGCGGACCGCGGTCCACGACCGGACCGCGGCACACCTCGCTGCTGCCCCAGGGCAAATGTATGGGGGAAAAAAGAAGAAAAAAAATCTTTCTTTAAACGCTCCATGTTCCTTGTGAGCACCGTTCTGCACCGCGCCGCTCTGCGCGTGTCCAGCGCACTCTGTCACACCGCACTGCTCGGCAGTCCTCGGTATCCCCCCTCCCTCCCTCCCTCCCACAGGGCGCTGAAGTCTGGACCCATGTTTGTATATAAAAACCAAATGTGGACCTTCAAGATTTGTATTTGAGGACCCCTGGTTTAGAGGTTAAAAAGGAAGAAAAGTTTTTGAAATCAAAATACAGTGCCAAAACACATTGGGAGTAAATTATATTATTCGTCTAAGCTATAATATGTCAGTAATAAAACGTGTTTATATAAATATATCTGTATTACTTTAGGGAATTCATAAAAGAAAATGGCTTGGAAGGGGAAGTTACAGCCCAGCAAACTTCAAAAAAGTGGGAGAACCTCAAAAAGAAATATAAGGTAAATAATAATACCATTATTAAAAAAATAAAAGTAATTTCTAATGTAATTTCTATCATTTCTAATATCCATAATTTTTTGTTGTTATAGGAGTGCGGCGGGGCTTAAAGGGCCAAGGGGTATCCCAATTCATAGTGCTGCAAAGATAGCCCTAGCCCTCAGCCCTATTCTAAAAGGGGTAGGAGAGTGATAGGGGTAGGGCTAAGGGCTAAGGGGTAGGGGTAAGGGGTAGAATTGGGATTGGCCCTTAATAACCTTTAACTGAAAGCTTTAAAGTTTGTCTTTGTTGTGGCACAGAGTATATCTGATGAAAATGTCTACATTTTACAAAACCAAACAATTAAATGATCACTATTTTAACATAAAGCCAATTTTAATTAAATCTCTTCATGCAAAATACCATGAAAATCTTCCGTAGCTGGTTACATATGCCTGTTTTTACGAACCCACCCCGATGGCAGGACTTTGAAGCTGAGGCTAGTTTACTCTCTTTCACTGCAGCACCACCGACACGTCGGGTCTTATAAGTTTTATAATGTTGATCAGAACATTAATAAGAGATCAAAGGCACCAAATACAGAGGAATCCATAAACCAGCAGCAAACTAGGGGTGAACAGGTTGGATTAGAGCCACAAACAGTGATGAAATATCTGCTGTGGTGTGAAGTGTGTGTGAGGAGGATGATAGCTTCTACCATGTTGACCTTTGAAATAGTAAGAATGCTTCACAATGAATAACAATATATTGAAGCATGAATAGTAATCCGAGAGGAGATCTCTTTCAGAAAATGCAATATGGAATAATGTTGCCTTTGCAGTATGACACTCAGGTAGGTGTTGTTGACGTCTGCGCTGTCATTTGTACCTCCAGAAAACATTTCCCTTTCTATTCTTAAACTGTGCCATGTTTGTTTTTGGTTCTTTGTTTCTCTCATGTACACAACTGCAGTTTCCACCAAACGGAGTTTGTTGATTCTGTTGTTTTCATTCATTTTTCCTGGATTTTCCCTCCTGGTCTGTTGCCATCAGTGATGATAAAAAAAAAAAAAAAAAATAAAAAAAATAATGAAACACTGTGTTGTCAGTACAATCCAGTGCAGCAGGGATTCATTTGATTGGCCAAAAATAGACAATAGTGCATGGAAACATGTCATTTTATTTCAACCCAGTCAGTATTTTACATTATATACATAAAGAATATTTCAATGGAATTGACCTAAACAAATGAAGCAGGATTGGAGGATTTTAGGAGGATGAAGAGCTGATCTTTTCCCCTGCTGTGGTTTTACTGTTGTGACTGATAGATTCGATTGTTCTTCTGTGGAATCAAGCTCCATTTTCAAGAACACCAACACTTCCTGAAACCTTTACTTGCTCTCGTTGTTTCTCTCTGTCTCTGTCCTTTACAGCTCTCTGTTTTTCTATCATCCAACCCCAACTGGAAGAGCAGGAAGTCTCCACCTCGGGGTCTGGTTCTGCAGATTTCTTCAAATTAAAATGCACCTTTGCCTTTCCGCTGTTGTCTATTGTTCGTGCGAAATAGCTGAATTTTTCCCCATAAAAGAGCACAGGGATGGCTGTATACTTACTGGCTCTACATGAATGAAATTGTAATTGAATTACTGTACCCGGTGTAAGCTTTCACACTAAACCTTGAATGTAGCGGAAGCTGCATTTTCCTGTTTTGCACATAAAATAAGCTTTTAAGGTATGATTTATAAATGAGAAAACATGGCATTACGTAACAGCTTTACCAGTACAGATTACCCACCAAATGGTCAGGATAAGTTCAGTACATCTACCAGGCGGCATGGCACTGTGTTAAAGAAAAATCAATCGGCTGTGTTGAAGTTAATGTTGTGGTTTTGAAGTCATCTGGAAAAATGTCAGGTTGACAACTGTTGAAGCAAACCACAGTGTAAACTTAACGATTTCATGAAGACATGAACCAGCAACCGGGGAAACACAGGAGTGAAGACACACACGCAGCAAGATAATTTATTCAGCGCATGTCACCGCTAACTGATCTGGCAGTTGACATTTATGGCGCGCTGCTATCCAAACATGGACGTCACAGAGGGAGCCGGAAACCACAACGCAACGCTCAGACATGAACGTGAACGCCTGGGCAGCAGCACTGCTTTCAACAGACGCAGCTGAACTTCTAGTTCTGACTCATCCTTTAACGTGTCGTGAAGGAGGACGCTGCTGCGGCTAATTATTTCATGTTTACTTAATTAAAAACTGTCACATCACACAGAAAACTGGAATGAACACATTAATGTAAGGCGGTCTGTGTGGAAATCTTGGTACTTCAACATTGTCTAAAGATGTTTGTCAATGAAATTCGCCTCAAGATGAATAATTTGGTGGTAAAGTAGAATCCTGTTGCGTAGATTTACTCACTAAGAGTGATGTGACTTCCTTTAAATAACAGAGCTTCAGTATTCTCCTTGAGCACAAGTAGAGCACAAGTATAGACACATCCAAGTAGAATGATGTGAGTTTAACTAAAACAATGCAACTAACAGGCAACTAAAATAGTAAAATGATTTGTTTGAGTGTATGTCATTACATGATATTGATTTTTAATAAGATTTACATATGTTTATTAAAATTGGGTGCAAATATGGCAAGATGAGCACAGCCATACAATACAATAGTACATAGAACAATTTGTGTGTGCAAACAGAGATGTGTGATTGTCTCCCGAGTTCTGTGAATCTGTGGCTTTTGCTGCTCTTCTGACAGAGATTTGTTCATAACTCTGAGTTTTGTATGCCCTCGGTGTAGACTGGCAGGCGTCTGCTTGGCAGGATGCATAACTTGTGGTTTACAAGATTTCTCCTGAGCAAACGTCTCCTTCATCACATTACTGGCCTCATTTACTGTGATCGTCTGTGAGAAAGAACAACACCATAAGTGACACTGAGAACAGACAGGACAATTTAAATGAAGATTTTATATGTTTACGTGCATTTATCCGTTAGCATTTGTTCCTCCCTGTATTTGCAAATACACCTATCCACTGATGCTGTTGTTGTTCTTGTGTTGGTCAGACACAGTGGTCTGTGCGTCCTGCTAGTAGACCGGCTTCCACATGGGTCTGCACAATATGACGTCTGCACCTGTTTTCTAGCACAAAGCTTTTGTGGATCAGGCCTGATGTGGCTCCTCGATTCAAACAGAACAGTACAGGACCTTAATCACACCGGGGGGGATAAACTTGAACTTATGAGCTCAGCTTTAGGGCAAAAACCCAGACGTTATGCACAACCGAGAGTATTGTTAAGAGTAGAACTTAATTTTGAAAATCAGGCTTTTTAAGAGCCTTGGCTGGAGGAGAAGTGAAAACAGGCAGATTTAGAAGTCCTTGTGAGGAAAACAACTTGCAGGATCTTAAAAACTGTCCCAAGATTAAACTTTAGATTTCGACTTCTGTTGTGGAAATCTTTCCCAACATCCATTCTAACAAAAGCGCTGAACTTGAACTGAAGCTGGAATGTATTGCAAATTGTTGTGAATGTGCAGGTGATTGTCACTCTCTGGTGGCTTTGGACAGTGCAGTCTGCCTTTTACCCAGAGTTCACTCTGGCTGTGGGCTGCAGCTATTGGAGACCCAAGCCTGGATATTGCGGACGTACAGGACGGGTGGATAAATGACCCCGCTGTGATGAATTGGCAGTGGTAGGAAATCACACCTGCAAGAAAAGAAATCAAAGGGGTGTTTTCTATGGTGTTTGTGACCTAATGTTAAAGGTCAGAGCTGCTCGCCGGGCTGGAGTTTCTGCCGGACAGCCTCTAATAGCTTTGTAATGTCTCTGTCATCACGTTTGAATGGAAGGTGTCAGCCCGACAGTGTCCTTGGAATTCATGTGTTATAATAGCGCGAGAAGCTTTTGATAAAATGGCGAGAAAGTATTTGAAGGCCCTCGCTTGGCATTCCTCACAATCACCTCCATCACTCTGCACCTCCTCTCTAATCCTCCTCTCAGGTGATGGAGGACTCCTCGCTACCCTCCTCAGCAATCTCCGAGGCTGCCTCTTTCTAATTCTGTTCAGGCAAGTGTAAAGCCACGCTTTGGAGTACTTGAGCGTACCTTCCCAAGACAAATGCTGGCTTCTTACACAGGTATTCCCCACGGCGCAATTCAAAATCCCATGCTTAAAAACCCGAGGTATCCCTCCCACGACTGCTTGAATGCAACAACGTTCATTGGTCATAAACACGCCTCCGTTACGGAGCGGCGCCATCGAAACGAGAGCGACTGGGCTGACGGGAGACTTATTCCGCTGGCAGCCACGTGGATTGGTGCTGTGACAGGAGTCGAGAATTCCTTTCAGGAAAATCTGTCAACTTCTGAGTGCTGAAGATATTCAACCCCGGTTTAAAAAAAAAAAAAACCTTCAAAATTAGATCTCAGACATCACTCAGCGGTGTCCTTTCTTCTGCAAGAGTGTTAGGAATATGTGTGACAGGAAATGAAACAGTGCATAACTACATATTCCCAGAAAATCAGGTCACCTTCCAGTGCTCTTTTAACCTGATGTGTGGTCATGAAAAAATATAAAAGGATGTTTAAACTGATGTCTTGAGTTACTCCAAACCAAATTGTTGATCCTGATACAGGAAGGAAGTTAGTAAGCACGCATGCAATACTTTTAGCACCATCATTACTTATGTAAGTACAATTAAAGACATTTACGAACAAATAGAAATTGTTACAGAAACATTCTTTTATAGAGAAATAGATTTTGATGGACTCGAACTTACATGAATGCTTTAACTTTAGCATCAAGCATCTCAAAACATTTCATTTGAGGATCATGCTTATACCTTTATATACATGCACACACACACACACACACACACACACACACACACACACACTTATTTGTAATACTGGTCAGCATGCATAATGCCAGCTTTATCATTTTAGTTTTCAGTTAAAAACACTTTTTTTTTTCAAAAGAAATCCACTTTATGTAAAACCTTATTTCTTTCAAATATTTTGTCTTACAGCCTCTGTCCCTTGATCACTCTCAAATTCATCAGCTCTTAATTACCACGATCTTCTTTGACTGTAACTCTGAACTATGATCATAGAGGTTAACATAAATAACGAGCCTGTTTGAGGAACCTAATGAGTAACAAAGGGACTGATGTTTCTGTTCAAATGTGGGATACAAAAGTGAAAAGTCATAAGAAAATGCCGTCGTCACAGTTTGATGAGCTTCAGCTGCCAAAGCTCCTCGGTTGGGTTCAGAAAAATAAAATGAGATAAAGGTCTTGCGTTGTCCCCATTTGATCAGCCCTCAATGTGGATGTTGTTCTTCTCCAGGATGAATCAGCTATGCCATATAGCGAAGCCATTTCTGGCTTACAGAATGTAAAATAAAGACACTTTCCACCAAAGTCGAAGGTTTTCTTGTGCTGTATGAACACAATAGGGTTTCTTTCAGGCGCCCAGCGGCTGAAATAAACTCTGTGTGCTGCTGACAATTGAAGACAAACGTAATATTTTGGCTTGCTGTGTGGCCATGGCAACGGTGGAAAGTACAGCTGGGAAACATACTTTATAGGTGCTGATTTATCTAAATGACCCTCACTTTCAGCTGAGAGAACAGACGGATCGATGAAGAGAAATTGTATTCAAGCAGCGTGAGGCTCACAGTCTGATTATCCAGCCTACCACAGTATATAACCTTTATGATATTTGTGAGCAGAACTTTTTTTTTTTCCCATCGCTGTTGTCTTCTGTTTATACGCAGGTACAAAGCCAGCCGTCACCATAGGGACTGCTAATTCACCTCCCTTCAGAAATACCTGGTTATTGACCCTCATAGACAATAGAAAGGTCTTTGCCCAGCTTGAGTTGTAATCACTTCCATCCACATACACATTTATCACCGCCCAAGGTCCGATGCCCACCTCTGACAGTCACCTGGATAGGAACAGCAGGAAATACTCGCCACAGTTTGTCCTGCCGGTGGCCTTAAGGAAAAGTGCAATCACCAGAATCAATATAGTTCTTCCAGCTGGGAGCAAGGGAGTATTGTTTATGACTAACTGGGAATTCACGTCAAATGAAATATGTGGCTTCATCTGAAGAACTGCCCTGTTCAGTTTATACAGCCTGGCCACAGATTGTGGCTTCAGAACAGGACAGTCCTGAGTCTCATAGAAATAGACTGAACAAGAATCTGGTGTGGAGTCCCCATAAAACAGCACCGTGGAGTTATTGTGGAACACACAGATTGTATTGAAAATTAAAGTTCTGATGCATATTATGCTTTTTTGAACTTTTTGAAAACTGCTCTCACGATGGAGGAAAATGCAGTTGTTCTGCTACAGTGCACGTGCACTGTTGTTTCATTATAAACACAACCAGCAGCGCCCACTAGTGTTCCACCATGACGACGACGTTTTCAGCATTTCTGCTGTTTCCAGGTAAACTGACAGTTTTAAAAATGCTTCCTTTCACATGTGACACTTCTCTAAAAAGAAAACTGGGGGTTTCACTGGAGATGTTATGGCATTAGCGTGTCTGGACATCTGTGTGCAGGACAGGGGCTCACCGGGACCACAGTACAGGACACTGGGCTACTGCGCTGAGCCCTTGAGCAAGCAGCAGAACCTGCCTGGCTGCTGAAGGGTGGCTTCTCTCTCTCTCCTTCAGAAAGGGTCGATCTCATCATTGCTGTGGACTTGTGGTACAAAACGATTTCTCTTTTCTCTTTGGTGTTTTTCTGTGCAGTTCCAACGATTTCACAATTCACTCAGCTGCTTTCCTCACCATTTATTGGGAACTCATTGAAATCAATGAAGCGGCTTTGAAGTCAGTGTAGCAGTGCTTATTATGTTATTTCAATCATAAGAATATAAATAAGAGCTACTATTCTGTTGAACTCTTTTGAATGGAACATCAGATGATATCCACTCTACCTGTACTGGCATCTCAAAATAAAAAAAAAAAATAAAAAATCACCCTTAGTGTTTGTCTGAATACTGGTAGCTTATTGTCTTTATTTTTTATCCAGCTTCATTCAATGAGTTATTATGTTGACCTACAAAGTTCAGTCACTGTTTCACAGTAACACTGCAACAATACAGTTTTGTCCTCACTGGTAGGTGAATTGAAACAGACATTTAAAAGAAATCCTTTTCCAAGTGACTTGTTCCCTTTTTTTTTCACAGACTACTTCAATAACTCACATTCAGTTAATAGTTTCCATGAACTTTCACAACACTAAAGGCCCACAGTTCATTTCAACACATTTCAGGCCTTTGTGCATAAGGAAATCTAAAAATATCAGGTTTAACGATGTGCAGGCATCCTGCTCTGGAACCTTGAACACATCCCATCCTCTTCCTGTAAATGTTGTAGGTTTATCATTCAGCGCGGTGAATGAAGCGGCTCATTTTCACACCAGATACGTTGATTCCCCGCAGCAGACAGAACAAAGTGTGACTAATAATATTAATGGAGACCCAATATGCTTTCAGGTGTGCCAGTAAGCGCGACCGGTGAGTCACCGCGCACAATGCCGGGACCTGACACTGGAAAACCACATGGAGTGAAGCTGCTTTTGATGCTGTTAGTTACACCTGTGTTTAACAAGTTACCACATCCTCTGTGGGGAAGGGCTTGTAACACTTCTCATCAAGAAATTTGCACCATGAAATTTGCCTTGTATCTGGGGGTAAACACTGTAATTGCTCCCTGCAATCCACTCGTGACATTCAGACGGAAGATTTGTGCGAGTGCTCGATTATATGTGAATTTTTCATATTTATTCGCCTCGCCTCTAAGTGTTTTTCCTCTTCGGAGTTGGAAAATGCAGAGCACGTGGTTCTCCCCGGAGTCCAAATGAAGCGTTCGGAGAATGGCTTAAAAAACACTTGTAGCTGGTTATAAGTGGACATTTACTTGATGAAAATGAAAAGCACTTTAGAGAATTCCCTTAACTTCATAAAGGTTTTCAAACATTAATAAATGTGAAAATTTCCCCCCATTCTTATAAGAAATGACATGGCGGTGATTCTTTTCTACTCTTGGACTGTAATTCCAGTAATTTGGAAATGAAGGGTGTAGTGTTTAGAAATATCACTGTATTTTTGATAGCAAACAATATTGTACAGTATATGATAGGCTTGAACCCATCCATCCATCCATCCATCCATCCATCCATCCATCCAACTGAATGTCCTCCACAGTTCTCCCAGTTGCTGTGGCACCAGTTGCAGTAAACCAACAGCTCCAGAAACCCATTTCACACTGCAGTGCATGTTATTCTTCTGGCTTTTTGCAAGAAATGTTTCACATATGCCTGGCATTAATGTTGATTATTTATAAAAGAGGAGCAGATAAACACAAGAAAATGTATACATGCAAACATATGGTCTTGGATTTGCTTTAGAATGCAGTTCACCATTATTCCTCATAATTATGATCAAATATTTGACTCTTAACATGTGATTGCAGCGTCCCAAATCCCTCCCTTGTGATATTGTGGAGCCTAACCTGTGGGTCAAGTGGCACATCAGTCCGCACAGTCTCCCTCTGTGCGTTCATATCTGTAAAGTCGGCCGTAATGAAAAGACACATAAATAGTGTAACCCAACAATTTAGCGGCAGTAATTTGTGCAGCATGATCACTAACTGGTGTTTCTTTATTTACCTACGCAAACACAATAGCTGTGTTCGGCAGTTAGCAAACCCCTGAGTTCAATTAATGAAACAATTTGCATTTTAATAGGCAATTGAAATGTACTTAGTTAAGCAAAGAGCCGTCGGAAAATAGCGATTACCCATTCAACCCCCACCTTTGAATCAACAAATTATAGCAAACAAAAAACATTAATTCAGCTGCGGATGCGTCTGACAGATGTGTAACCATCTGTCCTTATTGACTTTACCTCTCTCGAAATGAACAGAGTTTCAAATTCGGCTTGCAGTTCCAAGAAAAATACAATATTTCTCTCTGAGGATGCACTGATATCGCTTTCCTTTGATTCAGTTGATTTCAAATCAGAGGGTCCAAAAACCCCTGGAAAAGTCTTTATGCAGGGCCGGCAATCAATGTTGTTGCTGAGAGAATGTAATTAATTTATTGACTGAGGTCTGGAGGAGAGTCACAGTTGGACAGAATGACAGACAAAATCAAGGTAAAGCCTTTTGACAACCTGTTTATGAGGTGTCAGTTTGGATTTGGATCAAGGCTGGTTGGGGCTCCACAAGGGCAAGCGCTGGCCGATTTTTATATTTCTCTGTGTGTGTGTGTGTGTGTGTGTGTGTGTGTGTGTGTGTGTGTGTGTGTGTGTGTGTGTGTGTGTCTGCCTCCCGCTTCGGCCGCATGCTGGCTTTCTGTGGAAGACCTGGACTCCTGCTGCTGTTCATGCAGAATAAAGATCAATCCGGTCTGGAAAAGGCTAATAACTTCATCGGAAGTGAAACGGAGTCAAAACACGTCTGCGGATTTGAAACGTACACCGCTTTACTCCAACAACAAGACACTAGACTCATGGCATCCTAAAGGAATTCAATATCCCTGAAACTGCTATGAGGAAGCACTGTTAATGTCTCCTGAACAATTGAAGAGGAAATATGATTTACTCAGTGCAACTTTATGGTTCTCTTAAGAATCTTTAGAAAAACTTAGTTTAGTTGATTGATTGTTGCAATCCAGACAAATGTAGAAATGTTGCTTCATGATGGTATTCTGGTGATGACCGTGATGAAGAAGGGATGCCCTGCTTTTGAGGAGTCTCTCGGAGCGGGACCCACCCAGGAGGGGATCACAGGCCGATGTATCGGGATCGCATACATTTGATTTAAATTCTGACCCATGTTCTTTCCTGTGAGGAGATCTGCTCTGACCACTGCTCGAGAGAAAGTTTTGGAAAAGTTTACACAGAGCTTAGCTGGTAATGGAGGTAGATCAGGGGTGTCAAACACGTTTTTGTTTCAGGAGCCGAGTGCAGCTCGGTTTCATCTCGAGCGAGCTGGACCGTTAAAATAGCGCCGTGAAAACATTTCAACTTAAACTTTAAAGTTTTTCTTTGTTGTGGGGGCATTGTGGAGTATATGTGATGAGAATATTGTCACAAAGACAAACAGTTATTATTAAAAATTACTGCAATCTCAACAATCAGTCAATTTTAATGATACCTTCTGGTGCAGAAACCCTCCTATGGCTGTCGTGTAATGCATGTTTTTATAAACCCACCCTGACAGCACGGCTTTGAGGCGAATGCTGGTTTGATATCTTTCCTGGCAGCACCACTAATATCTCAGCTCGGGTCTCAGTGTTGTTTTGTGTCAGTTACTCTGAAGAAATAAAAGAAAACAAAAAAAGTCTGTTTTCTCTGGAATTTTCTTGTGGATTGGAGCCTCTTGTGGGCTGCTTTTGGCCCGTCCTTGGTTTGTCAGATTTATGTGAAACCTACTGCTGTATATATGATCCAGGTTTCTTCATTCTAATTTTCTCCATCATCTGCATTTAACGCCACAGAAACAGTATAAAATAACATTTAAATCGCCAGGTTTGTTCGAGATGTGGAATTAAAATGGGAATTTCTATTTGCAATAAAAATCAGTGCAATTGATTTATGAGGAAAAGCCTCATCGGTAGATGGTTTGCAGACATTTCCTATTTCATTCATTCACAGAATTGCACCTATATGCTGACATATTGAGGCAGATTCTTTAAGCGTGTTTCCTCTTTTATCAGCAGGTTTGTATCTTTTTGGTTGTGGGTCAGGAGCACTCTGTTGTCATTATTGAATTAATTCCTCATTCATAGTCTTGTAGTTTAATTTTACTCATTGTCCTGAATCTAGATCTGAATTCATGAATGAATACTATTTCACAGCAATTGTGGTTCTTCATAGTGAAATGGAGTAAAAATATTATATTACCATATACTGTATATCATATAAATACATAAATATTACTAAAAAAATAAAAGTAATTGTTTTTCCAATTGAATCATGTATTGGAATCTTTAATTGGATAAACAACAGTATATACAGTATATTTGCACTATCCTTGAAAAACTGCACATAGTTTCATGCTTGTAGACAGAAATCCTTTTTTTCTGCACCCACTGACTCAAACAGACTTTATCCAACTTTGGCTGTTGCTAAAATAACAAATAAAGAAGAATTTATGGGGATGGAGCCCAACTAGCTGACACAGAGTAGCTGCTTGACTTTTCCTTCATTGAGGTAATTTGCCCCACACGCCGTCACTTTTCGCTAATAAGCTGACAGTAAGTGTTAATAAACTGCCTCATGATGCACATCTCTGGATTCATCCATAGAATAAAACAGATTCTATCAAAGTTTTGAAACAAAAACTACAAGTCTCTTGCAGTCATTCCACTATTTTTACGTCTGTCACAACCAATTACGCCAAAAAGCCAGAAACTTTGTTCCCTTTAAGGACAAAAAAACCCCTTTTCTCGAAGGTCGTTATTGGCTTTTCTTTTGGGTCTCCTCCTAAATGCCGAATCATGACTCCCATGTGACTCAGAGGCTTTCCGAGGGGACACTGACTGCACACATTAATATTCAAGTGTTCCTGCGATGCCACTCTTGTTTTTGTGTTTGCCTCTGTGCCTCTTCCTCGCTCTCCCTCCCTCCCTCTCCTCCTCTTCCCTCACCTCATCTCTCATTCTCCTTTTTTTAGTTACAAATGCTAAGTCAGCGAGATTATTCGCACGGTCCCTTTTTAAACGAAAGCCTGCTTCATTCCCTGTGACACGTCATTTGTTTTGTTTTTGTGGAGTTGCACAAATGCTGATGCTCTACTTCTGGGCCCAGCGACCCAATCGCGGCAGTCTTGGAAAGTGCCTGCTCAGAATGCCCGGTGTGTCGCCTTAATTAAGGTTTTAATGAATTCTTCATTTAGGTCATGTGTAAATTCCAGCAATGTGTGGATTGAGCTGTGCCTGCTGGCCAATATCTGTTGAGTTCTTTCAGGAATAAGATGAAATCTTCGCAGACATTATTTAGAACGTATCAAGTGGATTTAATCACGTCAGGAAAAAATGCCTATGTGCCTGTATATAGCTACCGTGTTTGAGGGGGATTTAGCTGCGATGGAAGAGGAAAGCGTGATCTGATTTGCCACGAGCACTGAGAACACCTGCACAAGCAGCTGGCCTTGTGTAAGTGAAGTCAATTGAGTTTCACCTGTCCCATCTCATCCATAACTCCCCGACTGATAGCTCCAGCTCCAGCCGGCTGCTCGGCCCGCTTCCTCACTCCGGAAGATATTTGGTATTCCGATGGTTCAGAGCATTTCCCGGGGCTGTTTGCGGTTCTCCACTGAATCCAAAAACCCTCTCCGCTCTCCTCCCACGGGGGGAGGTCAGAGGTCGGCCTTGTCTGCAAAACAAGCCTCCACGGTGTTGGCTAAGGCTCTGAATCTGGCTCTCCAACACTTCAGCAGAGCAGATGTTTGTAGATGGGAGTTTGGACACGTTTACAGGGTTGTTCTCGCTTCACGACAGCCTGAACTGACTGATTCAGTCTAAGCCTGCTTCCACCGATGAAAACCACTGCTGTCCGCATGCACAGACCGATAGCATCGCATATCACATCCCATAGCACAACTACTTACCCACATCTGCACAGTATCGGAGTTTCCACCATCTTCAAAAACAAACACCCAAAACCAACAATGCAGCATCATGTAAACGGGGCCTTCGTTCAAACTTGTCCAAGAGGAGTCTGAAGGTCCTGAAAAAGGCAGACAGAAGGATAAAAGTCTATCTCAACCTAACAACTGTGCAAATACCCCCAAACTTTTAAATTAAAACTGAGGATCAACGTTCAGAGCTGGCCGCGTTATTAAAGCTCTGATGATATATTAAATCCACATGTTGGACTACTCCGAGGAATCTATAAATCTATTCTTTCCAGCCGACTTTTCATCACTCATCATAACTGATTAGTAGCGGTAAGGACGTCATTACTGATGACAAATCAGAGAAATTAAGACATCGCTGTGCCTCACTAATCATAACAGTCAGTCTGGCTCCTTTTCAGCACAGAAAGCAAGTCAGTTCTTCACGAACTGGGCAAATTCCTTCACTGCTAATAGAGACTACAAGCAGCTCAGGCAAACAGCTTAGCCTTGTCTTCATAACTACAAATATATGATTTTTTTTTTTTGTTCATTTCAATCCGATTTCACCCTCTAAGCTCAAAAGATAATGAACTTTGACCTTCTCTTCAAACACAAAATCTCAGAATGTGGGAATCCGATTCTGTTTTTCTCCATAAAGTCACACCATGAAAAAACACAACACATCAAACCACACTTGAGACACAAAGAAAAATAAAATCACAAAAAACTCATCAACGCCTCCGTTTCACCGCTCACGCAAACAGCTGCTGTACAAGACATTTCTGTAAGTCTTCCTGTTTTGCCCTTGGTTTTCTGAATCATCTGTACATGAGCAGAAGGCTCTCCAAGAGGATGAGAACGATAAAAAATTTTTTTGACTGTCTGTCCTGTAAGTTTGTTCTATGGAAGAGATTCGTGTCCTCTGTTGTGTTTGATGTTTTTTTTCTTGTGGTATTTTTCACTCTCTCTTGTTCCAGGTTCCTCGGCTTTCCCTCCTCATGTGTCTGATTGCTGTTCTCCTCCCTGATGTCTTTCACCTGTACCTGATTGTGTGATCATCTTCCCCTGGTGGCCGTCCTTCAGTGTGTGTGTGTGTGTGTGTGTTCGTCTGTCTCTCTGTGTTCGTCCTGTGATGAACTGGTGATCTTCTGTCCGGCCTCTATCCTGCTCTCATCTATCGGAATCTGGGATTGGCTCCAGTGACCCTGCACAGGAGTAAACTACACAGAAGATGGACGGATGGATGAGCTATTGAGCCCATGAATGAAGTGCTATTCCTTGAACATTTCTCAAACATTTGTTTAATTTTTCAGATTTCAGTGAAAGTGTAAGGTATGTCATCAGAAATGGTTGCATTGTATTTACATGTTTGCATGTCGTAGTTTTTTTTAGATTTGTTACTGCGGCTATTGGTCAGATGCACCAGTATTTCCTCGTAAGATGCTATTCAGTAACTCCTGTAACTTATATGTCAAGCTTGACTTTCATACACACCTATAGTGCATGCTCACACACCAGCTGTTTGACCTGTTGTCTTCTCACCAGAAAGATGTTATGAGTAAGATGACTGCAATTGCAGGGGGGTGGACAGCTGTGACAGCACCGAGGTGGACAATACCTCTAATTTATTGAGCAACAAACAAGGAAAACATGACTGAAAACTACTGCAAACAAGCCGAGCCTTGTTCCATTTGTGACATTTTTCTTTGAAGTTCTCTCTGGGGTGGTTTTTAGCAGCTTTGCTGCAGGCTTTGTAGTAGACTAATATTTTAATAAGTCCCAGAAAGCTTACATCCTCCTGATTGGGAGCGGGATCTGCGTTCACATGAGGAAATGAAAGCCTTTCCTCTATGCTAATATAATTTACGGAGTAGGTTAAGAAAAATGTCCACAGGTGAACAAACACGGTGCATTTGTCAGTAAAGATGGATAACTATTAACTAAACCGTTCTTCCACAATAAAGAAAATTAATGGGAATCAGTCGTGTGTAGAGAGACATGCCAGTGATAGTTTAATCACATGATCCCGATAGTGCCATGTCAGTATTTCACTCTAATTTAATTATTAGGTTGATTGTAATATTTCAGATTTGATAGAATGAATTATACATACAGTATTATCAAAGTTTAATCTCTTAAATCTTTTCAGCGCTTGTTATATTTTCTGGTTTTGTGCAAAATTTTTATTCATGTTCTGTCTAAAGTAAACTAAACGTGCTTTATTGGTCCCCTTGGTGGAAATCCATGTGAACCCATCCTATTTCCAGGATGCAGTGGGCAGCCCAGAGCACTGCGTGGAGCTGCTGGGGGTCAAGCGTCTTGCTCATCAACTTCTGATGCCAAATCCAATCCAATACTGCTCTGGTATTATTGAGGCTGATAGAGCTTTAATTCTCCACTGAACTGCTTCATGTTTTCCGGACTCGTTCCTTCAGGTGTTGCAAAACCGTCCACTGTGTCATTTGTTCTCGGTTTGCTCCGGAATGTCTTGCCTGCCTGACATGTCTCATTCAGCCGACTTTGTCCAGGGTTTCTGACCTTTGCCTAGTTTTGGTAATGTCTCCGCTCAGTTTATTTACTTATTGGACTTTAGGAAGACTCCAGAGAAGATGACAAACACAAAGTTGAGTAGCAGGAGCACTCTGTGAGCCATTCTTCCAGCACTCATCTCGGGCTTGATTCACTGTGTGGCGTTGGGAGGCGTTACATCACGCTCCGCTTTGATATCGCCAAGGTTGGCTCTGGGGTAAAATAACACTGTGGATGGCTGAGTTCCACGGCTGTAAATCTATCCTTAATTCCCTTCCTCTCTCACTCCAGTTGTCTGCCGGTGAAGCTGAGATGATAGTTGACAATTTAATTGAAGAACTGCTCGGGGAAAAGAATAGGAATTAGATCCGCCTGCTTCTGCGCTTTGTTTTTCCACTAAATGTCTTTGCGCACACCCCCAGACAACCTTTGTGTTCCTTGGACCTCTGATTGGGAGCCTATCAGATTGTCCTTTAGGGTCCCTCCTACAAGCGAGTGGGGGAATTGCTTGAGACAACTTATCAGGCCTCAAATGATGCCTATAATGGCGGATTAGCCGTTGACACGGCCTTTCATGAGCGCGGCAGAGGCGACTGGCATTGTATTTAATGAAAGATTCTATCTGCAGCAACTGCTGTGACGTGAAAGACTTTAAGAAGCGGCCCGTCAAACCGCGTCTATCTTTTTGTGGCGTGTGATTTAACGTCTTGATGGGCGAGCGCCGCCGCTTATTGCTGTCTGCATGTTTTACAGAGTTGACGTGAAGAGCCACGTTTGACATTGGCTTTAAAGCTGCAGATCTTTATGGGATCTTCAGTAATTGAGTGTAAAATGGTGATCATAACACTATAATATTGAGCACATGTAGATAAATCACGCTGCTCTCACAATACCTCACAGCTGCTAACAGTAGCTGTGCTGGACAACTCGCTGCCTTCGATATCTGCCTTTCATACTCCACCTACTGCTGTGAAATAGCCTACATTCAGGGAGCAGTGGTAGCTGACAGCAAGGTCTTCTGCGCGCCATTAAAGGATTTACTCAAGACGGAAGAATAGCATCTGCAAATCTGAGACGAGTAAAAAGACTGAGGGCAAAGTCAATCTGCTCTCAACCACAACAAGAGGAAATCTCATGGAGCAAAAACCGAAGATATTTCCAGTTAACATTTCTTCCCCACTGCTGTCGAGCATTCCGTTTTGGCACCATGCTTAAAGGAAAAAAATGTGACATTTTCAAAAGTTCAAACATTCACTTTCTTGCCTGGATTCTGTGCTGCATCCATGGTAACCTGACAGAGACGAGAAACCGGGAGCGTCCTGTGTTTTGCCACATGACAGCTCACTCATAGAACTGACATATTCTACAACTTATGTAAACTTACAGCTTCATTTTTTCAGCTCTGTCAAAAAGAATTCACTGTTAAACAGAAGGAAGGTACGTTTAAAAGACCAAATATTGATATTATTTATTGGATGGCTGACGGATTCATGTCTCAGGCCCCATTTACAGGACGAAAATGGATCATTTTCATGAATTGGTTTCAGAAAAGTTTCACGATTACATGGCAACGATTTGAAAATAATGCCCACTGTCACGAAAATGCTGTAAAAAATTAGTATGCCAGGCCACGGGTAGAGCCTGTTGGTTGTTTTTTTTGTCATGAAACATCAATCATTTGCACAACAAGCTACAAAGTCCCAGGAGAAAATGGAGTGGGAGTCATGACAGTCTGGAGCCAAACATTGTTTCTGAAGTTGTTGTGCATCTAAGTGCAGAAGAACGTACCAGTACTTTCAGCAGTAATGGCTGATAATTCATTATCATGGAACTAGTAGATAAATTGGAGTCACTGAAGTGGTTGTAAAGCTGCTTGCTGAGCTGCGACCTCTGACTTCGCAGACCTTAGACCTGTAGCATCAATCTGAATCTACTGTTTTCAGTAGAGAGAAGCTCTTTTTTTTATTATTTTACTAATGCTGTTATTTTACATTGTCAAATATTACAGCTACATGCACAAAATAACCCAAGGCAAGAAAAAAACATTCAGAAATATCTGCATTTATTTTTGTTTCTTCCAAAACAACAATTTTACACTGAAACTATGAAATACTGGTGACTCTGTCTTGTTAAGTTGTTTTTAACAGAATATTATTAAGAGTGTTCAATTGAATAATTTCTTCATTTTTTTGCAATGATGCAGCGACAAAATATAGTTCTCTTTTTTTTTAAGTTTTATTGTTTTTTCTTGATTTTCTGGTAGACTCACAATAAAGTTGTTAAGTTCAAAATAACCATGTTGAAGCAACATCACATTGGGTGAGTGGAGCCATTTTAATGTCTGCTGTTATTGTCCGTCATATTTAGGATGTTAAGATGGATTCTTTTTAACCCATTTACTGATTTAAAAAGTAAAAAGTAAAGACCTGTCATGTAACAACAGGTCCTTGCGCTGTGGTCATTAGTGAAAAATGTAAGAATTTTTGTTTTTTAGGACTTGTTTTACATTTTTCGTGATAACAGTCTGTCCCTGATCTCTGGAGCGTTTACCATGCAAAACACTGTGCATTACAAACTACACGTAATTTATATATATACTGTATGTTAGCACACAAGCAGAGAAGCTGTTTGCTTGTTGCTTATTATGCTAAATTAGCTTCAATGTTGGAGTTCTACATTCGTCAGTGAATCACACAGGGCAAAGTGTTTTCAACTAAACTTTTAATGACTCCTGGATATTCTCTTAGTCTTTCCTTGTAGGCCAGATGTGCATTTGTCTCACTGGTTTCATGCCAAGATGCGCCGCTCAGCCCCGAGGTGCGCTTTACAGATGGCGCGCTCATTGTGGTCCGGGGGAACATTTCATTTGACACCTAGACATTGTACTCAGGTTGCAATGGGATGGAGCTTGACATTTTATTTTCCTTGTACAATGTCAGGAAGTGCCCCCTGCCAGAAGGCCCCGCCGACTGCAGAACCATCTCTGCAGGCCTTTACGTCCTTCGTGAAGATGTCTCACTCCTCTCCTATTGCCGCCGTTCTCTCCGTCCCAGTTGCTGGCAATTACCTGTAGAGCCTGGCGGCCGAGGTCCACACAGGGGTGTCTTAATGTTTCATTGCAGACCCTCTAGTCGAATTTAAGGAGGAATAAAATCACTTAGGATGAATGGGAAGGTGAAATTCCACCTGGATTTTGCAGAAATTATTGATAAACATCACAAAGGACATATTTTTTAGCTTATTTATGCAGAGTCAACTCCTGCCCTTCAGGTTCACACATTGTTCTGAGCAAAGATGTCGGTTTGCCAACACGTCAGCACTGAAGCACAGATTTGTGGGACACAGTATTGCAGCGGTTGTTAATCAGGCGTCTGGTGTTAACACCAAACATGGTTTGGTGTTAACACCTGTATCCAGTGGCGTGGTGCCGGATCACGCCCATATCCTAACAGTGTCAGGAACTGTACTGTGTTGATTGTTGAATTTTATTCACAGCATTTGAGTGACAAAAGTTTCAGGAAATTACAGCGACAGTAGCTCAGATGGTAGAGTGGGTTGTCTCATAATCGGAATGTTGGCGGTTCGATCCCTGCTCCCACAGGCGTAAAACTGTTGTTGTGTCCTTGGGCAAGACACTTCACCCACCTTGCCTAAGTATGAAAGTAGTGTGAGAGGTGGTGGTTGGAGGGGCTGATGGTGCAGATTGGCAGCCTTACTTCTGTCAGTCTGCCCCAGGAAGCTGTGGCTACAGTAGTAGCTTACCACCACCCAGTATGGAACAAATGAATAATGTAAAGTGTTTTGAGTGTCCAGAAAATTGCTATATAAAACCAATGCCTTATTATTAAAGAAAACTAGACTTAAGACAAATGTAATTCAGATGTGCAAACAGGTCCTTAAATTCTTTAATCAATGTCTATGAGTGCTGTGCAAGGTCTTTGACCTCCTTTGGGAGCAATTCAGGGTTCATTGTCTCGCTCAAGGACACTTTGACCAGTCTTGTGATGGAAGCTGAAATACTCTGATCTACTGAGCCTAAATCACAAACTGTAAAATTAAGTTTGATTGTTGGGATGCTCGAGTGTTTGTTGTAAACAAAGTCAAAGTTTTGATTCATTTTTTATTCCCGCTGTAGTCTGATCATTGTCCGCTGTCGAGCTATAGGGCCTTGAAAACACAGTCAGTGACTCACGATCAGTCACTACTTTTAAATCACATTTTTAAGACTTGCCTTGATGTAGTTTAATTTCATATATGTATCAGAGCTGTTGGAGTGGCTCATCTCTCCATCAGGATGTTGGTTTGATTCCCCATCGCCATGTCTTTGAGCAAGACAGACAGTGAACCCCAAACTGCTCCTGATGGATGGACTGAACTCCTTGCACGGCAGCTTCCTCCTTCCCTGTGTGGTTGGGTGAAAGTGATTAACGATGTAAAGCACTTTGGGAGCCGCTAGAGCACTTGTTTCTTGAGTGAAGAAAAAAAAAAAGTTGTCTTTTTCTTGCTCAAAACTGTCAGTGTCTGCTGGCTTAATCCTAATTTCTTATTCCTGACCTGATAATATGCAGTGTATGTGCGGTGTTTGTAGATCATATGAAAAATACACATTTTTACACGTCTGTCACATTGACTTTCTTCTCTTCAGTCCTTCCATCACTCAATTTTAGTTTTGATAAATCACACATATATGAATAATAACTACAGTTTTCTTTCTTTTTCTTTTTCTTTTTCTTTTTGTGATGCATTTTCTTTCCTTAAATCAAAGGCACAATGATTTTTTTTTCCTCCCTGGTATGTGATTGACAGCACCGATGGTCCTGATAAACACATTTTACTCACGGCCCCGATTCTGCCGGGGGCACTCCTGTTAAATTTAATCAAACAATCTGCCACATCAGCATTGTTTCAGAAAGCTCGCGCTGCGACTCCCACCTACGCCCTCCCCCTGCTCCTCCTGGTCTCCTCAGCTCCTTCAGTGACACACTCATCAGTCCCTCTTTCGGCGCGTGTGATAGAAATGTGCCAACATTAGACAGCGTCACTTTCCCCGGGACCTAATCCCTGCCTCGCCAAAAGCTGTTTATATAATTACCCATTCTCTCTAAAAGATGGGATGAGGGAGCCCTGCGCCTGTGTGCATGAAAGAGAGGTGGTGGTGGTGGTGGTGGTGGAGGAGGAGGGGGGACTTGGCTTAAACAGAGGAGTTAAATATACGGTATCAGACAAACAGACAGCTGGCAGCCAGGGACCAAAGTTAATGGTATTTTATGCCACTGGGTATCTGGGAATGCAGTGAGAGTGAAAAAGGGGAAAGAAAACAAAGCGTAACTGCTGAACATAATTCAATAATGTAGCATAATAAATATTGGAGGGGAGTTATTCTGTCACCGCTCAAACAGTGGATGGAACATTATTATACTATCGATGATGAATATGCTTTGGTGAATAGATAGGAAAACGATGATTGAAATTTATGTTAACTTGTGAAATCCAATTTAAAAAGCTATTTTGCAGTGATTTTGCTTCACAATATATAAATCAATAGTTGCAGCATAAACGTGGTTTTACTAAGATGTATGACTTTGGGTCCATTTTACTTATAATCCAAAATGATGCCGCTATCATTTTGAAAATACAATACTTCTTTCATATTATTATTTATAACTTTGAGGTCAGTTCGGTTTTGCTTCACAGTTTTTAAAGAGCCGCTATATGTTTGATTTATAAGATTTAACCCGACAGCAAAGGGCGCCGTTATCATTATTGGTAGAAAATCGAAAAATGTTTTTGAAATTCCACCTTCACGGGGCTACTCACACGATGCCACGATGAAAGGAAAACATGGAGTCGTTTGAGTTCCTGTGTCATGTTGTTAATAGAAACTTTTAAATGTATTCTCCAATCACACACTGGAGAGATGAGAGGAAATGAAAAGCAGCGGCTCCTCATAAAGGGTTCAGCTTGACCTTGAAATGGTAAAATCACTATTCAAGCTCATTACCGTCTACCCCCAGGCCACCACACAGAAATATTCATCAAATGGCACTGCATTAAACTGCACAGCTTACCAGGAAGTTATTGAAAGAATAATGGCATCAAGGAAATAAAGTTTCAGTTTTCAGAAGAGTTGATCATAACAACGGGATTATGTTGTGTGAAGTGACAAATTAGAAAAAATATATCTATGTTTTGGGTTAATGAGGTAAAAATAAGGTGCTTTGACACTGGCACAAATTATTGGAAGTCTTAACATCCATTGGTGATTCGCTGCATGTGTGAAATACACCCCAGCGAGGACTTTGAGTGGAAATGGAAGAATGGAAAGACTTTAGAAAGTGGTGCCATGGAAGCAGAACCTTGATGATCATGATAGAGTCTTCACATGCATCAGTCTGACCCTGGATCTGCTCTAAACACCATTTATTCACGCTGCGTCTGCATTATAGTTTAAGGCGGTTGTGCACTTTTCCAGTTTCCTTGTCAGTTTTGGTTATTTTACCTTGACACCATGCACGCTGGGAACACAACACTACAGGTGGTTTGACATTACAAGGAGGAAACCTCTCAAGTTGTGTGACCATTTTGATTAATGGAGACATTGGTTCATCGGTTATCTGTAGTCTCTTAATATCAATGGGCCTTTTTTATTCAGTCTTCTGTATGAGCTTAAAAAAGTGACTTTGATTATTGTTATTAGGTGTGGAGATGGATTGACTTTCTCTTTGTGTTAAGTTTAGAAGGATTTTATACTGTATGGGTGTAAAACCTGGTGATGGTTCCATAGCTATGTGTTAAAGTACTTTACATAAATGTGTTTGTAGAATAATTTGACAGCATTTTGGCCACACTGGTTACATTGGAGAAGAATCTACTTCATTCCTTAAGCTGAGTTCCAAAACCTTGTGAAGTCCATGTCAATGCCAATGTGTTGAAGCAGTTCTGGCAACATTTGATGTTGGTGTTGCTTTCAAGTTTTCCCTGTGTTGTTACCAGTCTCCATGCATCCCTGTTCATTCATTCATCCACTCATCCATCCATCCAGCAATGCTCTTCAACACTATTTAGCCACCTTCGGATTGTGCACTAACCCTGTATGTACGGGTTCTATAAAGTAAATGATTTGTTGACCTTGCTGATCCTCTTCCTTTGATCTTCGATGCACGGACATGTCACTTTCCAGCTTGTTCAATGCATTAGCATGTAGAAATCCACCTGAGCGCCGCCAGTCATGGCAGCTCACCATCTTCACGCTGCACAAGCGGCTCAAAGCGCATCCGAACCGCCCTGCTGTTGGGACTGATGAAACGGGATGCAAGTCTGACTATATAGAGAAAGCTGAAAGGTTTCAGAAAACTTCCAGTTTCGAGAAAACCAGGTGCTTTTGTATTGGCGGTAACGTGACCTTTCTTCGGCCACTGCCCTCGGGCCAACAGTGTTTTCAAGTAATACCGATTTTTACCAGAGCTTAGAATGATTTTGGTTCCAATTCAAGATCTATTTGGGACTCCCCATTTCTTTAGTGGAACTTAATGTTGTTAAATATATAGATTATTATATTATATTATATTAGTATGGAAGGCGATGGTGTCAAAAGGATAATATTGTGCTGATCAATGTGATTATTTACATCTAAGAAGCAAAATTATATTTTCCATCATAATGCATACAGTTGAAGCACATTTGCATTCCTGTGAAATGGATTCTTACTTAAGGGATCTTAATCCGCAGCGCTGAACACATGGTCTTCCAGTCTCCCAAAGAAATGTCATGATCACACAACACCAAACTCCAGATTGCACCAGGGCTTGATGTGGACCTAATCAAAGTGACCGAAAGTGGCCAGGCAAACAAACACCGCCTTTTGATGTAAGGCCGGCGTTCTCTTTCAGCGTCAGCTATTGAGATTAAGGCGAACGAGATTGCTTTCATGCCTTTGCAAATATCTTCATGTTAGGAAATTAATTTTCCCTTGGCCCGAGATGCAATGAATAATAAATTGGCAGAAAAGTTACCCCATCTCTTAGGATGATTTGGAAGCAATGAAACTCTTGAGGAAAAAAACTTTAGGAGCATAAAGTCTTAATGACTGAATGTCTGCAAATAGTGATTTTTAAGGAAAAATTTTCAAGCCGAGGCTGAAAGGTGCTGTTATTACCTGATGAATTGTGCGTGAAAAACTACAAAGTGCTCAGTCACTCTATACAAAAAACGCACTGCCTTCTAGAAATACTGCTGCTTTCAACGAGATTTGCTCCAGGCTACAAGTGCAAAATATAAAACAGTGTAAATATCCCTTTAATTATGTTTCTTTTTTTCCTCAGGATGAAGCAAATTATCCTGTGAATCATTTCATGCTATATCCGAGCTGGATTATGGAAGCCCTCGTAGACTTGTTAAGTAGGTCCGGTGGTCAAAATGGATTTCACATTTTAATGGGCTTATAAAACCACTGGGCAGTTTGTTTTCCCACTGTAACACTCTCGCTGTATGTGCTAACTGGGATGCCTCTTTAACATCTTTTTTTTTTTTTTTTTTTTTTTGAATGGTGTGTAATTACCATTAATTAGCTCCAAAAAAAAAAAAAAAAAGTGATCTCTTGTGTCTGTTGTCTGACGCTCCTATTAGCCTCGTTTCAGAACAATGGAGAGAGTGCAGCTATTGTGTGAGCAGGCAGAGGACAGGACGGAGGGTATTATACGTTCCACGAAACATAAATCTCTGCTTTCTCTGCTGCACCGATGAAGTGAAAACAAATGATGACTTTGTTAACGTTAATAACAAAAGTCTTTTTTTTTCATGCAGTTATTTGCTGAGCATTAAAAAACAGACCACAGATGGAAACAAAGGCACTGCGACTAGTAAATAAAAGAAAAACCAATAGGTTTTTTTTTTTCCATTTATTTGAGGTATTAGATATAATTTCACTTGTTTTGCTTCTGATTTTTCTACTTTCTGTGACAGGGAACCTAATTTTCTTCTCTGTGGGTTATTGAAAAGAAAGAATGAAAGCTTTGGCTGGAGTGAGATGTAGCGTTGCATCTTTTCAAGTTTAAGAAGCTTTGCCGTGTCAGCAAAAGTGAGTTCGGCTTTGGAATATATATTTTGGTAACACTTTACTTGAAGCCCCTCTTTATAACACATTATAAGTAGTTATAAACACTAATACATGATCACAATGCTTTATAACTCACTACACAGCAGTATACAGCATAGGATTAAGGTTAGGGTTAGGGTTAGGGTTAGGGTTAGGGTTTGGGTTTGGTCCTGGCATTGTGATCATCTATGAATGTTTATAACTACAGCTACACATGTTATAATGGCATTATAATGCTTTATGAATGTACTTATAATGTGTTATGCAGGGGGGCTTCAAGTAAAGTGTTACCTATATTTTTTCTGGCTTGAAAAGAGCCAATGTTTTCATTCACTGGCTTTTTCTTGGTCACTTCTATAGAATATCTTTTCAAAAAAGAAAATTCAGTTTGAATCCCTTGTCCTTGAATGTTGTTTATACAACAAATCATGTCAGAACCATTACTCCTGTGTGTTGCTCTCTTTGTCCTCTGTCACTGTACCTTCCTGCAGGATCCCTGACGGTGAAACTGGAAGCTTTTGTTCGGAGCCTCCAACAACCGTCACATCAGCAGGAAGAGGATCACTTCTGTACCTGTTGCTCTCTGTCCCTGTCTCATGTTTTTCTCTGTTTCTGACCTTTAGCCCCACCTGGAACAGCAGAAAATATTCACCTGAAATGAACGTCACAGTTTCATTCAAGGCTCAACCTGGTCTGAGTGTAGTTAGCAGAAAAAAGTCATCTGTAAAATTCACCTTGTGGGGACTGAGATGACTTTGGGATATTCTGAATAATGTTTATCCACAATACTTTTTATGAATTTGATCTTCACCAAGCACCATGCTGCTGGGTGAGACTTGACAGTGCAACATCTGTGGCATCCATGAGCGCTCCAACCCCCCCAACACACACACACACACACACACACACACACACACACACACACACACACACACACACACACACACACCCCATCCTGCAGCGACCCCCTGTTAGACTGAGACCTTCTTTCCATCCAAATTACAACCACACCGCCATGTACTCCACCCTTTGTGATGTTTTGTTTTTTTTTTGTTTTTGTTTTGCAATGAAATTCATCTACCATTGGGTCCTGAATGGTAATTATAGCCAATATCACAGAAGACAGGTACAAGTAGATCACATACTTTCCTCAGTATGGCTGCTCCGACTGAAGTTATCACTCTCACATGTGTAAATATAACATGTAAAAAAAAATGTGTTAATTAAATGTCAAGACAGTAAATAGTAATCTAGAGTTATGTTAACTGATAGTTTCACTCATTAACTGCACATTTTGTCATCATCTGTATGTTTAATTTAATTTCTACTATGATTATGACTCTTATTTGGTGAAAGACAAAGCTGATTTTTGGAAATAACTCACATGAAAAGTATAATTTTATTTGGGCTGAAACTAAATAAAAAAAAGTGACGCTGGAAGCTTTTTTTCCTGGTAAATATGCTGTTTATTTGTAGAGTGTTCTCCCTGTTTGCTATCATCTTCTAGTCATGCTGGGCTAAAACCCATTGAAAATCTCAAGTGTGAATTACATGAACCCAGAGAACAGCGTAAGTGATTTTACAGAGCTAATGGAACAGGAAAAGATGGGCAAAGCTCCATGAAATGCAACATTTTAATCATTAGGCACATCTGTCCAGGGGAGACTGGAAAGGCTGAGATGAGTGAAATTGTATTAAAACAAACATTTAATCAGATGATACAGACTTGTAAAATGAAATGAAGATTGATTTATGTGAATGCTACAAAAGTAGACTGGAGTAGAATTTACATTTGTTGTCTGGTTTTTCTGGACAAAGTTAAACAGAAAGAGAAGTTTTCTAGGTTTTCTGGTGAAATCATAATGAATATTGGATTGAAAAAGGCAGCAAAATGACGTGATCCCAGATGTACAAAAACATAGTTTTTATGAGATGGTTACTCCATATTGTTAGTGAGCTATTTAGTTAAAATTTCATCTTGTTGCTGTCGGCTCTGCCACTGCGTGAGACGGCGCTGCCGTAAAGGCCTGAAGATCAATCAGAAGACAGAAGTCATGATACTGAATATACAACAAGCAACAGCAGTCGACTTGAAACGGAAAAGTTGTTCCAGCACCAGAGGAGCCCACATGCCTTGGAAGCACTGTCAATCAAAACACAGCAGCTTATTTCAAGAAAGCCAGCTTTTTAGTGAGTCTCAGAGAGCATTCACACAGATTATTGTGCACCGAATTGAAAATAATATGCTTTCACCTCGACTTTTTCTCTGCAGACAAAACACAGAAGTAAAAGGTTGGACTCATTGCAATTGTTGGGCTTTTCTCAGTAAAAGTGTCTTCAGATGACTGTGTTGAATTTGACGCGATAACAATGAAACTGAATTGAATTTTCACTTCTGTGTAATGCTCCCCAGCTATCAGAAGAAGTGGACTTTTTTTTTAATAATAGTAGCCAAGATCCAGTTCAGAAAATCAATGTGATTTATCATTTCAGTCGCAATTTAGTTTCAGAACAAAATCCAGTTAATTAAGTCTGGGGAATAATGGGTATTGAGCATCTGGGAATATCTGCGCATTCCTTCAAAGCTTTTACCAGGAAGTGGTGATTGAGATATTTCAGTCTGACTCAAAATGGGAAAGAGTGACATGAGCTGCGTTGCTGAAAATGGTGCTTCGCGAACAGAAAAAGGGAAGGTTTCTGTGGGGATTGGGAAAAATCAGAAAATCTGAAGACTTTCTCTCAGTAAGCAGCTTACACAGGATGGTAGAATGGCGATGGAAAGATTGGCCTGAAGGTTTAAGCTGGGCTAAGAAGGGAATTTCTAATCAACACCTAAGTGCTCAGTGTTATCAGGTCTAATAGAAAAACACCGCTGTAGCTGCTTATACATGGAAGTGGCAGGGTGTTAGCCCGCCACAATAACTTCTTATTCTAATGTCATGAATAACAATACCAAGAGGCAGGTCATTAGAGCTTGACACTGGACTGCAAATATTGAATAGCTAATAATTGCTGAGCGAGATCATTACAAAACTCACCAAGTGAATGGGAGCAGATAAGGTTTAGAATTACTGTACAATGAAGAAGCCTGACATCTGCCCGCTCTACGAAGGCAATTCATCAATCCTCTTCTAACAAAGTCTAATTGCGGTTGAAAATGACCCCGGCACTGGCAGATTGTTTATTGAGCAACTAATCTGCGCTCCTCCTTCTTTGCCTGAGGCAGGAGGAAAGGAGTGGGACCTGATCAATGTCCTGTCGCTGGCTTGAGTCTTTAAACCACACATACAGTATGCCGTACAGTCCAGAATACATTTACCATGTGCTGAAAGGGTTTACATTAATCAATCTCATTTACATGTGAGTGAAGGAGTGGCTATAGGGAAACAGGGGGGGGGGGGGGGGGGTGACATTGAAACAACCCAGGATATTCTGCTCGCAGTGTGAAGAAGCACCCAAAACGATTCTCTTTGAAGTTCCATTCCGGGTGTAAATTTCTGTCTTATCTGTGAATGAAATATTAACCTCCAGACCGTTGGCTAAGTGTTTCATAAATATTACATGGCGTAGAAGAAGTAATTGGTGTGTGCCCCGACCACCCCCCCACCACCCCCCGCCCCACATTTATAATGGTTGTCACCCTGGCCCAGAGAAAGCGAACAGCTGTGCAGAAAGCACATAGCAGAATCTCACACTTCCCCCTTCCTCTCTCTGCGTTATGCTTTATACGCTCCTAGAAGCACTCACTATCTGCTCCTTTGTAATTGTAGAGTCGTTTCCTAAAGAGCAACATATTGGTTTGTGGGGAGAAAATCATTACCTGTAATCTGACAGCTGCATAATTTGCCTATCATCCTTCTGAAATTGCACGGGGACTAATTTCATTCTTTGTTTTTAGTCACTTTATGACAGGAGGTGTCGGGATCTTTAAACGTGATAACTCATTTAGGGACCCAACAGATTCCGTTAGCGCTCAGACAAAGAGAGTGCTTCTAACCCGGCCCCCGGCGCTGCCGGCTCGGGTAATGCATCCTTGTCTCCTTGTCGCTGGCCCAGTGACTGCTTAATTCAATAGTGCGGATCAATATTTCTAATGTAAGGAGCGTCTCGGTTTTATCAAATCTGGAAAATCGTTCTTTTAACAGTGTTTCTCTACAGCCGAGTCTCAACCTCACTGACCTGAATGTAAAGGATGAGGTCTGAGAAGCACTGGAAAGCCGTGCACCTTATTATCCCTACCTATAAAAACTAACACACACTTGTTCTCCGACTCATAGCAGCCGTATGGATTATGGTCGTCCCCTGAATTTAGCCGCTGGTATTAAATAAATCACAACCAAAATCCAGTTTTTATTTATCAAGTTTATCCTCCCTTTCCCAGTGGCGCTACAGTCATTTGGTTCTCTACTTATTGGTTTTTCAAAATGAATTGTGTTTATCGCTGGACCTGAACCCGGCTGCGCTGCTTAAATTACTCAAATTGCTCAAAAAACATTGCTGAAATGAGATGGAATAATGACAAGAAAATGTTTATTTTCTACAAGTTCTAGCTACATTTAGAAAAGAAAAGTATATAGATCATGCCATTTTCTTTATGTTTGTAATTCTCACAAAGATCTTCATATCAACACAATAGCAGGAAAAGAAATGAAAGTGTGTCTTAAAGCCAGTAAATCAGGCTTTCATTTCTACAGTGAGAGCAACTTCATCTATAGGCTGTGAAAAAAATATATGTAACACAAATAGTTTGATCTGTTGAATCAACAATCATACTCAAAAGAAATCAAGAATTCCAATGAAACTTAATTAATATACATATATGTATGTATGTATATATATATATTTATTTACTTTTTTACAAGCAAAAGTAGGATTTCCTGTCAGTTGGAAGGATATTCTTTTTTTCTTTTCTGTCTCTGAAAATGTCAAGTTCCCGAAGCGCTCACACGGGACTGGAGTCCAGGATGTGTCACACACACCAGGCTTCTTCTAATGAACACAGGAATGGGGGAAGATGGAGGTGGGTCGTGTCAATCAGACAAAGGAAACCCTGCTGAAAAGAGCCAGAGGGAACAATTCTAACTCCCCAATGTAACATGATAGTCAGTTAAATAAGATGAAAAAATAAAACGTTCTCTCAGTTGTTCAGGTTGAAAGCGGAGAGGGAAAAGAAGATTAGTAAAAAGCCTACAGAGGGTTGTGATCTGGGATGAATTCTTCAGTTTTAGTGACGTTAAACAGGGTTGGTCAATAAAGCCACAGAGATAAAGAAATACATTTTGCAAACCAGATCTCTGCATGTTGGCTCGATGTCTTTCATTACACTTTGACTCTGCTTATCTTATCAAAAAAGATTATCAGCCAGAGCGTCAAAACATCCAAACTCTGCACACTGCTGTAGTTTCTGTGGCCAACATGCCACGGTCTGAACTTTCCAGTGGCAGGGATTATGGTGCTGGCCGCGAGTTTCAGTTGGGAAGAAAGATTCACTGGTGTCGAGCCGTGAGAGCTCATCCTTCTGCGGAGAACTTTGGATCCACGGCCAGTTCGGCCTTTTATCTCGCCGCGTGCAGATGATACTCCAGTCAGCGTGAGGATATCAATCTGGGACTTTTGGGTCCATGAGAGTTTGTGTTCTCGTTACTTTCACTCACTGGCTTTGTGTGTGTGTGTGTGTGTGTGTGAGTGTGTCGCTGTGTGTGTTGATTATGAACAGAAACCCTCCTCGACACTGTTCCTGGTAATCCAATGAGCACGATGCATGGAGCTGGAGATACAATGACAAGGCCACGGTTACAAGACATTTTTTAATTTGGAATGAATTTGTCCAAATTAAAAATAATTCCATTTTTTTTTTTTTTTTTTTTTTTTTTAATTCCGGGCACTGAATGAAGTCTCTTAACAGTATAAACCTAAAGCAGCTAACCCCAGAAAAAGCTCCATAGTGGCCTGAAACAACCATGCTAATTCTGCAAAGTAGAAGAAAGGGTTTTGCAGGATGATATGACGCTTTCAGCACTTTCCTGGAAAGCACTGGGAAGTATTTTTTTTTTTTTAATCTGTTAAGATAGGTTCCTGAAAAGAACTCAGGTTTATTTCAAGGAGTGTGAGGTGAGTTTAAAGCCTTCAAATAGTCTAAATATGGTTTCATATCATGCCTTCACTTCAGTGTACAGACAGTCTTGTGTCTTGTCTTGTGTCGTCACATTCCAGCCAGATTTCAGTGTTTTTTTTTTTTAGGTTTTTGTTGTGAACTCATTGCCAAATAAAAGACTTTAAGATAAACTACCAGCTGCTATGAGTGGTGTATTATTCAAGACGGAAAAAATCTGGATCTTCTTATTTCAAGGTTGTGCTTTTGAAAGGTTTCAAAGGCTCCAAGGTGTAGTTTTAAAAACCTACTTTTTATAAAGCCAATTTGATTTAACAGAGTGCTTGTAGAAATAGAAGAGTCAATAGAAGAAAAAAAAAATGTATCGAGATTATTTTCTACTTGAAGAGCATGATAAAAGGTTACGGACTAAAATTAAGAGAATAGGGAGGAATTCCAAACTGCTTTGAAAAAGGCTTCAACCCTGCAGTTTCCATTTCCACAACGAGGTGTCCTCTGAGGAAAAAGGCTTGAAGCCTGGTTTTCAGTGTAGATTTTGAATGTTTAGAGAAGAATTATGCGAGGCGAATGAAGAGAAACCGACGTGGCACCAATTCAATCTTTCTGGCTCGTTCCTTTCAGTAATCTTCCTCTATTGCTGATGCATTTTAAATTAACTTGAGGATTTCCAAAGAGGTACATCCAGTAAGGAATTGCAAGCACCCAGTCCAGAAAACCTAATTTCAAGAGAATTAAAGAGAAATAACTAAATTTTACTACTTTTCAACCATCATCTTCGAGTTTACAGAAGAGACTTTCAATTTGAACAGACCTCATTTTAACAAAGATGGTGGAGCTAAAGCAAAAGATCTAGAAGGGTCAAAGTGACATAAATATGTTTAACAGTTATTAAAAATGACATAAAGATTTAAAAGAATTATACTGAGAAAGATAAAGATAAAACTAAACTGGATCTACATTATATGAAACTGCTAAAATACATAAAACAGTAGAATCAGTAGAAAAGGTACAAAAGAAAAGCAGGTGAACATTTACAGTCTGCATTAAACAAAAATCAGTCAAAACATTTACAAGAGTGAAATTGGCTTAAAACAGATACATCTACTTAAAGCAGCATTTAAACTTATAACAGAACTCGTAAAATTGCTAATTTGTGAATTTTTGCAGGTCCAGAGAAGTTTTATTTGTTGGAAGTTTTCAAATTTGTTTTCTTGGTGAAGGATCATAAAATGATGATAGATGATTCTAAAATCAACCTCGTAGCAGTAATCATTCCTGATGTTATTTCTTACTTTGGATTTTCTGTCTCCATATATGAGTGGAAATGAAAACACTCAAAGATGTCTGCTCTGCTCTCCACCCAGTGAATTGGGCTTGACGTGACTGACAGGCTGTGATTTAGGGACAATGTGGTATCAATCAATCTCTTGCTAAATGCTACGGAAAATCTTGTCTGCGTGGGTGACCTGCAGGGCGCCCGTCCAATAAACAACTCGGTGCCCTTGTCCTGGCAGAGCGCTGATCGGTTCCATCTCCGCCGTGCCACTTTTTCATCCTCGCATCTTTCACATGTGCCGCACATTGTCAGCTCACAGTGACCTCTGCAGCACAGGACCGAGCGCATCCAGTCGTTTGGCCACATCGCCGACAGCATGCGGACGCGAGACGTCTCATCTGAAAGCTCCACTCATGACCCGGCAGTCCGCCGCTCTGCCGCTGCGCCCACGAGGAAGGTTGGATCTGTCTGATGTCCATTACTGTGTTCTTATGTGGAATCTGTGCTGTTTGTTTCTGACTCAGGAGCGGAGCTCAAACAGCTCAATCCCTTTCCTCACAGCTCCAGTCCTGGAGGGTTTAGATGAGGCGCTGCGGTGCAAGCAGCCCGCCGCTCCGCCGTTCCAGTACGCTCCGGGGTGAAGCCAAGCATCCTCACATAGACAGAAAACAGCTTGACAGATATTTAACGTTGAAGTAAGACTTCGCCGCTTGAGATTTTCCAGGAACTTGCCCTCAAAACTCCAGCCAGGAAATGTGCATTTCAGCTGATTTTCAACCGCCTCCTCTGCAGAATTAAGAAGCGCTGCAGTTAATTCTGTGGACAAGGTGCAGCATGAAGCATTGTGGTGAATTATTTTCCAATAACTGTGACTGACAACATTAAAACTGATAAAGATGGGTGAAGAAACGCTGTGCGTTACATTCCTAATAGCATTTCGTCTGGTTTTTCTCACACTCTGCATCATTGAACGACGTTGCCTTCAGGCGTGATGTTGACCGCGTTTCTGACCAACAACAGGATTAAGAATCCTCTGTGCTCCACGTATGTATTAAGTGAAGCTATGTTTTTTAAACCACCCTTTTTGACATAGACGATACATTATTCCCCACTTGGGGGCAGCTGTGACTCTACTTGGAAACAGCCTTGGAAAAGTTTAGCAACATCAGCAAACATCTGTTTCAGCACTGTTATCGATGCTTTAGTTTTCTTGTTTTTACGTTTTATAGCGGTGATTGTGTTGGACGTTTTAGGTGATAAAATGTTCGAGCATCTATTTTATCAAAAGTGACATTTTTCAACTGTACTGTGCGATAAGAGATAAAAATAAAGTTCCTTTATCCTGAAATTTTTGGAAGCCACAGGGAGCCTTGACGGAGGGGGTGAAGAGTGGATCCTTTTATCGTCACAGATTTTGTAAAGCGTTGTGTGTTTTACGTTTCTTCATGAACATCAATTTTGGAGCAATTACAACTACTTTTAGACCAGAATCATTCCTGAACACATCACACCAACTAACACATCACCATAGATAATATATATATAAGATACACTGACTGTATATAATATTATTTTATGTCCATTTAGCTATCCGTTCACTTCCATTCAGCTCATATTAAAAAGTAGCTTTCTGGTGCATCAATCAGAGTCATCCACTGTTCCAATTTATATTTTAAGCTGTGAAAGTAACACATTATTATCTGCCATGGCTTTAATTCAATTGTCATTCATATAATACAGTATTAACTTCTGTTTCCACTGACCTGAATAGAAATAAAGAGTTGAAAAGGATTTTATTAAATATCATCCCAGCGTCCTTTATAAAAGGTTCTCTTTGAAAAGATGGAACTCATTCACGGCTTGAATGGGAAAAGAATTATTAAGAGAGAAATTAAGGTGTGATATCTCAATAAAACTCTAAGTGGCTCCTTCTCTGCTGCCTAAATGTTTCAGGGGTTTTTGGATAATTCACATCAAATAAGTTTGAACGTTTTCATGAAATTGAAAAGTTAATGAAATTATGTTTTTTAAAATTTTGCTCTTAATCAAATACATCACTCTTAATTTCTGTATAAATAAGATACCTCTGAGATTCTTTCAAACCAGAATAAAGCGTACAGAAAATTACGCTGTCAGCAGATGCAGCATAGTCTCAGGTTTGATTGATGAGCCTCACAGTCCATTAAACATGATCACACTATCCCCGCTACCGCGGCCCTGTTCTGGGTTTTTTCCACATTATATGAGCTCACTGTAAATGAATCAAGATATATATTTTTTCTCTCCGTGCCTCTGAAAGCTGAACAAGCATGTCTGCTGTCCACGAGCTTCCCAGTGTCACATCCGATACTCGCCACGCCAGCACATTTCTATCAGCGCCATCAAGGGCTAACCATCATGCTAACGCTCTAGGAGCGCTGATTGAAACAGACTCCAGCCTCATACTTATCTGATGAGCAAGTGGTGCATGTTGGACTGATTAATAACCTGCCACACAGAGCTGCCGGGGATCATAATTGATTCATTTCCCTCCAGACCGGCATTTACGCCGCCACTTCCCCACAAGCAGCCGCTAATGCCGCCGCGACCACCGGCAGCCTCCCCGACGTCTGCGGGGAGACGGACCATGACGGGGCGATCGCGAAACAAATCCCACATTGTCAGGGGATGCACGTTTCCAATTTCATAGATATTACCACATATAGGAAATCAAGCGGATATGTTATTTTGCCACTCATCGGAACATGATGCTCAGGGCATTCTTTGATGCTACGCACATTGTTCACTGTCAGAGTGACTATATATATATATATATATATATATATATATATATATATATATATATATATATATATATATATATATATATATATATATTTATTTATTTATTTATTTATATAAGCACAATAAATTCAGAGGCTCTCAACCAATTCGGATTTTACATTTCAGCTTTCTATGTACTACACACCAGTACATATCTTGGGGATAAACGTATGAATCACACGGAGAAAATCAAGACTCTTGACAGAGAAGGAAACACACACACACACACACACACACACACACACACACACACACACACACATATTCATACAGTATACACACACATATTCATACAGTATACACAGAGAAACTGAGGAAATGGGCTGTCATTATCCTTCAGAGTACAGTTGCCAGACTGGATTCTGCATTGCCTGATCAGTAAAACACCAGGATAATCTATAGTTTTAGGGCAAACAAATACTAATCATGAAGATTAAATTAATTAAAATATTTTTTTATTAGCACTGAAAATTAAAATGAAATATAAGTTAATTGTGACATGATGCAGTTTTGAGGATGTGAATTAGAAGAAGGAAGGATGGTCGGGGAAACGGCTCTGTTTTCATCATGTGACTGTGTGAAACGAGTTTTATGAATAAACATTAATTGCAACAGGATTATCTTCCAGTTAATGTTCCCAAAAACCTGATCTCCCTATGGGAGGAGACCGGGTGAAGCGTTCCAGGAAATGATGTAGGCCATCATGTGACAGTGCCAGCAGGACAAAATCATCCATGAACAGCAGAGACGTCACCCTCAGGACCCCCACATGTTGCCCTCCCAGCTACATCTGACACCTTGTCCATGAAAATCAAGAACAGAAGTGGATATGGTGTACAACCTGGGCACTGCAATCCAGGGTCCGCTTTGAACAAGCCTGAATAAATGCTGGATAAATGCACTATTTATTTTCTTTTTTTGTTCTACAGTGGTGGTCCCGGTACTAATGAATCCCCAAATTTACTAAACACATGTTGACTGGACTCTCCAACTCCCATGTAGGGCTGTCACGATATCAAATTTTCTCTACACGATTATCATGGGCAAAAAATATCACAATAACGATATTATCACGATATCAGCAAAAATTTTACTAATAATGGTACAAACATTCAGATTCATCTTTAATTTTATTTTTGCTTGTTTTCTCTCTTTTCCCAGATGAATTACATTCAGAATACCTTTCAAATGAGGTGTTGAAACAATATGAGAACAGTAACTGTACAACTGCATACCAAAAGTGTAGTTACACTCAACTAATTCAAATCTGATGAACTGATTAACAGAGGATCCACAGCAGAGGCGTAATTTACGTAGGGTTGGTGGGTTCTGAAAACCCACGGGCCCTGTTGGGGTGAAATCCTGTCCCACCACCACACTGCCGAGAATTTTTGTTTGTTTGTTTGTTTAAATCCGAGGCAGAATGAGCGCAGCAGCTGCTTCTCTGCTTCTCTCCAGCCAGAGGCGCCGCTACTGGCTAGGGCCCCGAGCTGAAGGGGGCCCCGAGGGACGGCTGACATCAGTCAATTTTAATGACAAATTTAAGGCGCTACACTAGACGCTGCAACGACAACGTGTTGAAAATCCCCCGCATGGGGCCTTTTTCTGAGTACTCACCGGTTAGTTGCTAGAAGGGGGCCGGCGGAGAAGACGGCAGATATCAGCGACACAACTTGAAACCCCCCGGACACATTACAATGACACGTCTGGAACCTACCTAATGGGGCCCCATTACTACCAGACTGGCATCAACGTGCAGTCAGTGTTGCTAAACACACTTTTTTTGGGTTAGGATAGCGCGTCGCTGTCGTTGTCGGCCACCGCCGACATGTTTAGTTCACTCGTGACGCTTGCTAACTAGGAGACACGCTAGCTAGGAGCCGTGCCGCTACCGCTGATCCTGCTGTGTTTATATGTGAGGGGAGGGGGAGAGGTTGGGGTGCTGCAGGAGGGAGACGAAGCAGGGCGGAAGAACAGGAGCGGATTTTGAAAATACACTTCAACACGTTTCAAGTGGCACTACATCCTCTATGCAATATTATCATGTGCGCATTTTGAACACGATATTGAAATTTCATTTTTTTAATACCACGATTATCGTCAATACCGGTTTACCGCGACAGCCCTACTCCCATGTCCCTCGACTGTGAAGAGCTGGACCGCAGTTGGTCCAGGGGCTGCTTGTTCCATACCTTACCTCTACCTGAATCTACCATGGTTCTGATTTCCAGTCTGTCTGGACCTTCAAAGATATTGAGTGTTTAGGATCAAGAACCAGTCATTCAAACGAGCTGACCACTTATTCTGCTAAAGACAGTCTTTCTCTATAGAGTCCGGTTTTTGTCAGAACACCATGTTGCTGTGTTTCTTCTATTTTTAACATGGGTTTCAAACCTGAATTCCTGAGGCCTCACTTATCATCGGTGTGCAGAAAATGTTCCAAATTTTGTCTTACTAATGCAATTTTTTATTTTGCGTAAGTACAAAACAAATCGGTATTTATTAAACCTGCGTATATGGGTCATGCACACATCGGTAAGTGATCAGTGTTGATAAATTCCACTTATTTTTATTTGCCATGCTCGTGCTAATTTCTCTTTAGAAAAAGCTCCAGTTAACTCTGTAAGCAACAATACACCTCTCTATTAATTTTTTTTAAAAATTTACCTTTCATCATCATGTTTTGTACTCCTAGTTTCACTATTCTAAATTATGTAAGCATGGTCAGAGTCCTGCTCAAATTTACAGACATTCTTAACTACAGTACAGGTTGATAAATTCCATGCATGGGACTGTTTGCACGCCTTTCCTATAAACACTTCTGTGTAGCCGCACTTAATCTTAAATGATGGCCCTGGAGTTCAACAAGCACTGATGTCCCTGCTCTGAGACTGTTGAAATGTATTTGCATAAATTAAAATCATCAGACATTTTTTAGAATCAAGAGAGGATCTGGGTAGTTGTACATTGATTTGGTCTGAAAAAGAGAGTGGGTCTGCACATGTTTGATTTCACTATCATCTTTATACAAATCAGAGATAGAAGAGTGACTTTTGCAGTGTATTTTCAAGACAATTTGTTGTGGCTCACAGAAAAAAAAAAAAAGTTGGTAACCATTAATGTGAAATGCAATCACTAACCTTCAAACCTTTAATGGAATATTCTACTGATCAAGGAAAAGGTTTGTGTGATTATTCTTTTATTCTTGAAACATGTTGAATGCACGCTGTTGACAAGTGATGCCTCGGGTCGGTAAAACTGTCATCTGCAAAAACGGTTGTGAGTAGGAAATGTGACGTTATTTATATCTAATGTAAACAGTAATGGACCAAGGAAAGAGCCCTGTGGCAACCCATTATTAATGCTAAAAGAGCTCGACGCTGAACACTGCCACTGTCGACACTGACGTCATCCGCTGACCCCACGCATACAGCTGTATGCTGAGTTTATTTTAATCCTTCAATGTTGTTCAGCACACAGCAGAGGTATTTAATTTTTCTTTTTTTCTTGTGGGATCGCAGGAAAACATAAGAGAAATGGTAGATACTGCTGGAAATAATTAATTTGATGAATGATGTGTCTTTTAATCCACGGGATGGCACCTGGGTCTTTTCGGGTGTTTGATGTTGATGATAACTACCGAAACATGATTCAAGGCTTCAGAATTGCAGATCTAGCCTTGTTGGGTAGCTCGGTGCTGCCATCTCACAGCAAGAAACTTCTTCCTCTCTTGCAGACTTTCTCAGTTCCCAGTTCACTCTCGGCAACAGTATTTCTCTTTAAAGGAATCTTGGCGAAAGCGTTTTGCGTCGAAAAACAAGTGATTTCCTGTACCCGTTCCTCCCAAAATCCAAACACGGTAATGGATGACTCTCATTTGCGTGTAGCTGTGTGTAAATATGGCTGTTTATCTCTGTGTGTTACCCCTATGATGGACGGGTAATCTGAGTGGACCAGGTGTCTCCCCATGTATTGGCTTGGACACTGCGAAAGGGAATGGATGGATGATTTACAAAAATAAGAAGTGCCAAGAATCTGTCCACAAAATTTGGCTGGTACACAGTTACTCAGGAACCCTGTTTCTGTGGATTACAAATGAACTTCCTGTGGACATTTTGCAAATAATTATAATCATAATGATTCACTGAGAAAAAGCTAAGAAATTAATATCCTAATCGTCATGTCTGATCTCACTGATGCATAAGTTGAGTGAGGTCTTGCCATTTTTTCCTAATCGTTTTTTCCAAATCTTTCACTTTTCATCTCCCAGATTGGGTTTTCCTTTATTTTCAACTGAGACTTATTTCTTATTTCTTATTTATGAGGTTACCTGTGTGCATATTACACTTTCAAGTAGTGTAGTTGGTGTTTTTTTTTTATTTTAAATATGTTTTTTACTGAGTGTGACACTTTGAAAGAAAATCCTTTAAAACTCTTATGTTGCGATCCTTACTGTCACATAAGTGAAGTAAAGACTGACTCACCTATTTCAAGGACATAAAAAAATGTTAAACGCAAGTGCGCTTCTTGAGCTGCCGTAAATCTTTGGCTCCTCCTAGGGATGAGCGAGTACACCACTATCTGTATCTGTATCTGTTTACCCATCCAAATGATCTGTATCCGTATCTGTACTTGGAGGGGGCGTGGCCTAAACTGGAAGTGGGCGTGGTTTAACCGGAAATGGGGTTGGGCAAAAATCGGCACACTATTTTAAGTCTGAAATTGATATGGATTGCTCAGAAGTTGCTATATTTGTTCTTTATTTGAAAACTATTTACAGAACCGTTTCAATGATACAATGTACAAGTTTTTTTTAATTTTAGTCAGAACATGAACATTTGTAAAGTTATATAAATGATTATTCATTCACACAACAGCCTCAGAATAAAGATTTGAATATTTTTTTTTGTCACAATAGTAAAAGAACTATTTACAGAACAAGTGTTTTTATTGAGGCAGAACATGATATGAATGAATTTACATAACAGCTTCTCTATAATTGTTGTCCGGACTCCAGCTGGAGTCCAAGGAAAGAAAGAAGCCTTCCTGGTTTGGGCCTGCCTCCCCCACGATCCCCACCGGAATCTCTCCAGTGTCCCGGAAAATCTCTGATCCGCCCCTGCTGAGCTTCCTGGTCCTGTCTGCAGGTGCAGCACCGATCATCGTGGACCTCGGTCCAGTTATCATCTCTCTCCCACAGATCACAGCCTCCCGGTGGAGCACAAGCCCAAATTAATATGAAAAATAAGAGAAAAAAGGAAAAACAAAACTGCGAGGGAAAACGAAACTTAACCCCCCCCCCCCCCCCCCCGAAAAAAAAACCCCGAGCGTGCACAGCCGCAACAGGTTTTCCTCAGGCACAATGCACGCTAAAACGAAATAAAAGACCTAATTTTTAATTTACCAGCACTGATTGGCTTCTCTGACAAGGACCCTGTTGTCTCAGTCCAGCATGGAGCAGAATGAAAGACCAAAGAGGATCTCCCATCAGCACCAGTAGGAATAATGACTGACAATGCTCAGACTATACTCGGATTCGAAAAAAATGCATTATCAGTAACAAGTACTCGTTTAAAACGAGTATTCGGCCCTCCCCTAGCTCCTCCCCCATGGAGATCGGCCTGAGACTGGGGGTCACTGACCTGAATCACTAAATTTTAATATACCTGAATATGTGTGAAGTCATTTATGGTATTAATCCTGAATTAAACAATTTGTTTCCAGTGTGAAATTCAGCAGATTCCATCTTAGAACAAAATAGGTGCCTTGGTTAAAGCCAGGGTTGGCGATTTGAATGAGATACATTTTTTTAAATACTGGTTAAAATGATCTTTATGACCCGATAGGAAGCAATTCATGGCGTGTTCTTAAAGAAGTTTGGAAAATATCCGCTATCTCCAGCAGGAGTAAAATGGGAAAAACAGCAACCAATCGTCTTGACGGGACACCTTTTTTTAAACCAATCAAATCCCTTCGCCGTTCGACCTGCCCCCTGCGCGTACATGTCAATGGCGTGCACTGACCCTGGTTCAGTGCGCGCGTAGAAGGATGGAGCGTCGTTGCAGAATGGCGGAGAAGAATGTTTGGGGCTTTACTTACCGGTGAGTGAGCCATAACTTGGCGTAGTCCAAATAAAGAAAAACGAAGAAACGACAGGTTACGCCAGGAACGCACTGGACGCGGAAGCGCTGCGCACACGCGCGGAACGTCTCCGCATCTCCGCTCCCAACGGAGCTCCTCCAATGGGGTGGGAGCTGGGCGGAGCCTTGGGGAGATGCTACATTCGTGCTACATGCTAGTTTTCCAAGATCGCCAACCCTAGCTTTAACAATTTGTCAACAGATGCTGGCTCACCCTGTGAAAATGATAAGACGTCAGGCAGGTTCTGAACTGTAACGAGTTCTCATGTCATGAAGTATAAACTTTGTAGAAATCAACTGCTGTTGAAAGTGAAGAGGTCACAAAAGCAATGTAGATAAGCTTGAGAAAAGAGGAAAACAGAAGGGTGGAGAGAGAAGGAAGCTTTCGAAGGTCGAGTCTCGACAAACTTGAGGGGCTTTATAGTTGACTTGGACTGCACATTGCATCAGCCTCACCAAAGTGCTGTGAACTGATTATTAATTGAGTGAATCTGACTGTAAGTTGTTGCAGCCTTTAATTGCTGCGCATCGAGTACTTTTTCTTCATTAGAACAAATGTCTGTCTGCCTCATTTCCAAATGCTTGATATGCTGCTGTGGCTCATAGCTGAGTCTGAAATGAATTAATATATCATGTTCACTCATTTGCTTTCAGCGAGGCATTCTCGGACTGGAAAAAAAAAGTAGTCTAAAAGACATGTGGGATGATTTCATCTCAGATACAGTGGGTGTTCAGCTTTTAGTTTGGTAGCTAATTAATAAAGCCATTAGTTTGAATAAAATTGTTCCTTTTAATAACAGGCAAAAAGGCAAACTTGCTGCCAGAATTTTCTGTATTATTGTGCTACTTATATGCTTCAACCATGAGTAAGCTGGCAACGAGTTCCATTTGTTTCTTTTTATCAATTGTGCTGACACGCTTTTTGACTTTTGTCTGTGTGTTACCGATGTGGATCAAAGACCTGAGGCTGTGGTTTAGTTGTAAAAGTTTTCTTTTTTATTAGTCTTGCAGCCAGCGAAAATGCAAGCTTTTAAAAACTGCTTTCAAGGAAGAACTTTTTTAAAAAAAATTCTCCAACTCCCTGTGTGGATACATGGGAAAAAAGAACAACTAACTTTTCTGAAATACTGCAACTGCACATGCGCAAGAAGCTATGTTTTTGAAACACGAGATTGTAAAATTTTTCTGAAATGAAAATGCAAAAACTACAGTCTTGTAAATGATACCTCAATCACATATGTCATCACAGTGTCATGAAGAGGAACAAAACAAATCTAAGTCACAGTGGTGTTTAAGAGGTATTTATCTTTTCATGCACCATCAATAATTCTCGTCCAGCAGCTGTTGTTCCAGAACCATCTGCGAATTTATTCCTCGGCTCTGGCAGTTGTGCTTTTAGCCCACAATTAATCTTCTTTGTTTTCTTCATTGCATAAAAACATTCTCTCTTTTCTCTGATCCATCACAAGTTTCTTCGGCACTTCAAACTCTCATTTTGGTCATTTTGTTTTGTGCTGCAGATTTTTTTCTTGTGGAACATTTCCTTTATACCAAGAGATTCCCTGATCTGACACTGTAGCACGATTCTGTTGTACAGTAGCATCCAGTGGTCTCACATGGGGTGTATTGGTTTGCTAAGCAAGTCTAAATATCCCTCTCTTATGATCCAGAAAATACAAAACTCGGTCCACCTGACAGTAACAATAAACATGCTCATCAGCAAGAGTAATTAGTGGTGAGGCCGTTGTAATTACCTCTGGCAAGGTATCACGTAGGTTTGTTGGTTGGTTGGTTGGTTGGTTGGTTGGTTTGTTAGCGACACTACGGAAAAAGTTATGGACGGATTGCAACGAAACTTTGTGGAAAGGTGGCCCTTGGGCTAACTTAGAATCCATTAAATTTTGGTGATGATCCGGATCACTGTCTGGATCCAGGAATTTTTTAAAGGATTCTTTATCATTGAGAAATAGGGCAGTCTTTGACATATTTGGGCAGGCCTGCCGACAGTGGGGGACAATCGGCTCTTGTCTTGGGCCCAGGGTTGGGGGGGGCTTCAAGCACCCCACTCAGGGATCCCGACGCAGCATGCAGGCACCGCACTGCTCCGCGCCTCCCCACTCCCCGGTCCAACACTGCATACAGGCACCATGACGCACCGCTCCGCGCGCCGCGCGCCGCACGCCGCACGGATACGCCGCACCACTCCGCTTTGATCACACACAGTAAGTTGTCCCAGGCCCAGGCAAAGCTGTCAGTGGGGCTGTAGTTGGGCATAACTCAACAATAAATGACAAGGGGGCTTGGCAAAAAATTATAGTGTAAATTCTTCAATGACTCTAAGAGATAAGAGATATCAGCTGCTGATCCAGATCACGAAAGTATTCCGGATACCAGGATCCAGAACAGACAAAAAATAGGGGGATTCCGGAGTGTCAGCCACTGTGAGGCAACACATTGAGATATGAACATGCAACAAACAGCTTTCTCCCATACATTGTGTGTGTTGGGGAGAAATAAAATGTTTTTTTTATTATATATGGTGTTCTTAGTGATGTTGCTGACTGATTTGAGCTGTGGCGGAGGTCTGAGCTCTCTGAGTGCCAACTTCTAGTTACCTATTAAACCCAAGGGTTTTCGGAGGGAAGGTTCGAATAAAAACAACGATCTATTTTAAATCAACAATATCTCCACAATTATTTGGACAATATGCATAATCTTGGTCTCATTAGGTAAGACATAACAGATTATAGTTCCAGTGTCAGAAACACTGTGAATTGTAATGTACCTGAGTGAATTTAGGGAAAACTAGAATAGAAAAATGAAATTTATACCCTCGCCTAATTTTTTTTCAGATTACGCATTGAAAAACACCATGATAACAAAGAAGTAAGCCATAATGACAGAGGACCAAATGCATGGACAACGTCAAAACAAAACAAAACAAAAGTCTGTGAAGTCAACCTTGTGTGGTTGGATGCCGACTCTTGCTTTTGTGATGCAAAGTATAACAGACTTCACAAGTTTTCACAGACTTCACAGCTGGTTTTGTGGCACTGCCGCCCAAGACAAACACTGACCAGAGAGGCAGACGAAGAAATCCGGCTCATTTGAATGGTGTGGGCTAGGAGTTAGCCCGGAAGACCGGCATTTTTTTTAGTGAGGGGAGCTTTCACACACGCACAAACGATGAACGTTCTCCCAAAAAGTGCCGATTTTGCAGGGCTGGTGTGAAAGTGCCCCTGAATGCTTGTGTTCTGACAACCTCTTTTAAAGTCTGACAGATTGGAGTCAAAAGCAATCAGCCAAAACACAAGCGGCATTGAAGCACACCAGGATGTTTCCGCCCTGTTTCGACCAGGGGACCTTTCGTGTGTTAGACGAATGTGATGACCACTACACTACGGAAACCCTTGTGCGAAGGGCACATGACAGCATGGACACATTGGACTTGACGTCATAAACCGTGGCTGTGGTTGCAGCTTTTGAGACCACATTGATTTGTGGACATTGAGGACATCTGGATCACAGAACATCCTATGGTTGACAATGCTGAGAAAGTTGGACGGCTGTGATGCTCCACTACTGAAAGCAGGTAGAAAAACTGCTGTTTGAGTGAAATCTGAATCCCCGTCACAGGAGCCCGCACGCACCTAAATGGAATCAACCTTGATAAATAGTCTTCTGACCATCTTTGAATGACTGCCTGCGCTTCCTTTCTTTGTGCATCTCTGACCGGCATTGCTTATTTTTCTACTCAAATGCTTTGTGCTCCACGTCACGTCCTCTCGCTGTAGCTATTGGATAGTCTGCCGGGAGACTGGAAAGTCCGCTGCGAGACCGTCCTTCACAGGGGGACCAGAGTTGGCCCCAAAGACCCCCAATATTTGATCAGAGCAGCTTTCACACATGCACAAACGATGAGCGTTCTCCCAGAAAGTCCTCATTTGGTCAGCGGTCCGGGTTTCACAGGGCTGCTGTGAAAGTGCCCCCGAATGTCTGTTTTCACACATGGACAACAGTTTTCCAGGTTGCGTGAATTATGGCTGACTTGACTGTACACTTTAGTTCAGTGCTTCACTTGACTGACAACAATGACACGTGCTCCTGCCGGGTTTAAATCTTCAAAATTCTCAAGGAGAGATGATCCTTTGCTTGCTCCATCATATCAAGCATGGCATTCCATCGCCACATTCACACTACACTCAATGTGTACAAAAAGGCTGGCCATTAGGGAGCAGGAGTTTCTCAACTGACAGCCTGCTTGAAAGCCCCACATATTGGACTCGAATGCGATCAGCCAAAATGCAAGCGGCATTGAAGCGCGCCTGGATGTTTCCGCCCTGTTTCGAGCAGGGGACCTTTCGTGTGTGAGACGAACATGATGACCACTACCCTACGGAAACCCTTGTGCAAAGGGCACATGACAGCACGGACACATTTGACTTGAAGCAAGCAATAGGCCGTTTCTGTGATCACAGCTTTCGAAACAACATTGATTTGCGGACATTGAGGACATGTGGATCACATAACTTCCATGGTTGACCATGTTGACAAAGTTGGATGGCTGTGATACTTCCAAATGGCAGCAGGTAGAAAAGTTCCTGTTTGAGTGAAATGTCCACCTTTGAGTAAGCCGGGGAACCAAGGCAATCCACTGTATTCTTCCCTCAGCCAAAATTCAATCATCCATCCATTGACGACAGCTGAGCCTGGCCACTTTGGCTAAAGTCTGTCATACTTTGCATCACAAAAGCAAGAGTCGGCATCCAACCGCACAAGCGTTACGTGTCCATTTCCCAAGTGAGAAGCATATTGGCCTCCCAGGCTCAACAGGTGGAAGCATCAAAGCCGTCCAACTTTCTCAACATGGCCAGCCACAGTCAAACGTCTGCTTATTGCACTTAGTAAGCATTTCTGCTGTCAAATGCCCTCTGTGTAAAGCAGAGTGGCGCAGCGGGAGCGTGCTGGGCCCATAACCCAGAGGCCGATGGATCGAAACCATCCTCTGCTACTGGTGACACACACCACTGCTTGCTCGCACTTTTCTTGGTCCCTGTTCTCAGAAAAGAACAAAAACAAAAAAAAGACGTCGTTCCTTCCTCCTTCTTGCAGCCAGTTGCCACTTCCAGCTTGGATGAACGTTGACATTTTGGCTCAGACAGGTAGTGTGGCCGAGCGGTCCAAGGCGCTGGATTCAGGTTCCAGTCTCTTCAGAGGCGTGGGTTCAAATCCCACCACTGCCAGCCTGGAAGCCTTTTGGGGCTTCTCTGAAACTGATCAAAGGAGTCAGACAAGCCTCTCTGTTGCATTGGAGAAATGTAAACTCTTAAGAACTCACCTGCAACTTATGTGCTTCAACAACAGAACCATGGCACAAGCCTCCTGAAATCACCTGGGTACTGAAATTTCCATGAAAAGCCACAATTGCCAAGGGACATCGAGTCCACGTAAGCTGGCCTGAAAAGCAGGCTGATCGGAGGGGAGTCCCCACGTCAGAACAATTCCCCAAAGGGACACACCGTGGTCAGTCCACTCTGTTGTTACGGCACAACATTTCTCAAATCCCATTGGTGAAAAACAACTGAGTTGTAACATGTCCTCTTCATTAGGGCTGTCAATGACACTCTCAGAGACTTTGCATCGCAAAGAAATCAGGTCTCGACCACACACCCACCAAGTTGAAATTCCACTGGTGAGAAATATTTTGGTTCACCAGACTCATCATTTAGAAGTTTTGCAGTCCTCCAAGTCCGGAATGACACTTGTACATGAAAGAAAACACAAAACAAAACAAAACAAAACAAAACAAAGAAAAAAACAATGCAGCCTGGAGTATCTCGTTGCTTTCCCGTCAGGATAGTCCATGACTTGATATCCTCTGGTGGGGGGAAGCCGAGAAATTTCACACGCTCATTGGATTTGGCTAGCTTTCCAACTGCACTTTTGACAGAGGACCAAATGCATGGGCAACGTCATCCAATTACAACAGCTGCAGGTTTTGGGGCACTGCCGCCCAAGACAAACACTGACCAGAGAGGCAGACGAAGAAATCCGGCTCATTTGAATGGTGTGGGCTAGGAGTTAGCCCGGAAGACCGGCATTTTTTTAGTGAGGGGAGCTTTCACACACGCACAAACGATGAACGTTCTCCCAAAAAGTGCCGATTTTGCAGGGCTGGTGTGAAAGTGCCACTGAGTGCTTGTGTTCTGACAACCTCTTTTAAAGTCTGACAGATTGGAGTGAAAAAGCAATCAGCCAAAACACAAGCGGCATTGAAGCACACCAGGATGTTTCCGCCCTGTTTCGAGCAGGGGACCTTTCGTGTGTTAGACGAACGTGATGACCACTACACTACGGAAACCCTTGTGCGAATGGCACATGACAGCATGGACACATTGGACTTGACGTCATAAACCGTTTCTGTGGTTGCAGCTTTTGAGACCACATTGATTTGTGGACATTGAGGACATCTGGATCACAGAACATCCTATGGTTGACAATGCTGAGAAAGTTGGACGGCTGTGATGCTCCACTACTGAAAGCAGGTAGAAAAACTACTGTTTGAGTGAAATCTGAATCCCCGTCACAGGAGCCCGCACGCACCTAAATGGAAACAACCTTGATAAATAGTCTTCTGACCATCTTTGAATGACTGCCTGCGCTTCCTTTCTTTGTGCATCTCTGACCGGCATTGCTTATTTTCCTACTCAAATGCTTTGTGCTCCACGTCACGTCCTCTCGCTGTAGCTATTGGATAGTCTGCCGGGAGACTGGAAAGTCCGCTGCGAGACCATCCTTCACAGGGGGACCAGAGTTGGCCCCAAAGACCCCCAATATTTGATCAGAGCAGCTTTCACACATGCACAAACGATGAGCGTTCTCCCAGAAAGTCCTCATTTGGTCAGCGGTCCGGGTTTCACAGGGCTGCTGTGAAAGTGCCCCCGAATGTCTGTTTTCACACATGGACAACAGTTTTCCAGGTTGCGTGAATTATGGCTGACTTGACTGTACACTTTAGTTCAGTGCTTCACTTGACTGACAACAATGACACGTGCTCCTGCCGGGTTTAAATCTGCAAAATTCTCAAGGAGAGATGATCCTTTGCTTGCTCCATCATATCAAGCATGGCATTCCATCGCCACATTCACACTACACTCAATGTGTACAAAAAGGCTGGCCATTAGGGAGCAGGAGTTTCTCAACTGACAGCCTGCTTGAAAGCCCCACATATTGGACTCGAATGCGATCAGCCAAAATGCAAGCGGCATTGAAGCGCGCCTGGATGTTTCCGCCCTGTTTCGAGCAGGGGACCTTTCGTGTGTGAGACAAACGTGATGACCACTCGGAAACCCTTGTGCAAAGGGCACATGACAGCACGGACACATTTGACTTGAAGCAAGCAATAGGCCGTAGCTGTGATCGCAGCTTTCGAAACAACATTGATTTGCGGACATTGAGGACATGTGGATCACATAACTTCCATGGTTGACCATGTTGACAAAGTTGGATGGCTGTGATACTTCCAAATGGCAGCAGGTAGAAAAGTTCCTGTTTGAGTGAAATGTCCACCTTTGAGTAAGCCGGGGAACCAAGGCAATCCACTGTATTCTTCCCTCAGCCAAAATTCAATCATCCATCCATTGACGACAGCTGAGCCTGGCCACTTTGGCTAAAGTCTGTCATACTTTGCATCACAAAAGCAAGAGTCGGCATCCAACCACACAAGCGTTACGTGTCCATTTCCCAAGTGAGAAGCATATTGGCCTCCCAGGCTCAACAGGTGGAAGCATCAAAGCCGTCCAACTTTCTCAACATGGCCAGCCACAGTCAAACGTCTGCTTATTGCACTTAGTAAGCATTTCTGCTGTCAAATGCCCTCTGTGTAAAGCAGAGTGGCGCAGCGGGAGCGTGCTGGGCCCATAACCCAGAGGCCGATGGATCGAAACCATCCTCTGCTACTGGTGACACACACCACTGCTTGCTTGCACTTTTCTTGGTCCCTGTTCTCAGAAAAGAACAAAAACAAAAAAAAGACGTCGTTCCTTCCTCCTTCTTGCAGCCAGTTGCCACTTCCAGCTTGGATGAACGTTGACATTTTGGCTCAGACAGGTAGTGTGGCCGAGCGGTCCAAGGCGCTGGATTCAGGTTCCAGTCTCTTCGGAGGCGTGGGTTCAAATCCCACCACTGCCAGCCTGGAAGCCTTTTGGGGCTTCTCTGAAACTGATCAAAGGAGTCAGACAAGCTTCTCTGTTGCATTGGAGAAATGTCAACTCTTAAGAACTCACCTGCAACTTATGTGCTTCAACAACAGAACCATGGCACAAGCCTCCTGAAATCACCTGGGTACTGAAATTTCCATGAAAAGCCGCAATTGCCAAGGGACATCGAGACCACGTAAGCTGGCCTGAAAAGAAGGCTGATCGGAGGGGAGTCCCCACGTCAGAACAATTCCCCAAAAGGACACACCGTAGTCAGTCCACTCTGTTGTTACGGCACAACATTTCTCAAATCCCATTGGTGAAAAACAACTGAGTTGTAACATGTCCTCTTCATTAGGGCTGTCAATGACACTCTCAGAGACTTTGCATCGCAAAGAAATCAGGTCTCGACCACACACCCACCAAGTTGAAATTCCACTGGTGAGAAATATTTGGTTCACCAGACTCATCATTTTGAAGTTTTGCAGTCCTCCAAGTCCGGAATGATACTTGTACATGAAAGAAAACACAAAACAAAACAAAACAAAGAAAAAAACAATGCAGCCTGGAGTATCTCGTTGCTTTCCCGTCAGGATAGTCCATGACTTGATATCCTCTGGTGGGGGGAAGCCGAGAAATTTCACACGCTCATTGGATTTGGCTAGCTTTCCAACTGCACTTTTGACATAGGACCAAATGCATGGGCAACGTCATCCAATTACAACAGCTGCAGGTTTTGGGGCACTGCCGCCCAAGACAAACACTGACCAGAGAGGCAGACGAAGAAATCCGGCTCATTTGAATGGTGTGGGCTAGGAGTTAGCCCGGAAGACCGGCATTTTTTTAGTGAGGGGAGCTTTCACACACGCACAAACGATGAACGTTCTCCCAAAAAGTGCCGATTTTGCAGGGCTGGTGTGAAAGTGCCCCTGAATGCTTGTGTTCTGACAACCTCTTTTAAAGTCTGACAGATTGGAGTCAAAAGCAATCAGCCAAAACACAAGCTGCATTGAAGCACACCAGGATGTTTCCGCCCTGTTTCGAGCAGGGGACCTTTCGTGTGTGAGACGAACGTGATGACCACTACACTACAGAAACCATTGTGCAAAGGGCACATGACAGCACGGACACATTTGACTTGAAGCAAGCAATAGGCCGTAGCTGTGATCGCAGCTTTCGAAACAACATTGATTTGCGGACATTGAGGACATGTGGATCACATAACTTCCATGGTTGACCATGTTGACAAAGTTGGATGGCTGTGATACTTCCAAATGGCAGCAGGTAGAAAAGTTCCTGTTTGAGTGAAATGTCCACCTTTGAGTAAGCCGGGGAACCAAGGCAATCCACCGTATTCTTCCCTCCGCCAAAATTCAATCATCAATCCATTGACGACAGCTGAGCCTGGCCACTTTGGCTAAAGTCTGTCATACTTTGCATCACAAAAGCAAGAGTCGGCATCCAACCGCACAAGCGTTACGTGTCCATTTCCCAAGTGAGAAGCATATTGGCCTCCCAGGCTCAACAGGTGGAAGCATCAAAGCCGTCCAACTTTCTCAACATGGCCAGCCACAGTCAAACGTCTGCTTATTGCACTTAGTAAGCATTTCTGCTGTCAAATGCCCTCTGTGTAAAGCAGAGTGGCGCAGCGGGAGCGTGCTGGGCCCATAACCCAGAGGCCGATGGATCGAAACCATCCTCTGCTACTGGTGACACACACCACTGCTTGCTCGCACTTTTCTTGGTCCCTGTTCTCAGAAAAGAACAAAAAATAGACGCCGTTCCTTCCTCCTTCTTGCAGCCAGTTGCCACTTCCAGCTTGGATGAACGTTGACATTTTGGCTCAGACAGGTAGTGTGGCCGAGCGGTCCAAGGCGCTGGATTCAGGTTCCAGTCTCTTCGGAGGCGTGGGTTCAAATCCCACCACTGCCAGCCTGGAAGCCTTTTGGGGCTTCTCTGAAACTGATCAAAGGAGTCAGACAAGCTTCTCTGTTGCATTGGAGAAATGTCAACTCTTAAGAACTCACCTGCAACTTATGTGCTTCAACAACAGAACCATGGCACAAGCCTCCTGAAATCACCTGGGTACTGAAATTTCCATGAAAAGCCGCAATTGCCAAGGGACATCGAGTCCACGTAAGCTGGCCTGAAAAGAAGGCTGATCGGAGGGGAGTCCCCACGTCAGAACAATTCCCCAAAAGGACACACCGTGGTCAGTCCACTCTGTTGTTACGGCACAACATTTCTCAAATCCCATTGGTGAAAAACAACTGAGTTGTAACATGTCCTCTTCATTAGGGCTGTCAATGACACTCTCAGAGACTTTGCATCGCAAAGAAATCAGGTCTCGACCACACACCCACCAAGTTGAAATTCCACTGGTGAGAAATATTTTGGTTCACCAGACTCATCATTTTGAAGTTTTGCAGTCCTCCAAGTCCGGAATGATACTTGTACATGAAAGAAAACACAAAACAAAACAAAACAAAGAAAAAAAACAATGCAGCCTGGAGTATCTCGTTGCTTTCCCGTCAGGATAGTCCATGACTTGATATCCTCTGGTGGGGGGAAGCCGAGAAATTTCACACGCTCATTGGATTTGGCTAGCTTTCCAACTGCACTTTTGACATAGGACCAAATGCATGGGCAACGTCATCCAATTACAACAGCTGCAGGTTTTGGGGCACTGCCGCCCAAGACAAACACTGACCAGAGAGGCAGACGAAGAAATCCGGCTCATTTGAATGGTGTGGGCTAGGAGTTAGCCCGGAAGACCGGCATTTTTTTAGTGAGGGGAGCTTTCACACACGCACAAACGATGAACGTTCTCCCAAAAAGTGCCGATTTTGCAGGGCTGGTGTGAAAGTGCCCCTGAATGCTTGTGTTCTGACAACCTCTTTTAAAGTCTGACAGATTGGAGTCAAAAGCAATCAGCCAAAACACAAGCTGCATTGAAGCACACCAGGATGTTTCCGCCCTGTTTCGACCAGGGGACCTTTCGTGTGTTAGACGAACGTGATGACCACTACACTACGGAAACCCTTGTGTAACCCAGGTGGGAAAATGGGTTTTTGCCTCAGAATATCCCTTATTAATTTCCCTAAATAATTATTCAAAATCCTCCTCGTTCTCCGCGCGTCATTACGTCACGCGGTCACGTGACGCCGTGCGTCCAATCACGATCTATAAACACCGGTGGCCGGCTGGCACCCGGAAGTAATGAGACAGGCACGACGGACAGGGACGCTGCCGGTAGGTTGGAGCATTGCTGACACAAACTGAATCTAAACCATCTCCGAACTAAACATCATGAATGTTGGGGTGTAGGAGCAGTTTACCGGAGCCGCGGTGCTGTGTGGAAGCCAGCTGTGCGCGATCAATCTGAGGAGTTGGTGAGTCGCGTTAGCGTTAGCTTAGCCTCCATTCATTCCTTTTCATCATTGTATTCCGAATATGTCTGTGTCAATCAAGATGTGAAACACTGTTATTTATTTATCGGACAATTGATTACTAGTCTGGTAATCATGAAATGAAATTATGCACTTTAACACCAGTTATGATGCTGGTGTTGTTCCTGCAGCCCAGCCAATCGCTGGAGCTGTTGGTGTTTGTCTGTGATACTATGCACTGAAGATCTTAGTCTGTATTTATTCAAATCCAGTTTTAATAAGACGATGTGTTGTACAACATGGAATTATATTTTTGTATTTATGACTAGTCTTGATTCAATGTGCACAATATTGATTGGACCTGTTTTGACGCAGGCCAGGTCGATGGCGAGCCGCTAGGCCCGAGCTGAAAGCTGCACCTGAGAAGCAAGTCTAAGTGGAACCCAATCTGCTCAGGTTGGGTTGGTAGGACGGCTTCTACCCTGCAGCTTGATCTCCTTGTCCTTTCTGCAACCTATCTCTGGGCCACCTTTCTATCATTTCATTTCCCCTCCTAAACCCTTGGATTTTTCTCTGGACGTTTCAAGGTGGACTCAAGAACTGTGTTGCTCCGTCTCTGACGGGAACCTCATTGATCCCCGGCTGGGTGATCAACAATCAAGAAAACAGCGTTGGTGTCCGCTGTCGACACTGATTTGTTTGTACGAAGATCACTTCATTGGTTAAGGCTTCATTGTTTTTTTTGTTTTTTCACTTATGTTTGTTGTTGTCTGTGGTGTTGCATTTATATAAAAAAGGTACCGCTTCACTCAGACGTGTTCAGTCTCCTACTTCTCCACTCCATGAGCTGATCTAGTCTTCTGATTGGTCACTGCCCAGAATCTTCACGATCATTAAAATGTAACTTCCAGGCTACATAAAGTGGCGAGCCCAGCCAGGAGTGGGGAAAAAAAAAAAAGCTGAACATTTTTTTGATTTGTTTTTGGTATTTTTATATATTGTGTAAACATGGACATATTCGAGAAACATGGTATTAAGATTTCAAATGCAGTTTTGATAAAAGAAGGGACCAAAACTAAAACGGATGACGAGGTTATCGAATTCCTAAAACAATACGGCTCCATTTCAAAGTTTGAATATATCGATGAACCGCATTCCGCTTTTCACCGTTCGATCGTGGTTGAATATAATTCGGGCGCAGCGTTGGTTTCACTACGTCCATATTTACCATATATATGCGTGTGTGACGATGGCGAGGTTTCGTATGAGATTTTGGATTTGGCTACAGCCTGCGTGAAAGAGGCAGGGAAGTTGCAGACAGAAACCTACTTGGCAGAGCTACAAAGAGTCGCAAAACTGACAGGTCAGGATTTCGCTGTTGTCCTTAATGGGGTGATGTCTCTGCTTGGTCACACTGTCACCAAGCTCCACCCCGCCGCCACTGAGGGGGAGTGCTCTCTGGTGGATAATAAGAATGGGTCTCCTGCTGTCACAGCCAGTCCGCATACTCCATCCCCGTGCCCTGCTCCTGCTTTTGATTTCTCGGCTGATCCTGCTGCTTCAGGCCACAACTCTGTGCCACAGCCAACCGTCCAGCTTGATCCCACAAGCCGACATAACTCAAGACTCTCCTTGCCAGGCGTGTCTCATGCCGACCTCAATCCGCCGTCTGATTGGTCACTGCCCAGAATCTTCACGATCATTAAAATGTAACTTCCAGGCTACACTTGTGCGAATGGCACATGACAGCATGGACACATTGGACTTGACGTCATAAACCGTGGCTGTGGTTGCAGCTTTTGAGACCACATTGATTTGTGGACATTGAGGACATCTGGATCACAGAACACCCTATGGTTGACAATGCTGAGAAAGCTGGACGGCTGTGATGCTCCACTACTGAAAGCAGGTAGAAAAACTGCTGTTTGAGTGAAATCTGAATCCCCGTCACAGGAGCCCGCACGCACCTAAATGGAAACAACCTTGATAAATAGTCTTCTGACCATCTTTGAATGACTGCCTGCGCTTCCTTTCTTTGTGCATCTCTGACCGGCATTGCTTATTTTTCTACTCAAATGCTTTGTGCTCCACATCACGTCCTCTCGCTGTAGCTATTGGATAGTCTGCCGGGAGACTGGAAAGTCCGCTGCGAGACCGTCCTTCACAGGGGGACCAGAGTTGGCCCAAAGACCCCCAATATTTGATCAGAGCAGCTTTCACACATGCACAAACGATGAGCGTTCTCCCAGAAAGTCCTCATTTGGTCAGCGGTCCGGGTTTCACAGGGCTGCTGTGAAAGTGCCCCCGAATGTCTGTTTTCACACATGGACAACAGTTTTCCAGGTTGCGTGAATTATGGCTGACTTGACTGTACACTTTAGTTCAGTGCTTCACTTGACTGACAACAATGACACGTGCTCCTGCCGGGTTTAAATCTGCAAAATTCTCAAGGAGAGATGATCCTTTGCTTGCTCCATCATATCAAGCATGGCATTCCATCGCCACATTCACACTACACTCAATGTGTACAAAAAGGCTGGCCATTAGGGAGCAGGAGTTTCTCAACTGACAGCCTGCTTGAAATCCCCACATATTGGACTCGAATGCGATCAGCCAAAATGCAAGCGGCATTGAAGCGCGCCTGGATGTTTCCGCCCTGTTTCGAGCAGGGGACCTTTCGTGTGTGAGACGAACGTGATGACCACTCGGAAACCCTTGTGCAAAGGGCACATGACAGCACGGACACATTTGACTTGAAGCAAGCAATAGGCCGTAGCTGTGATCGCAGCTTTCGAAACAACATTGATTTGCGGACATTGAGGACATGTGGATCACATAACTTCCATGGTTGACCATGTTGACAAAGTTGGATGGCTGTGATACTTCCAAATGGCAGCAGGTAGAAAAGTTCCTGTTTGAGTGAAATGTCCACCTTTGAGTAAGCCGGGGAACCAAGGCAATCCACCGTATTCTTCCCTCCGCCAAAATTCAATCATCAATCCATTGACGACAGCTGAGCCTGGCCACTTTGGCTAAAGTCTGTCATACTTTGCATCACAAAAGCAAGAGTCGGCATCCAACCGCACAAGCGTTACGTGTCCATTTCCCAAGTGAGAAGCATATTGGCCTCCCAGGCTCAACAGGTGGAAGCATCAAAGCCGTCCAACTTTCTCAACATGGCCAGCCACAGTCAAACGTCTGCTTATTGCACTTAGTAAGCATTTCTGCTGTCAAATGCCCTCTGTGTAAAGCAGAGTGGCGCAGCGGGAGCGTGCTGGGCCCATAACCCAGAGGCCGATGGATCGAAACCATCCTCTGCTACTGGTGACACACACCACTGCTTGCTCGCACTTTTCTTGGTCCCTGTTCTCAGAAAAGAACAAAAAATAGACGCCGTTCCTTCCTCCTTCTTGCAGCCAGTTGCCACTTCCAGCTTGGATGAACGTTGACATTTTGGCTCAGACAGGTAGTGTGGCCGAGCGGTCCAAGGCGCTGGATTCAGGTTCCAGTCTCTTCGGAGGCGTGGGTTCAAATCCCACCACTGCCAGCCTGGAAGCCTTTTGGGGCTTCTCTGAAACTGATCAAAGGAGTCAGACAAGCTTCTCTGTTGCATTGGAGAAATGTCAACTCTTAAGAACTCACCTGCAACTTATGTGCTTCAACAACAGAACCATGGCACAAGCCTCCTGAAATCACCTGGGTACTGAAATTTCCATGAAAAGCCGCAATTGCCAAGGGACATCGAGTCCACGTAAGCTGGCCTGAAAAGAAGGCTGATCGGAGGGGAGTCCCCACGTCAGAACAATTCCCTAAAAGGACACACCGTGGTCAGTCCACTCTGTTGTTACGGCACAACATTTCTCAAATCCCATTGGTGAAAAACAACTGAGTTGTAACATGTCCTCTTCATTAGGGCTGTCAATGACACTCTCAGAGACTTTGCATCGCAAAGAAATCAGGTCTCGACCACACACCCACCAAGTTGAAATTCCACTGGTGAGAAATATTTTGGTTCACCAGACTCATCATTTTGAAGTTTTGCAGTCCTCCAAGTCCGGAATGATACTTGTACATGAAAGAAAACACAAAACAAAACAAAACAAAGAAAAAAACAATGCAGCCTGGAGTATCTCGTTGCTTTCCCGTCAGGATAGTCCATGACTTGATATCCTCTGGTGGGGGGAAGCCGAGAAATTTCACACGCTCATTGGATTTGGCTAGCTTTCCAACTGCACTTTTGACATAGGACCAAATGCATGGGCAACGTCATCCAATTACAACAGCTGCAGGTTTTGGGGCACTGCCGCCCAAGACAAACACTGACCAGAGAGGCAGACGAAGAAATCCGGCTCATTTGAATGGTGTGGGCTAGGAGTTAGCCCGGAAGACCGGCATTTTTTTAGTGAGGGGAGCTTTCACACACACACAAACGATGAACGTTCTCCCAAAAAGTGCCGATTTTGCAGGGCTGGTGTGAAAGTGCCCCTGAATGCTTGTGTTCTGACAACCTCTTTTAAAGTCTGACAGATTGGAGTCAAAAGCAATCAGCCAAAACACAAGCTGCATTGAAGCACACCAGGATGTTTCCGCCCTGTTTCGACCAGGGGACCTTTCGTGTGTTAGACGAACGTGATGACCACTACACTACGGAAACCCTTGTGTAACCCAGGTGGGAAAATGGGTTTTTGCCTCAGAATATCCCTTATTAATTTCCCTAAATAATTATTCAAAATCCTCCTCGTTCTCCGCGCGTCATTACGTCACGCGGTCACGTGACGCCGTGCGTCCAATCACGATCTATAAACACCGGTGGCCGGCTGGCACCCGGAAGTAATGAGACAGGCACGACGGACAGGGACGCTGCCGGTAGGTTGGAGCATTGCTGACACAAACTGAATCTAAACCATCTCCGAACTAAACATCATGAATGTTGGGGTGTAGGAGCAGTTTACCGGAGCCGCGGTGCTGTGTGGAAGCCAGCTGTGCGCGATCAATCTGAGGAGTTGGTGAGTCGCGTTAGCGTTAGCTTAGCCTCCATTCATTCCTTTTCATCATTGTATTCCGAATATGTCTGTGTCAATCAAGATGTGAAACACTGTTATTTATTTATCGGACAATTGATTACTAGTCTGGTAATCATGAAATGAAATTATGCACTTTAACACCAGTTATGATGCTGGTGTTGTTCCTGCAGCCCAGCCAATCGCTGGAGCTGTTGGTGTTTGTCTGTGATACTATGCACTGAAGATCTTAGTCTGTATTTATTCAAATCCAGTTTTAATAAGACGATGTGTTGTACAACATGGAATTATATTTTTGTATTTATGACTAGTCTTGATTCAATGTGCACAATATTGATTGGACCTGTTTTGACGCAGGCCAGGTCGATGGCGAGCCGCTAGGCCCGAGCTGAAAGCTGCACCTGAGAAGCAAGTCTAAGTGGAACCCAATCTGCTCAGGTTGGGTTGGTAGGACGGCTTCTACCCTGCAGCTTGATCTCCTTGTCCTTTCTGCAACCTATCTCTGGGCCACCTTTCTATCATTTCATTTCCCCTCCTAAACCCTTGGATTTTTCTCTGGACGTTTCAAGGTGGACTCAAGAACTGTGTTGCTCCGTCTCTGACGGGAACCTCATTGATCCCCGGCTGGGTGATCAACAATCAAGAAAACAGCGTTGGTGTCCGCTGTCGACACTGATTTGTTTGTACGAAGATCACTTCATTGGTTAAGGCTTCATTGTTTTTTTGTTTTTTTCACTTATGTTTGTTGTTGTCTGTGGTGTTGCATTTATATAAAAAAGGTACCGCTTCACTCAGACGTGTTCAGTCTCCTACTTCTCCACTCCATGAGCTGATCTAGTCTTCTGATTGGTCACTGCCCAGAATCTTCACGATCATTAAAATGTAACTTCCAGGCTACATAAAGTGGCGAGCCCAGCCAGGAGTGGGGAAAAAAAAAAAAAGCTGAACATTTTTTGATTTGTTTTTGGTATTTTTATATATTGTGTAAACATGGACATATTCGAGAAACATGGTATTAAGATTTCAAATGCAGTTTTGATAAAAGAAGGGACCAAAACTAAAACGGATGACGAGGTTATCGAATTCCTAAAACAATACGGCTCCATTTCAAAGTTTGAATATATCGATGAACCGCATTCCGCTTTTCACCGTTCGATCGTGGTTGAATATAATTCGGGCGCAGCGTTGGTTTCACTACGTCCATATTTACCATATATATGCGTGTGTGACGATGGCGAGGTTTCGTATGAGATTTTGGATTTGGCTACAGCCTGCGTGAAAGAGGCAGGGAAGTTGCAGACAGAAACCTACTTGGCAGAGCTACAAAGAGTCGCAAAACTGACAGGTCAGGATTTCGCTGTTGTCCTTAATGGGGTGATGTCTCTGCTTGGTCACACTGTCACCAAGCTCCACCCCGCCGCCACTGAGGGGGAGTGCTCTCTGGTGGATAATAAGAATGGGTCTCCTGCTGTCACAGCCAGTCCGCATACTCCATCCCCGTGCCCTGCTCCTGCTTTTGATTTCTCGGCTGATCCTGCTGCTTCAGGCCACAACTCTGTGCCACAGCCAACCGTCCAGCTTGATCCCACAAGCCGACATAACTCAAGACTCTCCTTGCCAGGCGTGTCTCATGCCGACCTCAATCCGCCGTCTGATTGGTCACTGCCCAGAATCTTCACGATCATTAAAATGTAACTTCCAGGCTACACTTGTGCGAATGGCACATGACAGCATGGACACATTGGACTTGACGTCATAAACCGTGGCTGTGGTTGCAGCTTTTGAGACCACATTGATTTGTGGACATTGAGGACATCTGGATCACAGAACACCCTATGGTTGACAATGCTGAGAAAGCTGGACGGCTGTGATGCTCCACTACTGAAAGCAGGTAGAAAAACTGCTGTTTGAGTGAAATCTGAATCCCCGTCACAGGAGCCCGCACGCACCTAAATGGAAACAACCTTGATAAATAGTCTTCTGACCATCTTTGAATGACTGCCTGCGCTTCCTTTCTTTGTGCATCTCTGACCGGCATTGCTTATTTTTCTACTCAAATGCTTTGTGCTCCACATCACGTCCTCTCGCTGTAGCTATTGGATAGTCTGCCGGGAGACTGGAAAGTCCGCTGCGAGACCGTCCTTCACAGGGGGACCAGAGTTGGCCCCAAAGACCCCCAATATTTGATCAGAGCAGCTTTCACACATGCACAAACGATGAGCGTTCTCCCAGAAAGTCCTCATTTGGTCAGCGGTCCGGGTTTCACAGGGCTGCTGTGAAAGTGCCCCCGAATGTCTGTTTTCACACATGGACAACAGTTTTCCAGGTTGCGTGAATTATGGCTGACTTGACTGTACACTTTAGTTCAGTGCTTCACTTGACTGACAACAATGACACGTGCTCCTGCCGGGTTTAAATCTGCAAAATTCTCAAGGAGAGATGATCCTTTGCTTGCTCCATCATATCAAGCATGGCATTCCATCGCCACATTCACACTACACTCAATGTGTACAAAAAGGCTGGCCATTAGGGAGCAGGAGTTTCTCAACTGACAGCCTGCTTGAAATCCCCACATATTGGACTCGAATGCGATCAGCCAAAATGCAAGCGGCATTGAAGCGCGCCTGGATGTTTCCGCCCTGTTTCGAGCAGGGGACCTTTCGTGTGTGAGACGAACGTGATGACCACTCGGAAACCCTTGTGCAAAGGGCACATGACAGCACGGACACATTTGACTTGAAGCAAGCAATAGGCCGTAGCTGTGATCGCAGCTTTCGAAACAACATTGATTTGCGGACATTGAGGACATGTGGATCACATAACTTCCATGGTTGACCATGTTGACAAAGTTGGATGGCTGTGATACTTCCAAATGGCAGCAGGTAGAAAAGTTCCTGTTTGAGTGAAATGTCCACCTTTGAGTAAGCCGGGGAACCAAGGCAATCCACCGTATTCTTCCCTCCGCCAAAATTCAATCATCAATCCATTGACGACAGCTGAGCCTGGCCACTTTGGCTAAAGTCTGTCATACTTTGCATCACAAAAGCAAGAGTCGGCATCCAACCGCACAAGCGTTACGTGTCCATTTCCCAAGTGAGAAGCATATTGGCCTCCCAGGCTCAACAGGTGGAAGCATCAAAGCCGTCCAACTTTCTCAACATGGCCAGCCACAGTCAAACGTCTGCTTATTGCACTTAGTAAGCATTTCTGCTGTCAAATGCCCTCTGTGTAAAGCAGAGTGGCGCAGCGGGAGCGTGCTGGGCCCATAACCCAGAGGCCGATGGATCGAAACCATCCTCTGCTACTGGTGACACACACCACTGCTTGCTCGCACTTTTCTTGGTCCCTGTTCTCAGAAAAGAACAAAAAATAGACGCCGTTCCTTCCTCCTTCTTGCAGCCAGTTGCCACTTCCAGCTTGGATGAACGTTGACATTTTGGCTCAGACAGGTAGTGTGGCCGAGCGGTCCAAGGCGCTGGATTCAGGTTCCAGTCTCTTCGGAGGCGTGGGTTCAAATCCCACCACTGCCAGCCTGGAAGCCTTTTGGGGCTTCTCTGAAACTGATCAAAGGAGTCAGACAAGCTTCTCTGTTGCATTGGAGAAATGTCAACTCTTAAGAACTCACCTGCAACTTATGTGCTTCAACAACAGAACCATGGCACAAGCCTCCTGAAATCACCTGGGTACTGAAATTTCCATGAAAAGCCGCAATTGCCAAGGGACATCGAGTCCACGTAAGCTGGCCTGAAAAGAAGGCTGATCGGAGGGGAGTCCCCACGTCAGAACAATTCCCTAAAAGGACACACCGTGGTCAGTCCACTCTGTTGTTACGGCACAACATTTCTCAAATCCCATTGGTGAAAAACAACTGAGTTGTAACATGTCCTCTTCATTAGGGCTGTCAATGACACTCTCAGAGACTTTGCATCGCAAAGAAATCAGGTCTCGACCACACACCCACCAAGTTGAAATTCCACTGGTGAGAAATATTTTGGTTCACCAGACTCATCATTTTGAAGTTTTGCAGTCCTCCAAGTCCGGAATGATACTTGTACATGAAAGAAAACACAAAACAAAACAAAACAAAGAAAAAACAATGCAGCCTGGAGTATCTCGTTGCTTTCCCGTCAGGATAGTCCATGACTTGATATCCTCTGGTGGGGGGAAGCCGAGAAATTTCACACGCTCATTGGATTTGGCTAGCTTTCCAACTGCACTTTTGACATAGGACCAAATGCATGGGCAACGTCATCCAATTACAACAGCTGCAGGTTTTGGGGCACTGCCGCCCAAGACAAACACTGACCAGAGAGGCAGACGAAGAAATCCGGCTCATTTGAATGGTGTGGGCTAGGAGTTAGCCCGGAAGACCGGCATTTTTTTAGTGAGGGGAGCTTTCACACACACACAAACGATGAACGTTCTCCCAAAAAGTGCCGATTTTGCAGGGCTGGTGTGAAAGTGCCCCTGAATGCTTGTGTTCTGACAACCTCTTTTAAAGTCTGACAGATTGGAGTCAAAAGCAATCAGCCAAAACACAAGCTGCATTGAAGCACACCAGGATGTTTCCGCCCTGTTTCGAGCAGGGGACCTTTCGTGTGTGAGACGAACGTGATGACCACTACACTACGGAAACCATTGTGCAAAGGGCACATGACAGCACGGACACATTTGACTTGAAGCAAGCAATAGGCCGTAGCTGTGATCGCAGCTTTCGAAACAACATTGATTTGCGGACATTGAGGACATGTGGATCACATAACTTCCATGGTTGACCATGTTGACAAAGTTGGATGGCTGTGATACTTCCAAATGGCAGCAGGTAGAAAAGTTCCTGTTTGAGTGAAATGTCCACCTTTGAGTAAGCCGGGGAACCAAGGCAATCCACTGTATTCTTCCCTCAGCCAAAATTCAATCATCCATCCATTGACGACAGCTGAGCCTGGCCACTTTGGCTAAAGTCTGTCATACTTTGCATCACAAAAGCAAGAGTCGGCATCCAACCGCACAAGCGTTACGTGTCCATTTCCCAAGTGAGAAGCATATTGGCCTTACAGGCTCAACAGGTGGAAGCATCAAAGCCGTCCAACTTTCTCAACATGGCCAGCCACAGTCAAACGTCTGCTTATTGCACTTAGTAAGCATTTCTGCTGTCAAATGCCCTCTGTGTAAAGCAGAGTGGCGCAGCGGGAGCGTGCTGGGCCCATAACCCAGAGGCCGATGGATCGAAACCATCCTCTGCTACTGGTGACACACACCACTGCTTGCTCGCACTTTTCTTGGTCCCTGTTCTCAGAAAAGAACAAAACAAAAAAAGACGTCGTTCCTTCCTCCTTCTTGCAGCCAGTTGCCACTTCCAGCTTGGATGAACGTTGACATTTTGGCTCAGACAGGTAGTGTGGCCGAGCGGTCCAAGGCGCTGGATTCAGGTTCCAGTCTCTTCGGAGGCGTGGGTTCAAATCCCACCACTGCCAGCCTGGAAGCCTTTTGGGGCTTCTCTGAAACTGATCAAAGGAGTCAGACAAGCTTCTCTGTTGCATTGGAGAAATGTCAACTCTTAAGAACTCACCTGCAACTTATGTGCTTCAACAACAGAACCATGGCACAAGCCTCCTGAAATCACCTGGGTACTGAAATTTCCATGAAAAGCCGCAATTGCCAAGGGACATCGAGTCCACGTAAGCTGGCCTGAAAAGAAGGCTGATCGGAGGGGAGTCCCCACGTCAGAACAATTCCCCAAAAGGACACACCGTGGTCAGTCCACTCTGTTGTTACGGCACAACATTTCTCAAATCCCATTGGTGAAAAACAACTGAGTTGTAACATGTCCTCTTCATTAGGGCTGTCAATGACACTCTCAGAGACTTTGCATCGCAAAGAAATCAGGTCTCGACCACACACCCACCAAGTTGAAATTCCACTGGTGAGAAATATTTGGTTCACCAGACTCATCATTTTGAAGTTTTGCAGTCCTCCAAGTCCGGAATGATACTTGTACATGAAAGAAAACACAAAACAAAACAAAACAAAGAAAAAAACAATGCAGCCTGGAGTATCTCGTTGCTTTCCCCGTCAGGATAGTCCATGACTTGATATCCTCTGGTGGGGGGAAGCCGAGAAATTTCACACGCTCATTGGATTTGGCTAGCTTTCCAACTGCACTTTTGACATAGGACCAAATGCATGGGCAACGTCATCCAATTACAACAGCTGCAGGTTTTGGGGCACTGCCGCCCAAGACAAACACTGACCAGAGAGGCAGACGAAGAAATCCGGCTCATTTGAATGGTGTGGGCTAGGAGTTAGCCCGGAAGACCGGCATTTTTTTAGTGAGGGGAGCTTTCACACACGCACAAACGATGAACGTTCTCCCAAAAAGTGCCGATTTTGCAGGGCTGGTGTGAAAGTGCCCCTGAATGCTTGTGTTCTGACAACCTCTTTTAAAGTCTGACAGATTGGAGTCAAAAGCAATCAGCCAAAACACAAGCTGCATTGAAGCACACCAGGATGTTTCCGCCCTGTTTCGAGCAGGGGACCTTTCGTGTGTGAGACGAACGTGATGACCACTACACTACGGAAACCATTGTGCAAAGGGCACATGACAGCACGGACACATTTGACTTGAAGCAAGCATAGGCCGTAGCTGTGATCGCAGCTTTCGAAACAACATTGATTTGCGGACATTGAGGACATGTGGATCACATAACTTCCATGGTTGACCATGTTGACAAAGTTGGATGGCTGTGATACTTCCAAATGGCAGCAGGTAGAAAAGTTCCTGTTTGAGTGAAATGTCCACCTTTGAGTAAGCCGGGGAACCAAGGCAATCCACTGTATTCTTCCCTCAGCCAAAATTCAATCATCCATCCATTGACGACAGCTGAGCCTGGCCACTTTGGCTAAAGTCTGTCATACTTTGCATCACAAAAGCAAGAGTCGGCATCCAACCGCACAAGCGTTACGTGTCCATTTCCCAAGTGAGAAGCATATTGGCCTCCCAGGCTCAACAGGTGGAAGCATCAAAGCCGTCCAACTTTCTCAACATGGCCAGCCACAGTCAAACGTCTGCTTATTGCACTTAGTAAGCATTTCTGCTGTCAAATGCCCTCTGTGTAAAGCAGAGTGGCGCAGCGGGAGCGTGCTGGGCCCATAACCCAGAGGCCGATGGATCGAAAACCATCCTCTGCTACTGGTGACACACACCACTGCTTGCTCGCACTTTTCTTGGTCCCTGTTCTCAGAAAAGAACAAAAAATAGACGCCGTTCCTTCCTCCTTCTTGCAGCCAGTTGCCACTTCCAGCTTGGATGAACGTTGACATTTTGGCTCAGACAGGTAGTGTGGCCGAGCGGTCCAAGGCGCTGGATTCAGGTTCCAGTCTCTTCGGAGGCGTGGGTTCAAATCCCACCACGCCAGCCTGGAAGCCTTTTGGGGCTTCTCTGAAACTGATCAAAGGAGTCAGACAAGCTTCTCTGTTGCATTGGAGAAATGTCAACTCTTAAGAACTCACCTGCAACTATGTGCTTCAACAACAGAACCATGGCACAAGCCTCCTGAAATCACCTGGGTACTGAAATTTCCATGAAAAGCCGCAATTGCCAAGGGACATCGAGTCCACGTAAGCTGGCCTGAAAAGAAGGCTGATCGGAGGGGAGTCCCACGTCAGAACAATTCCCCAAAAGGACCACACCGTGGTCAGTCCACTCTGTTGTTACGGCACAACATTTCTCAAATCCATTGGTGAAAAACAACTGAGTTGTAACATGTCCTCTTCATAAGGGCTGTCATGACACTCTCAGAGACTTTGCATCGCAAAGAATCAGGTCTCGACCACACACCCCCCAAGTGAAATTCCACTGGTGAGAAATATTTTGGTTCACCAGACTCATCATTTTGAAGTTTTGCAGTCCTCCAAGTCCGGAATGATACTTGTACATGAAAGAAAACACACAAAACAAAACAAACAAAGAAAAAAACAATGCAGCCTGGAGTATCTCGTTGCTTTCCCGTCAGGATAGTCCATGACTTGATATCCTCTGGTGGGGGGAAGCCGAGAAATTTCACACGCTCATTGGATTTGGCTAGCTTTCCAACTGCACTTTTGGACATAGGGACCAAATGCATGGGCAACGTCATCCAATTACAACAGCTGCAGGTTTTGGGGCACTGCCGCCACAAGACAAACACTGACCAGAGAGGCAGACGAAGAAATCCGGCTCATTTGAATGGTGTGGGCTAGGAGTTAGCCCGGAAGACCGGCATTTTTTTAGTGAGGGGAGCTTTCACACACACACACAAACGATGAACGTTCTCCCAAAAGTGCCGATTTTGCAGGGCTGGTTTGAAAGTGCCCCCTGAATGCTTGTGTTCTGACAACCTCTTTTAAAGTCTGACAGATTGGAGTCAAAAGCAATCAGCCAAAACACAAGCTGCATTGAAGCACACCAGGATGTTTCCGCCTGTTTCGACCAGGGGACCTTTCGTGTGTTAGACGAACGTGATGACCACTACACTACGGAAACCCTTGTGCGAATGGCACATGACAGCATGGACACATTGGACTTGACGTCATAAACCGTGGCTGTGGTTGCAGCTTTTGAGACCACATTGATTTGTGGACATTGAGGACATCTGGATCACAGAACACCCTATGGTTGACAATGCTGAGAAAGCTGGACGGCTGTGATGCTCCACTACTGAAAGCAGGTAGAAAAACTGCTGTTTGAGTGAAATCTGAATCCCCGTCACAGGAGCCCGCACGCACCTAAATGGAAACAACCTTGATAAATAGTCTTCTGACCATCTTTGAATGACTGCCTGCGCTTCCTTTCTTTGTGCATCTCTGACCGGCATTGCTTATTTTTCTACTCAAATGCTTTGTGCTCCACATCACGTCCTCTCGCTGTAGCTATTGGATAGTCTGCCGGGAGACTGGAAAGTCCGCTGCGAGACCGTCCTTCACAGGGGGACCAGAGTTGGCCCCAAAGACCCCCAATATTTGATCAGAGCAGCTTTCACACATGCACAAACGATGAGCGTTCTCCCAGAAAGTCCTCATTTGGTCAGCGGTCCGGGTTTCACAGGGCTGCTGTGAAAGTGCCCCCGAATGTCTGTTTTCACACATGGACAACAGTTTTCCAGGTTGCGTGAATTATGGCTGACTTGACTGTACACTTTAGTTCAGTGCTTCACTTGACTGACAACAATGACACGTGCTCCTGCCGGGTTTAAATCTGCAAAATTCTCAAGGAGAGATGATCCTTTGCTTGCTCCATCATATCAAGCATGGCATTCCATCGCCACATTCACACTACACTCAATGTGTACAAAAAGGCTGGCCATTAGGGAGCAGGAGTTTCTCAACTGACAGCCTGCTTGAAATCCCCACATATTGGACTCGAATGCGATCAGCCAAAATGCAAGCGGCATTGAAGCGCGCCTGGATGTTTCCGCCCTGTTTCGAGCAGGGGACCTTTCGTGTGTGAGACGAACGTGATGACCACTCGGAAACCCTTGTGCAAAGGGCACATGACAGCACGGACACATTTGACTTGAAGCAAGCAATAGGCCGTAGCTGTGATCGCAGCTTTCGAAACAACATTGATTTGCGGACATTGAGGACATGTGGATCACATAACTTCCATGGTTGACCATGTTGACAAAGTTGGATGGCTGTGATACTTCCAAATGGCAGCAGGTAGAAAAGTTCCTGTTTGAGTGAAATGTCCACCTTTGAGTAAGCCGGGGAACCAAGGCAATCCACCGTATTCTTCCCTCCGCCAAAATTCAATCATCAATCCATTGACGACAGCTGAGCCTGGCCACTTTGGCTAAAGTCTGTCATACTTTGCATCACAAAAGCAAGAGTCGGCATCCAACCGCACAAGCGTTACGTGTCCATTTCCCAAGTGAGAAGCATATTGGCCTCCCAGGCTCAACAGGTGGAAGCATCAAAGCCGTCCAACTTTCTCAACATGGCCAGCCACAGTCAAACGTCTGCTTATTGCACTTAGTAAGCATTTCTGCTGTCAAATGCCCTCTGTGTAAAGCAGAGTGGCGCAGCGGGAGCGTGCTGGGCCCATAACCCAGAGGCCGATGGATCGAAACCATCCTCTGCTACTGGTGACACACACCACTGCTTGCTCGCACTTTTCTTGGTCCCTGTTCTCAGAAAAGAACAAAAAATAGACGCCGTTCCTTCCTCCTTCTTGCAGCCAGTTGCCACTTCCAGCTTGGATGAACGTTGACATTTTGGCTCAGACAGGTAGTGTGGCCGAGCGGTCCAAGGCGCTGGATTCAGGTTCCAGTCTCTTCGGAGGCGTGGGTTCAAATCCCACCACTGCCAGCCTGGAAGCCTTTTGGGGCTTCTCTGAAACTGATCAAAGGAGTCAGACAAGCTTCTCTGTTGCATTGGAGAAATGTCAACTCTTAAGAACTCACCTGCAACTTATGTGCTTCAACAACAGAACCATGGCACAAGCCTCCTGAAATCACCTGGGTACTGAAATTTCCATGAAAAGCCGCAATTGCCAAGGGACATCGAGTCCACGTAAGCTGGCCTGAAAAGAAGGCTGATCGGAGGGGAGTCCCCACGTCAGAACAATTCCCTAAAAGGACACACCGTGGTCAGTCCACTCTGTTGTTACGGCACAACATTTCTCAAATCCCATTGGTGAAAAACAACTGAGTTGTAACATGTCCTCTTCATTAGGGCTGTCAATGACACTCTCAGAGACTTTGCATCGCAAAGAAATCAGGTCTCGACCACACACCCACCAAGTTGAAATTCCACTGGTGAGAAATATTTTGGTTCACCAGACTCATCATTTTGAAGTTTTGCAGTCCTCCAAGTCCGGAATGATACTTGTACATGAAAGAAAACACAAAACAAAACAAAACAAAGAAAAAAACAATGCAGCCTGGAGTATCTCGTTGCTTTCCCGTCAGGATAGTCCATGACTTGATATCCTCTGGTGGGGGGAAGCCGAGAAATTTCACACGCTCATTGGATTTGGCTAGCTTTCCAACTGCACTTTTGACATAGGACCAAATGCATGGGCAACGTCATCCAATTACAACAGCTGCAGGTTTTGGGGCACTGCCGCCCAAGACAAACACTGACCAGAGAGGCAGACGAAGAAATCCGGCTCATTTGAATGGTGTGGGCTAGGAGTTAGCCCGGAAGACCGGCATTTTTTTAGTGAGGGGAGCTTTCACACACACACAAACGATGAACGTTCTCCCAAAAAGTGCCGATTTTGCAGGGCTGGTGTGAAAGTGCCCCTGAATGCTTGTGTTCTGACAACCTCTTTTAAAGTCTGACAGATTGGAGTCAAAAGCAATCAGCCAAAACACAAGCTGCATTGAAGCACACCAGGATGTTTCCGCCCTGTTTCGACCAGGGGACCTTTCGTGTGTTAGACGAACGTGATGACCACTACACTACGGAAACCCTTGTGTAACCCAGGTGGGAAAATGGGTTTTTGCCTCAGAATATCCCTTATTAATTTCCCTAAATAATTATTCAAAATCCTCCTCGTTCTCCGCGCGTCATTACGTCACGCGGTCACGTGACGCCGTGCGTCCAATCACGATCTATAAACACCGGTGGCCGGCTGGCACCCGGAAGTAATGAGACAGGCACGACGGACAGGGACGCTGCCGGTAGGTTGGAGCATTGCTGACACAAACTGAATCTAAACCATCTCCGAACTAAACATCATGAATGTTGGGGTGTAGGAGCAGTTTACCGGAGCCGCGGTGCTGTGTGGAAGCCAGCTGTGCGCGATCAATCTGAGGAGTTGGTGAGTCGCGTTAGCGTTAGCTTAGCCTCCATTCATTCCTTTTCATCATTGTATTCCGAATATGTCTGTGTCAATCAAGATGTGAAACACTGTTATTTATTTATCGGACAATTGATTACTAGTCTGGTAATCATGAAATGAAATTATGCACTTTAACACCAGTTATGATGCTGGTGTTGTTCCTGCAGCCCAGCCAATCGCTGGAGCTGTTGGTGTTTGTCTGTGATACTATGCACTGAAGATCTTAGTCTGTATTTATTCAAATCCAGTTTTAATAAGACGATGTGTTGTACAACATGGAATTATATTTTTGTATTTATGACTAGTCTTGATTCAATGTGCACAATATTGATTGGACCTGTTTTGACGCAGGCCAGGTCGATGGCGAGCCGCTAGGCCCGAGCTGAAAGCTGCACCTGAGAAGCAAGTCTAAGTGGAACCCAATCTGCTCAGGTTGGGTTGGTAGGACGGCTTCTACCCTGCAGCTTGATCTCCTTGTCCTTTCTGCAACCTATCTCTGGGCCACCTTTCTATCATTTCATTTCCCCTCCTAAACCCTTGGATTTTTCTCTGGACGTTTCAAGGTGGACTCAAGAACTGTGTTGCTCCGTCTCTGACGGGAACCTCATTGATCCCCGGCTGGGTGATCAACAATCAAGAAAACAGCGTTGGTGTCCGCTGTCGACACTGATTTGTTTGTACGAAGATCACTTCATTGGTTAAGGCTTCATTGTTTTTTTTGTTTTTTCACTTATGTTTGTTGTTGTCTGTGGTGTTGCATTTATATAAAAAAGGTACCGCTTCACTCAGACGTGTTCAGTCTCCTACTTCTCCACTCCATGAGCTGATCTAGTCTTCTGATTGGTCACTGCCCAGAATCTTCACGATCATTAAAATGTAACTTCCAGGCTACATAAAGTGGCGAGCCCAGCCAGGAGTGGGGAAAAAAAAAAAAGCTGAACATTTTTTTGATTTGTTTTTGGTATTTTTATATATTGTGTAAACATGGACATATTCGAGAAACATGGTATTAAGATTTCAAATGCAGTTTTGATAAAAGAAGGGACCAAAACTAAAACGGATGACGAGGTTATCGAATTCCTAAAACAATACGGCTCCATTTCAAAGTTTGAATATATCGATGAACCGCATTCCGCTTTTCACCGTTCGATCGTGGTTGAATATAATTCGGGCGCAGCGTTGGTTTCACTACGTCCATATTTACCATATATATGCGTGTGTGACGATGGCGAGGTTTCGTATGAGATTTTGGATTTGGCTACAGCCTGCGTGAAAGAGGCAGGGAAGTTGCAGACAGAAACCTACTTGGCAGAGCTACAAAGAGTCGCAAAACTGACAGGTCAGGATTTCGCTGTTGTCCTTAATGGGGTGATGTCTCTGCTTGGTCACACTGTCACCAAGCTCCACCCCGCCGCCACTGAGGGGGAGTGCTCTCTGGTGGATAATAAGAATGGGTCTCCTGCTGTCACAGCCAGTCCGCATACTCCATCCCCGTGCCCTGCTCCTGCTTTTGATTTCTCGGCTGATCCTGCTGCTTCAGGCCACAACTCTGTGCCACAGCCAACCGTCCAGCTTGATCCCACAAGCCGACATAACTCAAGACTCTCCTTGCCAGGCGTGTCTCATGCCGACCTCAATCCGCCGTCTGATTGGTCACTGCCCAGAATCTTCACGATCATTAAAATGTAACTTCCAGGCTACACTTGTGCGAATGGCACATGACAGCATGGACACATTGGACTTGACGTCATAAACCGTGGCTGTGGTTGCAGCTTTTGAGACCACATTGATTTGTGGACATTGAGGACATCTGGATCACAGAACACCCTATGGTTGACAATGCTGAGAAAGCTGGACGGCTGTGATGCTCCACTACTGAAAGCAGGTAGAAAAACTGCTGTTTGAGTGAAATCTGAATCCCCGTCACAGGAGCCCGCACGCACCTAAATGGAAACAACCTTGATAAATAGTCTTCTGACCATCTTTGAATGACTGCCTGCGCTTCCTTTCTTTGTGCATCTCTGACCGGCATTGCTTATTTTTCTACTCAAATGCTTTGTGCTCCACATCACGTCCTCTCGCTGTAGCTATTGGATAGTCTGCCGGGAGACTGGAAAGTCCGCTGCGAGACCGTCCTTCACAGGGGGACCAGAGTTGGCCCCAAAGACCCCCAATATTTGATCAGAGCAGCTTTCACACATGCACAAACGATGAGCGTTCTCCCAGAAAGTCCTCATTTGGTCAGCGGTCCGGGTTTCACAGGGCTGCTGTGAAAGTGCCCCCGAATGTCTGTTTTCACACATGGACAACAGTTTTCCAGGTTGCGTGAATTATGGCTGACTTGACTGTACACTTTAGTTCAGTGCTTCACTTGACTGACAACAATGACACGTGCTCCTGCCGGGTTTAAATCTGCAAAATTCTCAAGGAGAGATGATCCTTTGCTTGCTCCATCATATCAAGCATGGCATTCCATCGCCACATTCACACTACACTCAATGTGTACAAAAAGGCTGGCCATTAGGGAGCAGGAGTTTCTCAACTGACAGCCTGCTTGAAATCCCCACATATTGGACTCGAATGCGATCAGCCAAAATGCAAGCGGCATTGAAGCGCGCCTGGATGTTTCCGCCCTGTTTCGAGCAGGGGACCTTTCGTGTGTGAGACGAACGTGATGACCACTCGGAAACCCTTGTGCAAAGGGCACATGACAGCACGGACACATTTGACTTGAAGCAAGCAATAGGCCGTAGCTGTGATCGCAGCTTTCGAAACAACATTGATTTGCGGACATTGAGGACATGTGGATCACATAACTTCCATGGTTGACCATGTTGACAAAGTTGGATGGCTGTGATACTTCCAAATGGCAGCAGGTAGAAAAGTTCCTGTTTGAGTGAAATGTCCACCTTTGAGTAAGCCGGGGAACCAAGGCAATCCACCGTATTCTTCCCTCCGCCAAAATTCAATCATCAATCCATTGACGACAGCTGAGCCTGGCCACTTTGGCTAAAGTCTGTCATACTTTGCATCACAAAAGCAAGAGTCGGCATCCAACCGCACAAGCGTTACGTGTCCATTTCCCAAGTGAGAAGCATATTGGCCTCCCAGGCTCAACAGGTGGAAGCATCAAAGCCGTCCAACTTTCTCAACATGGCCAGCCACAGTCAAACGTCTGCTTATTGCACTTAGTAAGCATTTCTGCTGTCAAATGCCCTCTGTGTAAAGCAGAGTGGCGCAGCGGGAGCGTGCTGGGCCCATAACCCAGAGGCCGATGGATCGAAACCATCCTCTGCTACTGGTGACACACACCACTGCTTGCTCGCACTTTTCTTGGTCCCTGTTCTCAGAAAAGAACAAAAAATAGACGCCGTTCCTTCCTCCTTCTTGCAGCCAGTTGCCACTTCCAGCTTGGATGAACGTTGACATTTTGGCTCAGACAGGTAGTGTGGCCGAGCGGTCCAAGGCGCTGGATTCAGGTTCCAGTCTCTTCGGAGGCGTGGGTTCAAATCCCACCACTGCCAGCCTGGAAGCCTTTTGGGGCTTCTCTGAAACTGATCAAAGGAGTCAGACAAGCTTCTCTGTTGCATTGGAGAAATGTCAACTCTTAAGAACTCACCTGCAACTTATGTGCTTCAACAACAGAACCATGGCACAAGCCTCCTGAAATCACCTGGGTACTGAAATTTCCATGAAAAGCCGCAATTGCCAAGGGACATCGAGTCCACGTAAGCTGGCCTGAAAAGAAGGCTGATCGGAGGGGAGTCCCCACGTCAGAACAATTCCCTAAAAGGACACACCGTGGTCAGTCCACTCTGTTGTTACGGCACAACATTTCTCAAATCCCATTGGTGAAAAACAACTGAGTTGTAACATGTCCTCTTCATTAGGGCTGTCAATGACACTCTCAGAGACTTTGCATCGCAAAGAAATCAGGTCTCGACCACACACCCACCAAGTTGAAATTCCACTGGTGAGAAATATTTTGGTTCACCAGACTCATCATTTTGAAGTTTTGCAGTCCTCCAAGTCCGGAATGATACTTGTACATGAAAGAAAACACAAAACAAAACAAAACAAAGAAAAAAACAATGCAGCCTGGAGTATCTCGTTGCTTTCCCGTCAGGATAGTCCATGACTTGATATCCTCTGGTGGGGGGAAGCCGAGAAATTTCACACGCTCATTGGATTTGGCTAGCTTTCCAACTGCACTTTTGACATAGGACCAAATGCATGGGCAACGTCATCCAATTACAACAGCTGCAGGTTTTGGGGCACTGCCGCCCAAGACAAACACTGACCAGAGAGGCAGACGAAGAAATCCGGCTCATTTGAATGGTGTGGGCTAGGAGTTAGCCCGGAAGACCGGCATTTTTTTAGTGAGGGGAGCTTTCACACACACACAAACGATGAACGTTCTCCCAAAAAGTGCCGATTTTGCAGGGCTGGTGTGAAAGTGCCCCTGAATGCTTGTGTTCTGACAACCTCTTTTAAAGTCTGACAGATTGGAGTCAAAAGCAATCAGCCAAAACACAAGCTGCATTGAAGCACACCAGGATGTTTCCGCCCTGTTTCGAGCAGGGGACCTTTCGTGTGTGAGACGAACGTGATGACCACTACACTACGGAAACCATTGTGCAAAGGGCACATGACAGCACGGACACATTTGACTTGAAGCAAGCAATAGGCCGTAGCTGTGATCGCAGCTTTCGAAACAACATTGATTTGCGGACATTGAGGACATGTGGATCACATAACTTCCATGGTTGACCATGTTGACAAAGTTGGATGGCTGTGATACTTCCAAATGGCAGCAGGTAGAAAAGTTCCTGTTTGAGTGAAATGTCCACCTTTGAGTAAGCCGGGGAACCAAGGCAATCCACTGTATTCTTCCCTCAGCCAAAATTCAATCATCCATCCATTGACGACAGCTGAGCCTGGCCACTTTGGCTAAAGTCTGTCATACTTTGCATCACAAAAGCAAGAGTCGGCATCCAACCGCACAAGCGTTACGTGTCCATTTCCCAAGTGAGAAGCATATTGGCCTTACAGGCTCAACAGGTGGAAGCATCAAAGCCGTCCAACTTTCTCAACATGGCCAGCCACAGTCAAACGTCTGCTTATTGCACTTAGTAAGCATTTCTGCTGTCAAATGCCCTCTGTGTAAAGCAGAGTGGCGCAGCGGGAGCGTGCTGGGCCCATAACCCAGAGGCCGATGGATCGAAACCATCCTCTGCTACTGGTGACACACACCACTGCTTGCTCGCACTTTTCTTGGTCCCTGTTCTCAGAAAAGAACAAAAACAAAAAAAGACGTCGTTCCTTCCTCCTTCTTGCAGCCAGTTGCCACTTCCAGCTTGGATGAACGTTGACATTTTGGCTCAGACAGGTAGTGTGGCCGAGCGGTCCAAGGCGCTGGATTCAGGTTCCAGTCTCTTCGGAGGCGTGGGTTCAAATCCCACCACTGCCAGCCTGGAAGCCTTTTGGGGCTTCTCTGAAACTGATCAAAGGAGTCAGACAAGCTTCTCTGTTGCATTGGAGAAATGTCAACTCTTAAGAACTCACCTGCAACTTATGTGCTTCAACAACAGAACCATGGCACAAGCCTCCTGAAATCACCTGGGTACTGAAATTTCCATGAAAAGCCGCAATTGCCAAGGGACATCGAGTCCACGTAAGCTGGCCTGAAAAGAAGGCTGATCGGAGGGGAGTCCCCACGTCAGAACAATTCCCCAAAAGGACACACCGTGGTCAGTCCACTCTGTTGTTACGGCACAACATTTCTCAAATCCCATTGGTGAAAAACAACTGAGTTGTAACATGTCCTCTTCATTAGGGCTGTCAATGACACTCTCAGAGACTTTGCATCGCAAAGAAATCAGGTCTCGACCACACACCCACCAAGTTGAAATTCCACTGGTGAGAAATATTTTGGTTCACCAGACTCATCATTTTGAAGTTTTGCAGTCCTCCAAGTCCGGAATGATACTTGTACATGAAAGAAAACACAAAACAAAACAAAACAAAGAAAAAAACAATGCAGCCTGGAGTATCTCGTTGCTTTCCCGTCAGGATAGTCCATGACTTGATATCCTCTGGTGGGGGGAAGCCGAGAAATTTCACACGCTCATTGGATTTGGCTAGCTTTCCAACTGCACTTTTGACATAGGACCAAATGCATGGGCAACGTCATCCAATTACAACAGCTGCAGGTTTTGGGGCACTGCCGCCCAAGACAAACACTGACCAGAGAGGCAGACGAAGAAATCCGGCTCATTTGAATGGTGTGGGCTAGGAGTTAGCCCGGAAGACCGGCATTTTTTTAGTGAGGGGAGCTTTCACACACGCACAAACGATGAACGTTCTCCCAAAAAGTGCCGATTTTGCAGGGCTGGTGTGAAAGTGCCCCTGAATGCTTGTGTTCTGACAACCTCTTTTAAAGTCTGACAGATTGGAGTCAAAAGCAATCAGCAAAAACACAAGCTGCATTGAAGCACACCAGGATGTTTCCGCCCTGTTTCGAGCAGGGGACCTTTCGTGTGTGAGACGAACGTGATGACCACTACACTACGGAAACCATTGTGCAAAGGGCACATGACAGCACGGACACATTTGACTTGAAGCAAGCAATAGGCCGTAGCTGTGATCGCAGCTTTCGAAACAACATTGATTTGCGGACATTGAGGACATGTGGATCACATAACTTCCATGGTTGACCATGTTGACAAAGTTGGATGGCTGTGATACTTCCAAATGGCAGCAGGTAGAAAAGTTCCTGTTTGAGTGAAATGTCCACCTTTGAGTAAGCCGGGGAACCAAGGCAATCCACTGTATTCTTCCCTCAGCCAAAATTCAATCATCCATCCATTGACGACAGCTGAGCCTGGCCACTTTGGCTAAAGTCTGTCATACTTTGCATCACAAAAGCAAGAGTCGGCATCCAACCGCACAAGCGTTACGTGTCCATTTCCCAAGTGAGAAGCATATTGGCCTCCCAGGCTCAACAGGTGGAAGCATCAAAGCCGTCCAACTTTCTCAACATGGCCAGCCACAGTCAAACGTCTGCTTATTGCACTTAGTAAGCATTTCTGCTGTCAAATGCCCTCTGTGTAAAGCAGAGTGGCGCAGCGGGAGCGTGCTGGGCCCATAACCCAGAGGCCGATGGATCGAAACCATCCTCTGCTACTGGTGACACACACCACTGCTTGCTCGCACTTTTCTTGGTCCCTGTTCTCAGAAAAGAACAAAAAATAGACGCCGTTCCTTCCTCCTTCTTGCAGCCAGTTGCCACTTCCAGCTTGGATGAACGTTGACATTTTGGCTCAGACAGGTAGTGTGGCCGAGCGGTCCAAGGCGCTGGATTCAGGTTCCAGTCTCTTCGGAGGCGTGGGTTCAAATCCCACCACTGCCAGCCTGGAAGCCTTTTGGGGCTTCTCTGAAACTGATCAAAGGAGTCAGACAAGCTTCTCTGTTGCATTGGAGAAATGTCAACTCTTAAGAACTCACCTGCAACTTATGTGCTTCAACAACAGAACCATGGCACAAGCCTCCTGAAATCACCTGGGTACTGAAATTTCCATGAAAAGCCGCAATTGCCAAGGGACATCGAGTCCACGTAAGCTGGCCTGAAAAGAAGGCTGATCGGAGGGGAGTCCCCACGTCAGAACAATTCCCCAAAAGGACACACCGTGGTCAGTCCACTCTGTTGTTACGGCACAACATTTCTCAAATCCCATTGGTGAAAAACAACTGAGTTGTAACATGTCCTCTTCATAAGGGCTGTCAATGACACTCTCAGAGACTTTGCATCGCAAAGAAATCAGGTCTCGACCACACACCCACCAAGTTGAAATTCCACTGGTGAGAAATATTTTGGTTCACCAGACTCATCATTTTGAAGTTTTGCAGTCCTCCAAGTCCGGAATGATACTTGTACATGAAAGAAAACACAAAACAAAACAAAACAAAGAAAAAAACAATGCAGCCTGGAGTATCTCGTTGCTTTCCCGTCAGGATAGTCCATGACTTGATATCCTCTGGTGGGGGGAAGCCGAGAAATTTCACACGCTCATTGGATTTGGCTAGCTTTCCAACTGCACTTTTGACATAGGACCAAATGCATGGGCAACGTCATCCAATTACAACAGCTGCAGGTTTTGGGGCACTGCCGCCCAAGACAAACACTGACCAGAGAGGCAGACGAAGAAATCCGGCTCATTTGAATGGTGTGGGCTAGGAGTTAGCCCGGAAGACCGGCATTTTTTTAGTGAGGGGAGCTTTCACACACACACAAACGATGAACGTTCTCCCAAAAAGTGCCGATTTTGCAGGGCTGGTTTGAAAGTGCCCCTGAATGCTTGTGTTCTGACAACCTCTTTTAAAGTCTGACAGATTGGAGTCAAAAGCAATCAGCCAAAACACAAGCTGCATTGAAGCACACCAGGATGTTTCCGCCCTGTTTCGACCAGGGGACCTTTCGTGTGTTAGACGAACGTGATGACCACTACACTACGGAAACCCTTGTGCGAATGGCACATGACAGCATGGACACATTGGACTTGACGTCATAAACCGTGGCTGTGGTTGCAGCTTTTGAGACCACATTGATTTGTGGACATTGAGGACATCTGGATCACAGAACACCCTATGGTTGACAATGCTGAGAAAGCTGGACGGCTGTGATGCTCCACTACTGAAAGCAGGTAGAAAAACTGCTGTTTGAGTGAAATCTGAATCCCCGTCACAGGAGCCCGCACGCACCTAAATGGAAACAACCTTGATAAATAGTCTTCTGACCATCTTTGAATGACTGCCTGCGCTTCCTTTCTTTGTGCATCTCTGACCGGCATTGCTTATTTTTCTACTCAAATGCTTTGTGCTCCACATCACGTCCTCTCGCTGTAGCTATTGGATAGTCTGCCGGGAGACTGGAAAGTCCGCTGCGAGACCGTCCTTCACAGGGGGACCAGAGTTGGCCCCAAAGACCCCCAATATTTGATCAGAGCAGCTTTCACACATGCACAAACGATGAGCGTTCTCCCAGAAAGTCCTCATTTGGTCAGCGGTCCGGGTTTCACAGGGCTGCTGTGAAAGTGCCCCCGAATGTCTGTTTTCACACATGGACAACAGTTTTCCAGGTTGCGTGAATTATGGCTGACTTGACTGTACACTTTAGTTCAGTGCTTCACTTGACTGACAACAATGACACGTGCTCCTGCCGGGTTTAAATCTGCAAAATTCTCAAGGAGAGATGATCCTTTGCTTGCTCCATCATATCAAGCATGGCATTCCATCGCCACATTCACACTACACTCAATGTGTACAAAAAGGCTGGCCATTAGGGAGCAGGAGTTTCTCAACTGACAGCCTGCTTGAAATCCCCACATATTGGACTCGAATGCGATCAGCCAAAATGCAAGCGGCATTGAAGCGCGCCGGGATGTTTCCGCCCTGTTTCGAGCAGGGGACCTTTCGTGTGTGAGACGAACGTGATGACCACTACACTACGGAAACCCTTGTGCAAACGGCACATGACAGCACGGACACATTTGACTTGAAGCAAGCAATAGGCCGTAGCTGTGATCGCAGCTTTCGAAACAACATTGATTTGCGGACATTGAGGACATGTGGATCACATAACTTCCATGGTTGACCATGTTGACAAAGTTGGATGGCTGTGATACTTCCAAATGGCAGCAGGTAGAAAAGTTCCTGTTTGAGTGAAATGTCCACCTTTGAGTAAGCCGGGGAACCAAGGCAATCCACCGTATTCTTCCCTCCGCCAAAATTCAATCATCAATCCATTGACGACAGCTGAGCCTGGCCACTTTGGCTAAAGTCTGTCATACTTTGCATCACAAAAGCAAGAGTCGGCATCCAACCGCACAAGCGTTACGTGTCCATTTCCCAAGTGAGAAGCATATTGGCCTCCCAGGCTCAACAGGTGGAAGCATCAAAGCCGTCCAACTTTCTCAACATGGCCAGCCACAGTCAAACGTCTGCTTATTGCACTTAGTAAGCATTTCTGCTGTCAAATGCCCTCTGTGTAAAGCAGAGTGGCGCAGCGGGAGCGTGCTGGGCCCATAACCCAGAGGCCGATGGATCAAAACCATCCTCTGCTACTGGTGACACACACCACTGCTTGCTCGCACTTTTCTTGGTCCCTGTTCTCAGAAAAGAACAAAAAATAGACGCCGCTCCTTCCTCCTTCTTGCAGCCAGTTGCCACTTCCAGCTTGGATGAACGTTGACATTTTGGCTCAGACAGGTAGTGTGGCCGAGCGGTCCAAGGCGCTGGATTCAGGTTCCAGTCTCTTCGGAGGCGTGGGTTCAAATCCCACCACTGCCAGCCTGGAAGCCTTTTGGGGCTTCTCTGAAACTGATCAAAGGAGTCAGACAAGCTTCTCTGTTGCATTGGAGAAATGTCAACTCTTAAGAACTCACCTGCAACTTATGTGCTTCAACAACAGAACCATGGCACAAGCCTCCTGAAATCACCTGGGTACTGAAATTTCCATGAAAAGCCGCAATTGCCAAGGGACATCGAGTCCACGTAAGCTGGCCTGAAAAGAAGGCTGATCGGAGGGGAGTCCCCACGTCAGAACAATTCCCCAAAAGGACACACCGTGGTCAGTCCACTCTGTTGTTACGGCACAACATTTCTCAAATCCCATTGGTGAAAAACAACTGAGTTGTAACATGTCCTCTTCATTAGGGCTGTCAATGACACTCTCAGAGACTTTGCATCGCAAAGAAATCAGGTCTCGACCACACACCCACCAAGTTGAAATTCCACTGGTGAGAAATATTTTGGTTCACCAGACTCATCATTTTGAAGTTTTGCAGTCCTCCAAGTCCGGAATGATACTTGTACATGAAAGAAAACACAAAACAAAACAAAACAAAGAAAAAAACAATGCAGCCTGGAGTATCTCGTTGCTTTCCCGTCAGGATAGTCCATGACTTGATATCCTCTGGTGGGGGGAAGCCGAGAAATTTCACACGCTCATTGGATTTGGCTAGCTTTCCAACTGCACTTTTGACATAGGACCAAATGCATGGGCAACGTCATCCAATTACAACAGCTGCAGGTTTTGGGGCACTGCCGCCCAAGACAAACACTGACCAGAGAGGCAGACGAAGAAATCCGGCTCATTTGAATGGTGTGGGCTAGGAGTTAGCCCGGAAGACCGGCATTTTTTTTAGTGAGGGGAGCTTTCACACACGCACAAACGATGAACGTTCTCCCAAAAAGTGCCGATTTTGCAGGGCTGGTGTGAAAGTGCCCCTGAATGCTTGTGTTCTGACAACCTCTTTTAAAGTCTGACAGATTGGAGTCAAAAGCAATCAGCCAAAACACAAGCTGCATTGAAGCACACCAGGATGTTTCCGCCCTGTTTCGACCAGGGGACCTTTCGTGTGTTAGACGAACGTGATGACCACTACACTACGGAAACCCTTGTGCGAATGGCACATGACAGCATGGACACATTGGACTTGACGTCATAAACCGTGGCTGTGGTTGCAGCTTTTGAGACCACATTGATTTGTGGACATTGAGGACATCTGGATCACAGAACACCCTATGGTTGACAATGCTGAGAAAGCTGGACGGCTGTGATGCTCCACTACTGAAAGCAGGTAGAAAAACTGCTGTTTGAGTGAAATCTGAATCCCCGTCACAGGAGCCCGCACGCACCTAAATGGAAACAACCTTGATAAATAGTCTTCTGACCATCTTTGAATGACTGCCTGCGCTTCCTTTCTTTGTGCATCTCTGACCGGCATTGCTTATTTTTCTACTCAAATGCTTTGTGCTCCACATCACGTCCTCTCGCTGTAGCTATTAGATAGTCTGCCGGGAGACTGGAAAGTCCGCTGCGAGACCGTCCTTCACAGGGGGACCAGAGTTGGCCCCAAAGACCCCCAATATTTGATCAGAGCAGCTTTCACACATGCACAAACGATGAGCGTTCTCCCAGAAAGTCCTCATTTGGTCAGCGGTCCGGGTTTCACAGGGCTGCTGTGAAAGTGCCCCCGAATGTCTGTTTTCACACATGGACAACAGTTTTCCAGGTTGCGTGAATTATGGCTGACTTGACTGTACACTTTAGTTCAGTGCTTCACTTGACTGACAACAATGACACGTGCTCCTGCCGGGTTTAAATCTGCAAAATTCTCAAGGAGAGATGATCCTTTGCTTGCTCCATCATATCAAGCATGGCATTCCATCGCCACATTCACACTACACTCAATGTGTACAAAAAGGCTGGCCATTAGGGAGCAGGAGTTTCTCAACTGACAGCCTGCTTGAAATCCCCACATATTGGACTCGAATGCGATCAGCCAAAATGCAAGCGGCATTGAAGCGCGCCTGGATGTTTCCGCCCTGTTTCGAGCAGGGGACCTTTCGTGTGTGAGACGAACGTGATGACCACTACACTACGGAAACCCTTGTGCAAAGGGCACATGACAGCACGGACACATTTGACTTGAAGCAAGCAATAGGCCGTAGCTGTGATCGCAGCTTTCGAAACAACATTGATTTGCGGACATTGAGGACATGTGGATCACATAACTTCCATGGTTGACCATGTTGACAAAGTTGGATGGCTGTGATACTTCCAAATGGCAGCAGGTAGAAAAATTCCTGTTTGAGTGAAATGTCCACCTTTGAGTAAGCCGGGGAACCAAGGCAATCCACCGTATTCTTCCCTCAGCCAAAATTCAATCATCCATCCATTGACGACAGCTGAGCCTGGCCACTTTGGCTAAAGTCTGTCATACTTTGCATCACAAAAGCAAGAGTCGGCATCCAACCGCACAAGCGTTACGTGTCCATTTCCCAAGTGAGAAGCATATTGGCCTCCCAGGCTCAACAGGTGGAAGCATCAAAGCCGTCCAACTTTCTCAACATGGCCAGCCACAGTCAAACGTCTGCTTATTGCACTTAGTAAGCATTTCTGCTGTCAAATGCCCTCTGTGTAAAGCAGAGTGGCGCAGCGGGAGCGTGCTGGGCCCATAACCCAGAGGCCGATGGGTCGAAACCATCCTCTGCTACTGGTGACACACACCACTGCTTGCTCGCACTTTTCTTGGTCCCTGTTCTCAGAAAAGAACAAAAATAGACGCCGTTCCTTCCTCCTTCTTGCAGCCAGTTGCCACTTCCAGCTTGGATGAACGTTGACATTTTGGCTCAGACAGGTAGTGTGGCCGAGCGGTCCAAGGCGCTGGATTCAGGTTCCAGTCTCTTCGGAGGCGTGGGTTCAAATCCCACCACTGCCAGCCTGGAAGCCTTTTGGGGCTTCTCTGAAACTGATCAAAGGAGTCAGACAAGCTTCTCTGTTGCATTGGAGAAATGTCAACTCTTAAGAACTCACCTGCAACTTATGTGCTTCAACAACAGAACCATGGCACAAGCCTCCTGAAATCACCTGGGTACTGAAATTTCCATGAAAAGCCGCAATTGCCAAGGGACATCGAGTCCACGTAAGCTGGCCTGAAAAGAAGGCTGATCGGAGGGGAGTCCCCACGTCAGAACAATTCCCCAAAAGGACACACCGTGGTCAGTCCACTCTGTTGTTACGGCACAACATTTCTCAAATCCCATTGGTGAAAAACAACTGAGTTGTAACATGTCCTCTTCATTAGGGCTGTCAATGACACTCTCAGAGACTTTGCATCGCAAAGAAATCAGGTCTCGACCACACACCCACCAAGTTGAAATTCCACTGGTGAGAAATATTTTGGTTCACCAGACTCATCATTTTGAAGTTTTGCAGTCCTCCAAGTCCGGAATGATACTTGTACATGAAAGAAAACACAAAACAAAACAAAACAAAGAAAAAAACAATGCAGCCTGGAGTATCTCGTTGCTTTCCCGTCAGGATAGTCCATGACTTGATATCCTCTGGTGGGGGGAAGCCGAGAAATTTCACACGCTCATTGGATTTGGCTAGCTTTCCAACTGCACTTTTGACATAGGACCAAATGCATGGGCAACGTCATCCAATTACAACAGCTGCAGGTTTTGGGGCACTGCCGCCCAAGACAAACACTGACCAGAGAGGCAGACGAAGAAATCCGGCTCATTTGAATGGTGTGGGCTAGGAGTTAGCCCGGAAGACCGGCATTTTTTTAGTGAGGGGAGCTTTCACACACGCACAAACGATGAACGTTCTCCCAAAAAGTGCCGATTTTGCAGGGCTGGTGTGAAAGTGCCCCTGAATGCTTGTGTTCTGACAACCTCTTTTAAAGTCTGACAGATTGGAGTCAAAAGCAATCAGCCAAAACACAAGCTGCATTGAAGCACACCAGGATGTTTCCGCCCTGTTTCGACCAGGGGACCTTTCGTGTGTTAGACGAACGTGATGACCACTACACTACGGAAACCCTTGTGCGAATGGCACATGACAGCATGGACACATTGGACTTGACGTCATAAACCGTGGCTGTGGTTGCAGCTTTTGAGACCACATTGATTTGTGGACATTGAGGACATCTGGATCACAGAACACCCTATGGTTGACAATGCTGAGAAAGCTGGACGGCTGTGATGCTCCACTACTGAAAGCAGGTAGAAAAACTGCTGTTTGAGTGAAATCTGAATCCCCGTCACAGGAGCCCGCACGCACCTAAATGGAAACAACCTTGATAAATAGTCTTCTGACCATCTTTGAATGACTGCCTGCGCTTCCTTTCTTTGTGCATCTCTGACCGGCATTGCTTATTTTTCTACTCAAATGCTTTGTGCTCCACATCACGTCCTCTCGCTGTAGCTATTAGATAGTCTGCCGGGAGACTGGAAAGTCCGCTGCGAGACCGTCCTTCACAGGGGGACCAGAGTTGGCCCCAAAGACCCCCAATATTTGATCAGAGCAGCTTTCACACATGCACAAACGATGAGCGTTCTCCCAGAAAGTCCTCATTTGGTCAGCGGTCCGGGTTTCACAGGGCTGCTGTGAAAGTGCCCCCGAATGTCTGTTTTCACACATGGACAACAGTTTTCCAGGTTGCGTGAATTATGGCTGACTTGACTGTACACTTTAGTTCAGTGCTTCACTTGACTGACAACAATGACACGTGCTCCTGCCGGGTTTAAATCTGCAAAATTCTCAAGGAGAGATGATCCTTTGCTTGCTCCATCATATCAAGCATGGCATTCCATCGCCACATTCACACTACACTCAATGTGTACAAAAAGGCTGGCCATTAGGGAGCAGGAGTTTCTCAACTGACAGCCTGCTTGAAATCCCCACATATTGGACTCGAATGCGATCAGCCAAAATGCAAGCGGCATTGAAGCGCGCCTGGATGTTTCCGCCCTGTTTCGAGCAGGGGACCTTTCGTGTGTGAGACGAACGTGATGACCACTACACTACGGAAACCCTTGTGCAAAGGGCACATGACAGCACGGACACATTTGACTTGAAGCAAGCAATAGGCCGTAGCTGTGATCGCAGCTTTCGAAACAACATTGATTTGCGGACATTGAGGACATGTGGATCACATAACTTCCATGGTTGACCATGTTGACAAAGTTGGATGGCTGTGATACTTCCAAATGGCAGCAGGTAGAAAAATTCCTGTTTGAGTGAAATGTCCACCTTTGAGTAAGCCGGGGAACCAAGGCAATCCACCGTATTCTTCCCTCAGCCAAAATTCAATCATCCATCCATTGACGACAGCTGAGCCTGGCCACTTTGGCTAAAGTCTGTCATACTTTGCATCACAAAAGCAAGAGTCGGCATCCAACCGCACAAGCGTTACGTGTCCATTTCCCAAGTGAGAAGCATATTGGCCTCCCAGGCTCAACAGGTGGAAGCATCAAAGCCGTCCAACTTTCTCAACATGGCCAGCCACAGTCAAACGTCTGCTTATTGCACTTAGTAAGCATTTCTGCTGTCAAATGCCCTCTGTGTAAAGCAGAGTGGCGCAGCGGGAGCGTGCTGGGCCCATAACCCAGAGGCCGATGGATCGAAACCATCCTCTGCTACTGGTGACACACACCACTGCTTGCTCGCACTTTTCTTGGTCCCTGTTCTCAGAAAAGAACAAAAAATAGACGCCGTTCCTTCCTCCTTCTTGCAGCCAGTTGCCACTTCCAGCTTGGATGAACGTTGACATTTTGGCTCAGACAGGTAGTGTGGCCGAGCGGTCCAAGGCGCTGGATTCAGGTTCCAGTCTCTTCGGAGGCGTGGGTTCAAATCCCACCACTGCCAGCCTGGAAGCCTTCTGGGGCTTCTCTGAAACTGATCAAAGGAGTCAGACAAGCTTCTCTGTTGCATTGGAGAAATGTCAACTCTTAAGAACTCACCTGCAACTTATGTGCTTCAACAACAGAACCATGGCACAAGCCTCCTGAAATCACCTGGGTACTGAAATTTCCATGAAAAGCCGCAATTGCCAAGGGACATCGAGTCCACGTAAGCTGGCCTGAAAAGAAGGCTGATCGGAGGGGAGTCCCCACGTCAGAACAATTCCCCAAAAGGACACACCGTGGTCAGTCCACTCTGTTGTTACGGCACAACATTTCTCAAATCCCATTGGTGAAAAACAACTGAGTTGTAACATGTCCTCTTCATTAGGGCTGTCAATGACACTCTCAGAGACTTTGCATCGCAAAGAAATCAGGTCTCGACCACACACCCACCAAGTTGAAATTCCACTGGTGAGAAATATTTTGGTTCACCAGACTCATCATTTTGAAGTTTTGCAGTCCTCCAAGTCCGGAATGATACTTGTACATGAAAGAAAACACAAAACAAAACAAAACAAAGAAAAAAACAATGCAGCCTGGAGTATCTCGTTGCTTTCCCGTCAGGATAGTCCATGACTTGATATCCTCTGGTGGGGGGAAGCCGAGAAATTTCACACGCTCATTGGATTTGGCTAGCTTTCCAACTGCACTTTTGACATAGGACCAAATGCATGGGCAACGTCATCCAATTACAACAGCTGCAGGTTTTGGGGCACTGCCGCCCAAGACAAACACTGACCAGAGAGGCAGACGAAGAAATCCGGCTCATTTGAATGGTGTGGGCTAGGAGTTAGCCCGGAAGACCGGCATTTTTTTAGTGAGGGGAGCTTTCACACACGCACAAACGATGAACGTTCTCCCAAAAAGTGCCGATTTTGCAGGGCTGGTGTGAAAGTGCCCCTGAATGCTTGTGTTCTGACAACCTCTTTTAAAGTCTGACAGATTGGAGTCAAAAGCAATCAGCCAAAACACAAGCTGCATTGAAGCACACCAGGATGTTTCCGCCCTGTTTCGACCAGGGGACCTTTCGTGTGTTAGACGAACGTGATGACCACTACACTACGGAAACCCTTGTGCGAATGGCACATGACAGCATGGACACATTGGACTTGACGTCATAAACCGTGGCTGTGGTTGCAGCTTTTGAGACCACATTGATTTGTGGACATTGAGGACATCTGGATCACAGAACACCCTATGGTTGACAATGCTGAGAAAGCTGGACGGCTGTGATGCTCCACTACTGAAAGCAGGTAGAAAAACTGCTGTTTGAGTGAAATCTGAATCCCCGTCACAGGAGCCCGCACGCACCTAAATGGAAACAACCTTGATAAATAGTCTTCTGACCATCTTTGAATGACTGCCTGCGCTTCCTTTCTTTGTGCATCTCTGACCGGCATTGCTTATTTTTCTACTCAAATGCTTTGTGCTCCACATCACGTCCTCTCGCTGTAGCTATTAGATAGTCTGCCGGGAGACTGGAAAGTCCGCTGCGAGACCGTCCTTCACAGGGGGACCAGAGTTGGCCCCAAAGACCCCCAATATTTGATCAGAGCAGCTTTCACACATGCACAAACGATGAGCGTTCTCCCAGAAAGTCCTCATTTGGTCAGCGGTCCGGGTTTCACAGGGCTGCTGTGAAAGTGCCCCCGAATGTCTGTTTTCACACATGGACAACAGTTTTCCAGGTTGCGTGAATTATGGCTGACTTGACTGTACACTTTAGTTCAGTGCTTCACTTGACTGACAACAATGACACGTGCTCCTGCCGGGTTTAAATCTGCAAAATTCTCAAGGAGAGATGATCCTTTGCTTGCTCCATCATATCAAGCATGGCATTCCATCGCCACATTCACACTACACTCAATGTGTACAAAAAGGCTGGCCATTAGGGAGCAGGAGTTTCTCAACTGACAGCCTGCTTGAAATCCCCACATATTGGACTCGAATGCGATCAGCCAAAATGCAAGCGGCATTGAAGCGCGCCTGGATGTTTCCGCCCTGTTTCGAGCAGGGGACCTTTCGTGTGTGAGACGAACGTGATGACCACTACACTACGGAAACCCTTGTGCAAAGGGCACATGACAGCACGGACACATTTGACTTGAAGCAAGCAATAGGCCGTAGCTGTGATCGCAGCTTTCGAAACAACATTGATTTGCGGACATTGAGGACATGTGGATCACATAACTTCCATGGTTGACCATGTTGACAAAGTTGGATGGCTGTGATACTTCCAAATGGCAGCAGGTAGAAAAATTCCTGTTTGAGTGAAATGTCCACCTTTGAGTAAGCCGGGGAACCAAGGCAATCCACCGTATTCTTCCCTCAGCCAAAATTCAATCATCCATCCATTGACGACAGCTGAGCCTGGCCACTTTGGCTAAAGTCTGTCATACTTTGCATCACAAAAGCAAGAGTCGGCATCCAACCGCACAAGCGTTACGTGTCCATTTCCCAAGTGAGAAGCATATTGGCCTCCCAGGCTCAACAGGTGGAAGCATCAAAGCCGTCCAACTTTCTCAACATGGCCAGCCACAGTCAAACGTCTGCTTATTGCACTTAGTAAGCATTTCTGCTGTCAAATGCCCTCTGTGTAAAGCAGAGTGGCGCAGCGGGAGCGTGCTGGGCCCATAACCCAGAGGCCGATGGATCGAAACCATCCTCTGCTACTGGTGACACACACCACTGCTTGCTCGCACTTTTCTTGGTCCCTGTTCTCAGAAAAGAACAAAAAATAGACGCCGTTCCTTCCTCCTTCTTGCAGCCAGTTGCCACTTCCAGCTTGGATGAACGTTGACATTTTGGCTCAGACAGGTAGTGTGGCCGAGCGGTCCAAGGCGCTGGATTCAGGTTCCAGTCTCTTCGGAGGCGTGGGTTCAAATCCCACCACTGCCAGCCTGGAAGCCTTTTGGGGCTTCTCTGAAACTGATCAAAGGAGTCAGACAAGCTTCTCTGTTGCATTGGAGAAATGTCAACTCTTAAGAACTCACCTGCAACTTATGTGCTTCAACAACAGAACCATGGCACAAGCCTCCTGAAATCACCTGGGTACTGAAATTTCCATGAAAAGCCGCAATTGCCAAGGGACATCGAGTCCACGTAAGCTGGCCTGAAAAGAAGGCTGATCGGAGGGGAGTCCCCACGTCAGAACAATTCCCTAAAAGGACACACCGTGGTCAGTCCACTCTGTTGTTACGGCACAACATTTCTCAAATCCCATTGGTGAAAAACAACTGAGTTGTAACATGTCCTCTTCATTAGGGCTGTCAATGACACTCTCAGAGACTTTGCATCGCAAAGAAATCAGGTCTCGACCACACACCCACCAAGTTGAAATTCCACTGGTGAGAAATATTTTGGTTCACCAGACTCATCATTTTGAAGTTTTGCAGTCCTCCAAGTCCGGAATGATACTTGTACATGAAAGAAAACACAAAACAAAACAAAACAAAGAAAAAAACAATGCAGCCTGGAGTATCTCGTTGCTTTCCCGTCAGGATAGTCCATGACTTGATATCCTCTGGTGGGGGGAAGCCGAGAAATTTCACACGCTCATTGGATTTGGCTAGCTTTCCAACTGCACTTTTGACATAGGACCAAATGCATGGGCAACGTCATCCAATTACAACAGCTGCAGGTTTTGGGGCACTGCCGCCCAAGACAAACACTGACCAGAGAGGCAGACGAAGAAATCCGGCTCATTTGAATGGTGTGGGCTAGGAGTTAGCCCGGAAGACCGGCATTTTTTTAGTGAGGGGAGCTTTCACACACGCACAAACGATGAACGTTCTCCCAAAAAGTGCCGATTTTGCAGGGCTGGTGTGAAAGTGCCCCTGAATGCTTGTGTTCTGACAACCTCTTTTAAAGTCTGACAGATTGGAGTCAAAAGCAATCAGCCAAAACACAAGCTGCATTGAAGCACACCAGGATGTTTCCGCCCTGTTTCGACCAGGGGACCTTTCGTGTGTTAGACGAACTTTATGACCACTACACTACGGAAACCCTTGTGCGAATAGCACATGACAGCATGGACACATTGGACTTGACGTCATAAACCGTGGCTGTGGTTGCAGCTTTTGAGACCACATTGATTTGTGGACATTGAGGACATCTGGATCACAGAACACCCTATGGTTGACAATGCTGAGAAAGCTGGACGGCTGTGATGCTCCACTACTGAAAGCAGGTAGAAAAACTGCTGTTTGAGTGAAATCTGAATCCCCGTCACAGGAGCCCGCACGCACCTAAATGGAAACAACCTTGATAAATAGTCTTCTGACCATCTTTGAATGACTGCCTGCGCTTCCTTTCTTTGTGCATCTCTGACCGGCATTGCTTATTTTTCTACTCAAATGCTTTGTGCTCCACATCACGTCCTCTCGCTGTAGCTATTGGATAGTCTGCCGGGAGACTGGAAAGTCCGCTGCGAGACCGTCCTTCACAGGGGGACCAGAGTTGGCCCCAAAGACCCCCAATATTTGATCAGAGCAGCTTTCACACATGCACAAACGATGAGCGTTCTCCCAGAAAGTCCTCATTTGGTCAGCGGTCCGGGTTTCACAGGGCTGCTGTGAAAGTGCCCCCGAATGTCTGTTTTCACACATGGACAACAGTTTTCCAGGTTGCGTGAATTATGGCTGACTTGACTGTACACTTTAGTTCAGTGCTTCACTTGACTGACAACAATGACACGTGCTCCTGCCGGGTTTAAATCTGCAAAATTCTCAAGGAGAGATGATCCTTTGCTTGCTCCATCATATCAAGCATGGCATTCCATCGCCACATTCACACTACACTCAATGTGTACAAAAAGGCTGGCCATTAGGGAGCAGGAGTTTCTCAACTGACAGCCTGCTTGAAATCCCCACATATTGGACTCGAATGCGATCAGCCAAAATGCAAGCGGCATTGAAGCGCGCCGGGATGTTTCCGCCCTGTTTCGAGCAGGGGACCTTTCGTGTGTGAGACGAACGTGATGACCACTACACTACGGAAACCCTTGTGCAAAGGGCACATGACAGCACGGACACATTTGACTTGAAGCAAGCAATAGGCCGTAGCTGTGATCGCAGCTTTCGAAACAACATTGATTTGCGGACATTGAGGACATGTGGATCACATAACTTCCATGGTTGACCATGTTGACAAAGTTGGATGGCTGTGATACTTCCAAATGGCAGCAGGTAGAAAAGTTCCTGTTTGAGTGAAATGTCCACCTTTGAGTAAGCCGGGGAACCAAGGCAATCCACCGTATTCTTCCCTCCGCCAAAATTCAATCATCAATCCATTGACGACAGCTGAGCCTGGCCACTTTGGCTAAAGTCTGTCATACTTTGCATCACAAAAGCAAGAGTCGGCATCCAACCGCACAAGCGTTACGTGTCCATTTCCCAAGTGAGAAGCATATTGGCCTCCCAGGCTCAACAGGTGGAAGCATCAAAGCCGTCCAACTTTCTCAACATGGCCAGCCACAGTCAAACGTCTGCTTATTGCACTTAGTAAGCATTTCTGCTGTCAAATGCCCTCTGTGTAAAGCAGAGTGGCGCAGCGGGAGCGTGCTGGGCCCATAACCCAGAGGCCGATGGATCGAAACCATCCTCTGCTACTGGTGACACACACCACTGCTTGCTCGCACTTTTCTTGGTCCCTGTTCTCAGAAAAGAACAAAAACAAAAAAAAAGACGTCATTCCTTCCTCCTTCTTGCAGCCAGTTGCCACTTCCAGCTTGGATGAACGTTGACATTTTGGCTCAGACAGGTAGTGTGGCCGAGCGGTCCAAGGCGCTGGATTCAGGTTCCAGTCTCTTCGGAGGCGTGGGTTCAAATCCCACCACTGCCAGCCTGGAAGCCTTTTGGGGCTTCTCTGAAACTGATCAAAGGAGTCAGACAAGCTTCTCTGTTGCATTGGAGAAATGTCAACTCTTAAGAACTCACCTGCAACTTATGTGCTTCAACAACAGAACCATGGCACAAGCCTCCTGAAATCACCTGGGTACTGAAATTTCCATGAAAAGCCGCAATTGCCAAGGGACATCGAGTCCACGTAAGCTGGCCTGAAAAGAAGGCTGATCGGAGGGGAGTCCCCACGTCAGAACAATTCCCCAAAAGGACACACCGTGGTCAGTCCACTCTGTTGTTACGGCACAACATTTCTCAAATCCCATTGGTGAAAAACAACTGAGTTGTAACATGTCCTCTTCATAAGGGCTGTCAATGACACTCTCAGAGACTTTGCATCGCAAAGAAATCAGGTCTCGACCACACACCCACCAAGTTGAAATTCCACTGGTGAGAAATATTTTGGTTCACCAGACTCATCATTTTGAAGTTTTGCAGTCCTCCAAGTCCGGAATGATACTTGTACATGAAAGAAAACACAAAACAAAACAAAACAAAACAAAGAAAAAAACAATGCAGCCTGGAGTATCTCGTTGCTTTCCCGTCAGGATAGTCCATGACTTGATATCCTCTGGTGGGGGGAAGCCGAGAAATTTCACACGCTCATTGGATTTGGCTAGCTTTCCAACTGCACTTTTGACATAGGACCAAATGCATGGGCAACGTCATCCAATTACAACAGCTGCAGGTTTTGGGGCACTGCCGCCCAAGACAAACACTGACCAGAGAGGCAGACGAAGAAATCCGGCTCATTTGAATGGTGTGGGCTAGGAGTTAGCCCGGAAGACCGGCATTTTTTTAGTGAGGGGAGCTTTCACACACACACAAACGATGAACGTTCTCCCAAAAAGTGCCGATTTTGCAGGGCTGGTTTGAAAGAGCCCCTGAATGCTTGTGTTCTGACAACCTCTTTTAAAGTCTGACAGATTGGAGTCAAAAGCAATCAGCCAAAACACAAGCTGCATTGAAGCACACCAGGATGTTTCCGCCCTGTTTCGACCAGGGGACCTTTCGTGTGTTAGACGAACTTTATGACCACTACACTACGGAAACCCTTGTGCGAATGGCACATGACAGCATGGACACATTGGACTTGACGTCATAAACCGTGGCTGTGGTTGCAGCTTTTGAGACCACATTGATTTGTGGACATTGAGGACATCTGGATCACAGAACACCCTATGGTTGACAATGCTGAGAAAGCTGGACGGCTGTGATGCTCCACTACTGAAAGCAGGTAGAAAAACTGCTGTTTGAGTGAAATCTGAATCCCCGTCACAGGAGCCCGCACGCACCTAAATGGAAACAACCTTGATAAATAGTCTTCTGACCATCTTTGAATGACTGCCTGCGCTTCCTTTCTTTGTGCATCTCTGACCGGCATTGCTTATTTTTCTACTCAAATGCTTTGTGCTCCACATCACGTCCTCTCGCTGTAGCTATTAGATAGTCTGCCGGGAGACTGGAAAGTCCGCTGCGAGACCGTCCTTCACAGGGGGACCAGAGTTGGCCCCAAAGACCCCCAATATTTGATCAGAGCAGCTTTCACACATGCACAAACGATGAGCGTTCTCCCAGAAAGTCCTCATTTGGTCAGCGGTCCGGGTTTCACAGGGCTGCTGTGAAAGTGCCCCCGAATGTCTGTTTTCACACATGGACAACAGTTTTCCAGGTTGCGTGAATTATGGCTGACTTGACTGTACACTTTAGTTCAGTGCTTCACTTGACTGACAACAATGACACGTGCTCCTGCCGGGTTTAAATCTGCAAAATTCTCAAGGAGAGATGATCCTTTGCTTGCTCCATCATATCAAGCATGGCATTCCATCGCCACATTCACACTACACTCAATGTGTACAAAAAGGCTGGCCATTAGGGAGCAGGAGTTTCTCAACTGACAGCCTGCTTGAAATCCCCACATATTGGACTCGAATGCGATCAGCCAAAATGCAAGCGGCATTGAAGCGCGCCGGGATGTTTCCGCCCTGTTTCGAGCAGGGGACCTTTCGTGTGTGAGACGAACGTGATGACCACTACACTACGGAAACCCTTGTGCAAACGGCACATGACAGCACGGACACATTTGACTTGAAGCAAGCAATAGGCCGTAGCTGTGATCGCAGCTTTCGAAACAACATTGATTTGCGGACATTGAGGACATGTGGATCACATAACTTCCATGGTTGACCATGTTGACAAAGTTGGATGGCTGTGATACTTCCAAATGGCAGCAGGTAGAAAAGTTCCTGTTTGAGTGAAATGTCCACCTTTGAGTAAGCCGGGGAACCAAGGCAATCCACCGTATTCTTCCCTCAGCCAAAATTCAATCATCCATCCATTGACGACAGCTGAGCCTGGCCACTTTGGCTAAAGTCTGTCATACTTTGCATCACAAAAGCAAGAGTCGGCATCCAACCGCACAAGCGTTACGTGTCCATTTCCCAAGTGAGAAGCATATTGGCCTCCCAGGCTCAACAGGTGGAAGCATCAAAGCCGTCCAACTTTCTCAACATGGCCAGCCACAGTCAAACGTCTGCTTATTGCACTTAGTAAGCATTTCTGCTGTCAAATGCCCTCTGTGTAAAGCAGAGTGGCGCAGCGGGAGCGTGCTGGGCCCATAACCCAGAGGCCGATGGATTGAAACCATCCTCTGCTACTGGTGACACACACCACTGCTTGCTCGCACTTTTCTTGGTCCCTGTTCTCAGAAAAGAACAAAAACAAAAAAAAAGACGTCATTCCTTCCTCCTTCTTGCAGCCAGTTGCCACTTCCAGCTTGGATGAACGTTGACATTTTGGCTCAGACAGGTAGTGTGGCCGAGCGGTCCAAGGCGCTGGATTCAGGTTCCAGTCTCTTCGGAGGCGTGGGTTCAAATCCCACCACTGCCAGCCTGGAAGACTTTTGGGGCTTCTCTGAAACTGATCAAAGGAGTCAGACAAGCTTCTCTGTTGCATTGGAGAAATGTCAACTCTTAAGAACTCACCTGCAACTTATGTGCTTCAACAACAGAACCATGGCACAAGCCTCCTGAAATCACCTGGGTACTGAAATTTCCATGAAAAGCCGCAATTGCCAAGGGACATCGAGTCCACGTAAGCTGGCCTGAAAAGAAGGCTGATCGGAGGGGAGTCCCCACGTCAGAACAATTCCCCAAAAGGACACACCGTGGTCAGTCCACTCTGTTGTTACGGCACAACATTTCTCAAATCCCATTGGTGAAAAACAACTGAGTTGTAACATGTCCTCTTCATAAGGGCTGTCAATGACACTCTCAGAGACTTTGCATCGCAAAGAAATCAGGTCTCGACCACACACCCACCAAGTTGAAATTCCACTGGTGAGAAATATTTTGGTTCACCAGACTCATCATTTTGAAGTTTTGCAGTCCTCCAAGTCCGGAATGATACTTGTACATGAAAGAAAACACAAAACAAAACAAAACAAAACAAAGAAAAAAACAATGCAGCCTGGAGTATCTCGTTGCTTTCCCGTCAGGATAGTCCATGACTTGATATCCTCTGGTGGGGGGAAGCCGAGAAATTTCACACGCTCATTGGATTTGGCTAGCTTTCCAACTGCACTTTTGACATAGGACCAAATGCATGGGCAACGTCATCCAATTACAACAGCTGCAGGTTTTGGGGCACTGCCGCCCAAGACAAACACTGACCAGAGAGGCAGACGAAGAAATCCGGCTCATTTGAATGGTGTGGGCTAGGAGTTAGCCCGGAAGACCGGCATTTTTTTAGTGAGGGGAGCTTTCACACACACACAAACGATGAACGTTCTCCCAAAAAGTGCCGATTTTGCAGGGCTGGTTTGAAAGTGCCCCTGAATGCTTGTGTTCTGACAACCTCTTTTAAAGTCTGACAGATTGGAGTCAAAAGCAATCGGCCAAAACACAAGCTGCATTGAAGCACACCAGGATGTTTCCGCCCTGTTTCGACCAGGGGACCTTTCGTGTGTTAGACGAACGTGATGACCACTACACTACGGAAACCCTTGTGCGAATGGCACATGACAGCATGGACACATTGGACTTGACGTCATAAACCGTGGCTGTGGTTGCAGCTTTTGAGACCACATTGATTTGTGGACATTGAGGACATCTGGATCACAGAACACCCTATGGTTGACAATGCTGAGAAAGCTGGACGGCTGTGATGCTCCACTACTGAAAGCAGGTAGAAAAACTGCTGTTTGAGTGAAATCTGAATCCCCGTCACAGGAGCCCGCACGCACCTAAATGGAAACAACCTTGATAAATAGTCTTCTGACCATCTTTGAATGACTGCCTGCGCTTCCTTTCTTTGTGCATCTCTGACCGGCATTGCTTATTTTTCTACTCAAATGCTTTGTGCTCCACATCACGTCCTCTCGCTGTAGCTATTGGATAGTCTGCCGGGAGACTGGAAAGTCCGCTGCGAGACCGTCCTTCACAGGGGGACCAGAGTTGGCCCCAAAGACCCCCAATATTTGATCAGAGCAGCTTTCACACATGCACAAACGATGAGCGTTCTCCCAGAAAGTCCTCATTTGGTCAGCGGTCCGGGTTTCACAGGGCTGCTGTGAAAGTGCCCCCGAATGTCTGTTTTCACACATGGACAACAGTTTTCCAGGTTGCGTGAATTATGGCTGACTTGACTGTACACTTTAGTTCAGTGCTTCACTTGACTGACAACAATGACACGTGCTCCTGCCGGGTTTAAATCTGCAAAATTCTCAAGGAGAGATGATCCTTTGCTTGCTCCATCATATCAAGCATGGCATTCCATCGCCACATTCACACTACACTCAATGTGTACAAAAAGGCTGGCCATTAGGGAGCAGGAGTTTCTCAACTGACAGCCTGCTTGAAATCCCCACATATTGGACTCGAATGCGATCAGCCAAAATGCAAGCGGCATTGAAGCGCGCCTGGATGTTTCCGCCCTGTTTCGAGCAGGGGACCTTTCGTGTGTGAGACGAACGTGATGACCACTACACTACGGAAACCCTTGTGCAAAGGGCACATGACAGCACGGACACATTTGACTTGAAGCAAGCAATAGGCCGTAGCTGTGATCGCAGCTTTTGAAACAACATTGATTTGCGGACATTGAGGACATGTGGATCACATAACTTCCATGGTTGACCATGTTGACAAAGTTGGATGGCTGTGATACTTCCAAATGGCAGCAGGTAGAAAAATTCCTGTTTGAGTGAAATGTCCACCTTTGAGTAAGCCGGGGAACCAAGGCAATCCACCGTATTCTTCCCTCAGCCAAAATTCAATCATCCATCCATTGACGACAGCTGAGCCTGGCCACTTTGGCTAAAGTCTGTCATACTTTGCATCACAAAAGCAAGAGTCGGCATCCAACCGCACAAGCGTTACGTGTCCATTTCCCAAGTGAGAAGCATATTGGCCTCCCAGGCTCAACAGGTGGAAGCATCAAAGCCGTCCAACTTTCTCAACATGGCCAGCCACAGTCAAACGTCTGCTTATTGCACTTAGTAAGCATTTCTGCTGTCAAATGCCCTCTGTGTAAAGCAGAGTGGCGCAGCGGGAGCGTGCTGGGCCCATAACCCAGAGGCCGATGGATCAAAACCATCCTCTGCTACTGGTGACACACACCACTGCTTGCTCGCACTTTTCTTGGTCCCTGTTCTCAGAAAAGAACAAAAACAAAAAAAAGACGTCGTTCCTTCCTCCTTCTTGCAGCCAGTTGCCACTTCCAGCTTGGATGAACGTTGACATTTTGGCTCAGACAGGTAGTGTGGCCGAGCGGTCCAAGGCGCTGGATTCAGGTTCCAGTCTCTTCGGAGGCGTGGGTTCAAATCCCACCACTGCCAGCCTGGAAGCCTTTTGGGGCTTCTCTGAAACTGATCAAAGGAGTCAGACAAGCCTCTCTGTTGCATTGGAGAAATGTCAACTCTTAAGAACTCACCTGCAACTTATGTGCTTCAACAACAGAACCATGGCACAAGCCTCCTGAAATCACCTGGGTACTGAAATTTCCATGAAAAGCCGCAATTGCCAAGGGACATCGAGTCCACGTAAGCTGGCCTGAAAAGAAGGCTGATCGGAGGGGAGTCCCCACGTCAGAACAATTCCCCAAAAGGACACACCGTGGTCAGTCCACTCTGTTGTTACGGCACAACATTTCTCAAATCCCATTGGTGAAAAACAACTGAGTTGTAACATGTCCTCTTCATTAGGGCTGTCAATGACACTCTCAGAGACTTTGCATCGCAAAGAAATCAGGTCTCGACCACACACCCACCAAGTTGAAATTCCACTGGTGAGAAATATTTTGGTTCACCAGACTCATCATTTTGAAGTTTTGCAGTCCTCCAAGTCCGGAATGATACTTGTACATGAAAGAAAACACAAAACAAAACAAAACAAAACAAAGAAAAAAACAATGCAGCCTGGAGTATCTCGTTGCTTTCCCGTCAGGATAGTCCATGACTTGATATCCTCTGGTGGGGGGAAGCCGAGAAATTTCACACGCTCATTGGATTTGGCTAGCTTTCCAACTGCACTTTTGACAGAGGACCAAATGCATGGGCAACGTCATCCAATTACAACAGCTGCAGGTTTTGGGGCACTGCCGCCCAAGACAAACACTGACCAGAGAGGCAGACGAAGAAATCCGGCTCATTTGAATGGTGTGGGCTAGGAGTTAGCCCGGAAGACCGGCATTTTTTTAGTGAGGGGAGCTTTCACACACGCACAAACGATGAACGTTCTCCCAAAAAGTGCCGATTTTGCAGGGCTGGTGTGAAAGTGCCCCTGAGTGCTTGTGTTCTGACAACCTCTTTTAAAGTCTGACAGATTGGAGTCAAAAGCAATCAGCCAAAACACAAGCTGCATTGAAGCACACCAGGATGTTTCCGCCCTGTTTCGACCAGGGGACCTTTCGTGTGTTAGACGAACGTGATGACCACTACACTACGGAAACTCTTCTGCAAAGGGCACATGACAGCATGGACACATTTGACTTGAAGCAAGCAATAAGCCATAGCTGTGATCACAGCTTTCGAAACCACATTGATTTGTGGACATTGAGGACATCTGGATCACAGTACTAAAATTTCCATGAAAAGCCATATACGTAGACAACCCATTTACGCTGTAGTGTGCCGCATTGAAGTGATCATAAATCAATCAGTTTTCAACTTCTGATTGAGTTTATTATCAACATGAATGGAGGACACACAGACATAAACAGAATGAAATGAAGTCATAAACTCTTCAGACTGATAGATTATTTTATTGAGAGAATTGGTTTAAGGATGTATACTGTACTTGATTGTCATTGACATTATGGTTGTATGATTCTAATCAGCATTATTGTGATATTGTACTATTATAGCTAATATTATCACATGTTATTATCACAATTACTATAATTAATAGTTTTATTATATTTAAATTATACTCGATCAGAAGTTGAAAACTGATCGATTTATGATTACTTCTCTGCTACACACAGCAGCGTGATGACATCTGCTCACCCTCTAGCAGACTCATGTGACAACAATGCTTATTTTCATTGGTTGTTGCGCTATTTCAGCTCGCCCTTCCATTTTTTGATTGACAGGTATGTGACAGGCCTGTGCTTGATTCCATAGCAGCAGCGCATCAGACAAATTTCCCGGTGAAGTCGGGGGGGCGACTTGGCTTGAGGCCGATTTGACTGGTTACCGTCATTGACACTCTCAGAGACTTTGCATCACAAAGAAAACAGGTCTCGACCATGCACTCATGAAGTTGAAATTCCACTGGTGAGAAATATATTGGCTTCCCAGACTCATCATTTTGAAGTTTTGCAGTCCTCCAAGTCAGAAATGACGCATCTGCATGAAACAAAACAAAACAAACCAAAACAATGCATCCTGTAGTATGGGGCTGCTTTCACATCAGGATAGTCCAAGATTTGATTTTCTCTGGTGGGGGTGAAGCAGAGAAATTTCACACACACCTTTTATTTGGCTGGTTTTCCAACTGCACTTTTGACAGAGGACCAAATGCATGGACAACGTCATCCAATTCCAACAGCTGGGGCACTGGTGCCCGAGACAAATGCTGACCAGAGAGACAGATGAAGAAATCCGGCTCATTTAAATGGTGTGGGCCAGGAGTTAACCTGGATTACAGGCATTTTTTAGTGAAGGGAGCTTTCATTCATGCACAAATGATGAACATTGTCCCAGAAAGATGGTCAGCCAAACAACTGCTTACAAATAAAGTTATTTTTGATCAATCATATGTTATAATTGACTTAAAACCACTGGTTTCTTTGGACAATGGCAGTAAAATCATGTCTCCTGGTTGTCTCTTGTCAGTTGAGAGTGGGCTCTTACGTGAGGTTTTGGCAGTAACAAATGTCAGTAAATGGCAGTAGTTTCTTTCTCATTGTGTGAGTTGTGATATTGTTTTTTTTTCCTGATTTGATATGTTTGTCTGGTCTGCTGCTGAAGTAGTTTCAATCACTCTTCACTACATCCAGTAGACTTCAACAATCATTGACTCTTCATGAAGTGCAAAGTTTTATTAAGATTATTTATGAGGCTCGTACAAGTTTATTGTTGTGAATTTTGTACTTGGGTCGCACTTCTTTCCCCAAGTGACCTTCTCATGTCTGGGTTCATGATTAGGAATCTGAAAGCTTGAAAATGGCCATGGGATGACTCGAGTGCTGCTGTAGAGGGTCAAAAAGATAATAGGCAGAAAAACAGACACCCTTATTTAATTTTGCTTTCATGAAGTGATTTCCCATGCTCACTAATCTCATTGAACACAGTGCTATTTCACATCTTGGGGGTGCTTGGCGATGCTGATGTACAGTAGAGTGAGGCTGCAGAGGAAGAAAAAACCTCCTATGTGGAGTTAACAAGCTCAACGTGCGTGTCTTCTCTGTTCTCCACCACAGCACGTTGAGACAATCATCTACACTGCTGCCTTCTGATTATATTGTCAGAGGGGCAACACTGGGATTGTTGGAGTTGTGTACCTGAATCAGGCTGACACTTGTCTTACAACAAACTGGAATTTCCCTCTCTGGGATTAATGGAGTATTTCGTTTCCATTTTGTCTCTATTAAAGAAAAACTGAAGCAATGGCTTGATCAGTTGTCTATTTCACATCTTTTCATCCTGGTTGAACTCTTACTTCTTAATCTCTGTGTCAGATTATCTTTGGGTTATGATATCATTCATATATTTTTTTTTCCAATTGTCTCAATACATTATAGAGCTCGATATCTCCTAACGGAATAACCAAAGTCATGGCTATTTTTATGTGTAGATTTATGTTCCAGTTTGACCTATAATTAAAAATTTTCCTCAGTCAGTGGCATAATTTGAAGTGGCATAACTATAAATGTCACAGTCAGCTGTTATAAAATGGTTGAGAATACATTAAAAGAGACAACTGACACTTTGTGTTTACACATTCAGCATTTTTTAGCTTTCACTCTTCACCAATTTTCACGGCTGCTGTTTTATTTAAAACCACTGTAGCATATTTGGAATGAGTGGACACCAGACCTTTCTGTCCTCCTTCTTGGGACTGTGTATGCTGTGTCTCTATTAAACATGAGAGGCAGTTTGTATTAACGTGAAGAGCAATAACCCGCCGGTCTCCATGGACAAAACAGGAAAGACTCCTTCATTTGGGTTCTCCTTAGTTATAATCTACCTTGGGGGATTGAAAGTCACTTAGCGTTTGAATTTCTCTGCTGAGCATTTGGGGAATACACCTTTACCTCCTTTTTTTTTTTTTTTTTTTTTTTGAAAGATTGAGGCCCATGCTGTTGAAAATGTCAGATGAATAACAAATTCACAGCTGTAGGGCACAGTTAAAAAGGGAACCACACGGTATAGCTGAAGGAAAAACGAGAACATAAATGATCATAATGATCATTTCCATGTTTCTATCACGTCATCTCACTTCCATTTCAAGGAAATCTCACAGCTCCATGAGCCACAATTCATGCTGGTTCACAGAAGCAGTTTGTAATGTAATTCTCTTGGTATAGTACATGAATGGAAAACACAAGGGAGAAAGTGATATGCCACTTCTTTACAAGCTTTTGCTATTGATCACTGTCATGGAACTTGCTTTCTGCTCCCTGTTATTTTGAAGTTCTCACACTGTCGCTGGTTTCACGCTCATTGATTTCCGCTCCTGGTGTCTGATTGCCATTCTCTGCCCTCATGTGTTTCTCTTGTGCCTGAGTGTGTGATTGTCATCACCTGGTGGTTGTGGTTTATGTTGGGCATCTTCCATGTGGTGTTTCTGCCTTCGTTCATGTTATCTCTGCCCTCCTTGTATTCCAGGTTTTCGCTGTCTTTTGGTTCCTTGAGTCAATGGCTATGGCTTTGCTGGATTCTTGCTCCGCCTCTTCTTTTCCCGGTACTTTAACTCCACTCTCATCAACAACACCATATGACCCTCTGAGACCAGATTGAAGTCATTTATGACACGTTTGGATGTAACAACACTCAAGGAAGAAAAAAATTGTACAGTACAGCCAATAGGCTATACTGTACATAAGAGACATTTTAAAAAGCAAGTTAATGTGGAAACATACCCTTGATTTTTATTAAAAAATGTGGCTTGTTGATATTTGGTGAAAAAAAGTTTAATATTTCATGATGTACCAGAGAAACATTTGGAGGACATGTTATACTCTCATTGCATTGGCCTGTCTCGGTTCAGTTTAGACTGGGTTTTTGATCTACAGTCTAATAACTGGAAGCCACTCTACTTCTGCAATATATGTGGGGAAAACCCTTGGAAAAGGTTTTGTAATCATTGAACATAGAGATGTTTGGTCACTTTGACCCAGAATGAGAGTTTCAAACCAGGAAAACTTCAGTTATCCTGAGTGACGATGAGGGTAGGACTGTGTCCTGAAGCAGCTTTGCTGCTAGTGGAATTGATCAACTGTCCAATGTGGATGGGATAAAGTAGACAGAGACCTCCATCAGCGGTTGTCTGTCTCTCCCTGTTATCTCTTTAATGGACTAGTGAACAATAATGTGCGTCCCCCATTCTGTACACTGTCAGTAGGCATCCACTCCAGGTACCAATGACTTTCTACATCACTGGTTCTCTAACCCTTTGGCTTTAGGACTGATGAACCAGACTAATATTTACCATTCTCGAAAGGTCTTCCAAAAGTCTCAAAACTATCAATATCATTGGTGCAAGAACACCATCAAGTTACAGGTCAAAACACAATTTTCATATTTGCTGGAGTTTGCGTGTTGTTGACTTTTCATGCAACATAGCTTTAAAGCATGAGAAAACAAGTCAAATAGTGGGCAAATAAAAACAGATGGCTACACAGATCTTACATGATCACTGAGTTATTGAACTCCCCTGGTTACAACCTACACACACAGTAAGATCTCTGATGAAGATGAGCTCCAATGGCATTACAGTTGTTGAGCCTGAGGGCATGTGAACGTTATAGACCTCTGCACATCCACTATATACATCCCATTTAATATGTAGTGAGTTTACTACATATGAGTAAGAGTGTAGAGAACCTGGACATCATATTTAAATTCAGCTCAAGCAGATTCCTCAGCTTTAAAGTTTGACACAATCCTTCATTGTTCGGTGAATATATTCTGCCTTCTTATTTTAAAGAAGGTGCAAGGTTGATTTCAAGCCTTTGGGCTATATCTCCTCACTGCTGTATTGTGTGACCAGTAAGTGCTGAATAAGATAAGCACGGCTTATATAAACGCACATGATACGAATAAAATGAGAGCATTTAATGTCAGTTAATGTGTTTCCTCCCAACACTGGTGCAATGTCCCAGACTTAGAGACAGTTTCCCTTCTTTCACTGACTTTGACAGTAGTTGTCAGCAGTATTTACCCATATTAGAGATACAAGGTAAATGCATTTCAAAATATCTGTAATGCCTGAAGTTGTGCAGTGCTCCCCCGAAGTGGCGGCTGGAATTTGCCTGCATCTGTATTTTGTTGGACATGTCTTAATAAGCAGAAATCTCCATCCCAGGAGCGCGCCCAGCAGGAGAGTGCTTACCCCAGCACTCGCATTAGTGTGCCTGCAGAGAGAAAACGCACAAGGAGACATGAGGGTTTAAATGCGGGTTAGAGCACTACTTTGGGCCAATATGTAAACATGACATAGCTTTTATCAGTGGAGAAATAAAAAAAAGAAGAAGAAGAAGCATCAATGCTCAGGAGCTTTATAGTGAATTGCTGCTGATCCTGTTGAACTGTCACTATAAGAACATGAACATGTGTGAAATTTCTTGTAGGACCTCCTGAGTGCTTCCTAGAAATGTCATACAGATACTCCTAACCTTCACTCACTGAGGTTGTTTACAGGAAAATGCTTTGGGCTTGCTTCTCAATTGCGCGTGTGTGTGTATGTTAGCTTGCTGAAATACTAAGAATACTTGTCTTTCCATTGGTATTACAGTTTTGCTGTCTGCTCCATTACCTCTAATAATAAAAATTTTTAATTGATATTATTGAAGAGATGATGGATGGACAATTTAAAGGAATTCCTTTAAATAAATAAATAGTGAAACAATTGCTTTCCCCCTTTTGAAAACTTAAGAGAACAGACAAATGCAAGCAGTGTGACATAGAATAACTTTTCAAAGCATCATACCTGCAGGATCTGAATCTCGTCTCTGTCTATATCACAAATCCCCCGAAATAGTGAATAGTTTCAGTTCTCCCAGAAATTCTGGTGTCTTTTGTTTTTAATAAATCTGATATTTAAAATGTTAATTTAGATATAAACAAGCAAGATGACAGTTTATTTTATTCAGTTTATATGACAATATTTTAACTGAAAGCCCATTATGTTGTTTTTTTTTTTCCTCAGAATTGTTTTCCTGCATACAACAATGTCGCTTTACATGTAAAAAGCATAAACACTGAAAATGATTGGGTTAGCATGTTAGGTCACGACATGGCGCTGTTGGTTAACAGCCCACAAAGTTAGACTGATACTACAGGTGACTCTCAACTCTAAAACTACCAAGGAGACTATGGACTGGGAGGTAGGTTTCAAAACAGTCCAAGTCTGATTAGATTCCATTCAAAAATGCAGAATTTCAGTGTGCAAATAAACATATTAAATGCCCATTTTCATTACATGTTTTGGTCTTTATCATTAGTTTCTACAACCGTGCGATTCATATGAATCATCTGTTGATTTTATTTCATGAGTGCATAAATCGCCCTGTCACAGCGCCTCCTCTGTCTTCATAATGCAGTCATGTGTCAGGGTGGACCAATCACTTCTACATCCGGTTTCAGTATTTACATCCAGGTGTTCAATATGAAGACGTCCTGCTAGAAGCTTCAAAACACTATGGGTGACGTCACGTAAGCTCCGTCCATCTTCTATATATAGTCAATGGTTTTCTGCCATGTAAACCAAAATGGAGGGCATGTTTTCGAAAAGTTTTCAACAAGTTGCTTTTTCAATTACCTCAAAAACACAGCAAGGGTGTTCTCTCTTCACTTATCATGAAAACCTGACTTTTATGAGCTTTTAACACTGTTAGTGTGTGATCACCTCATAAAAACTTCAGTTATTGTCAGTCTTTCTTCTCATTCGTGTATATTTGAATAATCTATATGAATGTCCAGTCCATGCTCTACCCACCTCCTCCCCGCTCAAACAACTGGCTTACCACCGGATCACCTCAGGCGGTGGAACCATGAAGAGCCAAATACGCATGTAGCATGTTAGCGTACTTTAGGAGAACCTCCATTGTGCTGCTTCACCAATAACTTCCACAAGATGGGGCGCGTTGGCACCAGAGATATTAGCTGGAGGTGCTAAAATAGCTTATTATCAACTGTAGATGATTGGCAGGCTTGGAAAAGCATGAAACATCTCATTTAAATATTTTTGCGTGAATAGGGCCCTAATATTTTGCCCATCATGTAACTACCAACCATGACAATCACTAGTAGATCGCCAAATCATCCAACCATCCATTTGTTTTGAACACCAATGTATTGTATTGAGGACGGGGAACAATATGGACAGACCACAGAGAAAACAAATACAGTCACAGACACTCAAATTCAAACATCCGGGCAATTTGGAGTCCTTGTTTTTGAACATTGGGGTCTGTGGAGTCAACAGAGATATCCCTTGGATGGTCCAGGAGAACACGCAAACTCCATACAGAAAGCCTCTGAATTCAAATCAGGGATTTTAGCTCTTAAGTTAGAGTGCTGACCACTAGTCCAGTGACGCATGTTTAAACATATTTTGCATTGAGCAACCCCATTATCACTCTATTTCCACAGGAATATTTTCTTATCGAAGCATCAGAATTGCTGGATAGAACAGGCAATTTCTCATTCACTCATCAACCAAATCTTTCTCCTTATAAACATGCCAGCACTCAAAAGGGAAGCAAACACACTTCATTTGGTATATATACTGCCAAGAGACCTTATAAGAAATAAATATTCAACTAAACTCTGATCGATCCGTTCTGGGACTGCTCCCTGGACATGACTGATTTTGTTAGTTTTATGTACAGAAGAAACTTAAATTACAAGTAACCTGACAACATACCTTAATGTAGCCCTTACTGTAGTCATGTTCAGTGTTACATTTTGTTTTTCCAAATATAAGAATGTTTGTCACAATCCCTCTTAATCCTCCCAACCATTTCTTTGTAGCGCCTCATAATCCTGAATGTCATGTTCATTTTGAAAAGCAGAATCGTCAATTTCCCATAACCGCAGCGCTCGAATACATCGCCCTCCTCAAGCACAAGTGCCACCGAGTCGCCGCATACCCCAAAATGTGAGGGAAAAAAAAGAGAGAATCTAATTAGGTTCTTAAATATTCAATCACCACTCTCATTACTTAAACCGAGAGGCTCTCTGTTCGGATTTGACAAAGAGCCAGGGCACACAGTGCATGTCTGCTGGTTGAAGATAGTAGTGAGTCGCTACCACTCAACCAAGACACTGGTTTTTCTGGAGGACAGGAAGCAGACACCAGAGGAACCGGCGCTTTCTGCTAATGAGCTGTGCATTTGGAATTAAATACAAGCTTCTCCTTGACATTGTTCCAGAAAATGGTGTCAGAGATGTTGCACCTGCAGCATGAAGTTCTTTCATCACTCTTTCCTGTCGAGACGGATTAACTTAATGGTGTGGTCCGCTAACAGTCACTCTGCTTTAGCCCTTTGTGTAGTGGTTGTGTCAATTAAGTGAACTTATAATGAGGCCGAACATCAAAGCTGAAAAAGGCGTTGTAATTTGGACTCATCGAGATCATGAAAGAATTTCTCTCGCCCACTTAAGAAAGTGTAATCAGTGTTTATCAGTCTATGTGATCCTTTCTAAGAGCAGTAAATGATGACGACGTTACTGAGAAGCTTTTCTGAATTTGATGCTAAAGTTCCCATAAGTTGTCCACAAGAGGCACTGAGGAGCAAATGCTGTTCTGAGAGGATTCCTAGTAGTTTTTAAGTTAAAGCTCGTGTCTGGAGTTTTGAAAGAGAGAGGTTTTTTTTTTTTTTAATCCGAAGTCTCAGGCTCCACCCTCCCTCTGCTTTCATGAGCGACCAAGCCACGCGCCTTTAATTGTGCACGCTATTATCTGTCGGGTGAAAATGAGAGCCTCCGAGTCCTACAGCATCCTCCATGTTTAGCTGTTTACGGTGGATGTTCAGCAGACCATGGATATATCTGAGGTAAGCGCGGCGGCTGCTGCGGAGCTAACTCGCCTGGGCGAGCGGCCGTGCTCTCTGGCTGCGCGCACACTTTGATTGACAACACGAGAATGCGGAAGCTCGAAGTCTATTGGCTGACGCTGACCGGCGCTTTTTCGGATAACATAGGGGTCTATGAGACGAAGGCGGGCCTCATAAATAATTTTTTATATTGCTTTATGCTAATATTATATTGTAGTATTGAACCAGACTGACACATTTAAGCTCTGTTGAAAAATGATACATACGTTGGAAACGAACGGAAACTCCGGACACGAGCTTTAAGTTAAACTCTTATCAGTGGGTGAGGACAGGCCTCTTCACTTCCTGCTGCAGTTAAATCATCTGATTGAAGCGGATTACAGTGCTACCATTCATCTCCCTTCTGAATGTTAATGACAGCAGTTAAAATATTACTATTCTATAAGGAATGTTTTAAATTCATGCATGGAGTGCACTATTGAGTGACAACATTGTGTTAGTGTGATTCCCTTGTGTCACTTCAGACACAAACCATGGTTTGAACCCCTACCCACGATCTGCTCGAGTGCCAGATCCTTTTTTCTCTTTCACCTTCTTAACCCCAACTGGAACAGCAGGGTCTCCATCTCTGAGCCTTTTTCTGTTTCATATGACCCCTCGCCCATCTGATAAGTGAAACTAGTCTCTGCTTTAAAACACAATGCAAATCTTCAATATTCTTAAAAGAATCTGTGAGTGTGAAATTAAAAAAAAGGAAAAAAAATACTAAAAGATGGAAAGAAGAGGATTTTTTTCTTTACCTTGTTTATTCATTTTCATTTTGAAAGTGAGAATGTTTTATATGCTAACAGCATGTATTCTTTAAAAAAAAAATAAAAAATAAAAATGGTAAAGCTAACCTCCAAAATCCTTTTACACAACAGCAGCCGGCAGCAGAAGCCCCCTCAGCATCAGAACAATACATCTCTGTCTTGTCAGCTGTTTATACGCTCCATCAATATTTAGATTAAGGGTTATTCCTCTTTTTTTTCCCTCCATAATTTCACTTCTGCTTATAAATGTTATATCTCCAAAATGCTGAGCCCTTTCTTGGGGCTGTTAGCATTTTGAAGAAGTGCATATTATGCAATGTGTTTACACACAGGGGAGGGGGGAGGCTCGTCCCCGCATCTCCTGCATTTTCATTAGTTCTGAGGCAGCCGGAAGAATATGAGAAAAGTCTGAAGAGAGCTTGCGGGGCTCCTCGATGGACCAGGAGCTTGTAATTTCCTCAAGCTGATATTTCCATTTTGTTGGAGATTTACGGTCGGTGCACCGTAGAGAAAAACAAGTCACCAGGTTGGAAACAATCTGGAATCACAGTCCCAGAACTAATCTTGATCTTGTCAGGAGCTTAATTACTTTTTATTAATAAATATTTCTTTTTATTATTTCTTGTGTCTCAGGGTTTTTTGTGGATTTCTTTTCAAAGTGAAAACAGTCAAATTCACACTAACTGGATTCAGTACTTGTTTGGAGGAATGTGGGAAATTTATACTGAATGTCATTAAAAGGAGATATTGAATGTTGAAGTGGGAATCGAGCATTCTGTTGATATTTTGGAGAATTAATTATGTCACGTTGATCAGAAGAAAGGCTCAGGTTTACATGAGGTTTTAGTGAAAATGTCACATTTTCTGTGCAGTTTGGTCTGGTTAGAGGACAGTGATGCTCAGAGCCGCTGGAAACGCAGCTTTTTGAAAACTTCTCCCCACATGGAGCTGAGTCTCTGTGGACACTGGGGAAACCCAACTTCCTGAAAATGTCCAGCCTCCATCTCCATGTGAACGGTTGAAATGCTGCTCCTGCACATCGTCATCACGGCCGTGGTAAACGGCATGACATGATGGTGCACTGATGTGTCTGCTTTCCTCACAGCAAGAATATCCTGGGTTCAGAAACCACCCAGGACCTTTCCACATGGAGTTTGTATTTTCCTGAACAGGGCTTTTCTGGAACAAAACGATGTAGTTTCGTTTTAAATCTTAAAAGCTGAGAGCAGCATTTGAACATTGACACAGAATCTTTTATTTCTCAGGAACCTGTATAATACACCAACCTCCTGGCTTTGGCTGTGAAAATTATCAAATGTCATTGATCAAGTCTCCACTGTAGTTTAGTTTATTTTATTTTAGCTGCTGGAGATCATTTCTAAATAACCTTGCATGAATGATTTCATCCATGTGTTGGTTTATATGTGATGAAGCTGTTTGATTTTTCTGCATGTTGACTGCTTCCTGTCATCATGACGGACATGTCAACTCTGAAGTGAGACTTCCTGGAGCACCATAAATCCAACAAAATGTTTTTGAAATATGTGACTAATGTCCAAAAGAAAAACTATAATAGTACCACCACCTTTCATATATCTGCTTCTCAGAAGAATTATTTGACACTATCCCTAAAGCACAACATCTTTATATTCTATAAATCACACTTTCACTATGTGTCCTTCCAGGCCACAACGGAATATGAAAAGAAACTGCTGAATTTGAAATCATTTGGAATTAGTCACTAGGACACTTGAGAAAATGTGTCAACTTGGGCCAAAATTAGAAAAATCTGTTCTATTCTCCAAAATGCCTTACTTCCTGTTGAGTTTTCAGTTTGTGTGTAAGAGACTTTTTCAAACATCTTGGGGTGTTTCGTGTGTGTACCGATAATTCATAGCTGTTGGTGAAACATGTGGGTGGTGCTGTTGAGACATTTTCCTGGTCAAATCTGTATTTCTCCCCCAAAACATCAGATTCTGTTTTGCCAGGTATGACGGATGTGCCAACTTTGGAAACTTTTTGAATACTTTTAGTGCCTGAAAAGCACGATTCATTGTATGGTAGAAACGTTAATTCAAACTTTAGAGTCCTTGCAGGAATGCTCAAAGCTTTTTTTATTTTTGCAGTGTTAGCACATTTATATCCTCCATGAAATTAACACAAGATTGGAAAAAAGTTGTATCATAAAATACGGAGAGAAAAAGGAGAAAGAACATATACAGTGTTCCTTTACTGTTCCTTTACAAACCGTGTTTGTAAACGTGTTTGATTTGACAGATCTTAACATGTTCATGGTGGTGAAAACAGGAGACACTCAGCTTTGTGACAACGTGTTGACATGTGAGAGAACATGAACGTCCTCACAAACGAAGGAAAAACAAAAGCCACAGTATAGCACTGATGCTGAAGTGATTGCATGTTCAAAGTTTTTTTTCTTCTTCTTCTTCTTCCTCTCATTAGCCACGGTGTGTAGGTGGTCATGACTAACTGAGGAAAAAACACATACTTCAAGTCCTCTTGTCTATTTACAGCCCACATCACTGTGAGAAATAAGGGGGGAAAAAAACACATGTTGAGGGATTTGCTGCAGTTCCCACAGCCCGTTTTGAACAGGAAAACTGTTTTAATTATTCCACTGTTGGACCTTTTATTGTTGGCCTTCGTAAAGCTGATGAATACTTTAAAACGATTAATGGCGTTTGTCCGAGTGGGACATCACTGAACATGTTTTCCTCTAATTCAGTGTACAGGAACAAATCCTATGAGATCCTTTGTTGGGTTTTGTTCCCCCTTTGGTGCTGCATAATGCTATTTTTAGTAGCAAAAGCTTTAATTGTGTCAATAAATGTGAACAATAATGCTGAAAATCCCTTCCTCCGAGGGGCCATGTGCTAATTCTAACCTTCCAGGTCCGTAACATCCTGGTCACTGTTGGTCGCAGCTTTATTGCTTTGGGCAGAGAAGCTACTACTGTAACCTTTATTTCAGCTAGAAAGACACAAGGGCACCAACCTCATTTCTGCCATCTCTAAGCTCTCTGACCCTTTGGGACGGCAAGTCATCATGGTTATTCATCCCTTAGCTCTGATACACGTTCCCCAATCCCAATCCCTTCTTTTCATTGTCCTGCTGCTGCTGCTGCAACGCTATTTTACAAAAACCCTTCTGGCTCGTGATTGATCTTTCAAGTTGTTTAAATTCCTGAACAAATCCTTTTCCCTTTTCACTGATTTCCTCTTTAATAAGTCTGCAGAAGTGAATGGAATGTGCATTCATGACACTTTTTTTCACGTTGCATTTATCATTCAAAATAAAAGGATTTTTACTCCTTTTGTTTTTTTTTAATCCTGATCTCACTGTAACTGATGACACAGTGTGCCACAGATACTGAAGATTCATGTCATGGCCTTTCAAAACACGAAAAGTCTAAATCAAACTGAAAACTGCTGCCAGAGATGTTACTGCTACCCTCAGACAAGTTAGCTTTACTACATTTAACCATCCAGCGATGCTTTCATTACATCTGTCAGCTGGTCGCCTCAGGTGGTACAGTCCTATGCAGACCAATTGAAAATGCATCGTTGTTGCATTATTTTTGACAGAAAAGTTTTATGTTTACATGGGAACTTTGCGAACTTTGTTGGTTTACACGGAAACATCAGAAACATTAGAAATATTAAAAACATTCTGGGTTTCCTGTTGGTCCAGTAGTGTGTGCTGCTATTTGTTTTTGTTGTGAAACCACACACACAATGAACACTGACGAGTTCGCAGTCATTCACATGGACAGACGAGGACGCTGGATTCCCAGAGCAATATGGACTTTGACTCGTGCCACTATGGAGGTCGCCATCTTTGTTATTTTTTTCTGAGCATTTTCTGAATTGCATCTCAGATTTAGAAGGAAAAATAAAAACAAAAAGCAAGAACTTAACTTTTTTCTAAATACTGCAGCATTTAGTGTAATTACTTGCTGAACTTGCAGCATCAAAATGTTTAGGTTTCTCAACATACAGCCCTTAAACACCACAACCGCATTGACAATAAGCTGCAGCGCGGGCCTGAGCAGTGATGCAGCACAGGTAACGCTAATTCTCACCAAACGCTGTGATCTCTGACGGCCTTTGTCGCATACCGAGCAGATATTATACTGTTCTTCGCTTCTGCACACAAGAGGATTTCACTCTGGAATCTGTGTCTTGTTCTCTGCAATTGGAAATACTGACATGTGTTAATGCATGTAAAGCCTGTATTAGTATTTACATAAACCTACAGTGATGTATGCGGCAGAAACGTTCAGACAGCATTTGCTCACAAACATAAACTTTAATGATATACAGTCATACACACAGCCACCATCCTATTGTTCTCTTAAGATATTTCACTGCATTAATTATATAAGACAGGAACACTAATTATAGATTTCAAGGGAATGAATACAAGATGTATGAAGAGTGATGCAAAATTAATGGCTTCAGTCATTTAAATGATTTGGATTTACTATGTGGACCTTGTGCATTAAGTACTTTGCAGATTAAACATCATCAGTTTCACCAGATCATGTGTTTGAAACCATTAAAAATGGCATATTTTCAAGATTGCTTGCTTTTATTTTATTGCTATCGCCTTGTATTTAAGACAGTACTTGTGTAATCATGAATATAGGTAGTCTGAAAGTCTGTAGATGAAAGCTGAAGGGATGGATAATATTTTCAATTCTGTGAACTCAACTATGAATTTTATTAGATTTGTTGACCAAAGTATCTTGTTCAGTGGCTGCTGGGAACGCAATGCATATAATGAGAGCTTTGTGACAAATTATCCTGCTACATTCTAAACTCTGAAGTAAACAGATACAGACGAAGAGACATACTCTAGATCAGGCTGTCAAACACATTTTAGTTCAGGGGAAACATGCAGCACAGTTCCATCTTTGAGCTGGACTGGCAAAATAGTGCTATAATAACCAATAAATATAAACTTTAAAGTTTTTCTCTGTTGATTTATGAACTAATTATTACGTATCTCGCATGAGGATAAGGTGAAGAGGGATAGTTTTGATTATATCACTCAACCTAAGAGGTTATTCATTTGACAAGGAAAGAATAACTTCACTGTATGAATGAATTTGTTCTCTCAAAATTATGTAACAGAAATACAGTAAAATTACAGCAATCCTGCAGAATGGTGCGACCGTGCGACGCTTCAGTAAATCGAGTCTTCAGTAGTTCTACTGAGCTCAGGGATCCTCATCAATATTCACCTTTTTGCTTTCAAAAATGGAGAAAAAAATGTATTATTGCATGAACATGGCACTGAAAGAAAAACCCTTGGAAGTCTAGACTGAGGAGCAGGGGAACATTTTTATAAAACTGACATTGCCTTCCAGGATGTTTGATATGCAATGTTCGGATCAGTGCCTCAGTGGTTCGTCAGAAATAAATCTGCTGGTGAAGGTTGAGAAGTTTGTGTTCCAGGTTAATAAAAACACTAAAAGCAGAAGAAGAGTTACAAAATCCAGTTTTAACCAGCTATGACCCAATAACTGCTACACATTTCATTGACAAAATGTAAATTGAAGTATATTTCTTTTTATGAATATTACAAAAAAGTTATTGACGACAACACTTGATGAAGCAACTTGATCCAACACCACAGTGGGTGACTTTGGCATTGTACAACAATTCCCAATCTTTGGTAAGGGTGGGTATCAAATTCGGTTTTCATACGTACCAACCGAATTCCCTCAGTACTACCAAGTTCGAAAAATCAAACGGTACCATGTTTCTTAAATGATTCCTTGTGACTGTGAGGGCGTGGACGAGAAGGGGATTTTCCATGCCAGACCTGCATGCAGCATTCACAGCATGATGACCTCAGTAGCGAGCATGTCAGCAAAGCAAGTGTGACGGGAAAGCGCTTGAAACTACGGCTCCACTTTTCAAAATACGATGCAGATTACGCTCGCTGTGTAATCTGCTGTTAGGAAGCACCTGGTCAAGCACAAGCACAGTTCCTGCACCGTTAGCATGCTAGCACTGATTAGCACGCTAATGTCATTTATTAGCGCCTCTTCAAGTCGTCAACAAATTAACATTTATTACCACATCTACCACAACATTTATTACCCTCAGTGTTTCTTACTTGTTATTGTCAAAAACAATAACAAGTAAGAAACACTGAGGGGATCATCCAAGTTTGTACCTCTGAATTTTATAGTGCTGTCTTCAGTCAGAACGGGAAACGAGCTTCAACGGGAGTATCACACAAGACGATGGGACACAGTTTCACACAGAGGCTCACCTGTAAGAGGTGACAAAAGTAAACAAAAGTACCGAAAACTGGTGCCAATGAGTACGAGTACCAAATCCCAGGTACCTGGAATTGGTACCGTATTGGTTCAAATGTGAACAGCACACATTCCTGATTTTTGAGGAAATTGATGTGGGGAAAAACAAAAAACAAAAAAACAAACAAAAAGAAGGACATTTTTCCCCAGATCTGAGAAATGCCAACAATACTTATCAAGTCACCAATGTGAGAGACGGAATGGAAGAACAGTGAAAACTCAACATGCCTACTGACACTTGAGCAACATCTGTGAAAGGTAACCAGTCAGGACAGTCAATGAAGTGGTGCAAGACCAGCAGCACAGCATGGAGAAGCCGTTCCATTGTGGTCACTGAGATTGAAACTGGCTGGTAACATCCAATGAGGATCTGGTGCAATGTTTGTCCAAGTTTAATACTGGAGGATTGCCACAGTACTGAAGACGTCTACACCTACTTGAAATGTGCAACAAGCAGGTGACATGGTACAGTGACCGTCACACTGGGGAAACATCCGAGCACCGGCACTCTAATCCACCGTCTCTCCTTTTGTCAGCGGCCATTGCAGCAGCAGTCACGCACAGCAGTCAGGAAGTGAAAGTGACCTTATTCTCGTTTCTCCAAATACCACCAGGGCAGCCCTCCCGGTCTTTACCCGGGAAAAAAAATCTGCAGGGTGTCGCCCTAGTGAGCATTTAAGTGACAGAATCTAATTCTCAGCACATCAGTCAAAAGGAGCACAGGAGGGAACCCACTGCGAGAGCCGGCGTCAGTGAAGGGAGCACAAATAGCTGAAGGACTCAGATTTTCCCCTCTGTCTCAAAGCCTTTCCCGGCCCTGGCAGCAGATTTCTGCACAGGTCACAGTTCAGTTCTGTGAAATGTGTGCCAATAGGGTGTGAGGGTCTCTGGGGCAGGACATGACAGTTTTATTATATATATCTGAGGGAAAAGCTACACAGCAGGCTGGAGTACAAGGTTTCAAGTGGACGTACCTCATTTTAATTTTAAGTTACAGCTATAGGAACTGACGCTGTTCCGCAACTGCCAAGTCAAATCTGTGAATATCACTACAGTGCTCTTCAGACTCACTTCATTCTCAAACTCTTGGCTTCTTTCAACAGTTTTCAGTTACACAAGAAAGAAAACCTCTGCATGATGTAGTCGCTTCAAAAGCTGCGTGGAAAACGGAGGCAGTTCTTTGTTCTTATTCATTTTACAGTTTATTTTTGGCTCTACGTCACAATGGATTCATTAGCGACGACACTCAGGTCCCATCTACATAACAAATGTTCAAGTGAGAACATTTACAAGGCAACGATTTGAAAATTATGTCCATTTCCATGGAAATGGCAGAGATGCTGAATAAAGTGCGGTTGGCACACAGGATCACCAGTGGGAGCTGCTGTTTGTTTTTGTAATAAAACCACAGCACACAGACATTAATACCCTACATTAACAGTGTGTTGATGAAGAACTGTTTACTATGGCTGTAGCAGCCTCAGAAAAGTTGTGTTTTCCCCCATTCACACTTGTCTGTATGCAAAGTACAGTTCAACTCCTTCATGAAAAGCAAACTGTACTACTAGTACTATTGTGTACTTTGACATTAAAAACGACAGACAGCAGAATGTCCTTCTCCTTTGACCCTCAGAATATGAAAATACCTCACTTTTTTCATATCTGTTTCCCACACAAAACAAAAAAAACAAAAAACAAAAAAAACCCTTGTTTCATCTTCGGTGTGTCCAACGTGACCATTAAAAGTGGTTCAGAGAAACAGAACCTTGTAAACAGATAACAGGGTTATGGACGACCAAGACTGACTCTGGCTGTAAATTGTTTATCAATTGCCAGTGCTTTCAGAGTGTTAGGAGGGTCTGAGATAAACCGCTGAACAATGGGCGAAGGTGATGGTCTTTGTTGAGCCGTGCTCTCTCTTCCATCATGCTGGAAGAGCGAGAGCATCTTGCAGCTTGTTTTGTCTCTCTGTAACCTCGGCCCTTGTCATTCACCTGGATTACTTTGACACAGAATGTACCTACACATCATTTGCAGAGCACTTCCAGTGATTTGTGGCTTTGTTCACCAGAACACAACAAACTGCCACCGTTTAAGGGAGTGTTACTCGTGACAGCAGTATCAATATGAACGAACTGACTAAAGTTTAAGGTACTCGTGTATTTTGGTGAAGTCTGGCACAGAGTCGTGGAACTCTCTGTCTTGCCTGAATATTCATGAACATGTTTAGTGATTAAACGGATAACGATCCAGTCAGATGGATACCACCCACTTCCTCTCTGCATAAGAACGTAAATATATGCATATGTGAACATATGTGTGGTAATTATTGTCATTTTAATCCTGTGGTTTTTAGTGTGGAAACACCAGCTTACTCAATTCCAATCACCTGTTTCTAACATCTTGGTGTTAGTACCGACAAACACAGGGATATCTTATGAAACTTGATGTTTGGAGCCGTTTTGATGGAATGAGGAGTATTAAAGAAATGTTGAAGAGGAGCTGGAAAGAATTCAGAAGCGTCAAGGACAGGGGAGAGAGTTTATTGATTAAATTTTGATATATCTTAGAGAATTCTGTGACAAATTCAGCATTTTGGACTCTCTTTTTCAACTCCAAGGACCTAAATTTCAAGGAGTATATTTATAAAGACTGTAAAAAAGACTTAAACTATATTAATAGTTTACCAAATGCTGTCCATTTAGATACTATAAGCTGTGTTTATTTATCTTCATATTTTTATCATTTATTTTCTTTTCACCTTGTGCTATTTCTTTTTATAATATAGGAACAAATGTGCTTCAGGTGGAACAACAGGCTTTTTTGGAGTGGTTCATTTATCTTCTCTCTAAAGCCCACAAGGCTTTGCTGTAAGCGTTGCGTCCCACAGGGACTCAGTTTGTTTCATCTTCTGCTGAAACAACTTTTTTTTTCCTTTCCAAAAATGAAGATACCATTGTTGCTGAATATAATACATTTCTTTGGATAGATGAGTATTTTTTTTTTCTCTTTAGAAACTGACTGTGGTATAAACAAGGTAATAACCTCTGAGGTCTTCTGTTGTCGAACAAATAATGTTCTCCTCAGAGGCAGAGAACTCCCTCCAGAGCCTGTGTGTCAAGTCGACACCTCGGAGGGTGTTATCCTCCGCTACACAAGGGGAGGAAAACAAGTAGCCTGATGTGAATGCAGACAACTCAAAATAGCCATAAGCTGAAAGATGAACTTGAAATATTGCAGCAAATTAATTTTAAAGTAAAGCTGAGTCAGTGTTGCTTCACTTTTCGCTTATTAGCCCTCAAAAAGACAAAACTCTCATCATTGCGGCCTCTTTTCTTTCCAGACTGGTATGAATGTTTAAAGAACGACACAAAAAAAATGGTTTCATAACAATGATAAATGTGCATCCTCTCTCACAATGAGATGCAGCGGCTGCGGCACAAACAAGCTTCCTGAGATCCGTCTCAGCCGGTATTAAGGCCTTCAAATGAATACGGATCAGAGGGTGAAGCACATCTGACAGGTGTCTAAAGAAGCAGCTGATGCCAGCTATTACCTGTTGCACCCCCTTTTCATCCATGAACGGTGATTATCTTGGGATTAGGATGCTTAAAATTGTAGGAATTTGTGAACATTATGCACAGTTCACAAATGCTATTTGTATAAATTTTGTTCATTGAGAAGAATTCTACGACATCAAGGCTGATTAGTTCTGCATGAATCAGCTCCACTGCAACCAAAAACTTTAATTCTGCATCAGAGCCTTCAAAGTGAAAATAAAAGAAAGTTCACTCACTAGACACAAGGGGATGAATCAATATTAGAGGAAATAACAAAGCCCCAAAGAGTATATTTAGCCACATGCAACGTGACATCTGTTGTGCTAACAGCCTGAGAGAGACTTCCTACCCACAATCCCCCATGTTCAACTTCAAATGGAACCAATTACTTGACTGCTTGCTTTGCACTGTACAAAGTGGTAAAAGACAGCACATCTCACCACAGCGTTTCCCTCTGCTCTCCTAAAGCTGCAGTGGATCCTGTAACTACGGATCACGGAAATAACCAACGTGCACACTCGCTCCCCTACAGCTGCTCTGGCCCTCAACTATAGCTTCAGTCCCACTGGCTGCATGTTATATAAATGTAGTCGAATGATATGTATTGCAAATTTATGGAACTGACTTGAGGTGTACTTCAAACCATTGTAGTTTTACCCTGATTGATATGAATGTGAGGAATTGTCCACTACAACAAAACAATGTTGTATCACTGATATCAGTGATGACCAGAACTATTTCTCCCTTTAAATCACACAGGAGCTCCTATCATTCTTATGTTCAATATTCTAGAAGACTACAAGAGTAGATTGCAAAGGTTCACAGTTGAGAAAAATCCAAAATAATCCACTCTTTTATTTCATTGGTCTGTTTTTGAAACTGTTGAAACTATTCTGAAAAAATCTAATGTACCTCTGCTATCAACAACATTGTTTTATTGCTGTTGGGTTATTTGGTAATAACTCAAAATCTTATTGACGTATTTTGCTTAAAATTGGCAGACTAACTGATAATCTGCAAAGGGCAAAGTGATTTAATTTTGGCCAAGATCCACTTCATATTATGGATTCAGAATTCAGAAGAAAACAGAAGCTTATAATGTATGTAAATTATGAATGAATCTTTTAATTAATTAAAAATGGAGGGATTATGAAATACTGAAAGAGTTCCATATATGCTGAAAGAGTTTTATATATATATATATATATATATATATATATATATATACACACACATATATGTATATGTATATATGTATATATGTATATATATATATATATATATATATATATATATATATATACATATATATATATATATATGTGTGTGTGTGTGTGTGTGTGTGTGTACATATACATATAAATTCTTCCTGAAGCAAATAAATAAGCCTAAAACTTAAGCCATGCTTAAGTAATCTGGCATTAATTTGATTATTTAAGCCTGGAAGCGCTATTTTATGTAATTTATTTAGCCTTGAACCGTGTTTCAGTGACTTGTTTGCAGTTCATTTAGAAAAAGGAAAAACATGCCACTTCTAATCACAGGAGAAACTGTGTTTTGCAGAGTTCCGGAGCAATTGTTTTATCAGGCCAAAACAGGCAAATGGAACCATTAAGCAATGCATTTGTTTCAGTTTCTGCAGTGGGTATCGAATTTGACAGATTTAACAGACAAGTAGACCCCCCACCCCCACCTCTGGTATGAAACCATGGTTTGAATACTGAAAACTGCAGGAAAAAAAATGTCGTTTTGTGTCTCAGGTTATGGACTGCAGAGTATAAAAGCATGTTATGACGTACAAAGAACTTCTAAGAAATGTGAGTTCTCACTAACTACTTTAATAATTTGTTAAATACATTATGATATGAGAGACTTTTAATTAAACCCAGAACAAAAAAACATTCCTGAAGGACATAACAGGATATGAAAAGGTCTTGTCTTTGCCATATCATGCCAGCATTAATCAAATCTATAGTGAGATTGTAAATGCCTCGTGATGCTCTTGAAGTAGGTCAAACTGCACTCAGAGGAGCACAAATATCCTGGATGTGCGACTGCTGGCAGCTCCCTCTGAGAAACGGCATCAGATTATCAGACCTTTGCTGCAACTTTGTTGTTTGGTTCTTATCAGCGGAAGAATGATGAGGCCGGCGTGGTAATTTCTCCTACTTCTCACACAACAGCAAAGTCACATCTATTCCTTTTTGCTCCTCGACTGATTTGAAGCAGTCCGCTGGAAAAATAAGAAACTGATTTCTTTTATCCTTTTGATGTGTTGACTTTTTTTGTGTGTGTTTTAATGGTATGAATCAAAGATTTAGTCACTTATGCATTTATTTATTGAGCGTACAGAAAATCACACACTGGAGTTTTCTTCAAATAGTTAAAGGTTTTTAGAGGAGAAAGAGTCAATAGACTTTGATTAGCAGCACAGAGGCACAACCATCTGCTCCCAAACCGGGATGTGTAGTGCTGAAAAATCAAGGCCTTTCTGTTTGGACTTTGCATGTTCTCTTTGCCTGTGTGTGGCTTCCTGGATCTTTCTGCCTTTTTCCAAAATCCAAAGACTAAATAATCTTTTCGTGTGGAATAATTTGTGCATGTCTGACTGGACATATTTGATCTTACCGTATTGCCTGAGGTCTTCTTCGGTTGTTGCATCCGTTATTTAATGTCATTTTTGCATTTTCGTCAGAAAGGTTCCGTGTTTATGTGGCAGTGTTTTGAAAATGATGTCCGTTTACACAGAAACGGCAGAAATGCTGATAACAATGTCATTTTCATGCCTTTCAGCTTTATTTGAGCTTGATTAGGCCAGACCAGTAAAATGAAAGTATTTCAACCTAAATCATCCTGTTGGCACTTGCACATTTGTGGCCATAATGAGGAATTTGTGGCAGGGATGCTGGGAAATTTAGTTTCGAGTGGAAACCACAAATCTTGGTCATCGAGCTAGAAGCTAGCTTCCTGCAGGGTGTCATTTGTATTATGGGAAGTATGCAAAGTGTTGTGAATGACACGGCAACCACAGTTCATATTCCTGCGCCTGGGCAGTGTGTTAAGATGGTCACTCTTGAATATAATGATGCTGCACATTTATTACACCATCATCTGGATCAAATCTCTGTTTTTTTTTTAACAAGCCCCATGACGTAGTGAAGTGGACCAATCACAGTCTTTATGTTCCGACTATATCTTTTGGAGGTGTGCGTAGCACTGACGCATAGCCTTTAAGCATCATTTGTGTGTGGATTACCATTTAAAGTGGAATCTCTCTAAAATGCGTGAAGAAGAACAAAACATATAAGATACCAGAAAGGACGAGAACAAAGAAATGGTTTGTGGTCACCACCTGTAGAACCACTACTTTTCCTCTGTAGGGGTTATTTCTCTAAATATACAACAACAGGTGAAACTGACTTTGTGTTGTTTAGGTATTTGCTTTATTTTTTTCAGCAGTGTCTATAACTGCCAGTCAAATGTGGCAGTGATGGAGTTTTATCTGCCGGACCGTAGCATCACTCTGTTGTCAAAGAGCAACATCCAGATCCAGGATGGTATATATTGATATACTGTTGCCCATAAATCACATAAAACACATCACCACCAAACAAACTGCACAAAAATTGTCTAGAAAATAGTACTTTGAATTTCAAAAAAACAAAAATGACTCCTTTTATTCCAGAAAGAAGTAATGACAATGTGATTTGGACCAGGAGTATTTCTGATTTGCTCTTTAGGACACTAGATGTAATTGTTAGCATAAAACTCGAGGGTACAATGTTCTGTTCAGAAAGTATTGAAAGTGTGGTTTATTGCAAATGCTGTATATTCTTTTTTTTTTTTTTTAATTTATATTTTTATTGTTTTTCCCACAATTATATAATCTCTTAAAGACAACAAGTTACTGTATGCTCATTTGGTCAAGAGATCATATATTCTTTAAGTTCAAACATCTTTTACCATACTCAAGGAATGAAATAAAATAAAATAAAATAAACTAACAAACAAAAATAAATAACGCAAAAAAAAAAAAAAAAGATTGTATATGTGTATGGATACATACAGTCATACCTACAAAGATATATATACACGTGCACTCTCACAATCACACGTGTACACAATCATACACTCACATCCATACATCTACACCTACATACACCTATATATACACATACCTGTAGACACGTACATATGTATACATATACAAACCTATACATACTCACATTCATACCTATACATATAAATGCCCATTTACACGTATATATTCATACACACACATCCATACATACACATATACCTCATCAAACAATAATGATCCGTGGTTTTAATCCGGGGTGTAGATAAATAATTTCTTTTCTTCTTATTTGTAGACCTTCCTTATTAAAGAGAAAAAAAAAAACAATTTAAATCTTATCCCCCCTCTTCTAATACGCTGTATATTCTTTAAAGGTAATTGTGATTATGTCACATACAAAAAACCTTGGAATTATGGTCTTTTGTTGGGAGTACAGAAGCCATCATTAACTGACTTGAGTCTGCCTGAACTCAGCAGTTGGTGTTTGGACCTGAAAGAATAATACGCTAAACAGTCATGTTCATATATGTCCTTGTTAACACAGCACATTCAAATCTCCCTGGCTCTTTGCACAGATTTCTGTTTGTCTATGTGTGTACATGCTAGCAAACTCAATGCATTTCTGAGTAGATAAATTATTTTGGGGGCTAATTGAAATACGCTCACTTTCAAGTGTCTGGATGGAGCGAATGGAATGGCAGGAAATGGCCATTTAAATGGTTTCAGAAAGAACATTCGATCGCATGTGAACCTTTTCCGCTGCTTCTTGGTGTTACGCTGAGTAATGGTTTCTCATAGCGAACAGAGACAAGATGGCCTCGCAGCTTAAGGTACAAACAAATCATATTATGAAAATGGGCCTTAGTGCTATCATCTATCAAAATAGAATATCTCCATCACAGCTTTTAGTATCTAGTAGCCGAGGCAGCCCAGCATCCTGTTATTCAGTCACATCACCCTCTATTTCTCTCTAAAAATCACTTCAGTGTTAAAGAAAAGGACATAAAGCATCAACAAATTTTGATACAGAACAAACAACCCTCACATCAAATGTCCTAATATCATACTTATATGTTTACTTTAAGCAAAGTGATCATGAATAGCTGTGTCTTCACACACACACACACACACACACACACACACACACACACACACACACAAACCCGGCACATCAGAAATGATCATGCGCAGTGATGTCTTACTCTCGGCTCGATAATCAGATGGTAATCTAGTTGTGTTTGGGCTGCTCTTGTCTAATTAGGGGCCTTATTGACTCCTGTCTCTCTGCTCATTTGCACATGTTTGTTTGTGCTCATCCATATTAACCAGCATCATATGCATGTCGCCAGGCCCGATTCCTGCAGATCAATACTATGTTATGCAGGATTATGACTTGAAATTTCGACTTAGCAGATAGTTTGATGGATTTCTATTTGTCATTGTTATAAGCTGATATACTTTCCAAGATCTATAATGTGCCAGTGATGTTTTCGTGTGTTTTTCCGTAATGCAGGAGGTGTGTCATTTCAGACAGAACGTCTTCTTTTGGCACAGACCTGTCAGTATGTGGCTTTAAACTATTTTCCCGCCCTGGGGGTAAAGAGGTTGCCGCTTTCACCTCTCGACGAGGAGACCGTGTGAAGACTTCACACGTCTGCCCGTGAGGTTTCTTGCTAATCCAGCTTTGTTGCACAATCCAAAGTTGTGCTTCTTCCTAATTAGTGCTGATGTTGTTTGGGATTGTGTGTCCCAGTGTGTCTGGCTGTCGACCGTCCAGCCGACCTGATGCTGCAACGGAGATAGATTCAACCCCCTGATGTGTGTGTATAATATCCACTCAATACCTATTTCAAATGCAGGACTGTCTGACAGCAATTACCGTTACATTAATGACTAAAATCAGCAAAGTGCCCGGCGTGTGAATCCGCCTGACCCAGTCATCCATACAGCTCCCCTTGATTCACGCTCAGCTTCATCTCAAACTTGTTGCTTCCTCTGACTCCTTTCTGCTTTTATGAATTTGCCAATTTGCTCTCTTTGTGGGGCTCTTACCAATTATAAATCCATTACTGTGTCATCTGAAACATGAAAATTGGCTTTTACTCCAAATCTGTCGGCAGTCTGAGCCCATCTATTGCTCAGAGTCTGAACACAACCTGACGCCTTTCAATTATTTCCAGTCTCAGGAATGACAGTTCTGTCTGGTGGATGCACCTGTGGCTCACAGTTCTAATTGCCGAAGTGTTTTTTTTTTGGGCTTCATAGACTTGTCAGGGTGAAGTCTGTGAGTTTGTTGTACTAGCAACATCTTTCCATTCACTCTGCTTGAACAAGCACTGCTGTGAAAAGGGAAGCTGGTCACTTTATGTACTGTTAGTGATGCTGCGATTGATACTTAGCTGGTAGTGCAAATGAAGAGGTTTGTACAGCGGGTGCAACTTTATGTTGGTTGATTTGACACAAGACTACGTACACGCACCGTGCTGTCAAACAATATTTTTAATCAGAATAAGCACAGGGTTGCTGTGGATGTAATTTTGATTAATCACGATTAATGAACTTTAATAGTTTCATTTTGCATGAGTAAACCTTTCCAAGAAAAACTGTCACAAAAAAGTTTTCGCTTTCAAAATAATCATTTATCCACGTTACTCCAGCTTTTAACCAGCTAAGACAAACTAATTTGTTGATATTATACGAGAGGAGAGCCGCCTGCTTCTTAGTCAGCAGAATCCCTGGCTGTCGTATGTTGCTTTGTGTTGATGTGGTATTTTAAGGTCTAAGTGCTTCGGTGAAAAGAAAAATCAGGCAAAACTAATCAGGCAAAGGCAACACAAACCACCAGCCATGGCTGCGGTTTTATACAGTGAATCAGCCTCTTTCAGTAGAAATGTGATTGATGTGCAATTTGTGCATTCAGAAGTACAGCAAATATCCTTTGATGAACAGGCTGAAGGGTAGAGAGCAGAGGACCAGTGATCCCACAGTCCTCCAGTTAATAAGCTACTCCTGTAAAACCTGCATTCTACAGAAACTGAAGCTAACGTTGTGCAGAAAGCAGAGGGACTAGTTTTTAATTCCTCGTTGGTCAACATGTAAGGCAAAGGTCACTAATGAAATTGCTTTGACCAAAAGGGTGTGTGAAGATCACACAGTGAAACAAGCAGGTTTTTGCATCACTCTTTTCTAAACATGATCAACTTCTACGGTAGACTTTAGAGAACCGACACATTATGAGATAATTATGCAAACTGTGATTTACTTTTTTGATAAAAACATATGAGTTTTGGGGTTTGGAGTCCTCAGCATAATTAATCAGAAAGATAAAATACAACAGGAAAGTGCAATTAAACAACTGGGCCTTGAAGTCGTTTGCACTTAGCGGCTGAACGGTCGCATGTCTTCTCCCTGAAGTGCTGACTGAGCAGTATTTCTGTCTGCACTCACAGTCCGGCCCCCCGAGGAAAAATAAAACCATCCTCCTCAGTCCAGAAGTTTCATCAAAGTTGGGTGGCAGGCGTGTCCCTTGTTTCAAATCCATTACGCCCGCTCTAAAGGATGCGCCCCGCTTGCTGCGCTGGAACAAGATCTGTACCCCGAACCCACTGGTGCAGCGCGAGGACATCCTGATGAATATTTATAGTATGCTTAAAAAGTTGATACGCGTACAGTGACACTTTATGCAGTTTTACTATTCATGGTGAGAGAACATTTGGGTCTTTTTTTTTTTTTTTTTTTTTGCGACACTCTAAACTCTAAAAATTGTCAAGCTCATTAGCTGGTAATCTTAGAAAAGTGCGCAGTAATAATTTTCCTCAAAGTGCGCTGGGAGATGGGCAGTTTGAGATTCACATGGTTGCATAATCGCTGGGTTATTAAGCAGTTTTGGGGCTTAAGAAACTTTCATAAACAAGACCGAGACACTGTGGAAATGTTTTCTCTTTAAAACAGTTTATTATAATGAAGAAAAAAGACAATTCAGCAAGGTTTTTTCTTAAAATATGCAGTATTCTGTTGAACCAACACCTAGTTTTATCTAGACTCCTCTTTTCTTTTTTTTTTTTTTGCAAATCTTTATTCAGTGGAAGAAAAATGACTTTTTCTCTCATGTGAAAATAATATAAAAACTAATCTAATATTGAGAAAGATCCAATGGAACAGTGGGTGTCGTGGAGAACTGGAAACTCTATTAATACTCAAAAAGTCCAAATCTTTTTCTTTTTTTTTCCTCATGGCTTTGTGTTTCCAATCTTCGGCAGCCTGTCCCGGTTCCAGTCGTTTCACTGCACCCACAATCAAGGCTCAAACTTCCACACACAAGAAGATCGGCCTTCATCTTTGCTTCTGCGTTTCATTAGCCCGTCTTATCTCCCGCTTTGAATTCCAACCTTCTTCAAGCCCTGGTGCCAGTGAGAGGGACAGTGGATCACAAACAAAACACATCAAAGTGATGCATAAATCCACATCAGGGCTTCGACTAATATATGCAAACTGGATGTGCGACTTGCATGGCCACGGGGAGGAGAACAGAAGGTGGCTCGCTTGTATTCTGGTCACATTCTCCCCGATGAGCCCGACGAGAGGCGCTTCTCACACGACGACCGCTTTCGAACAAAGCGTTCAAATAAGTTGTCTTTCTTCCATATTGCTGGTAATCTTTGACAACTTCTGTGACAGATCTGCCTCGTTTCCTCAATCAGCGGCTGTAAAATCGGGAAGTTTTGCTAAAAGTGTGATCACTGCTCCTGGATGAGCGCTTAATGGATGACAAAAGAATTGTGTGAAATATGGTGTCATATCAAATGGGATCTAAGTTTTCTGTCCATTCTTAATTGGTATTTCTACTGAAGCCGGATTTGACGAGACAAGTCATAACAAGCCAATTTCAATGAACAACGAAGCCGTAAATATCCCAGTTTGTGTTGGATTTTCTTCATTTTGTTTCTCATTCTATGATATTAACGTTATTTTACAGTTTTTTTTAAGTTCTATTAAACATCAAAAGCTATGCAGTTGCAAGACAAGCACACTTATGTACCTCCTAACACAACAGAGTAAAACGTGACAGATACATGGGATAATATTCAGTGATATCCCCAGTCCTCCTGTCTTCATGTCCCTGCTGCTGCTGAACTGATTGGAATCCATACAGAACCAATCAACAGCTGATGAAGTGATTTTTCAAAACAGAGCTGCAAGTTTTTCTTTTCAAACCGTTGCACCCTGAGCATTTTTCATTATCGTATTACTACTTTCTATTGTATTATTTTGAAGTTGCATTCATCATTCATTGTTAATCATTTTCTTTTGTCATCATTATCTATGTCTTACATTTTAGGTGTGATGAAGCTCGATGACTTTGACCAGTTATTTTTGATTGCCTCAGCTTCTGATGCCTCTGAGAAGGAGGTGCAGAGATGCTGCTGTTATTGTCCTGGAATGCCCTTCCAGGTGTTAACGCGCACAAACAAACCCACGTTTCAAAAATCCTGTTGTTTTGCATCATGTCACTCATGCCGTTATTCTCAGGCTGCATTGTTTTTGCATTCTTGCTTTAGAAAAGTTTCGTGTTTTGCAGATGATGTCTTTTCATGTGGAACCAGCAGAAACACTGAGAGCAACGTGGTTATCACGTCAGGACACGAGATGGTGCAGTCTGTTTTTTTGTAATGAAGCCACAAACACATGCAGGCATGAACCAAAGTACAAAATTATAGTGACAACAAGGACATTCGTATGGATGCATGACGAAGTCGGATCAGGTCCCAGGAGAATATGGACAGGGACTCATGACATTCTGGAGGCAAACGTTGTTTTTGTCCTTCTACTTTGCAGGAGGACTACGTGCTGCGGCTGTATTTTCAATTTTCAGTTGTGCTCAGTGATCTCATCTTTTCTGTTGTGGTCACGTTCCTGCATTTAGCAGTAAATATACAATCATCAGCTGGTACGAGACAGTCCTCAGCTCTCCATCTAATCTCCAGTCATGTGGAGCCGGTGTGACCTGAGGGCGCTGGTGTCAGGGAGCACGGAGGTCAGGAATCACACAGGTCCTCCGCGGAGACCGAGACGTCTCCTCCAAGCACTGCAGAAAGCCAGTGGGAAATTTCTTCTGGGGCACTGGGATACATCCAATTATACGCCGCAGCCAGCGAGGCTCTGGTGGGAATCTGTTGTCTCGTTGTCACCGGGAGGAATCAGTGTTTCCGCGCCTCCCCAGTCACTCGCAGGTTTGAGGCTGTGGCTAATGAGGCTTAGCTGCTATATAGGCCAAGACGGTCTCCGCTCAGCACCGGTGATTGTAGGGGCCTGCTCAGCCAGGAATCAGACAACAATTAACGCCTTACTTTGGAGAAGCAAAACATGCCTGATTAGGTGCGACGTAGAATTTGAGAGCTTTTTTATCGAATAACGGCCCTGCTCTCTTTATTTGCGGTGTTTGGTTCCAGGGCTGATATCGTCCCATGTCTCTGCGTGACACGAGAGCTTCCACTGATATCTCTTACAAATCTCATTAGCAGCTAACAGCCAAAGATACTCCGTGTGTTTTGGCTTAGCGATTCTTTTTTTAATTTTTTTTGACATGAAAGACGTCTTTATCAAACTGCACATTGAGGCTCTGCTGTAAATTGTGTCCCAGATTTTTTTTTAAGGGAGGGAAAACTAGTCTGATCAAAATCCAATGGAGATTTGCTCCTCAAAAAAGTTTAATTTTCACAATTACAGAAAACATGTTGAAAACCACGATTCTTAAATGAGGTCAATTAAAGCTCAGATAATGAAAAACAAATGAGTTCCACTGGAATTAGCTTGTATTCTGAGTACAGCATCTAGATTTTTACATTTATTTCATCAGAAAGCTGTTGACTTATCACAGAAAATCCTCCATTATTACTGTAAATGACCATTAGTGCAGGGAAAATGTCACCCAAAAAAATGCTATAGGTAGCAGAGTTTAGATTAAAATGACAAAATATACAAAAAACAAACAAACAAACAGAACAGGAGAAATAATTTGGAGTGTGACAGACTGGATAAAAGCAGAGACAGTTTTACTGTGATGAAGAAAACGGAGGCTAATCGTGGACTAGAGGAGGAACATTCATAGAAAGTTGTAGAACGGCAGCTGCTGGACGAAGACCGTCGATGGAGCAGTTACATCTGGGCTTGGAGGAATAAATATGGCCTATACAACAATATGACGTACATTAGTTTTGTACTTTGTGACACATTTTCTTGACAGATGTGATTTCTGGAGAGGAAAATACAGGAAGTTTAGGATTCTGCTCTGTACTGTTTCACCCAAATAATAAATAAACCCATCCTGAAGCTGGACGCTAAACTTAAGTCTTCTGCGTAACTCTGTCGCCTCAAAATAAATCGTCTTTGGTTGAACTCCAACTGGAAAATGCCAGACTGTGTGGCGTGTGCATCTTCTCCCCATGCCTGTGCTGTTTTTCTTTAGACACTTCCTTTTTTTCTTGTGTGTTATGAGTGATTATACCTCCTCTTTTGAGTCAGTTTGATATAAACTTTAGCTTGAGGCAATCAGCGTTTCACCTTTTCTGCATTTATTGCATTATCTTTAAGCCTTTCAAAGAGAAAAGCACTTAAAGTTCTTGTTAAACGTTTAAACTGAAAGAAGAAAAGTTCTGAAGTTAAAACATTCCATGCAAAGGTGCTAATTGCCTGGGTTTTAGTGTAACACTGAAAATGGTTCTGGAAGCAGTTATTTTTGATTGAAGTCACCTTATTCGACTGAAGATAAAATTAAAGTTTGTCAAATAATTAATCGCCTCTCTTTTTAAAGCAACAGGTGAGCTACGTTTGTGAAGCTGTTTCCAGTGTATAATGAAAAGTTCGGCAGTGTAAAACATGGAGGCAAATCTGCACAACAGCTTTTGTTCTTCCTTTCACTCTGCTGGTATGATGACCTGATTGTATCTAGATAGCAAGAAGTCACAACTCTCAGTTTTCTCATTCAGTCTGATTGATGCGACACATCAGGAAGAGTTTCAGGAAACAGCAATATCAAACATTTTGTATGATTTTTTTCCAGGTTATATGTCGTCCACATCAGTGAAACACTTTCTTCGTTTCCTCTGTTATATTGTTTTGTTTCCACAACTAATTCAGTATTGTCTGTTGGTGAAGAATTGTTATCTCACCTGAGAGCGTGCTCCAGATATCTCTAAATCCTCTCAGGTTGTTTTTATGTCATGGAGCTGTGAGCACGGCTGCTAGACCGCAGCTTTTCATACAACACTAAGATATGCTGCGTGATCAATGGGGAAATGACAGCCTCCTTTAATTCAACATGAAACCTTTAAAATTGGTCCATACAGCAAAAACAAGGTACATATTTCAACTTTGCTCTGTTGAAACATTTTGTTTTGAAAGATTTTTTGTATTCAATGTTTTCCCCTCACCTGGTTTGGTAGGTGGATGTTAAAAAAAAAAAAAAAAAAAAAACCCTCTGCAGGTGTAATGTAGCGGCAGGAGGCCAGAAGTCAGCGAGGTGTTATCCTCTTAATCGACTCCTGTTAGATTGTCTGCATGCAGTTGTAAGGATCCTGCAGCCATTTGCACTCATGTCTCATGTTTCATGTCTCACATGTTCTGTACTTGGCAGTAAATTTAGTGGAGATCTACACACACAAAAAAACCTCTGTACAAACTATGCTCCCAATTCCCAAAACATTATGACAGAAATATTTATAGAAAAAGAAAAAAAATTCCCTCACACAAAAACACATTGCTTGAAGAAAACCCGTTGCAGATGTTGATTGATTTGCATAAATAAATGGGGTGTTTCCTGCAAACACATGACACAGCAGGCTCCGAGCTGAGAACGGGCCCTCCTGCTTTGCCGGATGTGATAGATACTCGCTATTAGTCAGACATCAGCGAACACTTTAATGTACGAGGCTAATTGCAGGTAGTAAAAAGAGGAAAGGCATTACTTAGCATGGAGGGTGCCTGAAGGGAGAAACCCACCTCACAAAACAGGCTAATGAACCATGAGTAAACAATGTTCCCCACACTCTCCAACCCCCCACCCCGACTGCATCCGATGCTGCAGAGCAATCCCCCCTCTGGAGCTCCACCATATGCAAAGTCAGAGTCATCTTCATATCCCTAATTTGCAAATCGAAGGTGTGCTGAAAGTGATACCGTCAAGCTGGGAGGCCAGAGCTAAAAGACGATATCAGAGTTGTGTATTGTGTCCCTTTTTCGGCTCGTAAATTAATATTTCAACCTCAAGTTAATGTGTTGAATGAGTCTAACAAGGATCAAATTATGACGACGGCACGACCGAGTCAGAGCATCTCTGAAGCTGCAGCGCCTGCTCCGGTCTGCAGGGGTCAGTGTTCATGAATTAGGAAAGAAAAAAGGAAAAAAGCAGCGAACTGGGGACAGGGTGACTGCTAGCCAAGACTCACTGATGCATGTGTGGAGCGAAGGTCGACCCATGTGGCGTCCAACTGTTGGCCAACGCTCTCCAGAAGTTAATGGTGATTGAGATGGGAGAGCGTCAGACGACACAGGAGCCCAATGGGTACATGGTCGCACAAATGAGGAAGGACGTCCATGTGGATGTTACCGTGACACATAACATACCAGACACATAGAAGCAGCAACTGCAGAGGAGGAAGTAGTTTTAATAAACAAGCTGCACGATTCCACGATCTACTCCAACCACAAGGATTCTGAGAAAAGATGCACGCATTTAGAAATTAAGTGGCAGCCTTTTTCTTCTTAAGTTACAAAACGGTTAAAATTGGGGTGTTTTTATGACTGCATTTGTAAAGCAGCTTTATTCTGTGAGTGCATGTGAAATGAGGACAGATTTTGCAATAGATGGGGATGATGGTGTGCAGGAGAGAGCATGCATTGTGAAATTGTTCAGCTGACCTCTTTTTTTATCTCTGGCAGATGTGAATGAACTCGCACTGCGGCGTCTTACTGCTCCCAACTTTCAAGGTGGGCTCAGGGCTAAAGCTCTGAGAGAGAATGAACATGTTGTCTTACAGCTTCAGCACTTTACAGTTTGTTTCTCCCTCAGGTTTGTTTTTTATTGCTGTGTGTGACAACCTTGAACACTGAAAACATTCTGTTGTGCGGCCCTGAACACAATTACACCGCAGAATAAATCGTTTTGACATCAACAGAATGGCAGATACTCTGAGTTTTCACAATAATTACCAAAAATACTAAGAGAGAATGCTGAGGAGAATGCTTTTTTTCGATGTATTTTTAGGCCTAAACAGAGAGCTGTCATGCCGCTCCAAGCCCTCCCCTGGAGGACCAGTGGTCTGTCGGTTTGGACGTAGTTCAAAGGAGAGGAGCCAGGTGAAGAGCGACCAGGAGGTGAAGCCTGCGAGGCCTCCGACTGACACATGCAGTCCAGCCAATCGCCAGCTGCCTCTGCGGCCTGACCTCACATTTCCTGCAGTTCATCCAGGGGAATTTATAGAGCACTACACAAGCTCTGCATGCCACAACGCGTGACTTGCTTTGTGACTTTTCTGAACGTCTGAAAATATCGAGAATTTACTGCATTGTGCATTGCAGCGGCAGTGCGGTTATTACACACATCAGATAATAAGTGGGCCTGTAAGAAGGAGAGCTGAGTATTTATATTGCACTGTTCCCTCCACATGTGCACGTGCGGTTACATTAAAACTGGTCGTCTGGCATGGAAACTACACTGCTTGCTGTTTCTTCTCAAAACAATCCAGCAGATCATTCTCATGTAAACAGGGCCTGAATCTCCTCCTAAATCCCTCTAAATTCACACATGCTGGATTATCTAAATGTTAATACCCTCTGAGAGAAATTGGATTTATGCCGCAGTGACAATGAGAAAAAGCAGCGGCAGCTGAGATCAACTATCAACATGCAAATAAAGGGAATCTAATATATTCCAGTTGCAAACTTCTGTAAGTGCAGAGTAAAGGTAATGTTACCTACAGCTGAACATGCTTCATAATGCTGTCAAGAGGAAAGACTTTATTGTTTCATCGGTAATAATTTTCTCTGAAAAAAAACCCTTTCTTATTTATTTACCGATGACAACACAAACTTTTGTTAAAAAAAAAAAAACTGTATAATTCTGTCTGAATGTTTTTTTTTAAATCCCCAACAGATACAGTGATCAGAAGAAGAGTGACCAAAGAAGAGAAGTAACGAAAGTGACGTGACATTTGAGACAAATCATCTTCCCCTAAATGAAATGAGAAACAGAGGGGGTGGATTACAAAGGGCATGCATGAATATTTTGGCCAGACTTTGAACTTTTGCTTGGCTGATTTATCAACAGAGCACAGCATCAGAAGTCTCATCTCTCAGCCACGGCTCACCGGGGGAGACGGGGAGCGTTACGCCAGGTTCAAGGCGAAATGATTTAAAGAAATACTGACATGTATTGAAGAGATGATGTAAGACACACCACATTGTAATTGATCTTCCAGAGTCATGAAGTCCCTGGAATCGGGTCGGAGTAATTAGGAAATAATCATTACGGTGTGTGTCCAGATTTAGACATCTGAGCGCTCGGCAACGCGCCTTGTGATAACCACCGGCGAAGCGGCGGTCAGCATCTAATTGCATTTTCGAGTCAAAGGCGTCAGATCAATGACCGTCTGCAGCCTTTTACGGTGTCCTTCACCCAGAAATACACCAACTGGACTGATAAGGACCAGATAGAATCAGTCGGGGTCGGGGATGTCCTGATGCTGCCATTTGTATCAGCGGCGTGGGATTGTAATGAGACCCGCACACGAAAATTTCATTAGTGCATGAAAGCTCAGTGTTCGGCCTCTTCAGTGGCCAGCTAATGTCAAGCTGTGATTGAAAATTATTATTCGCATATTTAATCCTTGTTCTTGCACTCTCTGTGTGGGACCAAGAGTAATGATGAACATTTTTTTTCCTCCATTGTCACGTTGTTGTGATGTATTATACCAGTTGGTTTAAAATGCACTTGTTAGTGTGTGTGGTTTTACGGTACTGCTACTGCATTTTGAAACAGGATGGAAATCACTACAGAGATCTGTTTGATACGAGCGTTGGTCCAGGTTATACACCGTTTGATCAAACATGGCCTCCTACTGTTCCTTCATCCACTCTGCAATGTTGGTTTCATAAACCTGGCTCCAGCTACATTTAAACTGCACAATATCAACCCAATCAGAGGTGACATCTGTAAACACATGGCGATGTCTGCTGCATCGTGGGATACGTACAGACAATGATGCCTTATTGTACCTCATAACACCAAGGCTCAGCAAGGCTCTGTACACACGGCAACATTTTCAAGTGAAAACAAAATGCTACTTTTTCAAAATGGCCCTCAAGGCTTAACTCTGTGTAAAACACTCCATCTGTGCTGTGGTAAAGGCTTCTTGTACTTCCTGTGCATGTCCACGGACAATAACAACAATGGCCGCCTCCAGAGTGTCATGGCTCCCAGGCCGTACTCTTCTGGGACTTCTGGGAGTTTTATAGTTTAGAGTCAAAGGCAAAGCAACTTCATCGTCTGTCCATGCGAATGTCCGTGTACTCGCCATTGATAAGGTTTATAGCAACTTTCGTTATCAAACCAAACACATGCACAGAAATGGCACCCACTAGTGGCCTGGCATGCTAATTACAGCATTTTCAAAATGTTGCCGTGTAAGTTATGAAACATTTCTGCATTGAAAACATGAAAATTATGTGTTTTCACTTGAAATGCCGTGTAAGTAGGGCCTAAAAATTGAGAACGAACTCTGAGGGGGAAACTCATAATGTCACATTCCAACATTCCTGCAAAGGGTGCTGTCGCATTGACCGTTGTGTCATATTCTAGTTGTGCTGTGTATCGAGTCAGCTGAGAAGTTCTCACACTGTCACCTAATAATGGCGAGCTTTCAGCAGTTGCACAGTTAAAGCATGGAGCACAATGTAAAACACAGTCATGATTGTAAAGACCTGTATGTTTTAATAAAGGGCGAAACCTTCTCAAAGATATATGACGAAGTCTCGTGGATTCAGTTGCTTTTAGATGCATTTCTAACTGGAGAAATGAGATGCTTGTGTGTCTTCCTGTACATTAAAGTCTGTAAAATGGCCTCAGCAGATCAACCCAGGGGTTTCCTTTTTGTTCAGGGTGATGCACAGCACCAACAGACTGCATTAAGCTTTGGTTAAAGAAACTATAATATTCATGTGTGTAATGGCTTTATTAAAAATGTATGAGTGCATCAAGTCACAACATGTTAATTGCAGCCACTGAGCCTGATGCAATCCCCCTCGAGTACAGTGCGAAACTAATTGCTGGAGCGACACGCTTCCTTAAATCACCCTCACATCTTCAGCCACCCTTGATATTTCGATCCCTGTCAGATAATTCAAGCCTTGTTAGTATCTCCGCTCATCAGTTTGCTCAGCCTGAATAAACCACCCAGTCCAGCTTGCTGAGCTTTAGTCATGCATTTTCTGGTACTTTAATTCCTTTTATTTGTTTTGCTTTTTTATTTGTATTTTTTTTTTTCTTTTAGATTGGAAAAACAAGGCAGCTAAGCGGTAAAGTGTGATGTTTTGCTGCTTTTTACAGTGGTTTAATTCTGATGTGTTCATTCCTGGACTTGATTTTTTTTTCTTTTTTTTTTTCTTTTGGAGCAGGTTGGTTGGTGGTTTCCTGTTTACCAGTGTTATCAATTATTGTGGAAGTATCGTTCTTCTAATGAGTTTCATCACCTATGATGCTTGAAATCAAATTAATATTTTACTGCTTTGCTTTTACTCACATATAAGATCTGTTTTGTTTCATTTATATTACTTATAGTTTGTACTTGCCACTGGAATAGTCCTGGCAGACGTCGCCCAGACTCTGGTGGCTCTGGATGTCAGGTATTTGAAGCTTCCCTGACCTTGTTCATCACGCCAGTGATTCCCACCCAGTGGGGCATGAAATATTCATCGAGGTGTCACAAACAGGTTTTGATTTTAAGGGTATAACTTTTTTTTTTTTAAATGGCTCCATGACATAAATTAATTAAATGCTGACTCCAAAAAATTTAAGCATTTACATTAAAAGTGCATCATTTATTTAGGATATATATATTAAAATGAAAACATATCAAAATATACTCTTTAAAATTTTCTGCAAAACGTACAAAGGACAGTTTGCAAATGACACTGCAGGAGAAAAATGGAGGCGCTTCAAGCCAAAGAGAACAATCAGCCAAATTAAAAAAAAAGGGTGTACCAAAATAAATACGTTGCAAAAATATTGATTTTCAGTAGGAATTATTAAATGAAAAAATCCATACACTAAACCGACAAAAAGAAATTGAAAATAAGATCACCGATTAAGATTTAAGATTTAAAAGAGACATTATTATTCCCCCATAGGCCTGGGACAATGTAGAACTGAAGGCTGCCATTGTGTCAGTTTTTCTTCCTTTCTATATTTAGACGGTAAACTAGCTGATGCAGTTGGAGGTCGACACAAGAGACGTCTTCAGCTGGCTGTCACCGACCACAGGGACACAAACGATTTGACGTGAATGCCGAAAAACTGCCGCACTCATCGGGATTGTAAAGAAAAAAAAAACAGAAGAAGAATGAGGACAAATGTGTGCATGATTTCTGTTTCCTCAAATGTGTTTTAAATGTATTGCAGCATAAAGACATGTTGCATAACAGCCTTTTTTGAATAATTCATCAGAACTTTGCCTTCATCAAGATGACAAAATGTCAACAGTGAGAAGGGCTACGAGGGATTCAGTGTCATTACAGTGAGTGACGGTTTGGTGACATACGTTTTATTTATCTAGACAACAGTTTGGAAGATTTGTAAGGTCTTCTTCGACTTTTTTTCCTCTCCCTTTGTTTCAAAGAACAAGAAAACTGCTTCTAACTGGAGGAAAGTTTTTCAGGCTATTGTGCTGAATTACCTTTGCCAAAAGAAGAAAATATGTTGCACAGGCTGCACTGCTCAACTGCACTGATACGATCATTTCCAGAAGCGTCTTCTTTTTCTGTCGCTAATTCTAAGAACATGTGTGAAACTGAAACCATAACTTTTTGAAAACGATTCCGGAGCTGGAACTTCTCCAAAACACTCTATCTATAGCGAAAAAACAGGGAAACCCTGCCCACCACGACCGGAGTGAATAGATTAGAGTAAATAATTCCAACTTCTCCACGTGCTTCAGATGACGGACAATAACAACCAGAGTATCGTGGCTCCCAGTCCAGCATTTCTCCCATTTCTGTGTAAATGGACAGTTTTTGTTGCCATGTAAACGCAACGGAGGCACAAGGTAAATGTGCGTTTTCACTTGAATTGTTGTATAAACGGGACCTAACTCTCCCCTAGTTCATTTGAAAAAAATTTTTTTTTAGGCTTTTTATCTAATTGTGATGATGATGATGATGATGGCAATTTTTATTGCATTACACACATATTTGGTGAAAACACAAAACAAAGTTCAAAATCAATAATTAACGTTCATATTTCCTCTCGTTTCTTTTTTTAACCTCCATCTCACTGAAAACACTTCACCATCTGCTTCCTTCCAAAATCACATCCCTGACAACAATCACACACACACCTGTGATTGTATTAGTAATACAGTACCTAAAAAAACCCCCAACCCTCCTGTAAAAGTGTATTTTTGTGTGATGGCTTGAGTGTCTGTACCTGTGCGTGTGAAGGGGGGGAGAAAAAAAAAACCCCAAAAACAAACAAATTCCCTTTTCTTCCTCTGGCTTGTTTACTTCCACTGCCTCCTGCTCCAGAGGTGAGAAGTGTTAATGAGGGTGAGGCAGCCCTCGCTGCCCGATAACAAATAACAGTCCACCAAAAGCCATCAATACGGCGGTGGCGGGCACGCGCGGATTTGCCGGTAATTATGCCCTCTGGATGTTCCTGAATCTTCCCCTTCTCCTTCTCTCCTGAGTTCTGCTTCCTCCTCCCACCTCGACACAGATTCTGAATGATGCCGCCCAGCCTCGGGTCTCCCTCTCCAACCCTCCCACCCAAACCAGACAGAGAGGGAAAGCCACAGAGAGCCAGAGCATGGCGGCCGGACCAATTAGAGGAGGAAATACACAAGAAGAGAAGAGAAGAGAAGAGAAGAGAAGAGAAGAGAAGAGAAGAGAAGAGAAGAGAGGCTTGTCTTAGATCAACAAGCAGCTTCTCATTCAGGAGCTCGCCGGTGTGTCAGCTCGCTCGGACTGAAAAAAAAAATAAATAAATAAAATACAGGCACGTCCTCACAGCTTGTCCAGAAGATTGTTTGTTTCTTGTTGTATCGAACCCGGATAACAAGGCGCCATAATGACAGAGGCTGCGCTTTTTCTCCTCTGTGTTCACATCCGTCTGCAGCGCCGCAGATCTTCTCTGAGGGTCGAGAGGTGAACTGCTGAGACGGACGACTCTTCACACAATGCATTAGCAGCATTACGAGTTGGAGAAAAGTTTGGTAGACCGAGGGAAGGGTGAAAAAAAAAAAAAAAAAACGACTTGGCAGTAACGAGACGTCTCTGTTAGCATCAAGCAAATTTAGCATATCGACCTGGCTCAGCCCATCAGAGCGTCCTGCTGGGACGGAGAGGTGAGAAGAGGCATTGAGAAAGGCGTTGCTCCCTCGTCTCCCGCGGGACACGCATGGCTAGGTGGCAAAGTGGCAGCGCTGTTGTCATAGCAACCGCCTTTATTTCAGCTTCCCTGGCAGGTTCTGACAGATGTGTTAAGCCTCGTGGGCGATTGGAATCGAGAGGATTGACCCTCTCTCGCCCATTTTCCGCTGAGATTGTTTGATTCTGGGAGGTTCAGGAAGGGCGGGAACATGAAAAAAAAAAAAAAAAAAAAAAAAAGTGAGGCGAAGGAGAGCAGGGAAGCAGGGAACGGGATGAAAGTGAAAGACAAGCCAGCGGGAGAGAGAGCAAACGTGATCAGTAACCTCCTTTCCGCTCGTCCCGCTGTGTAATCAACGTGACAGTGCAGGTGGAAAGCTCCGGGAACTTTCCCTGCCAACGGGCCCCAAGGCGAGCTGCGGGGATCGCTGGCTGACAGAGAAACCCCGACTCGGGGACTTGTGATGTTCTCTCTCAGTCCATATCAGCCTCACGCAGTCCGCAGCGTGAGCCCGGCTCCTCCGCCATCCCTCGGATTACTTCCAATAAACAGCCTTTCCAGTCAGCACTGCTCGAGCCCAGAAGAGACTATCGCTCCTGTCATAGGAGAAGATGCAAGCCAAAATTCTTCTCCTTGCCTAGCTTGAATTTCTGAATTGAAATGGCTACTTAGGGCTTTCATGACCTCTTTAGGCTTCAGATGTGCGTCAAGGCAACTATTTAGTTCTTCCTGGGGAATAAACAAAAACAAGTGGAGTTCTTAGATCTGTGTTTGCTTGTAGATCCTGAAAGAAAGCCAGTTTTTTACCTTGCTGTCGGTACATGACAGTCATCAAAACATGGATGGTTTTTCTGCACAGTGTCTTAGATTTTGGCATTTATGTGTGTGACGTACGGCGAAGTAATTTGTACTTGTTCTCTTTATTTCTCCCCAGAATGTTTTGGGCTTAAAGTGTAATATACCGATTACAATGGCTTGAGCCATTCCTTTGAAGAGAGCATGCATAGATGGTATAATTCACCTTTTTAAAATAATTTGTACTCGAAGCATCGTGATGTTAATTCTTTTAGGTGAAATTACATAAAAATATTTACAATCACAGCTTCAATAATAGCTTTTGACTACAATTACTTCATGCCTTGTTTTTAAGGACACAACAGAATTACCATGCTTATCATCTGGTTGTAGGTGGGACAGGAAATGTGGTCTGGAGTGATCCATCTGTTTTCCTCTGACCTGCCCTGAAGTCCCCTCCAGCACTCTTTCCTCCTTTTTCTCCTAATTCTTTTTGTCATTAAACTGCTCATTACTGCTATTTTTCACTCTGTGGCTTACCAGCAAGTGAATCGAATGAATGGTAGCAGGAATATGGATGGCTTCCTACGTAGTGGGTTTCTAGTCGTGCCTGCTGCTGTATTAAACTAAGTGAGGTAACGCAAGGTCTCTGCATACATCAGCTTCTCTGTGTCGTGCAACAAAACGATGCTGAATGTAATTCTCTGGAAAGAATAAAAAAGGAAAATAGCATAATCGAGATGCCAAGCTGTTATGATGTACAGACTCTGATATGCAGGGCATGTCAAAAACCCATCCAAGGTCAACGGTCCAAACCCACCAGGGTCACAAACACACAAAATGAAAGCACTAATGGTATTTCAAGGCACTTTAGATAAAAGCACCTACCAAATGGCGCACGCTGTGTGACAAGTACAGACTCAGAGCATGTGTGCAGCATGAAGTGTCGACGGTTATGCTTTAAAAAATTCAAAATGCAGGACGTAATTGTTTGCAAATAGAATTTTACCCCCAAACGGTTGACATGCCTTGATGTCCAGGAAGCCAGAATGTGAAAACAGCTTTGCTGTGGAAATGAAAGAGGAGCTGGAGTTGTGTACACACATACATATGGAAACTCAGATCAGAACTGGAAATGGTTCCAGACCTCACAGTGCATCCAGAACATGTATTGATCTACAAATCAGTTGGTGCATTGTTTTTCTGATCAGAGCAGAACCGTTTTCGCCTGTTTATCTGACAGATTCTATTTGATCGTACGTGTTGGCGACTCAGATCAGTGTTGCAATGCAACAACTGTGATGCTGCTGTCTGTCTATCCTGTTAGCATTAGCATTAGCATCCTGAATAAATGCAGTTCGCCTGATATGAACAATGCTGGAATAATCACACTGACATGATTTCATAAACTAATTGTTCTCAATAAAGATTTGCTTTCCTTTCTAATAGTGTCCTGCTGTATACATGTTGGGAGTTCATGAGAGCAGTTTTTGTTGACTCTTTCGTTTTTGTCATCACTTCTTGAATCAGTTCCTTTCACAACTGCTGTCATGCTGAGTCCTACTCGACTGCTGATCAGTGCATCTTCCTCACCGGAGTCGTGAAAACACTGAACACTCATTCACTCATTCAACGAGTCAAAACGAAAAATAAACAAATAAATGGATAAGAAATGTCATGCTCTGACTTTAAAATAACTTTTCATTTTGAGCAAGTACTGAGTAACTCCAGCAGAAACCAGTAACTGTGATAAAGTACTGAGCCTGAAGTGTCTATGTGCAGCAGATAGATTCAAAACCAAGAAATGAAGTAAAATATACTAAATAAATCGTTGCTCTGCTGTATCACTGCAGCAAAGCAAACAGACAGATAATTAACATGGATTTTTTTTCTCTCCCACAGCTGCTCTTGAACATTGACCAGTGTCAGACACCTGGCAAATGTCTGTCCTTTAAACCACAAATAAATGTGACATGAGCGATCATATCTGCTGATTTTAACTCCACCTCATTTATTTGCCTTAGTTTTAAAGTAATACCACGTGACAAAGCCCAAGCACAAACATATCTCAAGGCACCTCTGTTTTATCCAGATATACTACTGTATGAATCTCCTCACTGAATCTGATTAAACTGTGAAGGAGGAACCTCAACAAGCTACTGGTTCAGATTTGACTCAGTTGAAAGTGTTTTCAGTGAGACGGTGTCAGGTGTATCGTTTCAAGTCATCAGCATAACATTTCTTTATGTTACATTGTTTACTATTTGTTTTGATTTAAAGCTTTACCAATTTTTATTATTAGCTACTGTTTATTTTTGTTTTTTTTGGTTTGTTTCTTTTTGCATCTGGATGGATTTCTGTTGATGGTTAAAAGAAAAATATATTAGATCAGACTATTTTAGACTGGCAGTCAGTTTGCAGGAGACTTCACTGAATTGTCAGTGAGAACTTTGGAGAAATTCCAGAATTTAGTCCTTAAATATGTCAGATAACGTTGTTTTTTTTTTTTTATTTATTAAAAAAGGATTGATGTGAATGAAGTGTTGAACAAGTAAATCTGTGTCGTATTGATAAAGGAAACAAGAGTCCAACCACAAGAACATTAGTTTGAGTGAAACAGCATGTTTTTCTTATCATGACAAGTTTCTGTTTGCAGCTCATTCCTAATGCTTACCATCCATTCTGCCAAACTGCGACATACTTTAATATATCTTGTTGATAGGAATATTCTGAACCCACCAGGAAGTGGACCGGCAGCCGTTTACGACGAAACGCCATAGATTCCCATTTGAAACGGCAGAAAGAGAGTTGATAAACAATCAGGGAATAATAGCACAGAATATGGCGTCCGTTTCACCTGCACCCAGGAGTTAGAGTTTCTCCCTCAGCTCTAAAGTTAATGTAGTCCATGTCTGCAAAGGCAGGCTGCGGCATTATGTTGGATGTATTGATCTGTTGGTGAAGACGATAAGTTTTGCTGTGCCAGCAGGGTGGACTGACCATCTGAGGCCGGAGGAGTTTTCCCAGAGTCTAAGAATAGAGCGTGTTATGTAAATGTAATTGACTTAGCTTGAAGATGGAAAATGTTACCCTGGTTTGGTTTGGTTTGTTTTTTTTCTGTCCTTGGTTCAGTAATGTTACTGGACAGTGACCGGTATCTGCAAGGCAGGGCCGCTGATCCCTCCAGTCTCCTGGGCCTGTACTCTTCTCTGGTGTGTGTCTGTGGCTCAGTGAGCAGAGGGATTGTCTCTCAATTGGAAGATTGCACGTTCGATCCCCCATTTCCCCCGTCCACATGCTGAAGTGTCCTTGACCAAGACGCTCCCGGTGGATGGATTGAGCATGGTGTGAGAATGTGATTTACAGTGCAGCTTGTTTTTGAGGATGTTCAAGTAATTTAAAAGCACAATGTAAGTAAAATAAATAATAATAATAAAAAAAAAAAAAACGGAGCTCCTTCATGATCTGGGCTACTTTGCCACCATTTTTATTTAGACTTGAGCAAAAAGCAATACCACCATAACTGTCTTCAGCCAGTGCTACAATGCAGATTTAACTGAAAAGCTCACATTTCAGCTCCTTTTAGGACTCTGACTGGTTTAACACTGCTGCTCGTTCCCAAAAGCAGAAGACCTTACAGGACAAACAATGCGCACACACTCGGAGGGCGTACTGCACAGCCACAAGCTGGCGAGAAAAATTTACTGCTGGAGGAGTTGCTTCTCCTCGCGCTCAATTATTCAGGCACTTAAGTCTCAGTGGTTAGAAAAGCAAGTGTTTTCGCTGTGGATCTGATAAATCTTGTGTATGCTAACAAAAAACAAGGCGTGCTGCTTTCCTGAGGTATGAACGGCACTGCGCCACTTCTGCACAATTTCTGTCTCGCTACTCCATCTTTCATTTTCCACACGTTGAGCCCCCCAGGGTATGCAGTGCACTCACATTTATTTATTTTTAAATCAGCACCAATAATGCCCGGCAAAATGAAATGCCTCTCTGTTTTTCTCTCGCAGCTTTTCAATGATGTTAAAATCGTCGTCTTGAAATTTCCACATTGGGCAAATCTTAGATTGGTCAGGAAACAAACACAACCCTGAAGACTGAAAAAAAGCCCCATAGCGATTACGTCTCCTTGCTGCTTCCTGCCCAGTTTATCATTCGTAGCGTGACGTGCTGGACATGCCCCATAAATTACATTCACAAGACAGCGGAAGAGAAACGGCCTGAATGCTCCATCAAGCACTGTGCTTCCTGAGATGGTCCTGAGCAACTTCATCAGCGGCGCCTGTTCCATCTGAAGCGTCCAGCGTGTGGATTTATCTCTCCCCGTGTGAAACAAGAAACCATTCTGTACAATCACAGATTGACTTCAAATTCGCTGTTGACCTTTAGCTTTGCCCTCTCTCAGCAGAAACCCTTTTCAAACTTGTGGATTGACGAGGCATTTCTGAGGAGTTTGCATGTTCCCTGACTGTAGCTTCCATTTACACGATATATGGACATGCTTTAAGCCCAGATAAAACAAAAGAACGCTTTGAAGTTGAACAAGGGTGAATACTCAAACATGTGTCCATTGTTGTCCATCTACTCGTGCATGTACAGTCGCAGCATTTCAGAAAAGTTGGGTTTTCCTCCGTTTCCAAGGAGAACATTGGAGCATTTTAGAAAAGTTCCACTGTGGAAGCTATTTTGAAAACCTTTTCAGTGACTCTGAGCATCACTCTCATTTGAATAGAACCCCAAAACTTAACAACTACTGTATTAACCAGTGGCGGACCGTGCATTTCACACTCAGGCCTTCAGAACAGATCCGCCTGAACCAGTCCACCTCTCAAGAACTATTTTATGTCTATAAAAAAAAAAAAATCTTATTATACAGATATGCATATAAAGAGTTGTTGCACAGCAGATAGATACTTGTGCAGCCGGAATAAATGCCTTTGCTGAAGTGCACAAGTCTCCTACTACATCTGTGCACATACAATGAGCATCAACAACTTAATAAAACAGCAATATTATTTAGGAAAAGACCTAAGAACATTAGGACAACTTAGGAACATTTTACTCACCAAAATCCCAATTATTTGAAAACAAAATCCATCCTCCTTTCCTTCCTCAAAAAGAGTTCAACTGCTCTGTCATACAGATTATCCGTGCGTTTCAGTTCCATAAAGCCAGGGCTGAAAGTCCAGCTTGCCCTGTGGTATTTCTGGCTTAAGTTTTATTTCTCTTCAGGTCTTCTTCTTCTTTGGAATAATTGCGGTAGGCGACCAACAACTTAGGTGCATACCGCCCCCTACTGTATCTCTTGGTGAATGTAAATCAGAAGGCCTGGATATGCTGTTGTTGGTGTACGCTAGCTAGAAGGCGCTGAGTCGCCAACTCGAAATCTGCTTGGTTGAAGCAACTGTCTGTTTGACGCTTCACTTTACTTTACTGCACCATCAGGAACAGACTGTGAAGGCCTCGGGCAGATTTCTTTTTACCCTAGCAACAGATGATACCTGAAATCTGATTGGTTAAATGATTTAATATGAAAAAAACATGTCTGGAAGCAGCGCAACCACGGGAAAACTATGAAAGGAACTGGAACATACCGTTTGGAATCATTTATTAATTATTTATGGATAAAATATAATTTACATCAGTCTGTAATTCAGATACTTTTTAGGCCAGCAGAGAAGGCTTTGCAGGCCCTGACGGCCCACCACTGGTATTAACCATATTCACTTTAAAACATTGTGTATATAGGATCTAAGTCTTCTTGGCAAAGACAGAAGCTTTTGAAGGCTGTTGTTTATTACGACCCATCGAGGGAAGTATTCAGTGGTGAATCAATCACAGTCGACCAACCAACAGTAACATAACTCCTGCATCTTCCTGGTTCTTTGTACATTTCTTCAGGGAACTCAAAAGTTTTTTTTTTTCTTTTTTTCCCCACAATTCTAAAATGTGCATGTTCGGTTTGCCCATGACACTAAGAAACTGACTTCATAAATATTTCTGGAAACAAGTGCAGGTGTGATGATGCATATATGCACTCATGATTTTCCATCATGGCTATGAAATATCAGACTTTCTTTATTCTGTGTTGTATTTATTCTTCAGCCTTCCGTTCTTTTCTGAATCCCTTCCAATCTTCTTTTTTTCCACCAGCTTTGACTTCTCCACCGACCATTTTTCATGAAGCATTTTCCTGCAGAATCCGTTTCGAGTCAATTCCTCAACCGGTTTTACGAATGATTATTGTGAAACTGCCGGTGAGACTCGTCTTGAGTGACAGAGTCCTTCACTAACACCCCCCCCCCCCCCCCCCCCTTCTGAAACAGCCATACCTGGATCCCACAGAGTCAAGTGGATATGCTGATGAGAGAAAACTGCTCCAGTAGAGCTCGGTGTCACTCAGAAGCCACTCCAGCAACAATGGAGTGGAAACGAAATGTGAGTTGCATAAAGTATTATCATAATACAGACTCACTCAAGAGGTTGCATGATGAGTTCCCCTGTGCAGCACCGAGTTTTTTTTCCGACATCTTTTCCTCAGCTGAAGGCGGAGCGCTCCATTCCAAACTGCAAGGCCGAGGCGAGCAGCTGCGGGCAGCGGGGAGGCTGAGAGCGACTGCTGCGAATACTGCTGTGCCAGTGTTTGTCAATGATGTATCGTGTGTAGAATGAGGCGGCGGCTCGGGGGTAGATTACTTTCCTAAACAAGGCAGCGGTCTTAAAGGCTGAGTTACTGCCCCGGCTATTGGTTTCTCTTCCCGGGCCCCTTGACAGCAGGAGCATCTTAATACTGGCTGCAGACCACGGAGGCAGATTCCCTGCCAAGTGGCAGAAGCCTCGCTAGTCTGTCCTGCTGCAGCAGACACAAAATACTGCTGCTCACTCTGATGTGAATTCCACAACATCCACAAAGCAGATCTGTGACTCTGGTCGGGCTGCAGGGGATCAGGGACAGATCCTCCTCTTCCTCTCTGGAGGAGATGTTCGGCAGACTGACGGACTGACTGCTGACATTCGGGGAAATTCTAAAAATTTCAAATGTTTACTTGCCGAGTTCATCCCAAGAGACAAAACCAGAGGTACCCTGACTGCTGCAACAACTGCATATTTGACAGATATATAGCTAAAAGGGATACCTGGGAAGTTTGTCTCCATAGTTTTCACCTACTGAGAGAAAAGTTTTCCTCATCTGGCTTATTCAGTAAAACATTGTTTTTATGCAATTGTACGTTTGGGATTATCAAAGTTCTCAAGTTGGCCAAAGGGTGCCACATAATTGATCGAAGCATTTGTTTTACATTGAGCATATGAAACAGGAAAAGGTCAAGCTGTAATGGGATCGCTTACATTAAAAACTGACACGAGTCTCGGATGGCCACTAAACATTTCACGAAGTTTGATCATTTTATATCCAACCATGTTGACAATGCTTAAAAATATTTAAATGAAAAAAAACAACACAAATCCTGTGAGAAAAAGAAACCAAACTGTAGATCTGTCATTTTCAACATTTTATTTCTTGTGATCTTTTTGAGATTCTGACTCTGAAATTAGAGGCAGACTCCTTGACTTCCCCTCCTCGTGTCTGATTGCTGTTCCCTGCCGTGATGAGTTTCACCTGTGTCTGAGTGTGTGAGTCTCACCGCCAGAGGCCTGTACTGCCAAGCTGGATTTTCATTTATTGAGGTAACTTCAGGGTTCAGCCTGGATTTTCCATAAAAATCACACCGGGTCACTGCTTACCAGGGTAAATCACCGTGGTATGCTGAACCGGTAACCTGCATCGGAGCAGGTCATGTTCTGGTTACGAGATCAAGTATAAAAGCTCTGCCTCCTGACTGATCAGATCTCTGGAAAATGACCTGTTAGTGGGGAAGAAGCAGCAAAACGCCTTCATCCCAGACACTGTGGGACAGTCTACTGACAGCTGCCCTTTACATGTGCCACCTGGTAGCAACAGGGCTTCCCGAGGTCGCAGTGAGTCGGGGAGCAGGGCGGAGGCGGAGGATGGTTGGCAGAACCATTGACTGACTGTAAAAAAGAGGGACGTGGCTGTAAGCGACTAAGACAAGCTCGTTTCCCGCCGACATGAATGGGGGAGGGTGCAGACCAGCGCTGACTTTTCCCACAACCCAGAGGTGAGTTGCAAATGAGCTGCTGGAAATCTGCAGAAACAGAGGCCTGGAAAATGCCACAGGTTTCATAAGTTTGGTGAAAAACTTCCTCATCACAATTTAAACACTCCTGAGAATATTTTAAAACAGCTACAACAGGGGACTGGAGAGGGAATTTAATGTTTTCTTGAAGTGTTCATTGAATGTTTGAATGAAACACAACAGTTTTAAAAAGTTAAATGAGAAAGTTACAGAAAATAAATGTGAATTTGGCCAGAAATACAAAAAAAAAAAAAAAGGAAAAAGGAAATGTAACTTATCACAATGGCAAAAGACCTGAAAAGTAGAGCAACATGGAAAATGCAGTTCAGCAACCACGTGTGTACATGAAGTATCACTTTTGTGAGAGTAGAGTAGATATGGACAAAGAATTTGAAAGGTTTCTCACAGACCCTGCCTTTATTGTGACAGGAACAATTAACTTCAGCTGTTTTTCCTGGAACTGCTCTCACATTTAAAGTTGCATCGCTGGCAAATTATTTCTCTGTGTAAATTCTTTCCACATTAACTTATTACTTGTAGGTCTCAGCAACTGAAATGTTAATTATATCACATGATGAAGTGATATTGGAGATAAACATATTTCTTGCGCTTCTGTGATAAAAAGCCTTTCAGCTCGATCCTGTTGTAAAACAGAAGAGTCATTTAAAGCAGTGTGTCTGTGTTTGTGATGGGTTAATGGGCTTTTAGTTTCCAGACACATAATTTCAGCTAAATGTTGCTGCGGTCAGGATGAATTGTTACTGCTCACTGTTCTGCAAACGAATATCACATCACATCAAACCTGACAAGATCCTGTATTTATTCTCAGTAGATGAGGCCACAGCTGACTATAGTGAAATATCTTCTTCACTTTCTCTACACCTCATGTTTGTCACACAAACCCGTATAGAGCAGAATTAAATCTCTGGCTCCCCGCCTTCCTCCCGTTCCTGAATCTGAATTCTCTGCTTGGCAGACTCGCCTCCCCTCTCATAAAAAATTTGCTGTATTTGTTTATTTTGGCTTGAATTAATCGGTTCACATCACCGACACCCTCCCCTCCCCTCCCCTCCCCTCCCTCCCCTCCCTCCCCTCGCCCGGACCAAAGCGTCCATGTGACAGCCTCCTTCTCCCATTGGCCGGCACGTGGCCATGATAAATTAGCTTAATGCCGCGCAAATATTAATCACACTGTCACCGCGGCTGAGTAGGGAAGCAGTTTAGTGCTGCAGCCGCCACGCAGCCTCATTTATCAAAACCCCGGAGCTCTCCTCCGATGCTAACCCGCCTGTTCGCCGTCTCCAAAACACAAGCTGTTCCCACCCAGTTCTCTGCTGCCAGAACCGCCTTCAACCCTTTCCTGAGTGTCACAGTTTCACTTAAGTGTGAAACTCCTGACTGAGATAGTCCTCCAAATCTCCAGTCAAATTCTGTGGTTCAACAGCTGGTGGTTTTAATCTTTTATTTATTGAAGGACTGGTGAAGTTTTTTGGGGGAAGTGTGCCAACATATTGCACGTTGAATGTGTTTAAAAGGCAGCTGAAGGAAAGTTATTCGGTGGACTTTTGGATTACACAAAGCAAATACCTAAATACTCTAAAACTTGTTCAATACAACAACAAATTTGAATATTGTTTCAAACGCTGTCCAATATTTACAGTGTAAGCTAACACCTCACTCACGCAAAGCTTCAAGTGAAAAACAAAGTCTTTGTGTTTATGTTATAGAAAGTTAGAATATAGAATGAAAATGAAATATCTTCAAAATAAGTACTTTGTATCCTGGTGGAGAAAACAGTGAAATGTCTCTTTTTTGACCGTGCTGCAACTAAAAATGTAACAACGACTCAGCTAAATGCAGTCATCTCACGGGCCGGAGTAGAGCCTCTTGGGTCCCGGGTTCAGCCCATGGACCACATGTTCGACAGAACTGACCACAATGACAGAAAGCGCTCCGTCCCATCAGAGGGGTGGAAGCAGGGCCGGCTCTAGGCATAGGCGAACTAGGCAGCTGCCTAGGGCGCAGTGTGTGGGGGGGGGGGGGGGGGGGGGGGGGGGCATGGCCGTACAAGGGGCACCCTGACACTCCGTGTTCCATGTGAGCCCCGCTCTGCAGCTCCGACGCACCACACTGCTCGGTACTGCTCGGCATCGCTGGGCAACCCCCAGCCCCCCCCCCCACGCCCCAGCCCCCACAGGGCGCTCGTCTCGGGCTCATCTGGGGTGCCTTCTGCCCAGGCCGGCCCTGGGTGGAAGTTTTGGTCAAAACATTCTTTTCTTCAATTTTTTCGTCATTTTTGTCTGTCATTATGTTTTGTTGAACGCTTCAGGTGTGTGTGTGTGTGTGTGTGTGTGTGTCGGGGGGGGGGGGGGGTGCATGAGTGCAACTATCTCCAGAGAGAGAGAGGCTGCAGACAGACGAGATACAGGGGGACACAGCGACTCTTAAAACTAATATTTCAACACAAAAAGCTATATTGATACAAACACAAACACTTCTTTTTGCAGAATTGAATTTTAGTAAAATGATGATGTATATTTCGATGTATCGCCCTTTCTCATATCAAACATTCTGAAACTGTCATAAAACTGTCACAGAAAACAACTTTGGAGTGTTTTCAAAGCACTGTTGTCATGTAAACACACCCACGTTTTTGGTTTTCACTTAAAAACTTTTTGGGGGAAATAGCATCAACACAGAACTTAATCATTAAGACAAATTTTCATCTGTTTAGGTCATTTAAACAAATAAATCAGATAAACTGTTTCACGTTGTGGTACTTTTCTACCCAGAGAGGCTCAACATCGTGGGAGGAGGCTGCTGTTTTCTAACAAAAAGTAACAAGGAGAATTAAACTCAGAGTAATGAAATAAAAGTTCTGCAGGATTGTACTCAAGTAAACAGTATATCACTTTCAAACTACTCTCACAAGCACACTTGTAATAAACCAAGTCAATGCACGACACACTTCTGCAGGAAAATGTTTGACTTGAATCTGACTTATCTGCTTCAAAAGCTGGGAATCGGATCTTTGTCACAAAAGATTCCTATTATGAGTTCCTCCTCATTTCCTCGTGGGTCACATTGCTGCGGCACATCTTTTTGTTATGTGGGCCCTCTGTTCACCCCGCCGTGGCTGTGAAAGGTAATGTCGACTCGTAAAATACGCTCAAAGAAAGTCCCAAAGTCACAGCTCACAAATGATGAATGCAGAAATGCGACTGTGGCGAGACTGATTATCACCCAGCGCTGCCGTTTGAAGACGTGCAAATGGAGTGTTTACGCCGCGGTGTACTACACACATTCAAATGGAGATCCTGGAAATTTACACTGCGCCTTTAGCTGCAGCCTCGGTACGGAGCTGCCTGTAGTACATCCCACAAAAATAACCCCACCTCAGCATGTGGGAGCGTTGTAGAGAGAGCAGGAACACGGCGGCACAGCGAGGGGCAATAACTCACTCCAGGGATTTTTAAGCTTCCAGGTAAAACTTACTTCATAAATGTAAGGTGCAGACTTGTCTGCACATTTTTTACTATAGTGCTTCATGCATAAAGCAACCGAATCGCTACTATGAGTGGAATCCAGTGGAACAACCAAATATTTGAAATGTAATAGTAGTCCAGCTTTGTTTTCCGTGAAAAGGAAGTGTCCTAAAATAGGTTCGAGCCTCACTGCCAATATGGCCCTGATATGCGCAATTCGCTCGCTGATATCAACTAGCATGTGTCAGTCAACTAAAACCGCTGTTTGGATATATGTTCAGTCCATGTGATTTGCTGGGCAAGTTTTTCATAAAGTAGTTATTTCTTCCAGGATAATTAAGTTTAGCTGAAGTCATTTCAGCTAGCTGAAGGAAGATGCTCTAAAATGTTGACATGAGCCCTTCTTTCAAGTGACAGATATACAAACTCGTGATAGTGGGAAGCTGAGATATACAACCAACATGCAGACAGCCGTAAGCAGCAGCTATAAAGGCAAGCTTGTGTTTAGTAAAGCCTCTTTATGAATATCAAGTGTTTTCTTATTCAAATTTCAGCATCTTGCATGTTCCTGGGTAAGTCAGGTTAACTCTTCTTCACTGGAGATGAACTCAGGATCATTAAGCATGAATCAGAGAGACAGCAGCTCTGAAACTCTGTCTCAGTATTGGCATAATAGCCACTCTGGCACCCTGCAATCCACCAGTGATTTTAATCTGTCACGCCATCGTCGCAGCTCACATCAAGTTAAGTAATAAATCAAAAACCATCTCAGAAATCAATTGAGCTACCTTTGATGTAGTCTGTCTATACAGTATTACACATCTGTTTATGCCAGATTCGCCCACAGGACCCCGTCTTCAAGCGTGTCAAGCGACATCTGTGCATGTGCTGGATCTCATCCAGTTTGTCAAAACGCTGCTACGTCAGCCTGCTCTTCATCTTGAGAGGATGAAATCAAAGAGCCTCAGCTCCTCCGAGCAAGAGGCTCATTGGGCAATAATTGTTTTCTTGCAGATGGAACACTTGCATGCAGTCACCATGTGGCGATGTGTTTTTCTCCATGCAACACAAAAATGTGATTTTTAACACTGTTGGAACCAAAAGTCTCCCTTACTCCTCTCAGGACATTCACAATACTGGAAGCACACAATAGTGATAATGAAGAGCACAATATTTGTAGCCTGGTTGACTCACCTCTTTAAAATTCGAGTGACCATCCTCCTCTAACCAGAATGCATATTTATAACAATTTCACATGTAATGACGTTCGGGACAATTTGAACCAACTTTTAAATCAATTAATCAGAAAATGCAAATAAGTGTTCAGACATGGAAATAAGTGTCCAAAACAACAAACTAGCCAACCAAGCTGCTAAGCTTCAACCAAGCAGGCAAACCTCAAACCAACTGAGCAACCAAACGTCAGGTCAACATTCAACCAACAAAACAACCAGAATCACAATCAGAATTAGAAAAAAAGACAACTTTTAGGTAAAAACATTTAGGTATCAGTTAACCAATCAACCAACCAACCAACCAACCATTTACATTAAATTACATTACATTCTGGTTACCCAGCTTCCTCCCATGGTCTAAAACCTTCCGGACTGGCGAACCGTCCAGGGTGGACCTCACCCTCGCCCGTATGAAGCTTGGATTCATTCCAGCCCCCGACGACCCTGTAAAGGACAGGCGGCTTGGACAATCAATGAATCATAAACTGTTTTCCTACATCTGTTGCTCATTGTGTCTGAATACAGACACAGCCTGGAGGACACAGGTGCATTTGTTTCCTTTGAGTGCTTTGATTCACAGAAACCCTGAAGCCTTTACCGACCCTTCCAATATGCACTGTCCGTGAAGCCTCACTTCAGGCGGTGACCCCATTTAATCAACACAAAGGATACAATTATGCACTGATGGAGAGCCTCCTGCCCTCAGTAGTTGCTTGTGAAATACACACACACACATGCACACTTAACACACATGCAATTCAACGAGATGAGGATGGAGTCTACCATAAAATTTACTGTCACAGTGATTGACAGGTTGGCAACGTCTGACTAATCAGAGGAGAACGGACACCTGCGCAGGTGACGGCAGAGCAACAGGGAGAGAAAAGTGTTTGCCTCCGCGGCAATAAAGTGAGAAAATGTCCAAAACAGATGCAGTTTGAAAATAAGCGTGTAAAAGTTTGTCCATGTTGTTGACTTTGTCGTTCATTTCCAAAATGATAAGCGGCTGATCACGGCCGTCTGTTTATTCTCCTGAAGTTCAGTTATTTCCAGCAGCACATGTCAACAGTCCATAAATGTCCGGTTAAGGCCGTAAGTGCCAAAAATCACACTGCACTGGCATTCTAACAGTCTGATTAACTTAAATTGAGTAAAATAACATGTGTGCACCATTACTGATGTAACCAATCAGCCAAGCTTGGAGAGTGAAACAAAGAGGGACAAAGTAACAAATGAGAAAAGCTGCAAACTGTAGTGTGATTATCAAAATAAATAAATGCTACTGCACATCTGTTGATATTGCAATACTTCTAAAGTAAGAAAAAGCACAATCGACTTGTTTTAAATTCAATGTAGAATCGATTTCTTTGCATTTAATCGAGAATGAAATTCCATTAATTTTGGATTTACTTTTTAAAGATCAATCAAAAATAGCTCAATATCATTTTTAATGGTAGTTGCTATTGCAGTCAAACCTTATGCATGAGATGAAAGCTGACAGGCAGTCGTCACACAGTGGCGTTCTCGCTCCAGGAGAAATGGGTATATGCTCCATGTTTGACCTTCTGTCGAAGCAGTCCAGAAATGCCCGACTTTAGAAACAATGGCATGTTTAAAAAAAAAAGGTTAAAAACAGGTTAAAAAAAAGAAAGTGGCATGTAAGAGTTCTCTTCTTCGTGAAATCTGTTTATTGCATTTGCTTATTGTCACTATGATTTTGCTATAGTTTATCAGTTATTCCTTCGCTGCTGTAATCTGCCTCTGATTGGCTCGCCAGCCTTCATGCTGCACAGTAAACATAGATATTCACCAATCAAATCAATGGAAGCAGCAAGTATGAGCCAATTAGAGGCAGAGTCGGGGTGGATAGCTTCATGGCTTCATCATGACAGGGAAATAACACTGCTGGTGCATCATGGGGGACTGGGGAGTGGCAGTACAGTGCTGACTGAGGAAAAGGTGGATGTCCACAGCGCGGCCTGGACCACACCACTGTCGCCATGCTTCAGTAACTTTAATTTAAAGAGTGATTTTCCAGTCAATTTGAAACTGTTCTTTAAACATGCAGAAATCACCAAACCTGCCTAAAAATGCTGTTAAATTGATGGGGTTTTTTTTTTTCTCAATAATTTCCAGGTAGCACGTCTCAATATTTACAAAACATTAACCTTTCTATTTCTGAACCCCTGCGTTAGTTTTATCTAGGTGCGCCAGATAAACCCGCGCTGGGTTTTCAGGACAAAACACTTTTAAAATGAGCTGTGTCCACTGGGGAGAAACGGGCTTTAAAAAAATAAAATAAAGACAGCCCAGTCTCGTCCTCGCTCTCTCTTTGTCTGCCTGTCGATGACATTTTGTAATTATTTTGGCCAGATTCTGGACACAATGTTTGGGCGCAGTGTGCAGCGTGCCTTTGGCTGTTTACTTTAGCTGGCAAATTATTTTTGGATTTACCACCTACAATGTGCTGTGGATTAAAAACGCTGTTTTTCCATTCTGGGTTTGACCTGCTTTGACCTTGGCGGGGGGTGGGATGGTAATCACTGGGAACACTTTTCACCTGCCGTCACATATTTTTCCTTTGTTGTCGTTGGACAAATACATCAACGGGAGATTTAAGGCTTGGGCATCATGGTAAATAAATAGGGTTGATGCTGTTATCTGGATGCGGCGATGCTCGGAGCTGCAGTGTCGCACGCTGACCTTGTATTGAGGACATGGTGCTGTAATCCTCCAAACACTCTGTGTTTCAAGAAGTGGGCCTATAGCCTCTTGTCCTCGGGGCTGCCACTGGATTCCTCCTAATTTTGCTTCATTGTAGGAAATCACTGTTGTAGAACAGGGACTTATTCGGCGGTACCGTTGGGAGTGTTTTACCCATTAGTGGGCAGTGCGGTGACCTTCAGACAGTCCATTCATTACCCTTTTCTTTGTTGGACTCCTTTCCTTGGAAATGGGAGCATGTGGGGGAAAAAGAATGAAGCTTGCCAGCTGAAAATCACACAGTGAATGGACGGGAAAAGGTTGGCGCGATAATTTTACACTGCACGATGATAAAGCGAGTTTGACATCAGAGCCAATCATCCTCTGGTTAATTGAGTCTGGACTCCAAACCCTTCAGTTCTATAAGTTGATTTACCAGCTTCACAGTATATTTGACCTCACTGGTGTCAGAAAGTGTGAAACTCTGCCTGAAATTATTCCTTCTTCCCCGAGTTCAGAAAATACGTGTGCATTTTTAATGATGTAATGTCAGCGAGCGCAGAGTGAAGCACCTTTGACAACTTTTCCACTTCCTGATTCCTTCCCTATAGAATGATGCAACGAGGGCAACGTGCAGAGTCTCCTAAAGCAGGTGGAGGGCAGGCGATGCTGGAGCAAATTAAAAGCAAGAGCTTTCTTTGCAGAGGATCCCGCAGCACAGAATCAAAACATCATTAGAGGGGTTCCCTGGAAATTAAGTGGATCATTACATTCTGTACTTCAAGTAACATTGAAACCTTTATCTTAAAAAGAAAAAAAGATTTGTGCCTGTGAAAAGAATCATGTCCATTCTATAGAAGTTCTTTTTCTAAAAAATATGAACAAAACCTTCTCTATCTGCTTTGTAAGGCTAACTTCACCTTCACCCTCATGCACCGCCACCCGACCAGCCCCCACAGCGGCGATGCTGATGTTAGAAAGGATGCCAGGTTAGCCAAAAAAAAAAAAAAAAAAAATGTATGTATGGTTCTGTAATTTTCTGTGTTGGTTGTCGGCTCTGTTTTGGTATTGTCTAGATTGGGGGTTTGGGATTGTTTTAGGTTGCGTGTGGTGCGTCGACAACACTGTTTTGTATTGTGACTTTGTACATAGGTTGTGCCCCCCCCCCCCGTTCTCCCTCTCTTTATCTTTCTCTCTTTCTGTCCCTGCTCTCTGAGCGTTTCCGTCCCGGTCCTGTCCGGCAGCCATGCCGGATGCCAGCTTTAAATAAAGGCAGCAGCAGGAGGAGACTCAGTCTCATCCTGCTGCTAATATTAAAATCTGTTCGGATAGTAAAAGGCTACAATCATACAATATTGCATGCCCCAGCTGCCGAACAGGACAAGGGAAAAAAAAAAAAAAAAAAAAAAAAAAAAAAAGAGAAAGGATGCCAGGTTGTTGTTTTCACTCTCACCTCTCAGTTGCAAATTAACAGGCTCGTAATCTTATTTCATTTAACCAAAAGGTGTTTTCGGTGTCAACAGCTGATGTACAGTGAAATAACACATGAAACCCAGCTGCTGGTTTGAATTGAGTTAAATACAACTCCTGGCAGAACTTTCTAATTTTCTTTTCTCAGTGGAGCTCCGCTCTGATTTGTGTCAATATTGCAGTGAAAACAAACTTCATTGGATTAGATTCTACAAATAAGTGTCTTATGTTTGAAAGGTTCAACTTACACGACAGTGTTTCAAGTGAAAACGAATTGTATTTGCAGAATTATAGAAAAATCACATTTACACAGCAACAACTTGAAAATGACATTGGTTTTACACAAAGGGACAAAAACGTCATTTCTTTCTCCTGAGCACCAGAACATGTTGATCCACTCTGAACACACGGCCCTCTTATCAAACATCATGGAAATATACTGATGCATATTTTCAGCTGAGACCATCAGGGACAGCAAACACTCAGAAAACAGTCCCACTGTCCCTCCCACGGGATATTTGTGTGGAAAGAAGAAGGTTTCATTTATGAAATACATGTATGCATGGAAAGATGACAAAAATATATAATACTTCTTTCAAATTAATTCATCTGTAGCTTGACAGCACCTCATTTTCTCCTTTTTTACAATGTACCATTTTGGGATAGTGGTTATTAATATATTCCTGAGGCACAAGAATGTTCAAATCAGTTGACTAATGGGCCTTTCTTTGTAAAGTTTGCATGTTTACGTCCCTCAAGAAACATCTACATGTGTCTTAGTTACTTACTTTTAACTTTTATTGGTGTGCCATGTCTTTCTCCCATTATGAGCTGAGATGAGCTACAGTGTCATTTTGGAGATCTTGGATAAAAGACACACAGTCTTTATGATGTCTTTTACAATCGTTATTAATGTGTTATACAGTGAAAGGGTTTCGCAGGTGACCGTTACAGACGACTGACGGTCTGAGGTAATCTTCAGATCCACTGGTCCACTGCGCCGCAGTGTGGCGGCTGCAGCAGCTAGAGCTACTGACAGCCTATATAAATGCAGCAGAAAATGATGTGATGGTTAAAAACGGTTTTGCACCAACACAGTTATTTTGTTCCTTTATTAACTTCTATAAAAAAAACTGTCATGTATAATTGACATGTTACTGTCGTCTTAAATCACATATACTGTTGCAATTGTAGATTTTGGAGTCAAACTGTTCCTTAATTTCATGTATGTGAAGGATTGATAAGACTGCTGGTATTGCAAAATCTGTAGAAGTCCTTAGTCCTCATACAAGTATAGGAGATGGTCATTGTACATAATGCTTAGAATTCTAGAGTGTACAAATTAAATTGATCTTTTGTTGGATTTGCTGTTTAAACCTGATATTTTTAATTCAATGGCTACTGTAACATCATTTACTCCATTGTTTCGTTAGTTTAATTTTTGCTCACCTCTTTATAAGTCAGTGAGAACCGTTGTGTTCTTCATGCCTCAGGGAAGTGATAATAACCCAATTTTTTTTTTTTTTGTAACAACAGAAGACTTGCGTCATAAATGAAGACAGGTGTCCATGTTAAAATAATTGGTTTGTTTGTGGTGTTTTATAAAAGCTTTTTCACTGAAAAGTAGCCACACATTTTGCTTCAGTTCTTATAATAGTTGTTTTTTTTTTTCTTGTTGTCCTGTAGTGCTGTTAACAAGCTCCATCATTCCTAATGCTATTAAAGCTGGTGGAATTCTTCCTACATGCTGGTACCACACAAGTTATTTGCCAGTCTTTAAAGGAGTAATTACAGTTTCCTTACATCAAACAGCGGTGGCATTAGTAAACCCAGATTTGCATTAATCCTGAATATTATCTACTTGACATGGTTACATGATGTATTCCTTTCTCTGAGGTCAATGAAGGACAAATACAGAATCTGATAATCCTGGTCAAACTGTGTCCAAAGGCAATTACAGATTCAAATTAGCGTGACGCTAAATGCTTTAATCTCTATATATCTGCTTTGTGGAGGCGTTTTGTTCAGGCAGAGAGGGGAATGCTGACGCACATAGTCGCAACTTGTGCTGATTAATCGCTGCTCTCGTCCCAGCACGATTAATCTCAATAGATTTCAGCTCACTGCAGGTAGGAACCTACATGGGGATGTACCCAATAAACAAACACGACGGGCCGGCGCTTCACGCGTCTGCCGACCCGTCGCATGTCTGCGACGTGACGTCTGCTAATTGGCGTGGAGACGGCGGAGATTAGGCTCCCGCTCACCTCTCCCTCGCGCTCCAGTCTTCGCTCTTCTCGACCTCCATTACTGAACTTTCCACAAGCAAATTGAGTCAAGTCCCTCTTAATTAGATTGTTTCTCACTGCAATTCAAATATGTGACTAATTAGAGGGAAACAAAAAGAAAGGGGAGACGGCCCAGCCTCGCTCCGGAGGTGAAACCAGGGATCTATTAAAGAGGCAGGCTGTGGGTTACTCAGCGAGCAGCCTTCGTCTCTGTGAGTCTGAGTAGCTGCTAAGATTTACTCATCTATATGGACACCGTGTTTCAGCTTTTACAAGAAAACAGTATTTCACAATAGAATCGCAATTTAGACAGACCAAAAAAAAAAAAAAAAAAACCAAAAAGAGCAGCAAGCACACAACAGGAAACCTAATAACAGAAATCTCAAATGATAAGAGGGCCTGATCCACTGAGAGAGGGCACAAATGTGATGGTGCATGTAGACACAGAAGGATTGAGAAATACTAAGGATGGACCGATACCACTTCATTGACTGTTACTGAGCCTAATTTATACTAAATATGCAAACAATATGCAAAGGGTATGTGATGTCCTGAACCACTGCCACAGTCATGGTGTTGACGGTTCGTACATCTCAGCCTGTCCTGAAGGCTCCACAGCTGTGGCGTCTACCATGTAAATGGAAGACCAAGCATCTATAACGTGAATTTATGCTAAAAGATTGCTGCACGCACACACAGACACAATGTGAGTTACAAAATCTGAGGACGGTTGCTTAAGGCTGCTTTGGTTTTTAACTCACTCGATAAGTTAATGCATATAATCCTAATCTCAAGCTGCTAATGTGGCAAGAGGCATTTCTTCAACTGGCCCAACATGACGTGTATTTGCAGACGTACACCTTGTTACCACTTGTTGGTCCCGCTGTATTTTCTGAAATGCTTCTACTTCTGTCATTTTCCACACAGGTTTGTCTTTGCGACAGAATTTATTTGCACTCCGATATGTTACAAAGCGTTCCCCACCTTTTTAGTAGTTCGGAACTCCGGACTCCATCCAGTCACTCCATGGTAAACGAGATCTGTCAAGTTTAAAACCCTAATGCCACTTAAGAGATTGATCATCAGCAAAAACATGCAAAGCAAGATCAGTTTAATGAGTGTGCAATTCAGCATGTTTCTTTAAAAGATCTTCTTGAGTCAAACTTCAAGATTATTAATCATCTTTGGCAAATAGTTTGATTGTGACACATATTGTACAGTTTGTGAAAAAACACAATAACATTGAGAAAACTTTAGATACAAGGACAGAGGAAGAATAGATTGTTCCTCCACTCATCTTGAGAGCGATGAAGTAAACCCATGAGTTGCTCAACTCTGCAGACAAAATAACCCGAGAGTCCTGATAATTGTGTGTTTTCAACCAAGGACTTTCAGCACGAACGTGACTTAATGTCACCCAAAACTACATTCTTTCTCTACTCTTGAATTTTTTTTTCCATGAAAAACTCAAAACCAAAATGGAACTATATGTTTTTTCCGGTGTTAATTAAAGTATCTTTTAGAATCCAAGTAGAAGTTGTCAGTTGTCTGTTTTGTTGAAAAGATTTAAACCTTTTCCTGATAGGATTTGTCTTATCTACTCCTCATAGCTGTAATGTTTACATACCGTCTTTTAAACAGATTAATTTAATTTTTACTTCTAGTTTTTGCTTATTATAATGAAACATAAACATCACTTAATTTCTATTATTCAAGCAAATTATTAGACAAAATCCAAAATCTTGAATAAAACTCTTCAGCACCGATAAAAGCGTTCTGTCTGAGGATTAGGAAGGGCACAGAGTCGCTGCAGAGGTTTACTCTCACACCATTTGCTGAATCATTTAAAATGTTGCGTGTCAAAGCCCGTGTTAAAACACGAAGTCAAAGAGATCCCTAACCGGCCAATTAGTATCCATCTCTGTGCTCATCAAGGCCAATTAATTATGGAGGCTGGAACGAAAACAGCGATACTCAGCGGGCCGCTGCTGTAGCATGTAATGCCGCTCCGACGCACCGGGCGCCCTGATGAAAGCTCGGGGTGAGGGCAGGGTCAGTCAAGGTGAACGCTGGGTAAGTCTGGGGTTTTAGGTGGAACGGTACCCCGCTGGTTCAGAGGCGCCACCCCCACCCGAACATAATCAGCACCATCAGAGCTCTACTCCGGCAAGCCTCAGAAACAAGAAGGGGAAAAAAAATCAATATAGCCTCGCTGGGGCAGCTCAGATCACACGTGTTAATGACTTTCACCACTGCAGTACCTGTGTCAAAACTATGAACAGGTGTAAGCACGCAGCAGAACAAATAACTCAGGTTTGGTTCAGTCTTAATCCTAATCATTCACTTCTTGCTACAGTCTGAATATTGTGAGTTGAATTCACACTCACCAAACCAGTGACTCTGAACTGGCAGATGAAATCCTGCAGTACGTAGAGGAATCGTTAGGGTTTATTGTTGTCTGGGTGCATGCAAGTGCAGCTTCATTAACAAAAACTAACAACAGTGCCCACTAGTGGCCATCCAATTAAGTTTTCTAAATACTGCAGTTTAAATGAGAAACTTTTTTGAAATGAAAACACTACAACGATCTCATGTTGGTATTATGAAGAACAGGTGGTGATGCTGGAATGATGGAAACTATTCAGTTTATTTCAGAGCTAGCTCAGGCACAGAAGCATTTTTCTGTGGTAATCTCTGTGTCGACATTCGGAAATAAGTATTTTCTCTTTCTTGTCTTCAGGCCAGTAGGTTTTTGCAACATACCTCAGACAAAGACATAAAGAAGTTCAGTGAGATATCTTGAAGTGTTGAAGAATATAACTCTTGGTCAGAGCTTAGTGCGCTCAGTGATTCTGTTGCTGTAGAACAGATATTAGTTTGTTTTTGGACTCGAACAGAAGAGCAGAAAAATAATACAGAGAACAGGAAAATTCTTTGACAGTGGATTTAAGTTTCTCGCTGTCTTCCGGGGCGGCCCAGTCCACCTTTTCTCTGGTCTTTGCTTTCCAGATGTTTCGTGTTGGATGGTCCAGGTTTCTCATGGCAGTAGTGATACAATGTCTTTTGAGTCCCCAATAAGTCAATTCCTGCACTTTATGAGAAAAACCACACCAAATGTGTTTAACTGGACGAACTGTAATTTGACAAAGATTCTAGTCAGACTTCCTCTAAGTGGATTTTCTCTTGTTCGATTCCTTTTGTCAGCTGTGCAGTGTACTTGGTGAAGTGAGGAGTGATTAACTCCTCCTGCCTGAACATGTTAGCCTCCCGATAACCCCTCCACTTCACACGCCGAGCGAGTCGATAACAAAAAAACACCAGGGAACTGATCTGCTGATCGAGGTTTACATGCATATCATGTTGCACAAACTGTCAGAGGATCGTGTGATATATGGACAAAACCTCACAAACTTGTGATTTATTGAGCTTTCCTTCATGAATGTCAAATATTTTTATGTGTTCCACAAATTAATGAAAGAAGCTTGACATTTAAAAACATTTCTGTTTTGTGCAATTGTGCTGTTTTAGCATTATCTGCAAAACTAATTTGAAATTAGTTCAGCTTTCAGATGAGATGCTGTTTCTGTGGGTATCCCTTCTTATGGCTGGGAATCGTTTCTGATTTCTCTCTTGCTCTTTTTTTTTTCTTTTTTTTGATGTATTCTCTGTACCGCTGAACATGTTTGACAAATGTCTCCTCCAGCACTTCCAACTCCATTGTTGTGTCATTTGAAAACTCCTGTATGTTATGGAGTCATCTTTGTTGATCGCCTGAAAGAAGCATCATTTACTGAAAGTGCTGTGCAGTTTCACATACTTTATATAGGATTTCAGTGAATCTGGCTTTGAATTTGCACAGTTATCTTTCTTTGAGCTGTTTCAGACGGGCCCCCCTGAGGCTTACCTTCCTTGTCTTTTTCTCACCCATTTATTACCCAGAAAATATTGTGGGGTCAAGTCATAGCTTGACTTTCAGACTGAATAGATCATGTCCACACAACGTACGTGTTGGCGCCGGTTGAGAAACATCACCTCTTCGTCTACAGATAAATTTGGGATGGCAAGCCAACCGTACAAAAAGGAGTCAGATTAACATACATGTCTGAATCATGTCACAGCGGGCTTTTGGATGTTATTTTGAACCCGGAACAGAACGTTCCCTCTCTGGAAGCTGTTCTGATTGATCTGCATCCTCCTGCTATTTCAGGGCAGGTTTTCCTGTGACGGGAGACACAAGGTGACGAAGACACTGATGAAGCAGGGTTCTGAGATTAGGTTGTTTTCATCTTATTTTGGAATATTTATTGTCAACTAATATTAGAATATCCGACACACTGCGTGACTGTTTTTCAGATTGGCAGTTCAAAGTCTCACTCTCACCTCTCAGTCTAAATAGTGATATGTAATTAGAAAGATGTGTTGAGGTGATCAATCTATGAAATGATAAATACATATGGACACAGAGAAAAAGGAAGAGAGACTAGAAAATTTAATAGAAACAAATCTTAAGGAAATAAAAAATTCTTGCTCTTTTCACTTATTTTTAATAGAAAACATATTTGTGATGCACCATTGTCAAGATGCATCTCAGCTTTGGATCTTCATGTGCAATAACGATTCATTTCAGTGCTGTCAATTGATTAAATCTTTTGACTAATTAATCACAGATCTGACTGGAGTTAATCATGATTATATCATTCATCTAAAACAGTTAATAAATAATAAATAGTTCTTCAGCACATGAGCAGATGGACAATAATACCCTTCTTCTGCAACTTCATGCCAATTTCTTTGACCAAACACATTTGAAGCAATTGAAGCACTTACTAAAGGTTTCTTTCTTATGTCTGAATTCTTGCTTGTGTTGTACGTCACTTTGGACGAAAGCGTCTGCTAAATGAAATTGTGGAATTGAACAAGTGTAACAATGGCGGTGTCCAGAACGACTTGACTCTCTCAGTCTTTATTCTATTCAAACTTGATATTTTTTTTAGTTCAGAGTCACGCTTTAGAGCATCTAACTTCGCTGTCTGTCCACTTTACTCACCATTGTTAAAGTCTATCGCCTATTTTTCTCTCCAAGCGTGTGTGTGGTTTCACTGCAAAAACAAAAACAGCACCTACTTTTGGTTTGGCATGTTATTGCATATTTTTCAGTGTTTCTGCCGTTTCTATGACATTTTAAAATAATGAGTTTTATTTATTTATTTATTTTATGTTGTTATGTACCTAAAAAAGGCATTATGTAAGGTAACAGCATTCAGAATTTGTGAATGTGAGTGGGTATGTTTGATTGTCTCTGTGTGTTCACCATGTGAAGACTGGTGTTCTGTACAGGGTGATGTGGAATAATGTTTTGTCCTCAAGTTCTCTGGGACACAGTGCGAAGGATGCACTGTTTTGTCTGAAGTCACCTTGGATTCACGGACTTTCATCCGAGAAACAACACGTGCTATTCTCGTGATATTTGTCACAAATATCACGAGAATAGCACGTGTTGTTTCTCGGGGGTTTGAACTCGGGGGTTGACTGAAATTATGCCAGAGTTGAGTTGGGTTCTCCTCGGAGCACCAGCCTTCCTCTCAGTCAGCTGATTCGTGTGTGTCTGATCTCTGCAATTCTCAATAAATCCTCCTTGTGCAGCGTCAACACCTTGACTCATCATCTTTGGCTCCGATTCACCAAAAATTCCACAACACAGGGTGTGCAACCTGCTTTCACCTACAGTAATCTGAGCTCAGCTCCAGTGACCCTCAGTCGGTTACAGAGCTGCAGATGTATGAATGAATGTCATAATGAACTCATGTTGCATTAGACCTATGGAAATTCTCCTGCTAATATTGTTTAGTAGCTGCTGCGGCATTGTTGCACACTTTCTTCTTTAATGGAAGAGCCAAAAGCACTCAGTTGAGGGTTTGTCAATATTACATTTTATAGTGTTTTGAATGCTCAAAGTATATGGCTTCCTCTAATGTTCGTTTTCACTTCAACCTTCCAACCGTCACTCCATCGCTGCCTGCCTCACATCAAAGCAGTACGACCACCAAAGTACGCAGGGTTGTTTCCTTCACTAAACATGATTTAGCTTACTGAAGATTATTTAGATGCCTTGAGAAAGAAAGGGGAAAAAAAAACTCTTTCAAGCACATTAAACTCTTATCTTTGGGGGATTTTTTTTCCCGCTTGCTGTCAGCATATTGTAGCATATGGCCGAGCCTGTTTTGATGATTTGACATTCTTGTTTGCCCGTACTTCCTCGTCTTTTTCTCTGTCTACAATTTATCCTTTGCATTGCTTGCTCCCTCAGAATAAATGTGAGGGAAGGCATTTTTTGCATGACAGCGGAGGACAGATGTTGCCCAGCGTGAGACCGACAGTCTGCGGCGTCCAGAGGCGTCTCTCTTTAGTCACTGCTGCTGACTCAGGTGGCTGTAAGCTGGGAATTCTTTTTTCAGGGTTAGAGGCTTATTCAACATGCTTGGACATCATTTTATTGCTTAGGCCATGAGAATGAAAAGCATGTTTTTGCAATGAAAAGCATGTGTATATTTCTGAACTTTTTTTTTTTCCTTTTGTTTGTAAATCAAATGGTACTGCCTCGGGCACATGGACTTACGGCAAGCTCAGCTGTACTCAGTGTTTTCGCAGCATGAATTAGCCATGTTTTTGAGACTCACGTTCATATATCGGAGACGTAAATAGACCTTGAATTGAATAGTTTAAGATGTTTTGTTTGTAAATCAAGTTGATTTTTTTTTTTGTATGAAAAGCACTTTATAAATAAACTTTGATTGATTGATTGACTGATGTCAACCAGTCGTTCTGATGCAAAAAACGCAGCAGAAATACATGGATGACCATGCTGAACTTGAATGTTCTAAGGTCTTTGTTCAGAGCCCGGAGATCCAGGATTGGGTGAATCCCAGTTCCTCCTCATTTTGTGACCAGGAAATACCTGGAAGAAAACTCCTTTGACGTTGACATTGACACTGGAGCCGAGCCCCCTAGTGGCAAGATATGGTCATGACCCTCGCGCATCACAGCGCATTCCCTGGGTGTTAGTGCATTGACATACGGGGCTCTGGGTGAGGATGGAAACCGCTTCGGACCTGGGACCAGAGGCGTAGCTTCCCATTAGGCAAGGCAGGAAGGGGGCCCCGAGCAATTGCGAGCACCCCCCCCCCCCCCCCCCCCCCCCCCCAAACCCACAGCTTGCGGCCCCAGGGGACCTTCGCCATCAGACTGTTTGTGTTCTTGCTTGCTAGTTGTTTCTATGCCCGTCAGCGGAGGTCAGATCTTTTTGTCAAACAAGAGCAATGGCGCGTGCTTTGGTGACTTCGATGAGTACACACAGTGGCGGGGAGTTGTGGGATCTGGAAATCCAGCAAAATAAACTGGAAGAAATTGTTTAGCGATGGAGAAGCAGTGGAGTTAGCGTCAATCAGTGAACAGTTAAGCTAGCAATCACTCAAGTTGAGGTATGCTAAATGGAGTGAGAACAGGTGCTTCCGTGATGCTGCATGGTAGTGCAGGCTACTTCACTGTAGTCTCTCCTCTTCTGTCATCGAGAGAAATTTTTTCCACCTGTGCTCATACCTACAGCTAATGATGTCTGAAGAAACTCACTTAAATGTACACTTCGAGAATTTGCAAACACTGCACAGTGAAGAAAGCATGCTAACCGCTACATCATAATACTTAGACTGACCCCTTTCAGCCATCTGTTCATCTTCTGTTTAAAGCAGTCAGAGTCTTGGGAAATTGGATATTTTCCCATTTAGAATTGAGGAAAAAACTCAAGACACCTTTAACAGTCATACAGACATGTAGACATAGGTGGGCAAATAAATCGGTTATACAACACAGGCATGTCTTTGGATTTGAACAGAAAGCTACAATACATGGAAAGAACTCTCTCTCTCTCTCTCTCTCTCTCTCTCTCTCTCTCTCTCTCTCACACACACACACACACACACACACACACACACACACACACAGGAAGAATTTGCAAACTCAACAAAGACAAAGACAGGCCTCAGCCGGTGCCAAACTGTGTCTGGTAAATGGTAAATGGTCTACACTTATATAGCGCTTTTACACTGCATTGACAGAGCCCAAAGCGCTTTACACTGCATTAACACATTCACCCATTCACACACACATTCACACACCAGTGGAGGCGGCTGCCATGCAAGGCGCTCAGTCCATCCACTGGGGGCAGTTCGGGGTTCAGTGTCTTGCCCAAGGACACTTCGACATGCAGACAGGGGGAGACAGGAATCGAACTGACAACCTCCCGATTGCAAAACGACTGCTCTCCCCACTGATTGCGTCTGATTGCGAGTAAAATAATCTATACCTAAACATAAGGATGCATTAAAAAAAAAAAAGTATCCAACATTGTCTGTTGAATGACAGTGTGCCTCCTTCATATTTTACCTTTCCAAAGTTTTAATCTGCAGAACCTGACATTTGTCTGAGTGTGTGCTGCCCATTAATATGTGAAACTGTTTTCGTTAACCTTCTGCACAGAAAGTATTTGGTTAAAAGAAAGTTAAGTTTTCAGTTTAGATTATCACTTTAAATGACATAAAATGAATAAAATGACTGACTCTTGTACAGTACTGCTTTTCATGTGTTTTCAATTCAAACTCATAATAACATATTTTCCTGGGAAAGATATGACCTTTTCTACACATCATAACCTTGCAGATCAAACAGCTGTGTTAAATAAAGCTATACTGAATAAACCACTTTCTGAGTAAAAATGTAAAATGTAATATCATTAGCAGAGCTACTGTATGTCAATCGGTCACTGAAAGTCGTTCCAGTCCTGAGTTTATAATTGGACAAAAACTTTGATTACCTCTGGGAAAGGCTCATTTGCAAAACCACAAGTGGTGCGAAAAGCACTGGTGCACACATCCGCTTGAGCAGAATTACTATCGAAACAACACATCATCAGTAGGATAAAACTAACCAGTCTAACAGCAGTCGAAACTCAGTATGCCTTCCTCTGCTTCACATTGATAGGAAGAGCCGACATCAAAGGATCAGAAAGGGACGTTGCAATGGACGCTTGACCGCCACTAGCCAGCTATCGCTGTGGGAACTTTCCTGACACCTCCTGCTTAAAAGCCAAAAAGTCAGGCGGATTGTGAGGCCCTGCTTTCCTGGTCTGCATTCATGCTGAAAATCAAGATCAAGCGAGCTTCACGGGAGGTTTCTGTCCTCCCTGTTTCCACAGTAGACTGTTCACCACTGTGAGTCCACAACCATACCTCTTGACCCCACTGCCCCCTGGGCGCAGCTCCTAGAAATAGAATGGGTTAAATTTGAAGAAATTATTTCCCCCAAGAGGGATCAATATAAGTGTTGTCGCCACACAGCGATAAGGTTGGGGTTCAAGTATCGACCAGGGCCTCTCTGTGTGGAGTTTGTATGTTCTCTCTGTGGGTTTCCTCCAGGTATTCCGATTTCCTCCCACAGTCCAAAAACATGCATGTGAGGTTAATTGGAGACCTGGATTACCTCCTGTGATGGAACAGAGACCTGTCCAGGGGGGATCCTGCCCACGACCATTGTGAGCTTGGATTGGCTCCCGCGACCCGTGAAAAAACAGGCAAAACCCTGGGCAACCTTGCGATGTCTACCATTCCCCAAAAAGTGTCCCAGACCCCAGGCAAGTTGGTGTACTACATACGTTTCTATGATAGGGAGCTCTCACTTCACTTCATCAACACCAAGTCAACACAGAACTCAACTCGAGTTCTCGGCATGACGAGTGAGCTCCCACCTTCGAAGAGCAAAGCCCTGCTACTCTCTCCACAAGCAAATGTAGTCTTGTTTACATTATGCCACTGTTTCACAGACCCAAAGAATTTAGATGCATTCCCCGAGGGCCTCAGAGCAAGTGTGCCAATGAGCACGAACGGCAAGCTCGTCAAATCACTGGTTGCTATTGCGCTAATCACTGGAAGAATATTACTGTAATTACTACTACGGCATTGATGTAATAAGTACAAATCATAACCAAATGTACAATTACCCACTCGACAGATGCTTGCAATGCATGCTGTGCTTTGGAGTTTTAAGCATTCGGTCTTGTTTCTGCACAGCGGAAAAACAATGCAAACCTGTAATTAATCTTGAGGCGAGATCCAGAAGTGGCTGATAAATACGATCCGACAAGGATGATAACAACAGCAGATGACACGCGAACACAGCACTTTGAAGTGTACGGATGTAAATAGTGTGGAATAGAAGCTGCTCGAATGGCAGAAAATGTCTCCTATTAGAGATATCAACCATCCAGGATATGTGGTTTGAAAAAAACTATACTCATTCCTATCAGATTCATATTCTGTGCTGCAGGTAGCCTGCTGCAAACACGCATTATTAATTTAAAGATAATATAATTTAAACCAAAGCAGTAAACAATCTGGGCGGCTAAAATTGATAAATAATTTTCTTTTCAAAGTTTCCCTGATGAGGTGCATTCATTAAAAGTCTATAGCTGGATCACAGGGTCTGCAGAATGCTCTGTGAATGAAACTGTTAATGTCTGATTTACCTGCAGACTCTCTCTCTGCTTTTGGCTTTGAAGTCTTTTTTTAAATATGTCTCACAAAAGCAGGACGCTCCCTGTGGAGACACACTTCAGACAGAAGATCCTACAGAAGCCATTGATGGGGGGTCTTGATCACTGGGTGAATCTCCATGCCCACCGAGCGGCGAGATGGACTTCCCTTACCTTTGATGCAGTTTGGTTTGTTTAACATGTCAAATGTCTTGCTTTAAATTTACTGAAGTTCCAAATAATCTTTGATATGTCAATTGTGAAACATGTTTATTGTGATCAGTAATTTTCAATGTTTTGACGTGTATTTCAGGATGAATTTTAGTCTGAAATGGGTTCAAAAGGCATCAATTATAAATTACACAACTTTAAGATTGTGTTCAAGCAGAACGTGCAAGGTGAGATTTCGAAGGTAAGACTGTTCTTATTTTTCCCATGAATAGTTATAAAATGAGTTCATCTTGAGGCCAGTTAAAACACATTACATTGTTTTTTGTCTGGATTTGTATTTACTAGTTATTTTAAAAATAACCATCTACTCACCATTTAGTATTGTTCTCTGTATGTGGTTTCATTCCCTCTATTGGCCTGGCATGAAAACTGCACAGTATTCAGTGTTTCTCCTGTTTTCTTGTAAACGGATGTCGTTTTCAGAACAATGCTTTATACGTTCAACTTTTATGAAATGAGAACACCAAAAGGAAGTGGTGAAACTTCAAACACTGAGTAAATGGGGCCAAAATCTGATGAGACATCGCGTCACCCTGAATCAAGATGTAAATTAAAATATTAAGTTGACAGCTGTAATGTGCACAGCACACACAATACCATGGAATTACTTCAACTTCATTCGCATTTACAAAATAGAATATGGTGATAAAAGACAACCTCTTGTAAAATCCTGATCCCTAAAATGAGTTGTTGAAATAAAAAAACTTTTTAACTTGAAAACTCATGAACATGCACATAATATTTATTCTAAATATATCAGTCAAATAATTTCTTTGTTACATGTTGATTAAATTGAACCTGCAGTGCAACATAGACCTAAATTCATGCAACAGTACTGATTTTGCTCACTATGCTCACAATCCATTTGTCTTCTGCACTGCTTAATCCATTTCATTGTCACAGCATACTTGGAGAAGAACCCCTGAACAGGGACAACATGAAAACCCCACACTAACAAGCCCCGAACCAGACCACTGGGTGCGGATCACAGACAGTTGCATATCCTCCATATGCACAGCACAAAGCTCACCATTTCTGTTTTGCTGCTCTTTCAGTTCTCTCCCCGCTGTTTGCTTCAGTAAAGATCATTTCCGTCTGATTAATGGCATCCAGACACCCGGTACTCACCGCGCGGCGCGCTGCGCTGAAGACGCTCTTTCATCCAATTAGATGCAAAAATATTGTTTGGCATTTTCTTGGCTTGTGATGACTGAGACTCAGGTGCTGTTGCATGATTTATCACAGACAGTAATGTACTGTATCGCTGCTCACAAGAATCCTGCATGAGGGCAGTGAACTTCGAGGTGGAATATATGCATTAACATGACAGTCTTTGCTGGCCCAGTGAAGCAGGACGCGGCGTCTCTGGATGTTAGAGCCGCGCTGAGCACCTCGGTTGCTCTGGAGATATAGTTTAATAGGCTACAATCTGAATTCTGGGTCACATACTTGGCCAAGGTTGATCCAAAACACTGAACACCAGAGGCAGCAATCAGAGGAGCGCCGTGCAGACCTGTCAAAATAATGAACGGCAATGAAATCTCGGTTCTGTGTGTACTACTTGGAAATGCATGCACAGGGGTTAAACTAATGCATATGTGAGCATTTGTTCAAATGCAGAGCATACTCTGACAAGCCCTTTGAAAAGACGTGGCCACCCACACATATCGTGAACGGTGCTAACAAAGGCAGGAATCATGAATTCAAACAGTCTGACCTGGCTGAGTTTGCCGTGAGATCTCAAAGTCAATGTTCATAATCAACAAATGGAGAGATGAAGGCGCTCGATTCAAAGGCTCGGGATATTTTGTTATGACAGTAGTGTTTGAAGGAGAAAACAAATCTGTACCTAAAGCTTCATTGATCACAGTTCTGCATGCAGGAGATCGATGCTTCTACTTATAGGGAGGGCTGCACAGTGTTCAGTAAACATGCAGTATGAGATGATGTTTTTACGATCACAATATGATACAGTATTTTCCCTGTTTACATGGCAACGTCTTCAGGTGGAAATATAACATTTTCGTTGTGTTTTGGGCATCAGTCTATACGACAATGGTACTCTGAGTTACTGCAAATGGAACTGAAAATGGAATTGAAAATGGCTCTCAAGGTGAAACTTTATGAAAATGCTCCGACTCCATTTCCATGGCGACGTGGGAAAGTGTGACTTTTTCCAAAATGGTTGGGCTCCATCTGAATGTAGAGGGCAGAAATGCTGCTACTGCACAACAGCAACATGACACGAGGAACAGCAACGGTGTCCTCCAGAGTGTCGTGACTCCCGGTTCATGCTCTCCTGGGATTTTATAGTTTATCGTTACTTCAGTAAAAAAACACCCACACCACCCACTAATGGCTTTACATGAAAAATACATCGTTTTCAGCATATCTGAAGTTTCTGTGTGAATGGACATAGTTTTCAAAATGTTGTCAAAACTTTTCTGAAACAAAAATGCAAATAAAGATGCGATTTCACATTTTGAACGCAGTCCAGACGTGACGAAAAATAAAAGCTCAAGTTTAGAGTGTTAATTATTTCGTGCTTTCAGGGTCCATTTCACCATGTTCTGTTTCTCTTGTCTCTAATTTCCATGAGGTGTCACCAGGCTGTGTTCTTTTCTTGGATCAAAAAGTTCCCACCAGCAGCATTTCAAACATGAAGCCAAGTGCTGTTTTGTTATTTTTGCTAATTTTCACTTTACTTAATTCTTCTTTACTTCTGAACACGTTTTACCATTAAAAATGTTGTCATGTCCATGGTTTACATCTGGGGCTGTTGGGCTACATCTGCTTGGCCAAATATGATGAAATGAAGATCATGAATGGAAACAGTCGTTACAACTCTTTCTCTATCTTATAGGCCCAATCCCATTCTCTTTCTAGCCCTCCCCCTTAGCCCTACCCCTATGAAACGGAGTGCCAAGGGGTAGAGCCGACAGTAAACCCCTCCGAATTGGAACACCCCTCCGAAAATTGCGTACGTCATCAGTAGTCTCCGCAGCCGATGACGTAGGCAGATGCGACAATTGTTTGCCGAAGAAGAATGTTTTTCTAACGTTTTAAAACTTTATTAATTGAGAAAATACTTACATTTATGAACTTGTTTCGTTGCGGACGCCGCCGTCTTGCCGGTCTTGGAAGGCTTTCTGGGAAATCTGTCATCCAGTGACGGCCAGTGGCGAGGGGCGCTTGTTTTGTCCGCCTACACCGTGAATGGCGGGCGGGGTTAGTTCACTTCCGCATTGGCGGGAGCGCTCGTTTCCCACCCGCGCATTCCAGGCGGGCGGTGTTGAAGAAACCAGTTTATTGAAAATAATCGTCTATCTGTTGTGTTTGGAATGTGCCTGGAATGCTGGTGTGGAAACGAGCGCTCCCGCCAATGCAGAAGTGAACCAACCCCGCTGTGTGTTGACAGAGATCTGAATCCATAGCTGTGAGCAAACATTTTGAATTGTATGTAAAACATGTAATTTTCTCTGAAAGTTTCAGTTTGAAGTGACTGCCTCTCATCAAGCAGAACCTTATTTACTGGATTAAATGTCATGAAGTGCTTGAGACTAACTTGAGTTTAACTCACAGGAACAATGCACAGCCTTGCACATCAATTTCCTGAGATATCCTGGAAGGTCAAACCAATAATGCATATCTTCATTGTAAATGAATCATTAACTAGTCAATTTAGCTGTTTATCAGTCTATTAAAAAAGGCATAATACTTTTTATGATACAGATCAGCTGTTTACTCATTTGTCACTGTTGTATTCAGCAACACTTAAGATAACTTTTTTCAATATTGACTCATGAGGCCGCAGTATTTCCTTATCAGTCCATCCAGAGTGTTGTGATTGATTTCAGCTTCAAACTCTATCTGCTCGCTGATGACTTTACATGTTTATCATCCGCTTGGCTTAAAGAATGACAGATGACACTGCGAGCGCCGCGTCCGTCTTCTATTATCAAACATTTATTCATGGCTGTTGGGAGACATTGACTGCTGTCGACTGCTCTCGCTCTCATTTTCGGCGGCCGCTGAGATTGTGGATTGGGTTTGGCGTGTGCATGTAAATGTGCTTGATAATATGTGAGCGACTGGCTTTATGTGCTTTATTCAGAGCGGGTCGTCTCCCATTTCCAGTCTTGTCAAGTATCTTTGAGTAAGACTTGAGATTGAAACCCAAAGTTGTTCAAAATTGTCACTGAGCACTTAACATGTTGGCTTTACTGCTGTGAAGACGTACGTTTGGAAGATGAATATGATTTTAAAGGCCATTGACATGCTGATAAATGTGCTCTTTAAGATTTGTTATCAGATACATGACTCACAGAAAAGTTTGGAATATTTGTCTTTCGGGTGAAATTAGTTCAATTTATTTCATTCATTCTAAAAAAACCAAACAAATCAGTTCAACAATACATAACAATTTTCATTTGCGTGAATGAAAGGGAGCAGAAAGAAGAATGAACGTATCTGCTCTGCCCCTTGATCTCATGTAGGCTAATCATATTCTGCAGCAGCAAACAGATTAAAACAATAAATTTCATCAAACACAGCAAACAAACGGGACAAGTCCAAAATGACTAAAGCCACTGCAGCCACTCGATCTCTGAACAGTTTTGTTTCATATCACTGTGCTTCTTTGTATTTTAATGCGTGGTATCGATCTATTTTCTAACCAAATTTCAAATCTGACCACAATTAATCACTTTTAATCGCATCATTTGTTAACTTGTAATCAACACAAATTCATCAATTTAATGCACAAAAACGGCTTCATCTGAATATTTTAACACAGCAGGAGGATGTTTTCATTGCAAACAGTTTCACCTTGAAAAATACTCAAATGTGGAATTTGAACCATCCAACATTTTAAAGTGGAGATGCTCAAGGGAAGGTCAGTCCCATTTTCTCTTTCAGTATTCAACAGTCCAAAATATCGACAGCCAAAGAAGGACGTTTGTAACATTTTCAAGCTTCCAATGAAGAATCCAATTCTCATAATTCACCTGAACTGCACAGGGATGAATAAACACAACGTCTCAATGACAGTAAAATGAGTTTTCTCTGCTATTTCTGTTTTTTGAGTCAATTACTAACCCCAACTGTAATTCTGCAATTCATCATGACTTTTAAAAAAATGGTGACAGCCCTGCATTAATTAATATTGATTAATGCGATTAAAACTGACAAATTCACCATTCCTGTTTTCAGGCTAATGTATTCCTCACTCTTTCCTCTGTTTAATCTCTGAACTCTGGTTCTTGTCAGTCAGGAGCTGCTTTGGCTCGGTGGCTTCTTGGCTTCATTGGTATCAGCAGTGAAGACTCTCCACACATCTTGGTCTTCTGTCTCTGTTCTCAATGACACCAAACTCCAGATAAAGGTCACGATATCTTCTCAGTTCTGTTGGTTTAGACTCAGCATCACTGGATGAAGAGGCCTTATTTAAATATGTTTCCATCATCACAAGCCAGAAACACTGAGGAGAGGGAGGAGCTGTGAGTAATGAGAGTATTGATCACAGATTTAGTGGTATGTATCAATCAGGTCAGAGTTTTTATTGGTCCATAGCTGTGGGAATTAGTTTGTTTATTGGTGCATTGCCACCTACATGTAGATATGCTCTTTTTAGTTTTATTATTATTATTATTATCATTATTATTATTATTATTATTACTATTTTGTTATCTGATACAGCATGGTTCTTAATTTATTATCAGTTTATTTGACATTTTTTTCATGGATCCCAAGCTCTGGCTCACTAACTAAAGGGACCCCTGTTTGAGAACTGCAGCTGTAAACACATTGTTACTCTGCAAACCTTTATTTGTAGTTGTACTGTATCAAACAACCCGAAGCAATGATAAATAATTTCTCAGTCTTTGTTAACTGTTTGTGGAGTTTTGCACTCATGCGCTACGTTCACTCACATCCTGTCCATCTCCCCTCGGGGCTAAGCCCCCCTGAACTTAAAACCTTATGACCCCTGGATTTTAGTATTTTTAGAATCTGGAGTTTGATTTAGATTCTTTTGATTCATTGTCCAGATTGTTCCATCATTGGATACTTTGTACGTTCCCTTACTTTGGTTCTAAATTCAGGCTTTGAGAAGATCTCTGTTTTCTGTAAAGGGGCTCTACTAGTACTCTGATTTGCCTTTTGACTACTCCCGTCAACGCAGCCATCAAAACAAGCACTCTCTGTTGTGGTTTGATCAGCATATTGCATAAGCCCTTCCAACCATCCTCTCCAGTCCCTATATTTCAGCTCTGAGTCTGGGCACCAAAACCTTGGTATCATTATCAGTTTAAATAAGTAAAATGATAGAAGCACAACAAATCAACAAAACTGTTTTCACTGCTCAGGCCCTGATCATGCTGACAACGGCAACATTTTTTTTTTTTTTTCTAAAAAGGGATAAAACTATAAAGAGGTCGACAACAACAACGAGGTTAAAGGAGCCCAGGACTCAGTTAAAACTATGCAGGTTCCTTTGTAATCAGGGGTGAGCAGGTTTAAAAATAGGAATGCCCGATAAAGCTTCTCAGTTTATTTTGGTTTAAAAAAAAGGAACCCCAGTCCAAGTCTTTATGCAGCGATTCTGCTCACCTGTCTTCCAAGACTTCAGACAGGAATCCTCAAAACCAATGTGCTACGCAAAAAAGGAGAGGCCCTCAAGAAAAAGAGACTCGTTCTCCCTGCAGACGCTTCATAACACACTATGTCATTCCCAGGTGTGTGGTTAGAAGCTGTGCCAGGAGTATTTATACTGGACGGCTCACAGCCCAGAAGTGTCCCAGTGGTCAGGTCAAGCTAAAAGACTTCACGAAAATTGGTTGGGTAATTTAATCCAGCTAATAAATAAGTCCTCAAAACGAGTGTAGAGGCTACTTAGCTTAAAGTTGGGTACATCGTAAACACACCCCTCTGCTGTCCCTCGTGCCCCCCACTCCATAGTGTCTCTTCTCATGATAAAAAGGTGCCATAGAGGAAACCCGAGGTGGCTGCATTTGAGGTGCCCCAGTCTCCGGTCCCAAATTAGACCTGAGTTGTTCATATGCAATGATGTTTTTCAGGACGGACGCACCATTTTCACTTATCATTTAAGAGCAGGGCGGCTCTGTATTGAGCAGACACACCTGCACACACTGCAGAAGCTCCACCAGCAAAGGCTGGTCTGCTGACAGCAGCGGCTGATGTGTTGCTCTCTCCTTGATTTCCCCAGAATCGTTTCTGCTCGGTGTGACTCATTGTGGGATGTGGCCATCCAAGGACATCCACTTCTGTTCCTTTCTGGGAGGCTTCAAGTCTCTCTGTGTCTCTTTTGCAGCTTGCTGATGGTACTCAGTGGCACTTTGAGCTCAGTGGACACTTCTGTCTGAGAGTAATGGAGATCAACTGGCAGGTCTTGGGCTCATGATGTCAAAATATGATCAGCATGAAGACGATTGTTTACATATCGACTCTGATGTACCCAGGAAACTTTTTGATCAATTTATGGATCAAACATCTGTTGTGAATTTGTCTGGTTGTGTAAAAAGTACTGAAACATTGAAGAGATGTACATGTACATTCAAAAGTTTAGAAAAAGTCACTTTAACGTCGCCTGCAAAGGTGATAGTGCATTTTAGGTTCATCCTGACCCACTCAAAAACAGCCTGTCCAGCTAAGTGGATAAAATTAATTAACTGATATATGAAAACTACAAAGTACCTAAATTAAAAAAAGAATAATAATCATGAAACAACAGAAGCAGATAATGTAATCTACAATAAAACAATTAAATAATTACAAAAACACATTTCAAAAGACTTGAAAGAAAGTATTTCATTGATTTCCTCTCCAGAAATTCTTTATTGAAGAACAGAAAGTCAAAGGCTGAGGAATCCAGCACAGGAGGGTCAGAGAGGCACCTGACACTAAAGTATGTCTCTGCAACTGCACCTGGAACATTTACCTTCACTCCCATTCAGCATGGAGTTTCAGTGAAGTTGTAAAACTCTGTTTTAATAGAAATGATTCCCCTTCTGTCTACATCAGTGTACCCTCGCTGCCTTTAAGTACCTCTCAGCTGCCTGAATATCTGTATCTGTGAGGAGGTATGTATGCACACGGGTGCCTTGAACTACGGACCTTTTGGTGCTGAGATGTTGACAGCGTGTGGGGCACGACTTCTGACTGAGGCCGCACAGCAACCAGCAACCCGAGTGCTCCCATGCTGTCAGGTCTGCAGCTCTGCCTCCGGGCGTCTGCATCATCTTAATATACTCTGAAGCTCCCAGCGCCAAGGCAAGCCCACTGATTCCTGCTCTTTGCTACTTTTTTTTTCTTCTATCCTGCCATTTACGCAACTTTGCAGTTCTTCACCCGAGGTCAAATGCGTACGACCCGGCTTGCACTAGCTTCTCTGTTTTTCCTGAACATTGTGTGTGTGTGTGTGTGTGTGTGTGTGTGTGTGTGTGTGTGTGTGTGTGTGTGTGTGTGTGTTTTGATGCATGAAGAAAGAAAACATAAGTGTCATGTAATTGTGTACTCATTTCAGTCTTGGCCAGTAAGACCACGCTGCATCAATTCCCTCTGTTGATCTTGCAACCTGTAATTAACACAACTTGTTCAGTCGAGCATTCAGAAATCCTGAAGAAAGCACGCCAATTATACCTAAGACCCTTCAAGATCGTGACGAGCCCCCGTCACACAGCACACAATGAAAAGCTGAACACCCTGTCTCAAGTGTCTGAACTCTAATAATGGAAACTTGTTGTGACAGCGTTAGCTGGGTCACTGTGATGCCTTCCAACACTTGGAAAAATGCAGATGGGTGGAGGCTGATGTTTTAACCACCAAATCGATGAAGAGTTTTTCTATTAAATAAATGTACATTAAAAAAATCTGCATTTGTAAATAGAAAAGTTTTGGTTTGTTTGTTTTTTTTTAAACTGTGGACTAAAGTATACAAACAAGATGTTTGGGTATTCATCCTGACCCCTGAAACAAGGAGGTCAAAGGGCCCACTGAGGAGTGAGTATCATGTATCATCAGCATATAATGGTGTTTTTCAAAAAAATCCCTCAGGCAAGCTGTTCTAGTTTTCAGGAAGTTGGATGGACAGCACCATGACCTGTTGACAACATTTTCTCTGGCCATGCTCTATGGATTACAACAGTCATAGACATTCTATCAAGAGTGTCAATCATCAGGTCCATGCCCCAAACCGGCCCACAAGAGGCCCCAATCCAGTCCACCAGCTGACTTAAAAAAAATTCAAAGAAAGCATTGATTTATTTATATACATTTTTAAAACAAATTTATTAAGATTAGTGGACAGAACGAAACACCGAGACCTGAGATGAGATATCAGTGACGCTGCCATGAACGCTAGCTGCCTCGTTGCTATCGAACTACCCTCAAAGCCATTCTGTCAGGGGGACTTCGTAAAAATTGAATAATGTAGCATCTATAGGAGAAGTATTATTGACACTGAACTAAGTTTTTTCACCTGACTTTATCAATAAAATCAGCTTTATCTTGTTAATTAAAGCCATTTTTTTTATAGTAATTGTTTGGTTTTCTGAAAATAAATGAGTCAGTCATATTAAAGTCATCCTGTTACAGGCACTACATTAAATCCTGGACAATTCAGTTGTCAAATCAGTTTGTCAAAGCAACATTACAATCAAATGTAATATTTTTTTCATCCATCAACTATTTGGTATCCCTGCTCACATATTACACTTAACGTCCAAGGCTTGACCGTTTTCAGACAGCATAAATAAAATTTATGAACCACAACAAAAAGCTTTTCTGTGGAGAAAATCAGAAAACATTACATTTACATCCCTCCTGCAAGAATCATCAGACCTGCTTCATTCAAACAGCAACTGGGAGCAAAGAACCATGTAAACATGAGAAATAACTCATAATAACAAAGGTATCTGTCATATAATGATCATTTAATTGGATACATGTCGTGTAAAATGAATGTACCAAAAAAAAAAATAACCCACAATAACAGGTTGATTATGAATGGCCTCATAGACAAAGAAAAAACCCTGAATGCTGAAAGACAAATTATTACAAACTGCAGACTTTTTTTTTTTTTTTCTTAAAAAAAGGCTGAAAGCTATTTTTACTGTCAGAGAGATTATTTTGGATGCTCTCTGGCACCGGCATATATGCGCTCGACTCCCACTAAGTGCGAACGTCCACGGGCAATCTCTCCATCTGGCAGTCCGCTGCGAGCCAGACCGTCCCCGTCACCGCCCTGTCGTTCTCCCCCTGTACGCTGTAACCCAAAGACACGCACAGGGCAGCGACTCGCCTCTTATCCAGCAGCACCCGGCCCAGGCTCGCCGTCATCCTCTGTCCTTCGGGTGCTCGGGGCTCTTTGATAGTCTCGCAGGCGACATATGGGAGTCTGATTAGCATATGGCTGGGGGGGGGATGAGTGCGTTTCTCAGGCCACTGCAGGACATGGTGAGGAAACGCTGCAGGGAGGAGAGTAATTGATTCACACCAGCCTCCACCTTTAAGAGTGATTTGTGACAGGACAACCCGGAACCATTTGTCTTTGTCGCTCCATCATCCTTTTTGACCTATTTCTAATGTCTTATGCAAATTATCTCACCTGTGTTAAAGTTGTTATTTCAAATGGGTCAGATTGCGGTTATGAAATGGGTCAGTTCATTTATCTAATTCTTTATTATTTCCTGGATCTGCACCACCTGGCAGTGCAGTGGTTCTTGCCTCCCAGCAATAGGAACCGAGTCCGATTTTCTATACAGTTTGCGTGAGTTCCCTGGGCGTGCGTGAGATTTTACTGCCCACAGATGGAAGCTGGACGTTCCTGTAGTTATGCATGACCTTAAATTGGATAAATCAATAATCCGAACATTTGAATTGTGCAGTCAACACGTTTGAAACTGAAGCTTTAAGAACATGCTCACACATGTTTAATTCAATGGGTTTTAAACTTCATTAAATGTGTTGCATCTTCTTAGCCAGATTTCAGTTTGCCTTTGAGATATGTGGCTGCATTCAGTCGTAGATTGTGAATAAAATGTGTCTTGGGGCACTCAGACATGAAACAACCCTTTGCTATCAACGGAGCACGGGCATACTCTATTGCATAAGAGCAGTGAGACAATATGAAAGATAAATAATAGCAGTCTGCGCCTTCTGTGATTTTCCAGGAGATGAAAGACGAGGAGATTTACGCCTTACATGGTATTCTGCCTTGGACAATCCACTGTGTAAAATACCTCATTAAATGTAAAGTGCACATAGCGTCTGATCCAGGGAAAAAGCAAGGCAGATAACGTTATTCTTGAAGTAAAAGTGGAGTACCTCTTAAAAGATTAGTAAAGGACAGTGTAATAATCCTGTTTTTAAATGTTCTTTGCTGATTTAAAAAAAAAAAAAATGAGAGAGAATATCAGAATCTGTGGTGGACATCAAACCTAATATTTTACTTGTAAAGGCCACAGATCGCATCTCCAGACAGGTTTTGCCTGCATTTATCTTCGTCAAATGCCACCTCAGATTCTTGTCAGCAGTTTTTTTTTCTCTCATGGTCTGAACTTCTTAATCTTGGCTGTAGAAACTCCCGAATCATTTTGTCAGATGATGCCCCGACACTTAGCGGCTAGTGCTTGTAAAAGGCCACGACAAGTCAGAAAGGTCTCCTCTGTGCCCTGACATTCACTGACAGCATGGAAGACTGTTTATTTTCGGGGTTGCATGAAAGTTAACCTAAGCATCGGAGGATGGTCTGTGCTTTGATTTTGACCAAAAACTTTGTCCAGATCATAAGGAGAAAATAGCAGTTACATGAACACATAATGGATCATCTGTTTCTAGAGGTCTATATAAAAGGAGAGCATCTCTACTCTAAGTGTCACAGTGAGACATGGGAGCAGCCTGTTGTCTTTTTGTCATTCTCCGCAGGTATAACACTGATAATAGCGATCTCAGTCATTCTCCGCAGAAAGCCGCCACGAGGTTGATTGTAGGGATTATATTATATACCCATTGTCAGATGGAATTGCGTTAATGTGTCTCTCCTTGCCAAATATGTTGTGCAAGATCTTTTTGTGGAGCTGACATTGTCAAAGCAATGTGCCTTCATCTCCAGGGAGGCTCAGAGGGCCGGGGCATGATTGTCTCTCTGAATTAATAGCCCTGTGTTGGAGTGAAAAGTAGAACAGCAGCATAATTAAAACCCACTCTATATTCCACCTCGGCCTCCCCTCGTGTTACCAGGTGAGCCACGCTGTGCTGTCCCATTGCTCTGGGTGTTTGCGGGTGAGCGATTCGGATCAAATCGAATGGAATTGCACTTTATGTGTAAAATGTAATAAATTAGCAACATTTTATGAGGGGAAATGAGAAAAGAATGATGAATTTGACGTCAGTGTTATATCGAAGTGAGAGGGAGTCCTTGAAAGTTGCTTAGTTCTTTAATACTTTGAGTACTCCATTGTTTATCTAAAGCTTTGGGGGTGAAAGTGCATTAGCCGTCCGTCCCTCAGCCGTATTTTAGAGCGGCGTATCTTCTCTCTCCTGCGTTCGCCGCGTCCCCGTGGTCAATGTTTGCAACGCCAGTTTAATTATTCATTAAAAGTTCAGTCAATCACTCAGAGCGTGTTGGTAGACATGTCATAAAAGACCCAACAGCTGACATTCAGCAGTGCATAACAAAGGCACGGATCAATATTCCAATATTGTCAGAGGACAGAGCTGAAGTAATTCTCTTCACACTGCCAACAGTTTGGACACAATATTCAACACTTTCTCTGTTTTGGTTTAATTTTCTGTGTGTGACGTGCCTTCAAATTAATGGATACATTATTCAAATCGGACTTTATCGCTTAATTTCATTCAATTTCATTGCGATGTTTTCCCACATATTTGCCTTTCATAGTTTTCATCTTTAAATATTTTTTAATTCATGCTGGGATTAAAACATATTTGTCCTTGGTCTTAATTTCTTTATGTCATTTTCATTTCTGCTTTATGTTTTTCTTACCCACCAAGAAGCACCAATCAAATTTCCTGTTAGCGCCTGCTTGGGTAGTTAGCAAAGAGCCATAAGCATTAATGGTGAGTACACTGACAATTATGGACAGAAACCCACGGGTGACTCTCCACCACTGGAGGCCACCGTTGTTGTGCAAACAGACAGCAAAAATGCTACAAATGTTTAACTTTTTCATTTAAAAATACTGCTAATGTGGCCTTAGTCAAATGCCCAATGACTGACACACACACACATACATACACACGCACACACACACACACACACACACACGCCAGTGGATTCAGCTGCCATGCAAAGCGCTCAGTCCAAGGGTTCCGTTTTACCCCTTTCCTATTGGCCAAAAAACCCGTTTAAACCCGCTAATTCATGGCAGTGGGAAAAGGTTTGACCCGGGATTTCGACCCAGGTCGTTCACCCTGCAATCGACCCGGTAAATTCCCGGGTCAGCTTTCTACCGACTTTTAGTGGGAGGAACTTACATGATGACGTCGACGCAGCGTGGCTACGTTAGCGCGCTAGTTGTTGTTTCTGGACACAGCGTGAGATTTCCTTCGTCCAGACGACCCAGAAATGGCAAGATAGCGAGACCAGAGAGCTTCCCCTGATCCGTGGGGAAGAGGAGATTTGTCTACAGGTAACAGGGACTGTTTTCCGCTGCATTGTTTACTTTCGTTTTGCGCCGTCGCGCTGATGATGTCATCAACTTGGGACGCCATCAGTGCGGGAAAACGCAGCGAAGCGGCTCGCCAGCAGGAGGTGAGACGGGGGTCAGCAGGCGGTGGGAAAGGCGTCTAAAAAGGCGATAGTTAGCGGGTCGCAGACACGGGTCGACCCGCTAGTTGCAGTGGGAAAGGGGTATTTGTTACTCAGGGTCACTTCAGCTTATGGAAGCACAAACCTACAGCCTTCCAGCTGAGAAACAACCCGCTTTATCCACCGAGACACAGCCGCCCCTCAAAAGAAGTCGACCCTCTCATTCTTCTAAAGTATGACACACTACAGACAGTCTTTCCTTGTTGTTTGTCATTATGTTTTTTTTTTTTTTTTTGGTCATCAAGAAGAAAAGATAACAGAAAGAGTATCATAATTTACTGAACTTCTTCAAATACGAGACGGGCTATTGTTGGTCTCATGGAAATCCCTAATAACTACAATCAGAGACATATTCAGAGGGATGCTAACACTTGTTCGCTTCCTCTTTGTTCCTCTGCATCTGTGTCCAAACCGAAAATACTGCTGCACTGACAGAGCTGCGGCGTTTCAGCTGACATGACTCTACTCTGTGAACACTGGGACATCAAAGGAAGTTCTTTGGAGCTCAGCTCCTTCATGGCCAACGAGCTCTGTTTTCTGGGGAGTGCAGATGTAATACTCAACACCCCCTGAGTCTGAAAGGCCAGGTGAAGGAGCAGGTCAAAGCCTTTAATTACCCGAGAATAGAGATGGACTGCCTGCTGTCTTTCTGCTGAAATGCTGACGCCGTGTGCAGGAATCCCCAGCACGGCCCGTTAGTAGAGGATTCAAAGCTCCAATTTATGATTTCTGTAAAAATCCCCTTCCCTCTCAAACTGCTGGAATCCCGATTGGCGAGCGCAGAGTTGAAAGACAGCAGACTGCTAAGTTTTCCTGTTGCCACTTCCTCTGTCAAAGAGAAACCAAAACCCTTTCAGGTCATGAAAGGAAGAGACGCCTAAAAGTAGAGTGTTCAGTGCTTCAGTTACAGGGAACATCTTTGTGACAGTAACAAAGCAATTTAGAAGACTTTAGTTATTCACTGTCCACAAATGGAAGCTGTTCAGTACTGTGACTACTCATCCAGGTAGATACCAAGAGTCAAACACAGTTTGAGTCCAAGGCTTGAAGGAATAATTGGTTAAATGCAGGGTTCAAGCACTGTTAAATGTGAAATGGCTCCCTTCAATAAAAACATGGACTATATTAATCAAGACATTACATTAATATCCTTCTGGGCTGTATTTAGATGTAGATTTCCATGATATTTCAAAGAGTTCAGTTAAGTTTTCCTGACAGGATTTTTCCAAAACTACCTTTAGCTCTCAGACCAATCTAGACTCATGCTGATATTCTGTTCTTGAAACAGTTTTTATACTGACGTGATTGTCATCTGACCTGTTTCATGACTCCTGCCTGTCATTTCTTGGCAACTTCAAAAAGCTCCTGTCTGGAAAGTTGTACGAATCTCGATGTTTTCTGGCTGTAACAAAAATATTCAGTTGTGAGAGAGCTATGAAGTGCTGTTCAAAGTTTTAAACTTGGAGATCAGTTTTTTAACTTGTACTGCTGTGTCCTGCCTTTTAGACGGCCGACTGTGGCACATTTATTTGAGAAATGTTAATAATCAGACAGCCTTTTTCATTTTTCATGTACTTCCTGTATCACACAGCACATCATCCTAATACGCCTCTGCACATGAACAACTTGAGTGATTCAGCATTATTTCACCCGTGTGTTTACTAAGCTCAAATTAAGTGAAAGCACATTGTCTGTTCAAACAAATTGTGGATTCCTGCTTCATTTTTCTCCTGGAGCTGAAAATGGAAAGTCTTTTTTTCTTTTTTTTAAGAGTGGGGGGGTGGGGGGGTGGGGGGGGATAAAGCATGCATCATTTAGCTCGATCTATTTTTGTGTGGCTAGTCGTGGTCACCCTGCTCTGTTTACTTCGTGTCAGTAATTCTCCAGACGGATGCCTTTGCTCTCATGGCGTTTTGCACACGTTGTGCCCCTTCTGGTTGAGCGGTGGGTCATTAGAACCTGATGGCTCCCTCTCCCCCCTCCCCCACACAACCTGCCACTCTGCCCAGATAACGGGGGCTCTCTCTTTTCCCCCGAGCTCCCGTCCTTAAGCTCCCTCCCAGACTCTCCACTCCTTCCTATCTGCTGCTCTCTCGCTTCATCTCCTCCTCCCTCCTCCTGTCTCAGATTCTCTTTGTGACTCGCTGTCCTTTACTTCCCCTCCTCTCTCTCTCTCTCTCTCTCTCTCTCTCTCTCTCTCTCTCTCTCCTCTCTCTCTCTCTCTCTCCGTCATCACCTGAATGTCTCATTGCTTGGACCGTGTCCAAATCTGACCCAGATGCCCCTGTGGACCAGAGGCGGGCTCTTTTTCCACTAATGACCTTGCTTAGTGTGGCTCGTCGGCGGTGGGCTGCGGCAGGGCTGATACCGAAAACGGGGACCCAGCAGTGCTCCAGGAATGAATGATTAATTCCATTCTTTTCTTAGAGAGTGAACAGTCTCAGTAGATGGTGGTGCAGGAGTCACACAATGTTTCACTCGCAGGTGTAAAAACAAATCAGTCTATATGCAGCTTTTAACTGCTTGAAAGCAAAGACACACTTGATCAAATGTCGTGTCTCTGTTAAACACATAACGTTACTTATAAGTTGACTAATAAATATGCAGACAAATGGAATCTTCATCTGTTTGTGTTTATGTATAAATGACTTATCGATCTGTGACTGAACACTAAGAAACTCTTTATTGATGTTAGATTCAGTGAAAACAGGAACATGTTTATGTCAGGGACGTTCAACCATCCATCCCTTTGCTAAAACACTTATCATGTCACGTGGGGTGTGTGTGTGTGTGTGTGGGGGGGGGGTGTCTGCAGTCTGTCACAGAGACCGGACAAGAGGCAACCCCTGGATACCAGTGATCTACAGTCAGAATGCCCCAGTGATTACTGATGATCCTGCTACGGTTTACGCCACATATAACTTTATTTGTGACTCGACATCAGTTGCATGACTGTATTGTGGTAAGTTATCTCCACACACCAAAAATATCCAGTCTTTTGGAACTTCTGTGTGGAGTTTTCATGTTAGTCACTGTTTCTTCCTTCAGCCCCCAGACAGATTAACTGATGACTCAGTGTCGTACTTCCTCCCTGATCCTGTTTATGACAGTGTTAGAAGGTTGAAGAGCTTATTGAAGTGGTTACAACCCCGACAATATCAATGCTTTTACTGTCGTCACACATGGTAACAGGTGGAAACTGAAAGCTGATTTTTTTCCATCAGACTGACTGAAGCGATTGATCGGTGAACATTTCTTCCAGCTCTTTCATCACAGTCGTTCAGCAGATAGTCTTTGGCCTCTTTTAATCCTCCCAGTTGGATTCGATGTCGATGCTGCTTCTTCTTGATGTGATCTTGATTGGCTTTGAGGTTTGATAACATACATAGATATCAATGCAAGTTCCTTGCAACTACCTGATCTAGCTTCAGTATACAGTATTCCACGTCAGTAAGACATTTTATTACAGGAGACAAACTAAACCTATAACTTATAAGCAATATATTAAATGTTTAATGCATTAATTGCTTCAGAGAAAATCCACCACTGGCACCCCTAGTAACTTTAATCAAGCTCTGTTCTTGAGTTGTGATTAACAGTCACTGGAAAATACAGTAACTGCTGACTGCTGGACGGCTGCATTGACTTTATTGCTGCAGTCTACACCCCAAAGCCAACAAGAATCTACTTAATTGAACATTTTTGCTAAATTCCTGTTATGTTTTCCTCCCTCCTTTCTTTATAAACTTGTCTTCACAAGACAACATAACTACTCAATCAGTCTGTAGATGTGCAGTTCAGCTAGTTGTTAAAGACTGGCCACTGCTGAATCACCGCTGGTCATTGACATTAGAGATATTACCCAGCAATCATTGCTGTACAACAAAAGCAGTTATCTTGTTGCCTTCTTGTGTTGATTCCTACCCTTAATAATTCGTCTCTTCCTGAAATTGCTGAACAGCACACATCTACAGCACCGGCAGATAACTTTTCTCACAGTGCGATCATCTCTTTCATATCACTTAGAAATCTTGTTCAAATTGCCAGCCAGACTTCGATGGCATTAACTCGACTCTTGTGAAGGTCTTGGAGAGCTCTTCAGATCTTGGCTTGATGATACAAAAACACTTCAAGAGCAAAGAGTCTTAACATCAGAGGTTAGAATAAGACAGGTTGTACATCTTATTATCGAAATAGGTTCTTATCACTTGTATTCAGTCTTGCACCTCTGATATCAGTTTGTTCAGAAAAAGGCTTGTGCTTGATTTTCACCTCAATACAAATGAGTTCATGATGTGTAAATTCAATGAGATGTTTTTCCTAGTTTTAGTCACAAGAATTCAAAGTTCTCCAATTCTTCTATACCGCGCTGTCTATTCACCTCAGAAACCACAGAATAATGTGACATGCTGCACGACTGCAAAGAAAGACTTTTGTTATTTTGAGCAGTTAATTTCATAATCAACTAATTATTTTACTCAAGTAAAGAAACGGTTGTCTTTGCTTCGTTATTTCAGCATGAATTCCCAAGTTCTGAAAATATTCATGAACATGCTGAGTGTTGCAAATCAAACGCATTGGTTTCCTTTACATTTCACATCAACTAAACTCACACATGCTCATGGTAACATGGTTTCTTTTTTTTTTCTGTCCACCCAAGGTTTAGAAACAACTGAGTCATTTTGTAGAGATATTATTTCCTGGTCCACATCAGAAGAATGGCAATACCAGAAGTAGTGTTAACATTCTACTTGGAAAGCTGGATTGTCATTAAACGTTACATGGTGAAATCAGACCACTTTAAAATGAATCCAGAAAAATAAGTCAAATATATCATTCACATGATACACTTACGAGGTATATCAGCTTAAGAAATACAGAACTTGGTGCCGCATTGAAGCTGGGTCAGGTGCTTTGTGTTTTAACTACGATCAAAACATGCATTTTGCAGTTAAATGTCACAACGTATCCGTAGAGTATCCATGTTCTCATGCCTGGTGTTGTTATGGACAGGTCGTGTCAGGGATTTCAAGCTGATGTTACTGTTGATATTTTATGCTGTCTGTAACCTGAAGATATTTTTAAGTGAAAACTAAAAACTTCAATTGTGTTCTGGGTGTCCGTTTACACAGCAGTGGTGTTCGGAGGCCACTGACAATGCAATTTCTAGAAAATGCTCTTTCTCTGTGTCGACGGTGGACACTAACAACAATGATGGCCTCAAGAGTGTCATGATTAATGGTCCAAATTCTCCTGGGACTTGGAAAAGCAAAGCAACTTTCTCGTCTGTCTATGTGAATGTCCGCGTCCATTGAATACAATGAATATTGTTCTCTCTGATAGTGTGTTTGGTTTCATTGGAACAAATAAAAAAAAGCACTCATCAATGGCATAACATGAAAACCCGCGCAATGGACGTCACTTTCAAAATGTTTCCCTGAAAACGCAAAACTTTTCTGAAGCAGAAACATGAAAAGAATGCATCTTTACGTGAACCATTGTGTAAATGGGGCCTGAGTTTGCACAGCGAGTAGCTGACTTTAGTCTGGATTTGATCACGTTTGCATGTTTCTAACCTTCGTTTCCTGATTGCTTACCTGTGTACCAAACACTGCCTTACTTACCACGAACTGCTGAACTGCCTCTGTGTCTTGACCCGACATCAAGCCCGCCTCTTTGTTATTTTACATTTTAAATCCTCCCTCAGACTTTGGAGGTCCACATTTTGACCCCTGTTGACCTCAACAGTTTCTTCAGTGGTTGAATCTCTGAACCTTTGCCGTCTTGAATGCTAAAGTTGCTGTCCTCCCTCTGTTCAGCTTGAAGCTGCGCATCACGTGGAAAATTTAGAGAGCCTCGTTGTGCAAGACTGAACATATTTTGCAGTAAAAACTGACAAACAATAATAAGAGCAGTCAGTAAATTTGTTCATTGTCTTGTAGAGCAATGAGATGCTTTCCAGCCTGATTAATGAAGCTTTTTTTTTCCCATCCTGCTGAGAAATGGCCCATGCATTATTGTGGTATAAATCCTGATAATTATGTTCTAATACTATTGATGAATCATTGCTCCTTGACTAAACATTTTTCTGAGAGGTTTTAGATGAAAGCAATTCCTTGGCTGAGTTTTAAGACATGCACTGCCTCAAACAACTTCCTGTCATAGCTAATCCCTGCAGGAAAGGAGATTAGAAAAGTGACGCTGTGTTGATGGTTAGACTCCCATCGTGACTGCAGAGGTGAAAGGAATTGTGATGTTTGATTTGTGGAGTTATTTTTCTCCGAGAAGCGACTGCCAGGTCTCATCAGGTGAAAAGCATTAGTTGGGAGAGCGACGGAGAGGAGGAGGATGACGAGGCTGACTTGCACCAAAGGTCTTCTAAATCACAGCGACGCCTCCCAACTCTCAGCCACAATCACAACGTTGATCAAGTTAGTCGCCGCGGTGCGAGACGGCGCCCGGCTTCAGCGCTCAAAACGCCTCATTCACGGCAACAAGTTATTTTGGCTCGACCCTGCGTGAATTGTGATTCGCTTTAGTTGTTCTCAGTGGTTCAATCTGCTTCTGATCATTTGTGAAGCCATAAGAAATGGAACGCGTTCACCCAAACCCTGGGAATGCGTTTGTCTGGCTAATGAATTTGTGAACGCAGCCTGCCAGTGGGGGGGTCGGGACGCTGCAGGCAGGGTTTAGCTAAATATCACCAACGTGCACGAGAAGCCGGCATTGCATGCCAGCAGCATGCGAGTCATTTATCTCTCTTACGCCGTGCGTGGCATTTCTTTGGGGTAAGCAGTAATTTATACCACAGGCGATGACAGGCAGAAAAATACCTCCCGTGTTTTCAAAGCCGATGCGAGGGGGGGGGCTTGTCTAAACGCCGCCGTCCTCCATCCGTCTCCATTGGCCTTTCGATACGCTCACTCGAGCCTCTTCATCGGGGGGGGGGAGGCTCGCCGGCATCTGCATCCCGCGGACGGTCCCCATTGGCAGGCTGGCACAAAACACTTCACTTCCTCCCCGCGTTCGTCTGCAGAGCTGAGTGGAAGGATGTGGCCAGAAGAGGGGGGGCGCCGCAGGGCGGATCGTTTTGGTGTGATGTATGGATGGAACATAATGAGCCAGGCTCGCAGGGAAGCCTTCGAAAACGAACGCAGGTACAAGCTGGCTTGAAGTCGTTTAAAGGGAGCAGGAAATGGAGATCAAAGTGACGTTCTTACAAACTTCCTCACTGTAATGCAACCAGTTGTGTTTTCAGTGATTGATTTCTGTTTTAATTAAAACTAGTTATGCGGTTAAACAAAAAACAAACACCTTCTGTCTTCTGAAGCAGGCTACATGCTGCCTTGTTTTCATTTTGTAGATGAAAGTGTCAAGAAACCAAACTGTTCTTTCAGTTCCCACTGCTGTGTTTTAAAACAGCGGTAATTTTATGAGGTGTGGACTGTTGTTTAAAGGAGCTGTGGCGCCGACGAGCACCAGATGAAGAGAACGTCCACGGAAAATAGTTGAAATAATATTTCTTCGAATCATTTGGCCAGATAATTAAAGCCACTCATCTTATCGACCAACTTATTTTGATGTGTAATGGCTTTTCACTGAAACTAGCTTGACTTTAGGTTATGTAAAAACCCAAACTGTAGGAAGTTGATGACAAAGATAGAATCAACTATAATCATCAGCAAAATGTACGTGCAGTTAATATAAATCACCTTTTTCTCTTCAAATTTCACCATAATGTACCACATGAGTCTTCATATGTTTCAGTTTCTTTTAATAGTTCACAATGCAATCTGTGATGATTTCTAAAGACATATTATGAAACACAGTTGATGTTGAATATAGAAAAAAATAAAAGACAGCTTTGTTTTTTGTTGTTTTGGTCCTTTTTGATGAGTATTATTATTGTACATATACTTGACAGTTGTTCTCTGTTGTTTTGTTTGTGGTCTGAGTTTCAGTCTATAATGCGTGCAGCTAAACAAGTCGTTCAGTTAATTTCGATATCAAGATCTGAAGTATTTGAAATGATTTCTGTTTTTGGAAGTTGTATTTCCACTGCGTTCACACTTGTAGCATTCAGGAAGTGTTGTGTATTGTATTGTATTGTATTGGTGTATTGTATCCACAAAACAGATATGATAAACTTGGCAAAAAAAAAAAAAAAAAAAAAATCCCATTTCGTGGAGTGTTCTGTACGCTATCCACCACTAAAACACCTCTTTAATTGGATTTCAGTTTGCATATCTCTGCATGTGGATACAAACCCGCTGTGAATAAATAAATTAGACAACAGCAAAGTGGGAAATCCAAAAACTAACAAAGACTAAAACAGAGTATTAATGCCAGAGCCCGAGGCGCGTCTGGTGCAGGTCCACCTCTCTGCAGAAACCGGCTTTCGGCTGCGTGGGCGGGAAAGCGGCTCCGTCGTCGGAGAGGCTAAGTGCGAAAGCAACACTGTTTGTAATCGATCGCGGGCGATAAGGTGGAAGGTCAGACGCTATTTCCTGCTGGAAGCCCTGCATTCGCTTGTGTCTCTGCTACTGTGTGTGCAAATGGAAATGTATTTGGAGGTCTCACACAAAGCAGCAACAGGGGCAATCATCCCTCCTCGTGGAGCGCGGCACCACGGCTGAAGTGCTACAAGGATGCTTTCAACATGCTTCTGCACTCGCTGTTCATCTTGATTTGGTTGGTCGGCGTCCACTGGGGCTAGACATAGCATAGACGTTTGGAGTTATTTTTGCAGCAGTGATTGTTGAAGAGAGATTATTTTAGGCACGAAAAAGCTGAATGTGTCCAAACAGAGATGCTGTTCTTGAGTCTACATCTGATTTTTTTTCTCCACAGAAGACACGGTGTGGTTTCATGATAAGATTAAAAAACAACAACCAACGTTTCTGAAACCATTGACATGTCGTCAGGTAAACAGGGCCATGAAGAAATGTTTTCCATATGCTCATTGAAACAGGAAAAACACATGTATGAGGCAGAGCATAAGGTATGGATTTTAATTTATATTGACGAGTGTTTCTATTGAAGACGTTGAAGTGAAATGACATGTGGACCTCTGCTTTGAAACTACATGTCAGTAAAGATCAATATTATTTTATATTTCTACATGAACGCACCATTGAGCAGAAAAATAAATAAATACATAAATAAATAAAGGCTGTTTCTGAAGTGAAGAACAGTTCTTTTAAAATAATTGCATTTTTTCTCTCTGCATCCACATTTGCTGGTCATTTTCTTATTTATATCTTAACTTGTTTTGTACAGACATACCACACTATTCCGTACAAATATAGAGCTTTCCAACTGGATCCTACTGAATATATTTTAAAGGAATATTTGTCTTGATTTGGGTTGACATTTGCTGCTAAAGCCGGTTATTGTGTATTTCTATATGGTATCAGGCTAATGCTGACAGACAATGATCACATTATCAAGACGTCATACATGATGGAGGCAAGCTAACGTCTTGTTTATACAAGAACACGTGAAGTGAAAATGCTTTGTTTTTGCATATTTGTTTCAAAACAGTGTTATGTTTCCGTGGATTTAGATTGCTTTTCAAAAAGTTGCGTTTTCATCGGCTCTGAGCACCATTGTTGAGTCACTCAACAGTTACTATGAAGTAATGTTAAGAGTTACATGAATGTAACTTGCCCACACTTCTTCTGAACTATTACAATTGTCGTGGTTATATTAACATCTTTAGTCTTAACAAAGCAGCACTCAATGTCACACACTTTGAACTGTTATGAAGTGTTTTTCTTTATGAAATGTTTGAGCACAACTTATGCGATTCTGCTGTTACAGAAAATAAAGAAATAAGCAGTCATTTCAGAATGTCCATGAACTCTGCTCTTCTCCACTTTCAGGCCTTGGATTGAAAAAGACCCACAAAAACACGAAAGCCCACTGTGGACAATAACAGTTCAACCGTCAGGGCAGGTGTATCGCTCTGCTACACACCGCATGCATCAACAGACCGCCGCAACAAACCCACAGTCGGACAAGGCTTCACCTCCTATTGAGGTTAGCGGGGAAACGGGAGCGCGGCGATACGACAGGTATCTTTGTTCATCTCGGGGATGACAACGGAGCTGCGTGCGGATGTGACAGTCTCTCCGGTTAGCGTCCACGTGTCCTTGCCAGAGTGAGACAGAAAGGAAAATAAAATCAGATTACAGTTAATCTGATGGACGGGCTTCATGAGTGACCATGTTGTGATTTTGTGCGAGTCTGCGGAGTGGGGAGTGTTCCACATCGTCGCTCAAACACACACAGATAACATTGTGCCGACTAATCGTCTCTTCACCGCGCTCTTCAACGCCCGCTAAGCAGCCGCATACATATTTATTACCCAGCATGCAGCGAGACGTAAAAGCCATGACATATGATTTGAATGAGGCGCATGAAGCTTGATATGTATTTATCCTTGTAATTAGTTACATTAAAGTGTAATTAGTCACAAGTGTAACTATTGTTTCACTCTCTGGAGCTCCGGCACGCAGCGTTCTTGTATTCCCAATTTAAACGTCCGCTCTTTAATTGGCTCTCTTTTAGAGCGGCGCACACTGAGATGGGCTCCCGAGGGGCAACCAGCGCTGCAGTTAAACCTGAATCACTATCTCTTCGCATTATTGCGGCGCAGTCCGTGGAGGAAATCCTTTTCTCTCCTATATACCATACAGTAAATGCATATTCATGCGCGCCGTGCAGAAGGCGTTCTTCAAGATCGGCTGCTTCAGTAACTATGGAAACAAGACATTTGCCGCTTGGCTTTCTGTGAAGCGGCGACCAAGGCTTTGTCTCATGAAACGGTGCTCTCAGATAATTCCAGCAATGCATTAATTCAGACGAGATGTTTCTGAGGGTCGAGTGTTTTGATCTAACAGTAGGATGGACAGCGAAGATGGAATTTCATTTGTTGTGAATCTGTAAAGTCGCGTTTCAGTGTTCCTCAAACAGAAGGTAGAGCGACGGCGCAGGCCTGAGCTGGCTGGACAGTGGGAAAAGACGGCGTTCCCCGCCCCCACCCTCATCGCCTGGCGTTGGGGCTTCTGGCTCGGTGTCAATAAACACGACCAACGGGGATCGGGAGTGGGAGGACGGCGAGGAATGCTGACCTTTCCGGGTGGTTGTGACTCCTCGCCGTCCGTCCTTGATGTGTCATTGTCTCCGGGCCAAAGCGGCCAGGAACAAGGTGTGAAGAGAGAGGACCGTTTTCATTTTCATGTACTTGTGGTGTTTAATGCATGGAGCCCCAGAAGGGAAGGCGGCGGCAACACTGGAGGAATGAACACAATGCAAGCACTCATGCTCCACCTTGACTTTCTGTTCCGGTTATTCCAGCATCAAACCATCATCTGTAAAGCTTTAACAGGAGCCAGTCCGAGATGAAGTTTGTCAGCTTATGCTTTATGGTTTTCGTGATTTAATTTCACTCCAGGGGCCACATACAGTGGAATTTGATCTCAAGTGGACCAGATCAGTAAATAATAGCCCTACAATGACAACTGTCAATCTGTCCTTCAAACCACATGACGAACCTGAAATTTCAATGAAAGAACTGCGGCTTCTCAGTTCGCAATGTGCTTTACAATTTACAGATTCCAGAGGATTTTCTACTGGGTTTCTCATGAGGGATGTATGATGACACTGGCACAAAATCAATATCTGTCAATAAACACTGAAGAAATTAAACCTCAGTGTGAGATGCTGGCTGGGAGCCGTGTCACTCTGGAGGCTGCCGTTGTTGTTATTGTCCATCAACTCACACATGGTGCACACGTGCAGTAGCTGCATTTCAGAAAAGTTGTGTATTCCCCACATTTTCATGGAGACAGAGTCAGATCATTTTCAGAAATTCCGACTGTTTTCAAACAGTTTAGTTTATGGTGACTCCAAGCCCCAGTTTGTCTAAACAGATATCTAAATTACAATGTTTTCTGTTTTCACATGAACAGGGCCTGAAACAACCAAACCAATAATAATAATAAAAAAAATTCTAACCTGTATTAACAACATTAGTCACTATCATAGAAATTCAGGAAAAATGACAATATTTAGTTTTTTAAGGTCTTCCAGTGACCTGGGTGGAGGATTTTTAGCCCACAGGCCAAACGTTTGACACCCTGATCCAACACGTTTCCAGAGCCAGCACATATCTATGACTCGCTTCTGTGGAAGATGAATGCAGCTTAGAGAGCAGAGCAACCTCAAAGAAAGAAAGAAAAAAAACAAAAAAGAAAACAGGTATGAATGGCCCACTGTCCGATCAGCACTGATTACAATAATGTCGGTTGCCACATAAATTCAGCAGGTTATGGTGAAAACGCAGAAGAGCGCACGCTTTAACAAGGGCTCATCTATCATGGTCACGAGCTGACAATCCATGCCGGCTCTCCTCTGCTTCACAAATCTCAAAGAATTTACTCGCCGACAGGTTTACACATGTCCTCACTCGCTGTACCACAACAATGAAGCTGATTTCAATTTCTGATTAACCACTGAGCTATTTGTGCTCCAGATAAGTGGTGAACTCCTGCTGAGGTTCATTCTGGGCTTTATGAGCCTGTGGAACAGCGATCGCCGCCATCAGGAAAGTGTATTAAACTCCAATCCATCCGCCCAGCACTGCTATAAAGGTGATTGATTATGAGTAATGATTGTGTAATTGAAGTTGCACAAAACCTCCGAGCCTACGGGCCATTCCTGAACTGAAACGTCGTCATAGGTATTGGGTAAATTTGTGATTGTGTTTATTCTTCTATATTCTAACTGTGCAGAATTTTCCAAGATACTCTCAGAAAATAAAAGACGACGACAGAAAATAAACAGGTGATTTAGTTTTATTGATGTGAAAAGCAGAGAAATTTCTGTTGTAATTTCTCCACATTTTAAATGTGTTAATTCAGATAAAGTTATTGGTTTGAATAAGTGTAGCACTCATACATTTCTTTGTAAAAGTTTTTGGAAATGATATACATTTCCTTATATTCTCATTTAGTCTCATCTCACACATTGACCCAATTCAAATTCTATTTTTCATCCCTTCCCCTAACCCTAGCCCTTAACCTTCCCCTCGCCCTACCCCGTGAAACGGAGTGTCAAGGGGTAGGGCCTGAAATTCCCCCGTCGCCCGTGACGTAGTGAAATGATGCCGGTATTGTTTACAATGCGTCTCCAGCTGCACTAATCTCCCTCTCCTGGGCAATTGGATTGTTTTTTCTGCTTTTTCTGTGTGCTGCATAAAAATGTTAATAATAATTCATACAAATTAGAAAGAATGCATTTTATTATGCAATTGGCATTACCAGCAACAGTTTCAACTTTTTTTGCTCCAAAATTAATAAAATAGTATAAACATGTAAAATGATTAAGCTGTGTGTAAACATCCACCATCAATATTGCACAACAACCAAAAAATATATTTTTTTTTCAAACTAGTAGTTCTGTAAAACAAAAAACGGACTCTTATATATTTAACTAACCATAACAATAATAAAATGTGCAAAACACACCATGGTTGGACAAGGATTATTTATTTGCATCTGGCAAAAAGGCTCAAAAAACACTCAGTTTTGGCTTCACTCTCTTTGAGGCACTTCAGCTCCTTCGCACTTTCCTCTTTCAAAAAGTGAATTAGGTTGTTGCTCTTCTTCGTCTTCTTATTCTTCCCTGTATAAAAAGTAAAGTGAAATATGAGTGAAAAGTTATGACACAAAAGAGGGGTAGGCTACAGCTGTTATATGTGAATAAAAGCACAAGTAATATGCTGTTGTAATCTGCTGCCAGGCTGGTTATTTTATTATATAACGTTTTCACAATTGTCAGGTTGATATGCTACACTGTTGTGAAGGAATTATTCGTTCACAACCCACACGATTCATTCTTCATCAGTCATATGATCCCAGTGGTGCTCGTTGACGTTAACGTTACAGTCCGTGATACCGCTAATGCTCCGGTAATGTTTACTTTACTAGCGGAGCACAAATGGCAGATTTCCGGGTGTCTTATACGCTCAAAGCAGAAAAGCAGGCTACGGTATATCAATAAAACGTGTCATGGTCGTGCAGAAATTAAAACAACTTAATCGTTAACGTTACATGAGCAGATCCAGTTAACGCTAACGAGCTGTCACGTAACATTGCAGCGACCTTAAAATAACGTTTTTTTTTTTTTTTTAAACACAAAATACTCACATTTGTAGACTTCTTTGGCTGCTGCGAATGTTTTCTTCACCATTTTGCCGGCATTTCCCAGCGCAATGTGGGACATTTCACATAGCCCTCATTTCCTAGTGTGCCCCCCGAAAATCTCTGTTTCGAGGGCCAGATAGCCCTCGCACTCCGCCCTCCCCCTCAGTCTGAAGGGGTATGAAGTATGAAGTTCACGTGAACGCACAAAACGAAGGGTTAGGGCCAAGGGCGAGGGCTGAGGGGAGAATTGGAATTCACCCATTTTGTCACTTTGTTACCATTTATGCTCCCTCCAAGGATTTTTTTTTTTTTTTACGTCTTACAATATAATGTAATGTGATTGGAGTTTTAGGACCCATTTATATGAAGTTTAAAGTAAAATTGTAGAGCTTTTGCGTTTTCATTTATGAAAAGTTTCACGTTTATACAGCAACCTTTTTGTAACCAAATGTAGCAACCATGCCGGGCCACGAGTTGGCGTCATGCTTTTTCAGTGACTTTCAGCTACTCTGTCATGCTGTATGCACAGACACCTAAAACACAATGGAAGTTTTGTTTTCACTTGAAAACAGGCTCTAAAATCTACGGGAATGTAATGTATTCACATGAGGAATAAAGAGTCAGACTAAATCCAAATTTATTTCATTTTTCATAATTAAAAAAGATGCTTCAACACAATCAAAATATGATCTGTCCAATCTGATATTATTTTCAGTTTAAAAACGCTGTTGCACGCCTAACTGTGACTTGTCGTTTGCAGTTAGCAGCATCTGATTCATTCACTTTCAAACTCGTTCCAATGAATATAATCACTTTGCATCTTAAATGTCCCAAGCAATCATCTCGTCCTTGCAACTTTCAGTTAGTAAATTGGATAAGGACAAGTTGCTGCTGTCGCCTGAGTGAACTGAACTGCTAAGTAAAGAAATTATAGGTTTGCTTCTGTTTTTGACAATTTAATATCCTGAGTGCAATCTTCAAGTTACAGAAGTCTGTTTTGACAGATTTTACCTTGAAAGACCAATGTTCTGGAGGTCATATCGAGGAGGTTCGCTTCTTTTCATTAGTTAGGGATTTTAATTTGCCTTTGACACCGAGTGAATATCAGTACACAGTGTTTACCTTCTCATCCAGAAGAAAGTTTGACAAAAAGGCTGGGTCTTGGCTCCCGACAGTGTAAAGATCAGCCAATCTTTCAGCCGCCTGGAAATGATGACCAGACAGAAATGTAAGTGGACAATCTGTTCCTCGGGCTGATTATGGAGCGTCCCACTGCGAGCGGCCAGGTGCCGCGGTCCACCTCCTGTCTTAAAATATTCACAGAGCAACGCCTGTGTAATCATGACACAACAGGATGTTCGGGACTTGTTTTCACTTTTGTGCGCGCTCCACGCACAAGGTGACGAGAAGGAAGTCCGAGTTTAAAAGTGAGATCTGCCAAATGAGGGAACCTGTCTCTGGGTGTCAGTGCATCAGATACGATAGACTTGTTTTTCTACACAGCCTTTGAATAAGGATGTGGAAAAAGTCCTAAACGATGCTCGTCCTTTCATCTAAACACTCCTGCCCTAAATGTTGCTATTAAAGGTGTGCAGGAGTGTCTGCGTGGCTTTCCTGAGAGTCTGGCTGTGAGCCACATTGTTCCTAGACCCTGACACAGTCCGCCCTCATAATTCACAGACTGCCAGACTGCTCCGTGACTCCAAGGCTGCAGGTTTGTTTCCCTGCAGATCCAACCTTGAGAAAGAACTGACAGAAATGCACACAGAGCACACTATATATCCCTATAGCTCTGCAGAGACACGCTCAACAGCGATGGAAGTGAAACAGTTTCAGATTTATTTGTGTGTTTATGTAAGCCTCTTAAATGAATGAATGTCCGATAATCAGTACGTTTTGAATCCATATAATAATTTCTCAGTGGGAACATAAATTCAACCTTTTGCTGCAATGAAAGGTGAAGTGCAAAAAAAGAAATGTCTGAAAGGTTCATGAAAAAAATCCAACTATACATTATGAAGCCACAATCTTGCACATAATCTTACACAAACTCTCCCTCTTTGATAGGTATCACCCCTCCAGCTGTATCATGTTCATTGTGATCAAAGCTACTGCACCTGCATGTCGGATAAAGCTCGTCAAATAAAGGTCTTGAAATATAAAGTTGAGCTGTGACCCAAATTCCAGTATGGGGTCCAATTCTGCACAGGATACTCTCACTCGTACTCATGGAGGATCCCAAAATGGAAGATCTCCAGAGAGTTGAAGGCTAGCAAATTAAAATAATTTACATGGAAACAAAAAACAGGAGTATACATATCACAAAATCAGACCTAAACTGCATTATACACTTAAAAACTTACTTAAACTGAAATCATAAAAATTTAATACCTAGATGTATAGCATCCAGCTGAAACAGATCTGTATATAAAACAAGGCTCTGCATCTGCGTTCTACCACATAAATATTGATTTCCAGCCTCTAATTCATTCCCTGTATCTGCTTTAGGTTGTCAAACACAACATGCCTGTTATCGTATTGTTATTCAGCCACAGTGATTTGCTCTGAAAACGCCGCCTCTCTGCTATAGTTCTTCATGCTGACCTTTACACAGTAAACTCAGTGCATTCCTTCTCAAAGTTGTTTTGCTGATATTCAGTTCCAAAAGCAGTTTTTTTTTTAAGCACTGCTTCTTTTGATTGGTAGATGATGTTTACCTGTTCTCTTTCTACATTTTTAAGACTTTAGCCTTTTGTTGAACCATTTGAATCTTGCATCTGAATTTACAGAAAAAAAGTTCAAATTAGACTAAAAAAAGCAATACAGACTGAGTAGAATCACCTGCGCAATGGGACAAAACACAAGTAGCTGGTTGTGAACCTGAGTAGGAACAAGGTCCATGCGAGCCCTGTTTATATCCCAGTGGCCAGTGGGAAAAGTGAAAGTCCAGAATTATGCAGGAAATGCCTGAACCCTCTCTATCTTTTTTTTGCATAGGCTGTTGTCCTTTAATTTCTGCCAGACACCACTTCAACTAGTCTGTGTAAGCTGTCCTCCACAGTAGGGATGTCAGAAATAATCCCATCCCAAAACCAGCCTGCCAGAGAATCCATTCCAGTGCATGCAGTTATTAAAAAAAAAAAAAAAAACTCATCAACTTTCAATTTTTTAATAAAAGTCACTGCTGTTACTGAATTATTCACTGATGATTGCACCGTATTAGTAAGAAAAGTGTCAGAACACAGCGCTGGGCTGAGAGATTTCAGTGATGCAGCACTGAACGCGACCTCACTGTGCTATCAAACCTTCTGGACAAACATGAAAGATAAAATAAAACCGGACAGGTAAGAATACAACGGAAGATGGAAATGAAGGCATGCCAAAATTCATATTCGAAAGGCATCACACCATTATACTGGTCTGGTACACTCGAAAATCAAATCTGGTGGTCTATGACTACTGAACTATCACTGAACTCTCTTCTGGTGTCTGTGCTCTCTGTGTCTCCATCTCTGTTTAGGACCTGAGAGTTCTGGGTTTGCAGAGCCTGTTTCCATCATGTCTGCAGTGAGGGGCGTCATGACAATCTGTTCATTGCTTTTTGCTCATGTCAACCTCTATCAGAACTGTATCCTTCCCCAAAATCCCTATCAGCTACCCCAATCAGGGTTTAAATCTAATCTCGCAATCAACTATCTGTTTTTTGTTTTTTTTTTTTTTTTGGTCCCATCCTGTTCTGTCTTTTAACTCTGACCAGAACAGTCGATAGTCTCTGAGTCTGGTTTCTTTCAGTTGAAAGAGAGTTTTGCCTTTCTTTTCCATTGCCTTTTTCTTTATAAAAGTGCCTTGAGATAACTGTGTCATATTTTTTACAAAAAATAAATTAAATTGAATTGGATTAAGTTAAACCAAAATGAATTTGACACCACTGCATCGGGCCGCCGGAGCCACAAGCCGAGGGTGGTGGAAGATGTGGTCCAAGCTGTGGACCATCACGATTAACCTGTCTTTTACCCTCCATGGTGTGCAGGAGCACCTTCAGAAACAAATTCATCGCATGATCTGCAGTACAGGACAGCACCGGACTCTTCGCTTCCTTCCTGTGGGATTAAACTCTGACTCTTTTTTGCTGTGTTTTGTACCTTACATTGACATTTATATGAATTTCTCCCTGTGAATATTAAGGTACTTCTATATTGACTCCTGATAAATATCTTTTAAATGAAAGTCTTTAAGGTCTTAGGTAATGTGAAAAAAGACTCTATTTAGCAATTTCCGTCTGGAGCGTCAGAGTTGAAGTTTGCTTTTCAGGATGGATTTGTTCTTTTCCAATACATGCATCCGCCTTCAGTGGCAAACATAAAACACAGCTATCTGGAGGGGAGCTAGCGATTCATTTGAGGCAAACCTTTTACTGACAGACTTGGTATTTCTCATCTCATTATTGAGGCTGATTATAATTCATAGGTTATATTAAATGTCAGAGAAAGGCCAGGGTTTGTTATGCAAATGTTAAGCGTAGAATGTGTTCTTTCATTTGGATTTATTTATTCCCTCTGTTTAGACGGTTAGGAAAAGAAGAAATGCCAATAACAATTTCATAGTTTATTGAAAACACAAAGATCTACCTCGAGGATAATTGTCTCCTTAATCGACTGTAAGAGCACAGCAGATGAAAGAAATCAAGGTATGGCGCGTGCTCGCCGCTGGAGAATCCGTCCTTTAGTGTAAGACCTTAACCCAAACATTAAAGGGTGGCCACGCCCTCAGACCCTGAAGCCCAGCACATTAACAAGTCCAGCCAAGGTATGAGGGAGAACATGTGGAACATTTCACCAGGATGGTCATCATTCCCCACAGCAAACAAACTAATAGAACTCCAGTGCTAAAGAAGACATGCAGATTGATCCCTTCCAGTGCTGTCGTTGATCAGAAGTGTTGCCAATCATCTTGAACACGAAGTTTGAGGTTTTTAAGTACAAAACAGAATGAAGACTTTCTAAAAATACACTCCTGTCACAAACCAATCCTCGCAAAGCCAACAGGTTGAATGGTTCTGGTGGTTTACAGGTTGGAAAAGCAGATTTGGGCTTGGAAGTTTTCAAGTTTTGATCCCAGGGCGAACAGATTACCACTGAGGCTACCTGAGCACGACCCTTTGACCCCCATCATCCGTCCTGCTCTTTGTTGGAGATCATCATAAACAGGACATTTGCAGATAATTTGGAGGCTACAGCCAAGAGGATGTAGTGTACCTTCATGTACCCAGCGAGCAGAAGCTCTCAGACAACTGGTGACAAGATCAGAGACGTAGTTGTGTTTCAGTGTAAGACATTCGCTGTTCACTGTTTCACCACTTTTTCTGTGCACTCTCGGAGATCCATCATGAAGATTCCCTCCATATCATTTTACTCTGAGAGGAGGTTTCGGTAATGCTTCCTTTTACAGTACGGTAATTACCATGTATTAACATGGTAATTGCAAGGTAAGTACCATGTAGTAAGGAGAAGTTACTGTAAAATTACCATGTAATTACAGGGTAACTATGTTGCTAATTACCTGGTACTTTTAGAGTAATTACCAAGCCAATTCCAGGCAAATACCAAGTAACCACCTGGTAGTAAGTATTAATTACTGGGCAATTATAATGTATATAGCAACTATGTCATTAATTGCCAAGTACTTACTAAGTAATTGCTAAGTAATACCATGTAATCAATGGGAAATGTAGACTTTTTACTACATATTACTAGGTACTGCTAGGTGTGTACGCTATGTATTTCCCTATTAGTCAAGTGTTTTTTACTACTTACCTGGTAACTTCTTAGTATTTCCCAGTAACTACAACATTTACCTGGTAATTACGGTTGAATTGTAGACTACCGCAAAAGGAAGTGAGGCCTGTTTCCACACTATTACCTGGTAACTACTTATTCGTTACCCAGGAACTGCAAAAATACCTACCTCGAAATTACATAGTTATTAAAGTGGATTTGTACTGTAAAAGGAAGTGAGTCTGTTTCCATGTTATTACCTGGTAATTACTCAGTATTTAGCTCGTTATTAGGAAACTTTCACATTACCCCACACACTTGCACCAAAAATGCAGCAAACCCCATCAGTGTCTGTGATACAGTGTCTGAACAGCACACTGTATCTGTCAGGAGATCAGAGTTTCCATCAAAACCACCATCACCAGCCATCAGATTACATTAAGATGAACACATTATTATTACACTTCCTCACTCCAAACACCTCACTGTGACAGACATGCAAAAAACAAGAGAACTGCCAAAGATAAACATTTTAATCAAATGGAATTCAAGTTCTTATAAAACAATTTACAAAACAGTGCACATTTTTAGCAGTCAGGCACCTTTTTTTTTAAGAAACAGAACAGATTTCTTTTGCAAAAAATAAAATACAAATAACAGTGATAAACAATCACTATAAATCAACATTAATAAGCACACTGCTCCAGTCTTGTGAATTCACATCATGTGTTTTCTGCAGACCCGTCTACAGGAACCCTTGATCTCCATCATCCCGAATACCCAGGACCGCCGTCGCCAGGTGTTGTCACGTCGTCCACATCCAGACTTGTACCTCCCTCGGTGTGATGAAGACGAGGACAGCACAACTGTTCCTTCTTAATGCTCAGGGTTTATTCACTGTAACACCTAAACCCCAAACGTGAGAGCTGAAAACATACAAATATACATATTAATAAACAGAAACTTACACAATAAACAAATATAGACATTGCACAAAACACAAACATCTTTAAACCTTCAAACATACACATGAAACCGACATTACAACCGAAACATTCACCCAAGCCTGAACATGAGACCACAGCCACCCAGCACCAGCTGCAGAGCTCCACACTACCACCACTATAATGATCAACAAAACACCAAGCAAAAGGAAATATACACACCTCACTGACTGCATCACATTGTAAAGGAGGTAAGCCGTTTGTTTTTGCTCTTTTCACGGAGTTTTTAGTGCTTTTTTTCTCTCTCCCCGTTTATCTGTGCACCACTTAACTTAACGAAGCTAAATACTGAGTAATTACCAGGTAATAACATGGAAACAGACCTCACTTCCTTTTACAGTACAAATCCACTTTAATAACTATGCAATTTCCAGGTAGATATTTTTCTATTTACTGGGTAACAAATGAGTAATTACCAGGTAATAACATGGAAACAGCCCTCACTTCCTTTTACAGTACAAATCCACTTTAATAACTATATAATTTCGAGGTAGGTATTTTTGCAGTTCCTGGGTAACGAATAAGTAGTTACCAGGTAATAGTGTGGAAACAGGCCTCACTTCCTTTTGTAGTAGTCTACAGTTCAACCGTAATTACCAGGTAAATGTTGTAGTTACTGGGAAATACTAAGAAGTTACCAGGTAAGTAGTAAAAAACACTTGACTACTAGGGAAATACATAGCGTACACACCTAGCAGTACCTAGTAATATCTAGTAAAAAGTCTACATTTCCCATTGATTACATGGTAATTACTTAGCAATTACTTAGTAAGTACTTGGCAATTATTGACATAGTTGCTATATACATTATAATTGCCCAGTAATTAATACTTTCTACCAGGTGGTTACTTGGTATTTGCCTGGAATTGGCTTGGTAATTACTCTAAAAGTACCAGGTAATTAGCAACATAGTTACCCTGTAATTACATGGTAATTTTACAGTAACTTCTCCTTATTACATGGTACTTACCTTGCAATTACCATGTTAATACATGGTAATTACCGTACTGTAAAAGGAAGCATTACCGAGGTTTCTTTCTGCATTCTTGATATTAATGATATGGACCAATTCTGCAACCTTGCCTTTCCTCTCTTCTCTCAGCAGGACTGTTTTTCACCGCAGTGGATGGACACAGATGCAGTGCAATTCGAAGTACGAGCCTGTTGGTCAGAGTGTGAGTGTCTCTGTTGAAGCAGGTGTTTTGATGCTTTCACACTCTTCCTAAATTTTGCATTTCTCCCCGGTTTAATATGTGCAAGTGCAAGGTTCACTGGACGGGCAAAGCTCTAAATAATTAAGCTCATGGAAGCCGGCGAGGTTGTGATGAGCAATCCGTTGCCGATCTGACAGTTGATTAAAAACGACGCGAGGGCTAATTCAGCAACCTCTAATACCAGAGGCAGGCTCATTACCCTCAAGAAGTCACAGAGGTTTTTCACCATTGTTTGGCTTCCGGAGGAAGGCGGAGAAGAATGATAATGTCCCTGTGCTATGTTTCCTTCATACTTTCTTTGCATCGTTATGCAAGCCTAATAGAGCCCTAATGAACTACGAGGGCTTTGTTGGATTTCCATTTAGCATAGCCACTGTTAAGACTGTATTTTTTGCTCTTTACAGCCAGCTGCCTGGCATAATGGCGAAGGTGGGGGATAAACAGCAAAATAAAACTCATGGAGAGATTTTACGATTTCATCAAACTGTGATTTAAGTCTGTCTGCGGCTGAGAAGGCCTGTTGAACAAACCCGGTGCCTCCGTGCAGCATCTGGAGCATTAATACTGACCCCATGCGTCTGCTCTGCAGCACCAGATATCTGCAAATCGAGTAAAGAGTAGAAGGCATTTTATGAGCTTCACCATCTCATTTCAACCAATACAATGGACACTTTGAGAGTTTCACTGTTTGCAGAGAAATCACTGAAAGCCTTACTCCTCTCAAGAGAACTGTAAGTCATCAGACATTAGATCCTTGTGAGATGATTTGTGTAACACGGTAAACATTAGCCCGGCGTGATTGTTTCTCTTTATGACAATGATGCTGCTACGTCTAATTTTACAGCTGTCTTGGCTTTAAATTACTGTTAGATTTGTGATGATGACAGTAATTACAAAAACAGCACAGATGCTAAAAAGTGTATGCAAAGCCCAAATCTGAAAGCATGAACAACCTTCACCACCAGATGTTAGCTTTTTTTCCCCCAGGTGATCTGATCATGCAGACCTGAGAGGATTTCAGTCTCAGTTCTTATCAATGATGAGAATTAGAAACAGCAACAAATTAGATGGATTAGATTTGATTTCATGTGTCGATGTTAAAAAAAGTTCAATGTCCAAGGACCTTTGCCTTTTGCTCCCAATATCTTGCCTTTTTATTTTTTAAAAGTACTGTTTCTTCAGTTGATGAGAATTTATTATATTGGAATTTTTGTTTTGTTTTGCAGTGTTAATCGCCTGAAATGAAAAAAAAAAAAAAAAAAAAAAAAAAAATTTATATAACATACATATCTTGTAAACAGTTAATTTTCAAACTTTTTAAAAATTCAATCTGTACTTGGTCGTGAAAATAATACAATATGTAATGACACACTTGCAAACAATGTTTAAAGTATTTATTTTGAATTTCTTTGGACCCGTTGACAACCAAACAGTGGTCAAAACAACCCATGTGGTGAGTTTAAAAATCTGTGTTGGGTCTGATGGACTTTAACCCAACTCATGAGTTGCAATAAATAACTCCAAACGCATCATAATAGCCCAGATTGGGTTACTGATTTCATAACCCAGCGAGTGGGTTAATAAAGTAACCCAACATTTTTTAGTGTGTGTGGACAGAAAACTAAGTTTCATTGTTCTTACAGGTGACAATAAACTACCAAGTCCCAGGAGAAAATGCACTGGAAGTCATGACATACTGGAGAAAAATGTCATTTTTCATCTACGCGAACATGTGCAGTAGCAGCATTTCGGAAAAGTTGTGTTTTCTGTCATTTACATGAAGATGGTTCAGGAGCATTTTTGAAAAGTTCCATTTCCCCCCATGTATACAAAGATGAAATCGGAGCATTTTCAAAAACTTTTGTTTTTCCCTGTTTCTATTCATGGACAGAGTCAGCACACTGTGGTGTAAATGGACACAAAAGTTTTGGTTTTCACTTGAAAATGATTCGTTCCGTAAAATTTTGAATTGAAGAAATGTAAAAGTCAGGGTTGCCATTTTTGACTGAGAAGTACTGATTGAAATGTGTTTATATATACTCATATAATTGATATAAAACATTTGTAATATGCATTATGATTGAAGCCTGAATTAATTTGGATAGTGCAATTTACACATTAACCCTGATTATAATTTACTTTATCGGTAAGTGATGTTTTCATATTATTTGTGTTGTTAACTTTTTCTCTGTATCAAAATGTTGCAATTTCTGCATTTTTCCTCATCATTTGGTTACTTTGATGGTTGGGAACCAAAGATCCAAGAGAAAAATTGTTGATGAAGAAAAAAAGAGCGCTGTTTGGTTCTCAAAGAATTTGATTTAAATTCTAGCTATTAGAGAGCCATCAAGGCCATCTGTTACCACATAAATATCCGGTGAGATTTTCCTCCAAAGTTTTGTGATGTGCAGTAGCAAAGTTTTTTGGCGTCGTGACTTCTATAGTTCATGGACACAAAGCTCTTTTTCTGTTTTCTGGTCGAAAAGATAATCTGTCTAGAAGTAAACTAGAAATACATTACATGGTTCAGATAATTGTACAGGTCAGCATAAATGTAGGTGATCTAATCAAATTATTAATGTACAATAATTAAGACTAGTATATTTGCTGTCTACCATTATTTTGTGGTTATCTATTTGTGGCTTTTTTTCTGTTGAGGAATATCTGAGCAACTTGTTGTTTTGGATCCGTTTATTAAGCCGCAGCCCAGCGTGATCGTCCTTGCTGTTGTTGTTTCATTCTGCACGTCAACAGGTTGCAGCAGCCGCACTGCCTGCAGGACATTTGCATGTTTGGTCGATGAGCCGTTTCTTTTCTGGGATTTGAGCATTGACCGTTACTGTGACATGTTTCCCACACAGCGAAAAGACCCGCTTTAGGATGTACTAAAATCATTCTAGCATGATTGCGTAACTGACACCATCTGCTGTAGTGTCACTGCTCTTTTTTACCCCCATTTGTTTTTTTAAATAGGTTTACAGATTTTTTTTTTTTTTAATTCAAGTTTAGAGATTTGTGTCCAGTTGTCCACAATGAGATGGGATCAAACGTTGATGGCTGTTATCAAAGACGTGCTTTGGTGTGAGACAGATGGGTCCCACAGAAGCGGCGTCACCGTGCACACCTGAGCGAGCGGACACAGCTGAATAACATCCGCCTTACTTATGCCATCAGCGCACATCATGGTTTCCCCAGGGCCGCTGACGGGAGTCGGCTGAGTCGTTCAGACACCAGTGGAACGCACAGACCCGGTGCCTTGTGAACACAGCAGAAGAATTAAAGGGAAGAGTGTTTGTGAGAGTGTTTCTTTATTGTGAGCAGGATGTGAGCTGCCTGGGGTGATGGGTGGGATCCGCTCCAGCTGAGGCTCAGCGTGAAGCGCCTCTCCGCTTTAAACAGCACATGCCTCTCTGGAATTCAGCTGGTTAGATTAAGGCCTCTGTTAACACGACGTTTTCACGTTGAAATGCAAAACTTTGATTGCGCTGTGGGTGTTGGTTTACGCGACGATGTTGCTGTTTGCGTCTCAAACTTTCATGAAGCAAAAATGCCAAGAAAAAGCATTTTCACTTGAAATGTTGTGAAGGGGTCTCAGTTATTAAATTTAGGATACAACTCTTTGACATGTCTCACATAAGATTTCTCTGCAGCACATTAAGTTTTGCTGACACTTGATAACTGATATTATTAAATCTAATATCAAAACTGATATTTCAAAATCTTTGGAATAAACATTCTGTTATTTTCTCTGTCTATTTATTGTTTTTGACTATTATTGGAAGAACCCCCCAATGCCAGTCATCCACTCCATTAAAGAAGACTGACATTTCCTGCTCCACAAATACATGTTCTTGCCTTTACAAATTCGACAGGATTCTCAGCTGTATCTTTCTGAATACAACAAATAAAAATAGGCCACTAAATACAAATTTCAAATTTATTCTGCTGTGCTCAAGCAATGACATACTAAACTCCATCTGAAAATGATGCACAAAAGACAGTTCAATCTGTTAAAAATAAAGTGGCCCCTCAGTGTCAGTTTTAATTTTAATTTTTTAATTAACTTCTGCATATTGTGAATGGAAGCAACACAACAAGCAAACATGTCTAATTATATGTTGTGAAAGCTCCTTAACCCAGAGGATCCAGAACGAGTGTATTATTGAAAACCAGAGCAGTCTGACATGACATTAAAAGGAAAAAAAAAAAAAGAAGAAAAAAAGCAGGGCAATTTAATTTTCTTGCCAATCAAAACATGAAAGGGAAAGTAACGGGTACACTGAGTCTCGGTTTGTATTGGGAACAGTGATGAGTGTTATTGTCACCATAACCTGGAGTGTATGGGTTCAATAAAGTTTTTTTCCGTCCGTGCGATAGTGCACATCAGCTGAGTGAACGCATGCTGTGCTCTTTAGTGCTCAATGAGAAAATCATCTGATCATAGGTCGACGAGGAGGAAAAGAAACAGTACTTTGAGGCTGAGGGAGGTGGAGGTGCTCGGTCTGTATATGGGTAAAGAAAACAGACTTTAGAGCAAACATTTACTCATTATGTGCACATAGATAACACTCAGCAAGGACTTTGATGGTGGAGTATAAAATGCTTGAGTGCCAGTAGAGCATCACTGTAACTCTTTGAAGTGTTTTATGTTCACTTTTAAGTCTTTTCGTATTACTTAGGACACGGGTGTCAAACACAAAGCCTGCCGGCCAAAACCGGGCTGCAAGAGGGTCCAGTTCGGTACCGCAAACCTCCAAGCAAACGACTAAACATCTCAAGAAAAACTACAAGTTTTTTTTTTTTTTTTTAATTATTTTAAATGTAGCATGTCTCACAACACAGATCAAAGATGGAATGGCATTAGCCTCAAAGCCGTGCTGTCACGGTGAATTTGTAAAAAATATGCAACAGCTATAGGAGAACATTTTGAGGACATTTCACATGTTTTACACCAAAGGTTATCATTGAAATTGGCTTCATGTTGAGATTGTACACATTTTAAGTAAGTGTTTAGTTTTGTGAAAGTTTTAACATTTTCAGCATGTATACCTTGCTCCACAATAAACAAAACTTCAAAGATTAAATTCAAAGGTTATTATGCCAATATTTCACCAAGACTGGAAATGTTGAGACTGGCTGGTTACCGTTCTAGCTTTAGTAACCACACCTGCAGCATCATATGCTAAATTGCAGCATTCTTTTGAATATGTTATGTTAATGATTAGTGAGGCTGAGCCCAGTTTAAACCTCTTTTTCAAGCTACTTTTTAATCCAGTTACAGTGTTGTGTGGATCTGGTACACAGGCCCAATGTTCCGTGTTCATAGAATAAAAAACATGTGCGATTTCTCTTGTCAGTCTGTTCCAATGATAATACTTTGCATCACTTTGAAAAAAAAAAACCCCTGTCAACCTGGAGCGTGGTCGAGCTCTTTGCGTCGAAGACCAGGGCGAGGCCGCGCTAGCTGCTAGCTCTCCTTCAGTGTCAGCGCTAGCATAATGAGCTCTGACATTCAACGCTCCTCTCTCAGCTGACAGGTTTGCTGCGTCACAGTAATTAGCCCTGACCCTCCGTCTCTGGGACCAGAGTGGCTGCGACCTCGTGTTGCAACTAGTAATGAGTACCAGGATCTCAACGGTGACAAGCTAGCGTGAAGGGTCAGCGCAGAGACGAGTCCGACGGAGCAGCGCCGGTGACAGCCGGGCACACCGGTTCAGGGTGAGTGGCCTGCTGACGAGCTGCTGCGCTCGGATGCACAGGTAATCGCTTTTAGCTCCACTGAATTGAGTCAAAATTAAACTAGCTCTTGTGTTTTGTATTACTGATGCAACAAATTAAGTCTCCTGTTCATTTCACCTTAAACATCTTAATACTTCTGGTCAGAAGTGCTTGATCCACTTTAGATTGTCATAGATACACAAAAATATCAAATGTTATTTTTCTAAACAATTCATGGATTCTGGATATCAGGTTTGTACTTCAATTTGGTAATTATGGCTTTTTAATGATTAAAAAGAAATGCTGTTGATACTGTAACTTCAGCAAATAGTCATGATGCTTCCTACACCAAGGTTTTCAGGTGAAAACAGGAAATTTTAGTGGGGTTTAGTGTGTCCACGTCTATGACAGTGGTGATCAGAGCCAGCTCTGGAAATTTTTGAAAATGCTCCAACATCATCTCTGTGTAAACGGTGGAAAATGCAACGCCATGACTGTTAAAGTAGGACAAGTTCTCACAGGACCTGGTAGTTTTGTTGTTGAGTTACCGAGAAGAGAAATGCAACTTATTAATCTGTCCATTTGAATGTCTGTGTTCCTACATTGTTTATATGTATTGTTCTCTGCACGTATATGTTTGTGCTTTCACTGTAAAAAACATACAACTGTGCCAACTCATGGCTACATGCTAACTGTATAACCGTCTGAATGTTCAAAACATTGCTGTGGACACACAAAATTCATTTGCACTTGAAGTGTTGTCCTGTGAACGGAGCCTCAGATCTCCCAGTTTCACCACACTGGAATCCAATTATTATTATATCATCACGTTCTCAAGAAAGCCTAATGAGGAGATCATAACTGCAATCATGTGCTGCGAGTGAGAGATAAAACATGCAGAATGGGCCAGAATTGAACACTCTTGTCTTCAATTACCATAACATTGGTAGAATCTGTACAAAAGAGTTTTTTACTATTTATGAAGTGTAAATAACATTAAAATCAATTACCATCAGCATGATATTAAAAGAAAACACTTAAAAAAAAAGCAAAAATAAAAAAAATGTTCATGTCATAAATTTGGTTTTGTCATGATGGAGAATCCATTTTGGTTAGATGTTCTTTGGAAACATAAAAAGATGCGTATATAAATAGATACATGCCTGAAATGAAGTAACTTCTTAAAGTCTCATTTTAAATGTTAATTTTATAGCAGAGAGATCATGACTGTCCTCCTATTCGTCTCTTCTATGGTTTCATCCAACTTAAATTGGGCATCTCCGTCAGTATGTCCACAGGTGAGGTGAAAAAAAAAAAAAGAGAATCAATCGCAGTGGCACGCTGACTTTGCATCAGTGGTTTCTGCTGTATGTGTAGATCTGATCTCCATCCTCCTGGTGTCAATAAAATGTTTGCTTCAACTTTAACATTTCATTTATTTTCAAATGTGAGGGCAGCTTTATTACGTGCATTGCCAAGGCCCCTGCTGTTACGAGGCTCTGTAACTGGGGCAATATTATGTGCACTGAACTGCCTTGCCGCCATGCTGAGACGACTGCAGCAGAATAGATGTAAATTGTAGGCATCAGTGTATTACACATTAAGTACTGCAAAGCTGTTGAAGCTGGCTGAAATCGGTGCGCATGTGGAACTGAAAGATACCCACTTTGCTAATCACTACTTTTATTGATTTGCCAGTTGAGATGCTTTCTGAACCTCCCGGCCGCAACAACGTTACTTAAAGGAGACTTAGGCCAGCTCTCATTGGCAACTGCAAATGCATCACGTTTAGTTTGAATACGTTCCTTCAGGAAGCGAGAATTTATTAAATTAGTCAAAGAGCTGCTCTTTCTTGAAGACTGTAACTTAGACAGCAAGATGCTGAAAGACAACATTCAAACAAGCAAGAGACACCTCTCATAAACATGGAGAATTATCCAGAAGTGTTACAATGATTTAAATAAAATACATTTAGATGGACAAAAACAGAGCTGTGTGGCATAAAGCTGTTTCACCACTTTAGCTTGATTCCTTGAAAAACAGCTGGAGTACTGAAGTATTGAAAAGCGATTGATGAACATGACAACCTCTTGGTGCTTTGTGCTTCAGGCTCGACGCTGTTGAACGACAGTCTTCCTGGAATCCAGCCAGTCACACAAAATTCTTCTCTCAGGTGTGAAGGTCTTCATAAAGCTTAAACGATTTATTTCAGGTAAAGAATAAACTGAAAAGAGCAAATAGTATGCACAAAGATTTTCTTTTTCTTTCACGTTGATGAAAAGCTCCTTGAGTAAAGTGAAAAATGAACATAATAGGTCGCTCTGAGTGGACGTGGACAGGACTGTCGCTGCTGTCTGCTTCTCTGACGACCCACTGACTTCAGTCTTATGGGATAATCTTCCGGGTCGTGCTGGGAACGGCAAGCATCACCAGATGAGGGCAGAGAGAGCTGGCAAGACGGCACTGCTGCATCAGGCCAGTCACATTCATCCTGAGGCCAATCCCCCGGCACACTGAGTGGGCACTACTCGTAAGTGGATAATATGTCATCTTTCCATGCCGTAATGCCTAAAAATAACAACTTATACCTTGTTATTTTGTTGACTGAATGGGGAGACTCTCAGAATGGCATTTTTCTAACAATGTTCAAAGACAGAGATGTAATTTCATCCCAGGTGTTCTTAGCGTCATTTCCCCCGTCACTTATTTAAAGTATGTAGCAATTACAAGGTGTGATTTGTGAATCAGATGCTTTGAAAGCTTTCTAACTTCTAAGACATACAATTTAGGGACAAAGGTATTTATATGATGAACCACTGTACCAGCAGGTGGTGGATTGACTTTGTACTCAAATACATTGTAGAGAGTTGACAGCTTCTTTTCCATTCATAACACTGTCCACACATTGAAAGGCGTTGTATGAGGTTTTAGGGTATTATGAGCCCTGGCTCACTGTCTCCACTCTCCATTTTGCTTAAAATTTATGAGATAGGGGTTCAGATCAGAGCTCTGTGCAGCCCAGTTAAAGTCTTCATCAGCACGTTCAGCAACCCATGCCTTAATGCACACATGGACACAATTCAATGCAACAAAGTTGGAAGCACAGCATTGTTCAAAATGTCTCATTAAAGATACTTTACTTCCATCTATCCATCTTCTATACCCATTTATAAATCATATTGTGGCCCCTCGACAAGTAGATATACTCTCGAGTTTTGTCATCTTTTAAAGTGGCCTAGAAATATCATTTTCTAGAAACTGTGACACATAAGAGTCTATTTCATGAAAATCTGTCCATATTACTGCTCATCAGTTAGCAGTGAACCACGACCTGCCCGTTCTTTCTCTGATTGTCCCATCAGCCCTAGCGTTGCATGGTAAACACTGACATTAACCAGTGAAATCAGTGACTGGAGCAAGTACTAGCCAATTTGACACAGAGGAGGGAAGGCTACAGCTCCATCAGCCAAGGGGGGAAAAAAAAGTGTGTGACAGTGCTGACCTATCAGTGGTGGGGATTGGAAAGTGGGTTTAAGCAATGCTGACTGAAAGATCGGTGGGTGTATGCCGTACACCCTGGACTACACTGCTCTTCATCCTGTTCAGGGTCTCGGAACGCTGGAGCCAGTCCTGTCTAATTAAGGGCAAAAGCCTTGCCCAGATTCAAACCCTTGATATTCCTGCTGCGAGGCGAGAGCTCAAGCCACTGCACCACCGTGTGGCCCTGAGACGATTCAATTCGATCGCTGACGGAAAAGGAAAAAGACCACGAGCAAACCACACTCCGTGCATTATTTCTTTCAGTCTTCAAAGCATAATCCAAGGAATATCTGCTTTTAATAAAGTGAATTTTTAACTTGAAATGATGAACTGCTTCAAAGATATAACACACGTCACGCAGTACGATTCCTTTTTTGCTCAACAGTTTCTTCTCAATCTCAGGCAATGTCCTCAGCTCCCTGTCTCCAACTCACCTTGCACAGTGCTTACAAGCAAATAGTGACACCAAACCCTCTCTTCACAGAGGTAAAGGTCTCCGCTGTGTGTAACCTGCAACCTGAACTTCTAAACAGAAGATGTCATTATTAAGCTTGGGGTCATTTTTCACATTATTATAGTCTAACTTCCCTCAGCCTACATGTGGCTCTCTAACTTCAGCAGTTCATGTTCTCTCATTAACACTGCAACTATTTGCTGTAGTTTTTTTTTTCTCATTTCATTATATAGTTAGTGGTGTGTTTACATTTTTGAGGGTCATTTTGACCCAGGGTCACCACACAGCCAGTATAATGCCTGCTGTTTGTGTGGTGAAACCTGTGCAGACCGTGTCAAGGTATCATTTTTATAGCAGATTGTTTGGTCACATATCTCAACCGTTATATTATAGATATTATAGATGTATAGATATATTAAAGAATAATAATGATAATTTAAGCATTGAAATATTCTAATTAAATGTATTTCAGGAACATATGAAGCAGTCAGTGGATATCCATCCACTATCCCCCCCCCCCCCCCCCCCCCCCCCCCCTACAAATAGCCCTCCCCCCCCATTCATGCTTCCATTGTTAAAGGATTAGAGGGAGGAGGACTCAAACAAACAACCACATCAATGAAGTAAAGTTTAATCTTTTCAAAGAGAACTCAGATTAATTCAAACTCAGACCTGAGGGTATTGTACTGAACAGTACAGGAAGCAACAAAAGAAAGAAAAGCTGGTAGCTGGTGACCACAGATGAACGCAGACAGATGAACGCAGACTGGGGAATTCAAGACACTGTGAGGCAGTGCTGATGAGACACACCAAACAGGATCATGGGTAATTAGTAGAAGAGAAGGAACACAGAGATACTGCACAGGTGAGACCGGAGATCAGGGGATGCCAAAACGAGCAGAACAAGGCACAAATAAACTGAACTATAATGTCTTCTTAAATAAAATCTTCTTTGAGCATTTTCCAATTTATAGGGTATTGGGATTGGCTTAAAGTGGATGAAATCCACCAAGTTTTCAGACATTCACACCTATTGGAGTCACCTATTAACATAAAAAAACATGCTTTTGGTCTTGAATGTTTTTGTGAAATAATACAAGATAAATGTAGCTGTTTCAGAAATACATTCACCATGAAATACTTTGCTTCTCATCCGAAATCAATGATCATTGAGTTCCTCACCCCTTACCCCACTCATTAAAATATTCATCTCCAAGAGTGATGTTGAAGCATATTTCACTTCTGATATCCATTTATGATGAAATCTGTTGAAAGGTGGGAAAGTGGCCAAATTCACACTCATTTCACCATTCCCAGCTTAGAAGGTCTCGAACTGAGGTGAATTATTGAATTTCTATTAAGAAAAATAAAATAAGATAAAACATTTACCCATAGACCGTTGATTCATACAAAATGATACTAACAGTATCGTGTGTGTCTGGAACATGGAGACATGGAGGCTGAACACAGAGAACTAAACTTATGTTCACCACAGATGATTATGGATCATGACCACCAGCTGCACACATTCAATCGCCGAGCCAGTGGTGACAACACCTGGAAGGAGAGCCGATTCAGACCAACTAACTCACTCCTCAGTGCCAGAAATGCCTGAAACTAAGAAATGTTACAAAAATAATAACCGTAACCCGCAGGATTTCAGAGATGGTCGTCTTCAGATCTGCTAACATGAGGATGTTGACGATTGCCTCTTTAAGGACAACCAACAACTCTGAGATCCGAGCTTTCCTAATGTCCACGGTCTGAAGCTAGCGCTGCCAGTGACTAGCCATTAGCGCTTGGAAGCCGCGCTTTCGAGCATTTCAATGTAAAACTGACATTTGGAGGAGAGCAGATGACGCTATTGACACTTGGATAGGCAGTAATTAGTTCCCCCTTTAGCATTCATTGTGTGAGGCATTTCATCACTAAATGTCAATTATCATGGCAGCTCTATTCAGCGAGTAACCTTCAGTTATCACTGTAAGCATTAAAGGGAAGGGTGCCTTAAAGAATTAGCTGACTTTATCCCCGCGCTGACAGGTCTGTTTGACTGTACTCAGTGATATGGAATAATGAAACATTCACATATCGAAGAGGGATTCACCAATTTAGAAAATCAAGATTTACAGACTAACCGTCAGTTGAGGTTCTTTCCCTGAACAGGAATGACCTGAGAATTTATTTATTTCTTTATTACTTAACTGTACGAAAAGTGCAGCAAACAGAAGGAATAAAGTCTCAAACATAATACTTTGTGTCAAAGATGTTTACCTTTGAAACTGCACCAACTCTCCGCAGCACACAATTTTACAGTGTTTTTTTTTCCACAATACTTGGCAGGTAAGGTTGAAGTTGCTTCTGTGTGTTTAAGGCGGTCTCAGTTGCTTTTCTCTCTTCGTATAATCTCACACAGACTTGGTGATGTTGAGTACAGTGCTCTGTGGGGGCCGTACCATCTGTTGCAGGACTCCTTGTTCTTATTTTTTTTTCTTCTACTGAATATACTTCTTTGTGACTTTAGTTAGATGTCTAAGGCAATTTTTTTTTCTCCCTGCTTCATAAATGATTTAGGATTTGATCGATGGTCTGCATTGATCTTGTGGAGTGAAGAGGGCTCTAACAACATCCAAATGCAGTGAATTGCATTCATTGTTTTGTAAACTGAGAATTAAAATTCCTCATTGAGCATATTGGAGAGCCTGATTTACTTGATTTAATCATGATTTATTAAATGGTTTATTCAATAAAATCAGCACCAAGTGTTTTTTTTTTTTTTTTTTGTGCTCTCATTTTTCAGGTTCGAGCATGTTTCAAGTTCACGCTCTGTTTTTGTGTCCATTGTTTCTTTCTTATCGCGTCTCTTCTTTTCACGAATTGTCTTTGTTCCTGTTGCATTCAACTCTCAAGTCCCAGTGCTCTTTCCCACTTGTCTTTGCATTGTCTGGGGTGAGCTTTGTTCTCCAGCCTTATTCTTCTTCTTAACGTCGTCTGTTTAGAGTTTGTCTTTGCCCGCGCCATGGATTTCCATTTTGCCTCATCCTTACTTGATTTGTTTTGATGTTTCTGACTGATTACCATTATATGACCTTTTTTGAACAAAATTAAAGTCTGAATTTTTGGATCACACTCCCATCTGCATTGCTTCCTGCAGCCGAGCCGCCGCTCCCTGTAGCGTCGTCCCGGTCAAAGGGGTTAATCAAGCTAATGATCGTGTCTTTGCATCGTGGGAGGAAGCTGCAGTAACTGAAGGAATCCCATGCATGAACAGGCAGAAGACATAACCAATGCACCAGATGGCCTGGGAGCAGCCTTGGTTCTTCTTGCTGCAAGATGAGAGCGCTAACTACACCATCAATGTGCTTCCTGCAGCACCAAGTTTCATTGCAGCGCTCTGTATGTTAACACAGTTTGAGACTAATCAGTTGGTGTTTTTTTTTCTACCTGACCAAACCAAATCCATACCAGTAACTTATTCATCTGCATATTAAATCTGTTGCTTGTGATCTGGCATAGTACAAAATTTAACTTTGCATAAAGTTTTCTTATTAGAAACAAGATTTATCATACCACGGGTAAGTCTGAGGTGTTTCTAAATTTAAATTGCTTATCATCTGAGCTAAAAACTCTTTCATATCACAGTGGAGAGTGGAAATGCTCCAAATGATTATATTTGCCACTTATTTACCCCAAAATTGGCTATTGTGCGAGACATAATTTGGCCAGACCCAACCCTCAGCTTATTATTAGATTTATTGGAAAATAGGATGTCTTGTAACTGCGATGGGCCTGTAAATCCCTCTCCAATCTCTTGCTAAGAGGTATGTGATAATGGATGTATCCATTTCAAAAGTGTGTAATTGAAAACATTGATAATGCTACATAAAAGTGAGAGGCCTCCCATCATTTGCTGATGAGGGTGTTGATGCACAGAAACTAACACTTCAGGGGGATTCTGTGCCTGGAAAAATCCAAACTATTGTCAAGCTTCTCAGAATTGATCATAGTGTAACGTCTCAGTCATGATCACTTTTTACCCATCCTATTTGTAGGATGTGGTGACCACCCCATACAGTTAGCCCGTGGGGGTCTAGGGTATGGCCAGTAGTGACCTGTAGGAATCAAAGCAGCATACTTCTGATCACTTAAGTTCAGTCGTTTTTCAGTATTTCTATAAATCCAAAGGTTTCTATATCAATACCCTTGGATAAAACAACTGTTTTTTGTATGACTGTTGTGAGAGTTAAATTATGTGCCTTGTAGTTAAAAATCAAAAAACATGAGTGTTTTACTTTATCATTTTAAAACTCGGCAGTCGGGTTTTCAGGTATAACAGGATTGCCATGCAGCTTGCATTACTATCTTGTAAAAGATGACTAATGAGGGATTATATACCAGTGGTGACACAAACTGAACTGTATTTGAGCCCCTGAATATATTCAGACGAGTGGAAAACTTGAAGATGAACTTTTTCCAGTTCAGCGTTTTTTCTCACATTTCCTTTGTTGGCTTCAGAGTGCGTCAAGCAAAAAAAACAACATGAATAACCAAAGTTTACCTCATTAAAAAGTGAGAAAAACTACATTTTTATACTTAAACTCCAAAGAGTCAACCATCAAGCCGATTCACAAGCTCATGGCTGGTAAAGATGGCCGTTCACAGCAACCTGCTGAGGCTACAGGAAGTCGGCCTTTCAAAGCCCGTGGCTGGAGGCTGCAGTCTGATCAGCTTCCAGGAAACTGACACACTCATCCACAATCACAAATCAATCACTCCTGAGGCTGGAGCACAGCTAATATGCAAGCTTCACTTTACCCAACAAATTTAGAGAGAGACCACAGGGGATATTATCATCCAGGAGAAGGCTCAGTCAAAACCGATCAAGCATTCATGTGAATCCATTCATGTTCTGTGCTGTTGTATGCATGTACAGGATTTGTGTGTTTATACACACACACACACACACACACACACACACAAACACACACTCAGACACACAGGAGCAGTGAAGCTCAGAGAGGGATAATCTGGAATGGCTCCAGGTTTGCGGCTCAGTGCCTCCCTTTTGCAACACACAAACACTTAGACTCCCCGGAGGCCGACATCCTCTGGCTGCGGTGCAGCAGAGTGAGCACTGGTGCCACATTGACCGGCCCTCTTCAAAAAGCCCTCTGAATAACCCTCTTACCCCGGCGAAAATATCTAATCCGCGCGCCTCAAACTTCCTCCTGCGTTCAATCTGATACGTGCGTCTCCTCGGGCCATGCACGGAGTCAGGTCAGGTCTGAGCACTTTGACAGGATGCAGCCTCTCCGCTAATGGACTTGAAATCCCTCTGCAGATTTTAATCAAATCAAAAAGATTGCAAGAGCAAAGCACATTTAAAGAAAATACCGTTTGTTCTTAATGCATTTCATAAGAGAAGTTTTGGTTATATTTTCTCATGTAAAGCGGTTAAATGGAATTTGTGATTGCTCGAGCCATTTAGCAGCAACATCAATTTTCTGAATCAATTTCCTTCATTATTCTACATAATCACAGTACACAGTGTGAACAATTTCTTTTTTTTTTTTTTTTATTGAATCCGCTTTCTACAGGAGAAATTGTCCTAATGGGCCAATTGGCAACGATTTGAGTGAGATTGGTGGAAGAAATAAATCACAGGATGGACCAAGGACGATTCCTCTACAAAGCTGCCCTGTGGGTTGAGCTAGTTTTCATCGTTATGGAATGAATGGAAGATGAACTGCATTTTCCTTCTTAAGACACAATGGCTAAAATGAAATGGGCACTTAGTAAAATCTCAGGCATGTCTCTGTTGTACATTGTTGCTTTTAGTGTCTGTATTTTATTTCAGAGCCAGAGTTCAGACTCTTTTGTCTGTTCTTTTCAAAGGTGAGTTGCAGTGGTACAGATTTGGTCCACTGAGTAACTACTGTACTGCTTTTTAAGCAGAATTACTGTCGAGGCCTCACGCAATTGTTTAACCTAAAACATCCTTCTTTGTTGACTAACCTCATATACCATCTTGTGGTGCAGTCTCTGACATAACTTGCTGACCAGCAGCAACCATGTAGTGACCGATACTGCCGTTTTTCTCATCCATTGGAATAAAAACACATTTAGTGATGTGTTCTTGAAACATGACTTATTATGTAAGTAAAGGATTAGTAAATGTTACTTTTGTTGTGTCACTGTCGACAGCAACTTTACACAGTCTTCCATTTCATCATTGTTACTTATTCAGTGAAATCCTGTTTACTGGTGGAAGAGAGCTTCATTGGTCTTGAGATAAATCAGTCTTTTTGGCATTCACTTTAACATTTGACTCTGTCCACAGTGACTGTGGTGCGTTTGCAGGCCTGTATGTGCCTAACTTTCTAATGTCTGTCTGCGTGTTGTTAGTTATCGTCATCAGTTTTATTGCCTCCTGTAATTATGCGTTCATGAATCTATTTCCTGAGGGAAGTGCCAACAATCATATTCATGCATGTTTGTACAACTTAAAGTGATTTAAGAGACGACTGACACACAAAAAAAAGGAAACTGATGGATTTAAAACCAGACATATGAGTTAATACAGCGTAGTGAATGTGCGGATTATAGCGTATCCACCAAAGTGTTTTGGGGTTGTTGGATTTTGTATTTGATGAGTTTGACGAGGGGGAACAAAAATACCATCCACTTCCATTGTGTCCGTCCCGAAAACCTTCCCCGACTCACCTCTGAATAAACAACAGCTCGCCCTCACAAAAAAAGTAAGTATGCTGTTCGAAATGACTAAGGAATTGTGCTAAATGGGCCAATTTGCCAAAATGTTGAAGTATCCCTTTAAGGATGTGTGTCAGTGTTTTCCGAAAATACAAGGGTGTGTGGACCACACCCTGCATCCCATTAGCTGTCACCCGGAGTACGGAGCTGCTTGGTTGGAGGAGACGAGGACATATCTGGTGAAGTTATCGCTTGACACAAGGTACTTTAATTTATTTATTTATTTTTGCTCATTCCGTGCGTTTACATGGGACTTTTTATTCCTCTGTAATTCTGAAAAAGGCCTAATTCCACTCCAAAATAACCATGAAAATGCCTGAAAACTTTATTCAGAACTAAGTTTAAATCTCAGTAGACTGGCTCATTTATTCTCCTTTGGAAGCGGACGACTTTCACCACGCATTCACAACAAATAAATATATTTTCAGTCAAAAAACTGATGAGTATCTACAGTATATACAGCTGTGGTTTCAGTTCCATCAACAGCAGTCTTCATAATGTTCCACATTCATGAGTTTAGACATTTTATTTGGTTATCTTAATGTGTGGAGTTGTGTGGTTTATATTTTAATTACCATTTCACAATATTTAAAGGTTGGATTATTGTAAATCTTTGTTGTGGTACAAGTTGAACCCTCAAAATATTGATCAGACTCCATTGGCATCTTTTGTCGTCAGGCATGTACTTAAATGTCGAAAATACTTCTCCTGGTTTCATAACTTGCATTTTTGTTCCAGTAAACACCTATAGGTGGTGATGTCGACTGGTGTCTTTCAGAAGTTATCATATTAGCCCAAAAGAACCTGAAACACTCAGACTACTAAAACTTTCTTCTGGATCAAATATTCATGTCTTGTATATCATGTGCTTTCTAATGCTTTTACTCCAAATTGTTGTGCAAATTATCACCATCTTGTTACTTTGACGCTTAAAAAGCATTCCTTTTGGAGAAAATAATGGTTTTTAGTAATAATTGTCAAATTTCTAAAGAAAACTCTATGAGCCAAATGTCATGCAGGCTAAAAAATTGGATTTTGAAATCAGAATTGGTTATGAATGACACTTTCCATACTTCAGCAGTCTTCATTCAAAAAGGTCATTGGAGCCATACAGTCGTGCAGAAAGACAGCACTGTAAATGGATGACTTTAATTTGAAATTCTGTTGTCCCCTCGTTCAACAGCTTGTTTGCATTTTAACAGAGTTTAGTCGTTGCTGTGCATCATGTAAAAAACTCATCTGATCACCAGCTCTTCATGCACAGTCAGCTGGGAGTGGCTCCGGCGCCCTGCGACCCTGCACAGGATCAAGCAGTACAGAAGATGGATGGATGGATGGATGTCTTGGAGTCTTCCAGCCACGAGGCAGCGACAGGTAGGGGAACCCATGAGGGACATTCCTGACATGTCTTTGTTGATCAGTGTATTTGCAAAGTGGTTTCATTATGATCATTGATACATTATCAGCTGTGTCTGGGGCCCCCCGCCAGCTCTGGGCCCCGAGCAATTACCTACTAAATTTCTGCAATACAGGAGTGAAGCAGGAGATAATGTATTGCAATACAGCTTGCGTAACACTTGAGTATACAACGCTAATGTCTTTGGGATTTATGATGTGATGTAATGATTACTAAAATAATGAAATGAACTTTGATCCATTGTCATGCAGCAGAACTCCATCTGATATACGGTAATGTAGAATATGTCGACGCGTTGAGCATGACTGCACAGAAACATTATTTATTGAGGTTGTGTCAGTCTTTAGCATATGAATACTGTGAATGCTGATATCATGAAAACAATCAATCTGCTCTTTATTGTGCAGCTATGTTGCCTACAGCTGTTTAACCTTCTGTGTGTGTGTGTGTGTGTGTGTGTGTGTGTGTGTGTGTGTGCGTGCTGGATCCAGACACTTGGCTGGTCACGTTTCATATTGGAAATTGATGGTTTGGATGACGCCATGATTGGGGAAAGCATCTGTGTTGATCATTTGGTTAGATGATGATGCTCTTTATGGAGATCCAGCTTTGCTTCCTTTCATTTTATTGTTTATTAAATGGTTCATTCGGTAGAATCATCACCAGATGATAGTTTAGCAGTTTATTAAGGCCCTGTTTACACGATTCACTGTTCACGCCAAAACGTACCTTCACTACATTTTCATTTCAGGAAAGTTTTGAGTTTTCACAGCAACAGAAACCAGAAACGATGCACAGATCGTTGTCGCAGTCGGATCGTTAAATAATCCTAAAAGTTGAACGTTGAGTAAAACAGTTTGCTTGAAGCGTGCAGTCCTGCAGGTAAAAATGCCTCTGAGCAACTCCAGAAAGTTGGAGATTAGACTATGGCTATCTTGATCCGCATGAAATAAATTCATGGAGGACTGTGTGGGAGCATCCTGAGGTCTCGCTTTTTGGGGGGGGGGGGGGGGGGGGGGGCTTCCAGATAAGAGTAGATTCATCAATATGAAAACACCTCCTGCTTCTCTCCTATCAGTCTTGTCAGCTCGGCTCAGACGGGATCCAGTGTTGAGAAACTGAAGTTTTTGGAGATATGCTGCATATCACAGTGTAACTAAACCTGTTGATGACTCTCCTAATGTACATGATATATAACTCTGCAGCTGAGAGCTCGGAGATGGAATATGCATCGGGCACTCAAGCTGCCCTGATTTTAAATCCAGCCTCTGTCGCCTCTCGGCTCCATATCTCGCCCGCTGTCACCGGCGTCCCATCTGCTAATCCATCACTGGAAGCACAGCGTGTGCAGTATATGCACATAAATTGTCACAGATCCTTTGCATCTCCTTTGTCAAACATAATACAAAAAAGACTATTATGGATGCCAGGAGACATTGTAATTTAATTTCCCTGACATGATACTGATTTACACAGTCTGTGAGGTTAATGAGATGAAGTTGCAAGGAAACATGACTTAAATCATGCAATAGGTGTCCTATTTGCAGTTAAACTTTTTGGAGCCACTAACAGAAGGGGCAGAGTCTTGAGTTTTTCATGATCTTTTCAACATTTATGCCTTTCCGTTTAAAATATTCATGGGAGGGCACGGAAGGTCACGCGGCGCAACATCCTTGGCAGCGAAATTAAGCAGTTGGAGGAAGTTTCCACTGCAAGGCAGCTCAGACTTATGAGCATGACACCAGCAAACAAATTGCTGGACACTGACAGCTGGCTGACACGTTGGAAAATGACTTTCCGCTATGACACCTTACACATTTTTTTCTTTTTTTTTTTTTGCAGCAGCAGCAGCATCGGTAGCAGCAGCAGACTGCTTTGTAGCAGATAGAAGTGGTTGCATTTGGGTTTTTTTGAATGTGTCTCAGCAGAGGTGATGCTCCCTAAAACATTTGTTTTACCCACAATGCAGCATATTCAAAGATGCATTGCACGTAAATTCAATCATGACCTCAAGCAAAAAGCAATGCGATAACTTGCTATAAGAGCAATAGGATATTTGAGCAAGTATGTTAAGATTTTTACAGTATACAAGTAGGTTATTACACAAAGAAGCAGCACTTTAAAAATCCTTGCAAAACTGTAATGTGTAGGTTGAAATACTACAGAAATAACCCTGCAGCATTCTGGCACTGCTTATCTATAATATATATTGTGGGTAGCATTGTCCTCATTGAGGATGCATGCAATGCAACACTCCTTTTTTTACATTACATTTTACATTGGCTTTACATTCAGAATGAGCAAAATGATTTCATTTGTGACTGCAATTAGATTTGTTCTTATATTCCAAATGACTAGAACCCAGAACAGTGAAGCTAAAGCATATCTTCTCTAACATTTGTGACTATTTGACTACATCAGGATCATTTTCAAGAAGTTTCCATGGTCAGACTCATAATTTTCCAAACGTTTGCTGCCTCAGGATTAGTGTCCTTGTAGCTGAGGCCACACTTTCCAATGATCTTAATCACGTGTATGACACGGCCCATGACTTCATGTTTTTTCTTGACCTCTTCACGGTGAAGTGACATTTGTTTTCCTCCAAGTAGACTTGCTATGCCTGCTTGGTTGTCCTTCATGAAATATGCTTCAGGATTATCTCGATGAACTTTGTTTCTTTTATGTTCTTCTACTCATCGATGTACATGCTTCTACGCTTTCGCTCCACCATAATAAATTCACGGTCACTTGTAGATAGCTTTGCATGGTCAGGGGCCAAAAGTATAACCTGTTTTTCTGACCAAAACCAACAAAAGAAAAAGGAAAAAATGGCTCAATTTTCCTTTTTTCGTTTTCAACAAAAAACGAAAAAAAGGTTTTTTTTCTTTCTCAATTCAAAACCAAAAACAAAACTAACACAAGCAAATTACGGCCGAATTTTGTTTTTTGGATTTCAATTTTTCGTTTTTTCATTTCAGGTCTAAAAACGAAAAAACGGAAGCACGTGACCCCTGACGTCACGGGTCAAATGGACTCCCTACCAAAATAAAAGCCTTACTCATCAATGGGTAATAAAAGATGAATTACGTTAAATAGCGTTTTTATTTTTGCACAGCATTTATTGCATACGCTGCTAGGCTTGTAATAATATTGGAAAATAATAATAATTATTATTATTATTAACAACAATGCTTGTGTATGCCTTTACGTTTAAAATATTCATATTCATATTCATAGCATGTAATTTATTTATATATAAAAGCTCTGCAGATAAGCTCAATTTTTTTGGCTAAACAATTTCTCACATTATCTGCTCAAAAAAAAAACAGGCTTAATTGCAATGTGTCGGGTCCGTTGTGCAGCGCAACATCCATGCAAAAACAAACACTAAATTAAATAGAATAAGCCTTTTAGATAAATAAAAGGAATAATATAATCACCTAAAATATTACAATTAAACAAAATAAAAGTCAGCATTAAAATTGAGAAGTGAGTGACAGAAACATTTTTTATTAGCCCAATTATCTGGCTACGTACCTGTTTAAGGTGGAAAGCCATGTTAGTGGTTGTGGAATGATAAGAAAGGAGCTGCTGACACAACTTGCATTTGACTTTTTTTGGATCATCTTTGACTTGTTCTGAAGTTTTTTTTCCGACTTTGTGAGCCTTTTAAAGTTAAGCCAAATCACCACCGAGATGCTGCTCTGTGATGGAGCTCTGCGCAAAATCGGATTGTGCCACTCACCATGGTGGTTCATTCACAAACACTAAATAGATCGAATATTGAATAAAAGTACAAGTTAAGTGAATTTTTCCACAGTACATTTGATAGGCTAACATGTATATCAAATAGGCTTTATATCACGTTTATTTGGAAAAAAAACAAGCAATTCTATGTAAAATCAGTCATTCAGCACCCCCATACAGCTGGAATGGAATGGTCCTCGTTTAATAACCACATTTTGCTTCGACTGTATGATTGGCCATCGAATCAGGCCCCTTCGAACGAATCATCGAATCGTGGAAAATCTGAGGACACCCTGACTGTACAGTACAGTGAGTTTTCTTTCTCACAGTAGGAAAGCTAATTTTTCTTCTTTCCTTCTTTGGTTTGATAGATACTCATACCATTTATTAGAGGTGTTGTTGAGGATGCTTAGAAAAAACTGATCTAACTCTTTGGAGACGGGACATCTGGCTGCATCCCTGGCTCAGTGTCGACAGTGCTTGACCTTCCCATTTCCTGGGCATCCTGTACTTCCTTATCTGCATGAACATGAACAGAACATCAATAATAATGCCGATGAGCAATAGCTCATTAACAGAGGAAAGAAATCAGATATCTGATTCAGAAGCCCAGTGACATAACTGCTGGAGTGGATCGGCTTATTGTTTCTCACTGGAGTTGTAAGAAAATCTTGACATAAGACATGTAATTGTATGCAGAGGCGTATTGCCTTCAAGCTGCACCTTTACCTGCAACGGCTTGTCTTGTGGTTCCAGATCCATGTGCCTCTCTCTCCTCCTGCTCATTCTCTTCCATCTCTTTGTCCTGTCCCTCCTTATCTGTCACTTCCTCCTCTTCACTCCTGGAGCTGACACTGACCCTGTCAGCTAATAATACCAGTGACAGAAGCAACGATGATGTTAAAGCACTTCAGTGTGCCCTGAACACATCCAGGAATCCAAACACACCCGAAGTCTGGGATGATCAGGCTATATTAGCAGTGCTGAGCTGCTGCTCCTCGGTCCGGTGTGTCTGACCCGGCTGACTGTGGCCTCGCTGTCCTCAGCCGCTCCACCGACGAAAACCTCCGTCAATTCAGCACATTTGGCTGCAACCCGCAATAACTTCATTTCCTTTTTACCTCTCGCTTTTCCTGATCCACCTCTCTCTTTCACTGGCTTCTTTCTTTTAAACATGTCCACAACTCTTTTTTCCCCCCTTCTCTAGTTAAAACATGCAAACAACAAAGCAGAAAAGATATTCTCTTCTGACACTTAATTACAAAATGTTTGGCAGCAAAATGTGTTGTGATTGTTCAACTCACATGCCACACCCTTAAACCTTTTTTAATCCATTAAACCCTTTGAATTAAGAAAAAAAGAACTAAATTCAAGAATTTGTGTGTGTGTGTGTGTGTGGGTGTATGCTGCTTTTGATCGATAACACAACAGTCATGACAGTAATGACAGTCTTATTAAAAAGTTCATTGACATTCCTGTGTTTTTCACAATAAAAGACATTAATGTGTTGAGAAACTAGGATACTACAAGCTGGTGTCACTGTTCCTGCCTCATAGAACTATCTCCAGTTGAATAAAGTCTGGATTCAAACTACAGACAGGAATTTAAACAATTCTACAGCTACAAAATCCAGGCAAATTAAGTCAATTATTTTTTTTAAAAGAAATGAGAAATCCCTTTTTTTTTTGTATTATTCAGTTTTTATTGAATTTTTGTGTTTTTATAGGAGAAAATCCATCTTTCTGTAGAGGAAATTATTGTCCATTGACTGATGACGGTCTTCTTCGGTCTGTCCAATACCGAACAGCCTCTTCTACAGCTCCTCTAAGCTCATCTCCTCCAATCTTTCCTTCACCTCCTTCACGGTGTGGAGAAGAGCAGCAATGGCCTCCCGCAGCCTGTCATTCTCTCTCTGGAGTTGGTCTTTGTCGACCCGCAGTCGGGCGATCTCCTCCCGCATGGCGGCCTCCTCCATGCGGTGCTTCTCCTTCAAGAGATCTAGATTTTCCTCCAGTTGCTGTGAGTACCGCTCCTGCAGTCGGCTGTACTCCTCCACTTGCCTCTGGTTCTCTTGCAGAAGGTGAGACTGGTGCTCCCGGTGCAGGATGTTCCTTTCCCACAGCAACTCAAGGTGAAGGTGGAACTCCTGGCCTTCGGGATCCTGCTCAGCTTGCTGCTGGTCGAATGGAGGCCGGTGGTTTTGGAACTGCCTCTCCCCGTTCTCCTGCCGACGTTGATTGGCTGGAGGGATTTGCTCCACAGCCCCGTGAGGAGCACCGGCAAATTGGTTTTCATCTCTCTGATGCTGCCGATCAGCCATTTCAAGTCCAGAATCGCTTCAGATAGTTTCCAGCTGTGTGTGGTCTAACTGAAGGCTCAGTAGGAAGTGATGAAAATAACTTCGTCTTGTTTTTTTAAATCTTTAGAATTAAATGCTAATTAATTAATTCTTTGTGTCTGCCCCTGGCAAGGTGCAAAGATTACTATCCTAGCCGGTGGTTTAATTAAAAATTAAATAAATAAATAAATACAATTCTTCTGACACAAAAACTTTGCCGTAAAACTAGTTAGAGGATGAGAGAGTGGCAGTTCGAGTGTGAGAGGCTCTCCATTTAAACCAAAACAAAATATTTCTCTTATCCCCATGACAACATTTCTAGCTCAGGCTCGACAAATTGTATATAAAAACGTAGCCATTGTCTTTGTGATTCTGACAACGCTTTAATTTCTTCTTTATGTCTCCAGATGCATTTTTTTGAGGAGAGTACAGCATTTTTTCCCATCTGCCCCAATGCATTTTGGATTTTTTCCCTCAAACACATTCACACATTTTCAATCTCACTCTGGCTATATTATATGCTACAGATAATGAAAATTTCAGGATAATTCCATGAAAGGCTTCTGATGCTAACAGTGAAAAAAAAAAAAAAAAATCTTTCAATTTCACCTCACGGTTCTCGAGAAACGACATTTCATCAACCATACAAACTGGATGAAAACCTGCTGACTCTCTGTCATGGCTGATCTCAGATCAGAGCTCACAGTGAATATGTATGGAGGTGTTTTTGGTTAAAAAGGTTTCAGCACCTGTAGAAGCACAACTTGCAGTTGTGTGTATTCGATAACAAGTTTCGGGCTAGCCTCGTAAACCAGCCCCGCCCACTCCTCATCCGCAATTGGATTTCGGAGCTGGGGTGGGTCTGGGGATAAGCCAATATAAACTCCGTGCAGGGGGCGTTGGTTACTCCTTTGACTGACAACGCACATCAGCCAATCAAAAACAAATACGTCATCAAAATGCCTTAGCTTCTCTAAGAGTTAGCTTTAGCTCTTTAGCTCTAGCTTTTCTACACGCAAAGACACGCAACAACGTCTTTTCCTGTTAGAAACTCACCAGGCGCAGACTCTTGCTCTTGCTTGATTGTTGTAATACTTGGTATTTTGGCTATAACGTTACCTATTGCAGCTTTCAGACGATGGTTAAACTCCGTAATCTCCGCTACGCTCAGTGATGACGTCACTTCCAGTTTAGCTGCCGGAATTCGCCAAAAAAATTTGAAAACAAAAAGCAGCAATGCTGACTGGCTCGGCCATCTCATGGCCGAGCTGCATTCTCTTTCTATTGGCTTGTCCCCAGACCCACCCCAGCTCCAAAATCCAACTGTGGATGAGGAGTGGGCGGGGCTGGTTTACGAGGCTAGTTTCGGGCACTTGCAAAAGGAAAATTTGTTGCTGTGTGTCGTGGGTTGTGTACTTATAGATTTTTTCCTCTTCATGATACAAAACTGTGCACTTGTTGACAATTGTGTGCTACTAGCACTACTAGTTATAAAACATACAGCACTTCATTTGTAGTACTAGCGACATGTAGATGTCAACTAGTTTGGCCTCGCGAGTAAGATGCAGTAATCCTACTAGTATGCCAGAGTTGTCCTACTAGTGTACAGAAATGTCTTACATGTTACAGGAACATCCTACTAGTTGGATGTACTCACACTGGTAGTGTCTAAGTGCACACCAGTACAATGCTAGTTGCAAACTAGTGATGTGTAGATGCACACTGGTATCGCCAATTACTTTACATGTTAGATTCTCAGGCTTACTAGTAAGACACATTTTATGCTACCAGTCACACTAGTGAAACAATAAACCAGTGTCACTAGTAACACTAGTGAGCATTCTTAATGTCAGTAGTGCTACTCCTAAGGTGTATATTTTTGACACTTAATAATGCTACTACTACTCATTTTGGCCATTGCTCATTGAACTAGTAAAGTAAAACACACCAGTACCCAGTACACCAGTAGAACTACTGAGATAAATAGTTTAACTAGTGCTACTACTCGATGTTGACTGTAGTACTAGTAGACCTTTTGACTGTTACTAGTAATGATAGTAAGGACATAAATACCTTGAGTTTGTAAGGCGCTGTCTTGGGGTGGGGGTGAGGGTAAAGATCTGGGCTGCTTCGCTGGGGGGCGCGACTTATGTGCCAGAGAGCTGGGCTGGAAGCGGGACTAGTAAGGTGTTTTTGATCTTACTATTAGTGAGATTCAAATTGTCTCCTAGTAATAGAGGTGGACATTTTGGGCCTTACTAGTACTACTAGTGCACATCCTTGCTGTTACTAGACAAAAGACAAAACACATCCTACTGGTACCACTGGTGGACATTTTGTTTCTTCTTACTCACAGCACTAGTGACAACAAAAACACCCGACTAGTAGGGGTGTGATGAGATCTCAAGATTAAATCATAATGAAATTTGTCATTTAAGTGAAACGCTGTCTTGCGGGCACAAGGCAGAAGCCTATCAGACTGAGCGCACACCTAACCGAGTGGACCGGACGGGAAAACGGTCAAAATACAGTTTTTAAGTCCGTATTCCCAGCGTCCTGCAGAAGCTCCTGATGTTCCTTCATTTAATCATTTGTCATCTTCTTGTGTTGCATTTGTTTACAGAGTACAGTGGACTGTAGAGCTCAGTGTCTTCTTCTCCAGTGTTTTTCTGGCATAGTTACAGAGTTGCAGTGCCACCTACAGGTGTGGTGTATGAACTACATTCAAGTCATTTTCATAATGTCTTGTGGATGCACACTTAAGCCCAAAATTATTCATATTCCAATACAATTTAGTGTTAAGTTAATTCAGTGTTACTTTTATACAACCAAATTTATTTATTTATTTTTCTTGGTTTACCAGATGTGATACAGGCATTTTCCAAAAGTTATTAAAGGAATACTCCGAAGATTTTGAACCCACACCCTATCCCGATCATTTACAAAGTGAGATAAGCTCATAAATACCTTTTTTGTGTCTGTTCGTCCAGTGCCTGGCTCCCAGCTGTTAGCATCGTAGTTAGAGACTACAGACCTGCGCATGCGCAGTGCTCCATGGAAGGATATACCGGAGCACAGCAGTAGAAGCCATAGACTCAGCCGCTGTGCGCCTGGTATATCCTTCCGCAGCGCACTATGCTTGTGCAGATATGTGTGTATCAAAACGCTATGTTAAGGGATTGAAAAGAAAACACGTCTTTTAAAATGTTTTATAACCATTTGGTTTTACTTCACGTGCTAATACGCCGTCTCCTGGACCACTGGAAGGAGTATTTTGTCCACTTTCTCAGTCTGGCTCTGTCTCCTCTTCACCTGCCGTAGTTGAGCTAAGCTAACTACGATGCTAACAGCTGTTAGCCAGGCACTGGACGAACGGACACAAAAAAGGTATTTATGAGCTTATCTCACTTTGTAAATGATAGGGGTAGGGCGTGGGTCCAAAATCTTCGGAGTATTCTTTTAAGATGATGTACAGGAAGCACCATTGCGGGATTAAAAATGATCTGCATTTATTTACATTTTAACAAAAAGTGGCAGGTCCAAAATTATTCACACCCTTACCAATAATTAAAATAAAAGTCTTCATTAGCTATAACAGCAATCAAACTCTTCCGATAGTCACTGAGCAGTTTTTTGGATGTCTCATTTTCAATAATGAACTCCAACTCTTTTTGTTTTCATGTCATCCATTTAGTCCTCATAGCCTGTCCCTCGAAAGAGACACCTGTCTCCTAGAGACACACTTGGATTTTAGGGTGTACCCTCGCTAGACCTGTGCACAAAATGCACTTGGATCACTTTGTTACCTTTAAATAAAAAGTCTGTTTTTCAAGTCATATATTTTGTCATTTTAGTTTTCTTAAAAGTAAAGGGGAATCTCGTCTCGTCTCATGAGCTGAGTGTCTCATCACACCCCTACTTACTAGTGCTACTAATGTGCATTCTGTCACTGCTAGTAGGATCCAGGAGGCTACTTAATGAGTGACACATGGCGACTAGCTAGGTCTAGCAGTGTTACCAGTGCAGCACCAATTTCTTACTGGTAAGGTTTTAATGTATACTATCTGGCCAAAAGTGGCCACTATTTGTGGAAAAAGCATTACTAGTAAGACACATTCATTTTGGTACTATACCTTAGTTGTTCCAGTAGTGCTCTGAATTGTGTATATGGACTTTAAGATGGATATCAAGGACAAGAATGAACACTTAAATGGCTTGACATACCAATTACTTGCATGTTACTGCCAAAAGTTGTCATAACTTAAAATGCATTACTTCTGCCATTTCTCACGAGGAAAAAGTAGCTGCACTTTCAAATACCTGGCACTAAATATGGATATAAAAATCATGAAAATAATCGGCGAGCAGATTTAACCAAAGTTCATTTCACTATATTAAACTTAAAGTACAACTCATGCTCTGCTCTTCTCTGCACTAAATGAACAGAGTGACCTTGGTGCATGTTCAAGGTCGTCTCTCCACGTAGCCACAGCCCCGCTCCTCCGCCGTGTCACTGAATGCACAATGTACCATTGTGTGCGACGGTGCCACTTCTCATTTAATCAGCCTCCCTTTTGTCAAGCAGGTAATACCCTCAAGAGCTTCCCTGACAAAACCGCGATATTTCCCTCTAAATTAATGAAAAAATGAACTCTATTGTGAACCCACTTCGTTTGAAATATTTTACTGCTTTCCAGCTGACTATGTGGAGGCTGTCTGTTTTATTTATGGCAATTCAACAAAATCCTACTTATTTACTCTATATAATGTCGAATTCACACGAAATGAACACTATATCATGTTCACTTCTATGATACAATGAGATCAAGTGAAATAATTCTCTGTCTCATACATCATACTTGAATAGAATGAGAACAATGTCATACAACCTCGAATATTAGGAACTAGACCCGTTATGAAAAGGGATTACGACTTACATTACCTCATCTCACAATATGATAATAAATAGAGATTCACAAGATAGTGGAACCCATCAGCATCAGTTCGTATTGGCCTCAAAATCCCATTTTGGCCAAATTGAATGATTACTTGACACTCCTGTCACACAGAAACGCTAATACCAATTCTGACTGTGGCTCTAAAATGATTGTTTGGGGGAGATAAATCAAGGTTGAGTAATTGATGTTTGTATCGCTATTTGAAAGAAATGTAGCATAAAGCACTGAAATGAAGACTTACAGAGGGGGGATGGAGTGGTTATTGTTTCTTCTCACAGAGAGGATCTGACGTGTGACGAGACAGTGACCAGTTCAAGCTGTGCCCTGCTTTTGCCTAGAATAAACTGGGATTGGACTCCATCATCCGCTAAGCTGTGTAAAAATGGATAACCAATCCCAAAGGATGCATCCTCATTGCATTTATATTGAAACTGGGTAATAACACCATTTTCAATTGACTTATGAATTTTATTGACATTGAATCAGATCATAAATGTTATCTTTGGGTAAATAAAACATTGTTTGAACTAACTTTTGGATCAGATTTCTTTCAGTGATAGCTTCCCCAAATGACATATCATTTGCAACATGCTATAAATGACCTTGTAACAAACCACTAGAGAGGCATCAGTGGCTAAAAATCGTGGAAAATGATGCAAAGCAGCAAGGGAAAAATGTCCAGTGGTAACATCTACAATACCAGTGTGTTGAGAGGTGGAAGCATGAGAGCTTCCTTCAATACAACCATGTGCTCGGCACACAGCAAGCTTTTGGTATGAGAGAACTCCGTCTGTCAATTTAGGTAAAGGCTATAAATACACATCTATCTACAAAGCACAAGGCTAGCGATATGTATGCAGTGTTCAGTATACGGGGATTTAGTTGCTCACATGGAGCATACAACCCATATAAGACCAAACAAATACAACAAAAAATGAAAACAAAATGTGATGTGAAATGACTGACCATTGCTCAATAATGCAAAATCAGCAGATTTCATTTTCTGAAATCCCTAGTTTTAAAATTACAAAAGAAGCAAAACATTCTTTAAACTAGATCATCCTATATTCTTGATTTGATTTGTTGGTTAAGTTAAAGTAGTTTTCTTGTTTAGACAAACAATTGAGTGTGATCTTTGTAAAGAATTGTATTCTTTGCTGAGAAATAACAGAGAGTGAGCCATTTTGATGGGAGCAAGCTTAATATTCGAGCCCGTCCGCGGCAAGTTTCAAGTGAAAATGCATCACTTCAACATTTTCCTTTCAGAAAAGTTTTGTGTTTACAAGTCAAAGCTTGGAAAACGATGTCCGTTCACACAGACACGGCAGAAATACTGAAATCGATGTAATTTTCATGTTTGGCCACTAGTGGAGGCTGTTGGTTGTTTTGGTAATGAAACCACGCAAACATACTTGCACAGAATAAAAATAATACCCAGTAAGCTATCAACAGTGGAATCTCCACGGAACAGAGTGGGAGCATTTTGGAAAAGTTCCACCTTGGAGGCTGTTCCCACTGGCACTGCTGTCATGTAAACAGACCCCCAACGCAAGAAAGTTGATCACATGTAACCAGAAAAGACACGTGTGGAATTGCTCACCTTGTTATTGCAGAAGTCTCTGAGACTGATGTAGCTCTTCTTTAACACCTTCCACTAAAATAAGTACATGTTCCACTAGAAAATGTCTAAGCTGATGGAAGTTGTTCGATGAAGAACCTGTCCAGACTGAGTCTCGGACAGTCCAGTCACAAATGGACAGACAGCTTCAGGCTCATCTCTTCACACTCGGCATCAGAATTCATCTCCAGTTTGTGTCTGAAGTGACCACTTGTGATCGCACCTCTCTGCCTCGCTCTATATGCAAATAACACAAATGTAATTTGCAACATGAGAAAATGAAATGTGGTCCTGTTAGACAGTGATAGAAGTGAAGAGATGAGGAGCAGAAATAGAAAGTAGCATAGTTACTAAAAGCTGTAATTTGGTGGATTTCGAATGACCAGCATAGTTCTGTACTGATGAGGAGGATGACAAGTTTGATATTTTGCACCAACTCACAGATATACTGGGTTATTCTGTGATGAGTTTGCATGTTTTTCCCAGGCTTCTTTGAGTGCTCTTAAGGTCCAACATGAAAACAACATCCTTTCTGCCATTTCTGTGTAAATGAACATTGTTTTCAAAATGAGAAACTTCTGAAACGACAACACAATAACGATAGTTTGACTGAAAATGGTACCGTGTGAAGGGGTCTCAGTTTCCTCCTTGCACAGTCAAATGATATGTTGGTGAATGGACGGTGATGGGTGTGTGTGTTGGCCCTGTGACGGGCTGCTGATCTGCCCAGGCTGCACCCTCTCAACACCAACAGAGACACATCACAGCTCCCGGCGATCCGGACTAGATTGAAGGATTGGAGCAGGTGTAAAAGAATGGAAAGGAGATAAACATTAATCAGGATTGATGCATTAGCATTATACCCCGATGAGCCTTCACTTTCTGTTTTTGTGGCTTCGTCCTCCACCGCTGAGTAGTTTGGACGTGCGCTTAGTCTGGACACAAGTTGAGTCAGCTTTCCTTCCCTGTGATTTGGAATACATTTGTGCAGACACAGCCAGAAAATTATGGCCAAGACCTCCTCTAAAGGTGATTTCACTGCATCCTCAATGTATTTTGGCTGCAATCACATTGAGCGACAAGCCTTTTTAACCCATTTGTTTCATTTCAGGTTGCAATGAAAATAAAAGGGACCTCGGCCTATCACAGGTACCACGATGAAACAAGCCTGTTTTGAATTTTGAGTCACAAATGGAAGAAAAGCAGCAGTATTCCTCCTCATCACATTCTCATTAATACCCTTGAATTCAATGATGGTTTTAAGTTGTAAGCTTTTAGATCTCTTTTGGAGGGCATTGGGAGTCAGAATCAATCAGCAGGCTTCAAGTCTGAATTGAAATAATAAGTGTGTCCTGAAGTAACACATGAAGTAGCACTTCATGTTAAAAAGCAGACTCTGTGAGCAACGAGAGAAAAAGAAAATACGAGAACAAAGGCGGCTGAGCTCGTCGTGGCCAACCAACCAGCAGTCGCACAGCTGCAGGCATCGCAGGAAAAAAAACCCTCCAATGAGGGGCATAATCAGACAATGCCCACCGATACAAACACGAGCCGTATGAACTCCAGGATACAGCCGCAGAACAGAAATAGGCATTGTATCGCTGGCTTACAGACAACACTACGAGCAGCAGCAATCGATACACAGCTAAAAGCAAATAAAGCAAACATAAAAGTAGCAGTTACTGAGCTGAAAAAAACGAGCACAGGACCACCGAATGCAGCGTCGGATAGAGTCTTTAAAGGAAGGGAGAGATGAAATTGCCTTAGTTTACAGCCCGCCTTCTCCTCTGTTTCTGAGTCATCTTGGCAAGCTGTGTGATTTTTATCCCCGACACTCCGTTCTCCAAGATAATTTTAATTTAATATGTTGCTTGTTTGTGTAGACTGAATTTATGCAGGGCTTATTCGCTGTCACTCCTCAGTGCCACCTATGATCCCTGCGATTCCCCCAAGGTGTGAGTGTCTGCCAAGCATGCTCGTCCGAGCTGTGTCTGTTGGAAAACAGTCCCATGGCGGCCAGTGCCAAAAATCTGTTATAATGGGCCCCAGGATAATGATTACTTTGAGTGATGGCATAATGAGGGCTTTATAAATATGCATGGGTCACAAGGGGTAGTAATATTGTGGATTATTGAAACTGCAGGGTAAGAGGTCAAGCTAATGAGGGGGCACTGTGGGGGAGGCTCAGCCACTGACACAGGAATTAGCCGGGCCAGATGTCTGACACATTGGTTGTTTCACATCATGCAACAGCAAAACTATGCATGCCTAAATCATCCAGGCACAAAAACAAAGCTTGCCTTGTGTGTGTGTGTGTGTGTGTGTCTGTGTGTGTGTGTTTTAATTAAACAAACCTTTCCTCAGAAAATCACAGTGCGGCTTGTCAGGGTTGCAGGACAGCAGAGTTCAAATGCAAATCTGTTGTAGAGTTCCAATAAAACTGTGAATCACAAAAGGAACATGAACAAGATTCCAAAATCAGACAACTGATAACCGGAAAGAGAAAGCTGAGTTACAGGAGGGAATCAGGCATAAATTATAAACTCACTTGAGAAACGTACTGATCTTACGTTCATCACGCATGCAAGTTAGACTGAAACTATTCAACTGCAGGCCTCGTGTTTTAGGGCTCCCAGCTGCAGCACACCTGATTGTGATAAGGGGCTCATTATTGTTCTTTTTTACCAGCCTGCTGATGGCAAGAATGCGATGTGCTGAAGCAGGGAGAAACCTAAAACATGCAGGTCTACAGCCCAGGAGGCCTGGAGTTGAGTAACTCTGATTTAGATTCTTCTTTTATTTTCTAGAAAAATCATCATGTAAGATGGTCCTCGTTGAGAAATTCAGACACAGCAAAAATTTATCTCAGAAATTGCGTTTCTACACACGTGATTACACTGTGAAATGGACAACAATGTCCATTTGAAAAACAATGGACAGACTTACAAAGACACTGATGAAGACTTCGGTTTTGATTTTTTGGGAAGGATGAGCACAACATCGCATTTACAGTCTCAAAGGAATCGCAAAACAATGGGAGGACAAACGTGTGACAAGAAAAGATCAGACCGAGAACAAAAACATAGTTCTCAAACAGGAGTAAGGAAAGGTTTATAAATAAAGCATTCAACAAAACTGAAACACTCTAATTACTCATATTCAAACAACGCAATCATGAAGGGATTGTTGAGACTAAACAATACCAGAGGAATTTCTGGAGCCAAACATCAACATTATATGAGAGATGCGACACAGAAGAGCATCAAAGCAAGTTTTAGAAGCCTGCCTGATATGTAAAGGCAGATTGTTCTACACTTGGAACGACAGCAACTCTCTGTCTCCTCTGAGCTTTGATTTGATTAGGAAACCACCAGGAGCGACTGATCAGCTGACCTGAGAGACCGAGCAGGAGCTGTGAAAAGAAGGGAAGATCCAGATCATTTCAGGAATTAAAAACAATCAAAGTTGAAACTACAGAGCCAGCCAGTGAAGTGAAAACAGAACAGATGCTATTTTTTTCTCTTATAGCAGCAAAAAGACATGCAGCTGCATTTTGTACCAGCTGGAGATGCGAGCGGGAAGAGCGGCTGACTCCGACGTGAATAACAGGTTTTCCAGTGGAGATGTGGAGAAGCCACGGATTTATTGTCTCAAAGTGTCGTCTTGAAAGAACAGGCTTCACTTTCACTAGATGCATCATATAAAAATACAAAAAAAGCTGGACCCCAGTACAATTTGATGGTCCAGCTTAAAATTGCAGGCCCTGTGACATATAAATGCATACTATGATAATAAACGGTTCCTAAATTTTCTTGTAAACCAAATAGGAATTGCATTCCTGAAAATGTATTTGGGCTCTTGTCATGAGCAGGAGGATGTGAGCAGTTGGCAGGAGCTGTCGGTGGGAACGCTTCCAGGCAGGAAGCTCCTCCTGCTGCGTATTCCACCCAACAAAGCTGCTGTTCTGCATCGTGATAAAGCGACAGTGCAGCCGAGGATGGAACCTGCGTCGGGAGCGTACAGTAGCGCTGCCCTCTACCTCCCATAACCCCCCTCCTGATTCACCTCAACGGAATCAGCCGAAGCTGAAAGCACGGCAGTAAAAACAGCGACGGATACTGAATGCGCTGTAAATAACTGTTTATTGCTCTTGTTTGAAAGTTTGAAACAGATGTTACTCCATGATCATTTTTTAATTGACTTGTCAGCTGACGGCGAGTAAAGAGCTGTGTGATTTATTGGCACCAACATCCAGCAACGTTTCCATCTGTGTACTTTCCAGATTGCTGTCAAACCCAGAATTGGGTGTCGGAGTGAGGGATATCTTTTTTACAGGGGGAAAGAAAAAAAGCATTGTTTCCATTAATTTAAAGAAATTCCAACATATACAGAGAGCAGTCATGTCACAACATAATTTTTCGTGTAAAGCTGTGAAACTACTTGAATCCCTGCAGTTCTCCCACTGGTGAACGCCCCCCTCGCTCCCCTGCGCCATCCCTCTATTGACATGCCGTCACTGTCATGGTCCGCATAGTCATAACCCAGAAAGTGGCGGTTAAACCGTGATGGATTCGGACAGCTGCCACGGCCGACTTGGATGGTTGCGCTGCAGGTGTGTTTACACTGGAAATGGCGGCGGCAGCAGTGGCGCAGTGTCTCGTTTCAGCGTCAAGAAACTAACTGCCACTCCATTATTGTTCACTTTGAGTTCGTTAACATCAGTCTCTGTGGCTTATTACTGCCTGTCGAACTGCTTACTGTTACATTTAGGTGACATCTGAATGACCCACAGTATAATTTTATTGTTATAACTGCTCCGGAAACTGTTTGATAATAAGCGTTGGGCAGTCATTTCAGTTAGAAGGTTTTTATGTTTTAATTTTTGTGTAATTGACATGGTGGCTTTTCTTCTCCTGTGGTAGTAGTTTTCATTGCATCCTTTTGTTTTTATTTTATTATCCTCCCATCCGTTCATCTTGCTGTACTGTCTCTTGAGGCCATTGGATTGACAGACGTCACTCTAAATTTGCTGGAATTGCTGATTCTACTCTAGCAAAAGATAAAATAAGTAATGCAGAGTAAAACTTATACTGATAGATTTTAGACTAGACACAGATTCCTTGAAGCTTATTCTCTTTAGCAGTCAATGGTCTTGCTAAGCATTGTCCAAGGCCTGTTTGTATGACGATGTTTTCAAGTATAAGTGTAAAACCTCGACAGGGTGGAAGTTTTTGAAAATGGTTTCATTGCAAAACAGACCTTGTTTTCAGTGCAAACAAACATCATTTTCAAGATGTGGCCATATAAATACAAAACTTTTCTGAAACCAAAATGTGGAAATTCTGCATTTTCACTTGGAACTTTGTCACATCAACTGTAACAGCTGTCAGAACAATTTTTCAGATCATAAATGAATGGTCTTCTGTCCCGGGAACTCAGTTCTGTTTACTGAGGTGTCATTGTTGATGAGTTCATGCTCGTATATGTTGTATCCCCATGCAGATCCTTTACATTCCATTAACTTCCATCAGATTAGCTGAACTTTGATTAACTGAACTCTTAACGTTCGGTTTATGTGTTATACAACTGAGCTACATTTCATAATTAAATATATTTTTCCCCCTGAAAACGATCAGCTGCTGCAATCTCAGTAAGTCACTGATAGCTGCCCAAATCTTCATCTGTGGTTTAGAATCATTAATCAGTCTGAGAAGCCAGACAACTTGGAGAATTTCCAAACAGCAAGGTCCTGAACTGCTGTCAAAACCAAGGTCATCTCAAGGTTAGGATGCATGCTAACCAACAATGTTAATACTTTTTTGGTGAGTGAGCCTTTTCAAAGTCCATCCATGTCAGATTTCTTTAAAAGTAGCCATAATTTAGTGGTAAGATCCATCAAAGTCTTCAGCATGATGTTCGCCTCCAAAGTTGTGCATCTGCAGCTGTATCTGTGGCCTCATGTTGTCTGCCTCACTGAATATGCAAACTGAAACTACAGTTGTCCCTAATAAGTTTGGCAGAAGTTGGCCAGTTTGACTGTGCAGAAAACTGCATCGACTGCTAACTTGAGCATGTAATTAGCTACTCCCTTGCTCCATGGGCGTTTTGGCTCTTTTCTGGATTAGAGACGTAACGTTCCCATTGTTTTTGAATCTCATGCCTATTATGGGATCGGAATGGCTGTGCTGGGCCATTTTTCCCAATCCCCTTACTTGCTATTTTGCAGAAGAAACAATGCTATCGGTAACAGAAGTGAAGCAGAGAAGGTTTGCAGAGCTAATAAGGCTAGAGGTGTGCACGGCTAATTTAATTTGCTCTGAAAAGTGTGGTGTAAGCACACATGATTCCACCTAATGCAGCAGTGTCGGACATTTTTAATAATTTTTAATGATAGATAACTTTGTAAAGTCGAGTTCAAACTTCGAATATTTGAGATTAGGGCTCACTTAGGACGTGACTTCATAATCTCAAGTCATAAATGTGCACGTTGTGACTTTGATTTTTGTTCTCGCTCTTTAAAGGAACCAAGTTCAGTCCTCATTACGTGAACTCGTTGATGATTGTTGATATTAAAAGGTCATTTGAAAGAGGCTCAAGTTGGCATTACTGTCTTCTTTGCCTTTGAGATTTTTCTCTCTGTTCATAGTACAGTTTCTTTTGATCAGAATTGTTTTTAGTATTCTATCATAATAAGATTGTTGCTGATTTGTTTTGCTGTCTGTATTTTACTGTGAAGTTACCGTGTCAAAATTCTTCAACTAATAATTATTGATCAAATATACCATCGATGCATTTTATGAAAAGTTCAGTGTGACATTATTCTTCAGAATTTCTTGCAAACTCTTGTAAATATATATTTCTAACCTTGCTGGCATGATGTTATAAACACATACAGTACTTTGAGGGAAAATTGAGTTAAGCACTCAATCATATTAAGTCGAGTGGTTTGGTATCATCTTGCAACCTGTACTGTCTGTCATTATGAGGTACTTAATGTTGTTGGAAGGGATGTATAAAACTGTGAAGCATCTTTTTATTTGAAAATTCAACAAACGTTTGTAATTTTGCCTCCTGTGTTTGCTTGGCTCAGTAGTTTCCAGCCTTTTGTCACTGGAGCCCCTCAGGTTGCCTCTAACGAAGGCCGCAAATCCCCTCTGTGATCTTTGATTCACCAAAACATACAAGCTTTATTATGAACACACAAAAGCAGGAGCCTTCCCCAAGATTTCTTTTCTCCTGGCAGTCGTCAGTCCACCAAAAGTAGCTGGATCACAAATAAGCACTCATTATCCACATGCTAACGCAACAATCCATTGATTAAACACTCAGATCTGAAAGGTGCACAGAAACATCTGTGTCACTTTAATGAGAAACATCAACATCAGCCCAGAATATACACCAGTTTGACTGAGCACAAGCAAATCTGTGTCCACATCCAAACATCAGTTCCACAGGCTTCCTCAAAACAGGCGTGAGTACACTCCACAGGCTGGGTGATCTACAGGGAAATTCAGGGGATGAACGCTTCTCGGGGTTCACAGTTTTATAGAAGAAACGCTGTCATGCACAGAAGTACAATTTTGAGCCAGCTTTGCCCCGGGGAGCATGCTGCAAATGCTAAACAAGGACAATAGCAAATGGCTGGATTGTAGCGAACGCTGGGAATGTCATCTGTGTGCATCGAGAGAACGGCGAGGCTTTGCTGGAGGTACTTTTTAATAATTCATGGTTTGTATGATTGGCTGCGAGCGTCAGCCCCTTTTCCATAACCCTGCAAAGCAAAAAAAGAAGAAGAAGAAAAAAAAAAAACATCTGTTTGCTCCCTAAAGGGGATGTACAGGGTGCAGGTGCAACTTTGCTTCAAACTTCCAGGAAAGTGTATCAGGGTGGGGTGGAGAAAAAAAAAAAAACAAACCAATCAATTTGATGTTGGAGATTAGCACAATGAGTAGATATTGACTCCACGCACAAGTAGGCAATCACCATGTGTCTTGGTTTTATTAGTCATTACTGTATGCTCAATGGACCGGCTGACTGGCTAACATGGTGTTCTGGTAAAGTAAGAGCTGAGTCATTCTAATCAATAACTCCTTATTACCTTGATTGATTTTTTTTTTTATTCATCTTGGCACTTTTTTCTTCATCAAGATACAAAAACCATCTCAGAGGAAATGCATAAAACTGAAACGTAAATTGAGCATCTTTGTCACAAATATACAGTTTATCTTTTGACCTTGTCGTTGGACTCCTGATATTGAATTACTTTATAGGAAACGACATCAACTCTTCTCGCTGTAATTAGTTGAATGAGAGCTTGGCTTTTTTTTTTTTTTTGGCCACTCATCCATCCTCCATAATGTTCTTGTTAATGTTGGGATACAGGTGTAGGGATAAATGAGCAGGATAAGTCTTTTTTTTACCTTTTAATTTCTGTCAATATTTCTTGATACAGTCTTATCTGTTTCCTACATTTTTTCCCATGTTGTATGCTGGTCCATCACAGAGCGCTCTCACTGGGAGAAACCCTCTTCACACACACCTAAACAGGTGTTTAGGTGTGTGTGAAGAGGGTTTGAAGAGGGTTTGAAGGTCCTGAATTCAGTGGGCAAACTGGCCTGTTAGTCTTGTAATATCCTTTAATAATACAGTGTGTGATGTACTGAATCAGTTTTGTTTGCAGTTTCTCCTGAAAATAGACATATTTCTCCATGCATATAATTTTTGGTGCCTCTGTCCACAAATCTATTGTCATTATAGTTATTTTGTATAGGAGATGCTGTAACTTGGGTGATCGACTGCATTCTATTCTCGTCTATTAAGCTCTACTGAAACCATTTAACTGGCTGCCACAGTGACCCCCTATTGCCACCTAACCCAGAGATGACAGTGCTGAAATCTTTGACTCTGTGCTTTTAAAGAAGGTAATTCATCAGATTATTGGATATTGATTATTACTATTATTACTGGCACCACACTGGAGTAGACAGCGATATTGGCAGTTCTGCACCATTTGGCTTTGAATCAGATTACTAAATAACACTTAGAATATATAAAACCAGGCGAACAAAGATGGTGTGGAAAAGAGGAGTTGAGGTTATATGTGAGATTATTTGTTGGACTCTTTCTTGGTCAGGTGCAGTTGCCTGGCAACAAACCGACACCTCGGCTCACAACAAGCTCAAGAAATACTTATGCTCCCTCAAAAAATTGAGAAAGTGTTGTCAGAGCTGTTCTCAATGACTTAACATTTCAGTCTGCTGGTGTTAAAATGTTTTCTCACTGTAGCACAACAAACTATTCTGCTTTGGCTCTTATAAAGCCATCAAGTTGTAAATGTTTACAATAAGACCTGGTTTGACTTCACTTGCAAAGCAGTGGTTTTGGGAGAACAAAAACGAGCCTTGCATTTATTTTGCTGGCTTTGGACCCCTGGCAACCTGAGGGTACAAAATAACCTGTAGGTAACGTAGAACCTCCATCAATGTATTTGGAATATCTAACAAAGATTACACAGAACAGTTCAAGATGATGCTTTTAAATGTGCTATTTTCCCAAAACTCAACAATAATTATTTTCTTCTGAAACACTTAAAAAAAAGTCCTCATATTTTAGTGTTTTGTTGTTGTGCGTTTTTGCTGGAGAAATTGAATCCCTGAGAACAGCTACAGATTATTGACTAACCTCTGCATCATGCTCGTTGCGTCATGTTTTCGTCAAGCAGGATGACATGAGCTTCTCAGGTAACGACCTGAAAGGAGGCATTCAGATACAGCTGTGATAAGCAAAGCTGTGCTCATGATCCAGCAGCCAGAGCCAGAAAACCGTCCTTATTTCTCAAATCCCTCCCTCAAACCTTCACTCACTCTTCCCTCTGTAATAAACCGCCTATAGGGAGCTCTGGAGAACACTGCTTTAAATGAGAATTTCAGACATTTATGAATAATAAACATTTTGAGACACCACTGACTGATATTGTTGCGCATGTTTGATATTGATGCCAGATGTAATGGAAAATCTTGACATTTTGTCACTCATCTTGTTCAAGTATTACATAAGCCATGAACAAGATAGTCATATTTTCCTTTCAAAATGTACCCTGGAACTTTCACACTTGACATTCAAACCCTGAAATGTTACTGCAGGAAGCAACATGTGTAATGAATAGTGAATGAAAGCAGCTTTCAGATGCAGAAATCAGAGGATCTGCGAACATTCAGGTACGACTTGGATGCATGTATCGATTTCACAGGAGTATCTGTACTCATAAAAATGATAATTTCTACCCTAAGGGTCTTAAAAAGTGGACTCACGGAGATGTCAGTCAAACATAGATTATTCAATCACGAGTGCAGATCAAAGTATGAGCATTCGAATTACCTGTGAAGGCTCAACATGGGGATGCAAGGCCCGTGCTTGGAAAACAGGGATGCAACATAAAAAAAAAAACAATAATAAAAAAAAGTGGCCACTTACAGTTTTGTCTCTGGAACCGTACGGTGCGAGCGTTGATGGGTAAACGGCCACGTATGCAGTGACGTACTGATGGTTTACAGTGACGCAGCGACGAGGCTCCTGCTTGGCTTCTTTTGTCCAGGAACAGCAACCCAAGGTTTAAGATGAGATAAGATAAACTTCATTCATCCCGGAGGAAATTGCTTTGCCAGAGTGCCTCACAATGAGCAATAAATAATAAGAGCGACTCTGGCAGGCAGTCAGCCGCGACCCAGCCAGAAGTGGCCGGAGCATGTTTCTTCGTAGGCCCATGGTAACCTGTAAAAGAAAACCATGCAGCCCAGTTTGTCACACACACTCATCTGTGAGGGACAAAATGAAAAAGTCTTATTAGCTGTACAGCAGTGAAATGTGAGCGATGTGCCTGGAATTTTCTAAAAAGTTGTTGGTTATAGTGACCTTTGAGTATCATTCTGGCAAACATGCCGCGGCTGCTTGTTCTCCACTGGTGACACCATATAACAAGGTTAGAGGTTCATTGCCTCTCCGACTCGCGCAGTTTCTACAAATCTAACCTTTCACACATGCTTAGTCAATTTTGAAACCATCTTGTTATATTTGGCACGAGCTAACAGTTCCATGTCGGCATGATTTGTGTGCTAAATTCAAACTGGATGGGAACACTTGAATTGGCATCGAATCCAGGTTTCATTTTGTCAGAGTGGATAGAATCCTCCGAAAAATCCAATCGGATGCAAAAACGACGTTTCACAAAAAAAAATGCGGCTTAATATTGAACACCTGCAGTTCTGATTGTCACTGGCAGTCACTTTAAGTGAAAGTGCAGCTTGTATGTAAGGTGGATTTTCCTCATGGGGGCAATTACTGAGGTTAGCACTGTTAAAAATGACACCCAACCTGAACATATAAGGCAGTGAGCATTAATAATAAATGGTATATGAAGAATAGGAGCACTGAAACTGTGCACATTAGTGGGTGTGGGTGTTGGTCCCGGGAGGAGGAGTGTGAGGAAGCAGGAGCTGAATGAAGTGAGCGAACAGTACATGAACATTACATTATTTCCGGCGGTCCGTGTCGTAGGCGGTCCAGACGCCTGGGGGCACCCGTTCAGAGGCACCGTGCACACCACGGGGGGCTGCAGTGAAACGCAGGGGACATTCAATTGCTGTTCATGTAGTAATTTCGGAGCCTGGAGGGGGTGGCTCAGCTTACGCCGGGGATTTGGGAGCAAATGTTAAGAACATTCTGCAAGTACGTTTTATTTTGGATTGTGAGAGAAAATAAAACTTCAACCAAAATGTCATTTGAAGATGCTTGCATGTGATTCCACTCCTAAAAGACTGTTTTAAGAATATATGTTAAAACTGGAGGATGTGTGAATTACAGAAAAATGAGTCTGAAAGAGCAGGTGAAGAAAGGAACACAGCATACATGTTCGAAGAAGAGGACTGAAAACATGACAAATGTAAAATGAGCCCTTCGGTGTTTTAATGGCCTGATGAAGGCAGGGGGTGGAATTGTCTTGCATTTGTCTTCTGAAGAAGACAATAGCTTCACAGAGGACAAGATTCACAATATTTCAGAGCAGCCTTTTCATTTGCTGCCCTGATCCTAAGACATTCTGATGCTCACACTTTAATCAGTGTGGCGATTTGTGCTTTAGAAACACAGCCTAATGAGATTCACAAGTTGGAAAGTCACACTTTTGTAGCAGTTTTTGAGAAGAAGCAAGATTTCAACAAATAGAAATTGCCTACTTTTTTATTTAAATGAATACTGTTATTTTTTTTCCCAAGTTGATTTGAGCATTCAGGTGCTGTGCTGGTCAAACTCATTGTTTTTTACTGCACTGTTTCTGTTTAATATTTGCACATTAGCTTTGTCATTCAAGGCAGTTCAGCAGTTAGAATTCCTCCATTTCATCTTGAAAGTGACAACAGAAACATTGTAAATACACAATAGCAAAGTGCATTGGTTGTTTTCTCTCGGCTTGCTGCTGCCATCATACCGTAAGGTACCCTCAACCGCCAAAGGACGTCGTCTGACATCTGTGGTCGTGCCGAGGACAGGAATAGCCTCAGCCTCACATCCCTCCACCACCGCTTCCTAATCCTGTCTGTAAGCTGATCGCAGTGGGGTGTCCTGACCGATTACGCCACCCAAACTCTTAACCCCTTGCCTCGAAGTGTACACTGATTTCCAGCATGAATCATCGGCGTGGGATTATACGGAGTGAGTCATGTCAGCCGAGGGATGCCCGCTGTGCTGGTTCAAAGCTACTGTATGTTGGCGGTAATATTTCCAACACGGCAGTGAAGCTAACGGGCCAGCAGAGGGTACTTACTTGTATTGACTGTGACCTGAAGGTAAAAGTTGGTTAAGAATGTGCAAAATTACAGTTCAACACGCCTTACGTTTACATCCAGGCCAATGTTAATGTTGCATATTTAATGTGTTTTCACCCATTTTATTAAGAGAAAATATAAAGCATGATCAACTCTTTGGTTTTTTGCAGAAGAGCTGAGTAAAGAAGAGCTGAAACCTTGCAGTAAGCTTCGGGGGGGTCTGGGGTCTGCTGTTTCCCAATATGATTGTTTTCCTTGCAAATTTTGATAAAATGGAATAAGAGGACGTTAAAGCTGCGCGTCAATATGAACATTTCCATAAATTCTTGAAACATTAAGAACATTGGGAAGTCAGATTGTGAGTCGGGATTCAGGTTGAATGCTGTTTATTTAACTGTCCATCTACAGCGTGATATTTCAGTATTATCGGTTCCTTTCTCCTCTCACTCGGCCATGTGTCCCAGCTGTGCATCTCCATATTGCGCACCATTGGCTGTTTTCCCGCTCTTTTCACTTTCATCCCGCCATTTAGCATCAGCTGCATGTACTCTCAAGCCGGGAAATATGGCAAAATAATTTAATTACCTCCCACTGTTACATGTGAGCAACTCGCACAGCGACTCAGACTGAGGGAAGAAATGAGGACTGTTGAGAGCCTCTCCTCCCCTCCCCTCCCCTCCTCTCTCTCAGTCTCTCATCGCACACTGCGGCTCCTCCCTCCACCTTACCCCTCTCCAGATTCCACCGATTCTCTCTTTCTGTCCGTCTCCATCCCTCCTCTCCTCGCCTCTCCCTCAGCCTCGCCGCGACTAACACAGGATACACCCTCCCTCGTGCGCGTGTGTGTGCGTGCGTGCGTGTGTGTGTGTGTGCATGCATGCGTGCGCCGCTCGGTGTGAACGGCGCGTGTCAGTGTGTATACACGTGTGGCTTCGCAGCTGACGGGAAGGACTCATGAAGTGCTCTGGACTTGGATATCAGATCCTTCTGCTCATGCATATTTGCCACATTTCTTCAGCATCACTCCAAAAATCCCTCCGTTAGAAGCGTCTCATTTCCCTCCTCTTGGGGCAGCATCTCGATGGAATCTTCAACCCTTTCTCCAGTATATTGGATTTAATGAGCAACCACAGTGGAATGAAGCAGGCAATTTCAAGATTCCCTTCGTTAAAGCTCTAGGTAAGGACATCCCTGTCACTCTCTGACTGCGTCTCTGCCCCCTTCATCTCTTCATTGCACTTCCGAACTGATTTACTTCTCATAAGATATTGACAGGCGCGGGGCTGTACACATTATGGAATCTGGCAAGCGGTGGAATGAAGCATAGCGAGCTATTTAGGACACGGAGAGAGGGTGGAAATGAGGATGGGGAGTGCGGGAGCCGGAGTGATTGTGCAATGGGAAAGGAGCAGGGAACAGAGATGTGTGCCGACACCGGCGGCGGTGCTCCTGCTGTCAGAGAGAAGAGAAGAGAAGAGAAGGGGACAAAAAATGTCTCACTCGATACTGGCTATTGATCTGCTGTTATTTCCAGTTCCAGTCCCAAGTTTGCATGGTCTACCTGTGAGTGCTGGCATTAGTTCTGGTGGCTGGTGGGCAGCTGTAGTCAGGAAGCAGCTTCCTCTGAGGAGGCGATGAGGATTAAACATACGGAGATGCATTTCCATGTGTGTGCTGCCCGCTGGGAGGAGAAGAGTGTGTGTGTGTGTGAGTGTGTGTGTAGGTGTGTGTGTGTGTGTGTGTGTGTGTGTGTGTGAGTGTAAGTGTGTGTGTAGGTGTGATGCGACAAGGAGGGACTTAGACTCCCTCTTGCTAGCCTGCCTACTTACAAGTCCTCTCATAGAAACACCCTCGGCTTTATTTAGGGTGCAGAGTTGCAGTTTTCCCACCATGCCGCTTCGCCTGGTAACCTGATGAGGCCTTTCGACGGCAGCTTTCACTTTGCAGATCATCACCGGAGACTAATTTGAACATTCTCCTCAATTATTAATCAGTCCATTTCAGTCATTTCTAATAGATTGAGTTCAATATGGAACAGTTATCACAAACTGATCCATCTGCTGTTTGTTACACTCTTCTTCCCTCACACTCTGTCACTTAGAGGCACGAACGAGGCTGATGCCGCTATTTCTGTCTCCTCTCCGTTTCTTCTTTATTTTTTTACGTCTGTCTTGTTATTCTCTCTTCATCTCTCTCTCTCTTGTCTTCATGAACTCTACTGAGAGGAGAGAGAGCAGATGAGAGATCTCAGTATCTGAGGCGGGGGGGGGGGGGGGGGGGGGGGGTGCTGTGGGGAGAAGAGAAAGAACAAATAAGAGAGAGGACGGAGACAGAGGGACTGAGAAAGGGTGGGTGTGTGCTTATATGGGCAGGGCAGATCTCTTCAGGGGGTCCTGAATTGTCACGGTCTGGGTTTTTGTTTTTTTGTTTTTTTGGTGAGGTTGCACACATGCAAACACAAAAACACAAAGCTTATGCTTTCCAAAGATAGATGGATAGGCCCGAACCGGCATCTTTCCTATGCATGGCTGCATTTCCTGTAAAAGACATCAATATTTATCACGTTTCCCATTACAGAGAAGAAACCACGATAACACCAGAGGATGGAGGAAAATAATAAAAGATAAATCAAATTACCCCACCTTGGGTAGACCTTCTGCTTCAGTCTCATTTATAATCGCTCCTCAGCACTTAGCCGAGGTTGACTGATAGCGCTGCATATTGAAACGCAGGTGCAAATCGCTGGCTCTCAGTTGGTGGAGCTTCTCATTGCGGCAGTTCACACACAGGCAGACTGAGACTCTGGTTTTCTCCATTTAGTGGCTTGAAAAACAGTACAGATCGGCTTTAAAACAAAGAACATGCATTTGGTTTTCACTAAGTGGGGCTGTTATGAGGGTTTTAGTGTGGATGAAGAGGATATCCCAAGATAACTCCCTGTTAACATCCAAGCTGATTCATAGTATGATGAACCAGAGAGGTATTCTGGAAATTAATTAGTTTATTTAATGACTTTTAAAGACGTGCTTGTCTTTTTTTCCAACTCAGCTGAACTCGCACATCCACTTGCCTTGTTGCGAGCCCAATCGTGTCCCATAACCGAGCACTAAATCACAGCTTGGCCCTGCTGAGACGTGTCTGAGGAGGAGCTCCTCTCTTCTCCTTACTGTGACACAAAGCCAGAGTGCATTCAGTCATGTGTAAAGTTTGGGAGAACAAAGCCACACCTAACCATGAAGTAACCAGACAACAGTATGTGATCAATGTTAACAAAGGTGAGTCTCATGGACAGATGACCCATGTGGAGCCTCAGCCTGTAAAATCTAAACTGATCCTGACAAACATGTCGACCAGCATTGTTCCCTTCATTTTGAAGCCCCCACAAATATATAAAAATAGACAGATGAGCCTTCACTTACACCTCCTACTTGTTTAAAAGAAACATTAACCTTTAACCCTAGGCTTCATGAGGGTTTCATTTATTAAGATCTACCATTAGGATGGTAAAATGCTTTCTCACACACAGCTTGCATGTGTTTTGTATGGGATCAACTAAAAATACTGCTATAGGCTACATCACATGCTGATAGATGATAAACAAAGTAATAGAATTAAGTATTTAAATGAGAGTTTTTCATGCCTCATACCCTCTTTACACAGGAATGAGCTATTGGAAATTGTGTTGTTTCCATGTTTGTTTGCTTGTGTTCACTATAGGGTGACTGGAAGAAACTCTGAGCCCCAAAAGCGCAGAATAAAATGTAATTCAATGGAGTTAGTAAATATGAACTTGGTTTAAAAAGAAAGAAAGAAAAGACAGAATAATGCAATGCGGGAGATGATCTGTCACAAAGGCAGAGCTGCAGGAAAAAAGAGCAACAGCAGAGATTTGAAAAATATTGTAAGAATTATTAAGGGCTACAACATGGAAAACATAATAAAATCAACAAATAAGTCACAGTTGCCAGATGAGGAAATTCCTCTCAGCACCAGAATATTGCTTTGTTTTCTAAAAGCTGAACTGTCTTTTGCAGAAAGTTAAAAGCATGGTGCAATCGGAAAAAGGTTTACAGTGTTTAAAGAAAGAAAAACAATATTCTTTATTGATCTCCTTGGGGAAATTACTTCTCTACATTTAACACATCGATATTCAGAGACAAACTTTCACTATAGAAGCTGGGAGGGTCGAAAGTTGCTGTAAACTTCCAATCAAACATCTGCTTGTCTCATCGCCAGGGCTCCACTGCCACTGCAGGCATTAAAACAGATCCCAGTATTATCTGTGATATGAAATAATATATATGTATGAGGGTAACTCAAAACTTCTCCACTCAAGACGCCTCCACCCTCCCAGAACAAAATCCCACACTATGAGGGATTATTATTACATGCACTCAATCAACAGCGCTATTTTACTCGTCTTGCAGGCACAGCCGTCACTGTGTGACGTTAAGAAATCCCCCTTTTACATGTCAATTTTGCCTCTTTCACCTTTTACATGAAGTGTCCTCCACTTCTCTTCCTATAACGTTCACCCAAATGCAGCTCTCTCTGTAAAAACTACACGTTCACTCTTGAAATCCTGCAGAAGGATTTTGGAACACAGGATACTGTACGTATCAGATCCTGCAAGTCTTACAGGCCCCACTGAGACATAAGTGCAAGAAGGCAGACCAAAAAAGGAGGCATAAACATACAAATACATTCTGGGAGACATTGCGTTGATTTCCATGAATTTTGTTGCCAACCTATTTCAAACTTCAACCAACTATTTGAATCATTCTCCAACCTTAACCTAATGTCATCTAAAGGTTTTGCTTAGCAGTTCAAATAATTGAGATCACTAGTCCTGATAATACAAAGTTAACGGGTTCAGGTCCCCATAACAGTGCTAAATACCCAGACACACACACACACACACAGACGCGCAGACAGACAGACAGTGATGCACCTTAATGTGGCTTAGTGGGAGTCATTTTTACCCTACTGGGCTGCAGCATAAACTTGTCATGCATTGGCTGACTTGCATCCAAGAGTGAGTCAGACTGTCCACGAAGGCTTCTCCACCCACAGCCAGGAAGCACTGACACTGCCTCATCACCAAATGAGAAATTAACAACTCTCTCTTTCTCTCTCTTCCCTCAACTTCCAAGGCAGTTATATCGAAGGCCATTATAGCAAATAATGGTTATTACCAACGATGTGGTTTTATGATTTACCATGATGCATGAAATGAAGTTGGCAAATTAGATACAGCAATTCACAGCTAATGGCGTCCGTAGTGGTGGGCCAGCACTGCGAAGTTCTCTGGAACTGAGCTCCTCACCCCTGTGTGTTATTCTCCGGTCAGTCCAGCATAATTTACCACGGTGAAGATGCGGAAAATGTTTTTTGTTTTTTTTTTTTCATCAGACCAGCTATGTGCCAGTGTTCTTCCGTTTTCCTGATCAATCCATGGCATATTGAAGGTTTTATCCATAAATGTGAAACTCTCACTGGGATGTTTAAAAGTACACTAATTTAAATAAAAAAATTCAATAAAGCTTTATTATACTTGGCTATCTTAGGGGCTGCAATGCCTCAGAGTAATTAGAAAAAGGTATGCAAATTACCTTTAATGTCCCTAAAGTTTTTAGAACTTTCACAATTTTCCACTCATGTCTTATATGTCACTGCTGGAGATGAGTGCTCCTATGTTCTTAGTGAGCAAATTAATCATATAATGTATTCTTGCAAATTAAAACATCAACCTACATCTGCAAGACACAATGTGAAACTCAACTCTCTCATGAAGTTTATCTTCCTTTCATCGAAAGCTTGTCAGGGAAACTTGGGAACACATGACTGACTATGAAGGTATGTTGAAAAGTAGTGTGTGTATATTTCTAATTATATCTTTGTTGCACATTGTTCTGTATTAGGTTAATAAAATTTACAGTTGAAGTGTAGTTGTTCTTTTTAATGATTGTTTTCAATGGAAGTTAAATAACAGTGATGGACTTTCGGTGATGCATCAGTGATATGAGACAGCGCTTCATGTTTTCTTTAAAAATAAATACTGCAAAATCGATCTGGGTATGTATCTGGACAGTAACTGAGACATTGGCACACTCCACAAAAACAGAATAACAGTCTTTGAGCATCGAACTCAAAATAAAGGAGGACCAACAGCATAGCCCTGAGGAACACCTTCACAGTGGATTGTCATGAGACAGCCTGTCTATTGTTTTATTTTTGTTTTTCACAAATTATTCCAAGAATAAAAAAGTACAATTTAAACATTCCATACCTCTGTGCCTACAAATAGACTTGAATATTGTTCAAAAATGACTTTTTTACTCTTTTCTGGACAATAGAAATGTGTTGTGCGGCTTTTCATGTCTGACAAAATATGATCAAGTTAACATCTACTCACAAAAATAATTAGCTCCAACTGAAGAAGTTGATGATAGTTTGAATTGAAAAAAATGCACTGTTTAACTGAAATGATTGAATTGACCTAGTTTCGGCATCAGCTACCATTATTTCCTTTATGTATCATTTTCCACAGACTTGTGTGTTGTGTATTGTACTATTTTTAGAGAAAATACCATTCTGTTGACAGCATGAGGTTTTGCTGTTCTTGTAACAACCCTCTCCACAGTTATACTTTCAAACTGGGCGCACTTTTGGGATTTGTCAGATACAATCGTAGTCTGCGGCAGCTGGGGGTGAAGGACATTACTCTGCAGTTGTTCATGAAAGCTGAGGGAGCAATATTTGTTCAGTTCCTCTGCCTCTTCCTTTCTTCTTCTTTTTTTTTCCTGACTTGCTGGGCGAATCTAAATGGTGTCAATTGAAAATATTTCAGGAATTACTTTTATCTTTAATTGGGATCTACTGCTTGGCCTTCACAATAGGAGATCATGATGTGAGAATCTCTGCAATTGAACAGTTTTTTGTTTTGTTTTTCCCCCGTGAAATTGTTTCTCAAAAGAATTGGTTTGGTTTTTTTCTTGAGATTTTTTTTTTTTTTTTTTTTTGTCTCAACAGAAGATCAACTGAATGTTTCCTCAATATTGTTGGTTTACCTGATGACAAAAGATCAATCAATCTAATAAACTCTTCTGTTAACTCATAAATTTTAGTTCACTGTTTAGCACGGCTGTCTTTGAAAGATTTACTCCAATGCAGCATTTTTAACAAATGAAGTGATGAAAGGATTATGTACCAATCATCAAATGGCCCTTGTGTCCCCATTTTAGGTGCAGGAGAGTAACAAAAAATTGAGGCGAAGCCAACCATAACAAATTTATCTCAATGGTTTCTGTTTTAAAACCAAAAGTCAAACCTTAGGCAAAACATTTGTTAATCCATCCCCCAAAAAATATTTTGAGAGGCAACAATTTGGTGGAGGTGTCACGATTTAAGTATTAGATGATACAGAAGTTATCAAGGAGAAGCCTCGCAGTGACAATATTCGAACTACAAGTACAAGTTTGGCCCAGTTCTGCTTAGAGTTTGGATATTCTCCATGTGTATTTGTGATATTTTTTCTTCAAAAAACATGCATTTATAAATAATTTGTGATTTTTAAGTTGCCTGTAGGTGTGACTGTGAGTGACTCATACATACATCTCGATGGTACATGTGGGCAGTCCTGGCACTGCTGAAAAACAAGCCTTCTGGAAGGAAGGAGTCCAGAGACAACAGTTTATCATGGTAGGGAACTTTAAAGAATTAGTGCTTGTGGACGAAGTCCGAAGGTTCCCCACATTATGTTCCAGGGAAAAATGATTAAACCCACTGCCTCTCAAGGAAGCAAGTGCTCATGAAGGTGATCAGGATGAGCCATAATCCAAATCTTTACTGAGGCTCATTATAAAAGTATTTTCATTTTTGGACATTGCTGTGTGCATACACCCACTCATTACTCTATTAATCCATTCATTCGTTAGTGTTATCCACTTCAGACATCACAGGGTTGCCAGTGATGGTGATTGGTAGTGGAGAAGTCAATCATCCGCACCTGGTCGGTCCCAAAGATGTTCCCAGGGAAACGGAAATTGAAGGGAATTGAGTGGTATTCCAACACTAAAATACTCTGATTACCTGAACTAGCTCTACTCTGAGTTCCTCCCGTTAAATGGCAGAAGTCTTCACATTCTCGCAAAGAACAAGGTCTGACACTCTGAGGAGAGAAACTCTGTTTCCACCACTTATATCCACTGTCTGATTATTTCTAGTTCTTTTCCAAACAGCCTACTATTCAACATGCCTGGCTCCCACATGTTTATTTTTTGGATAGAACTTAGCAGAAGTTACATGAGTCATCTGCCTGCCAGACACTTCTGGTGGAAGACGGTCCGCAGGTCTGTCTGCCATAGTTGGCTTTATAATACGGTGAGCAGGCTCCACTACAGATCTGTAAATCTCCAGATGTTCCAGCTCCAGACTCTTTGATCACAGTGTCTTGTGCCTTGATGAAGTCCAAGAAAGAAAATTCAATGGCCTTCTCATTCCTTTCCATGTAGTGTGAATTGCTGATTATGAGCTACCTGCCAAATGAAAGGACCAACGGTATTTGCAAAGTGCTGGTTTGGTGGAAACACACTGGAGTCTCTGTGATTGTTGGCACACTTCATACGCTGCCTGGTGAAATTAAAGAGGGAAGGTCAGACTGGAGAAATCCCAGATGTTCGTCCAGATGTCCATGTACTTTTTGCAAGTAAAATGAGTGAAGAGATTGCGTGGGGTTTTGTAGCTGCAAGTCTTCAGCATGCAAACCGTGGTGTCGCACTAATTGCAGTGCTTCGATATTTACAGCAGATTTGTTTTGTTGGGTTTTTTTTTTTTTTTTTTTTTTTTTTTTTTCGCAGTGCAGCTAAAAACAACAAGTATTTTACCCTGCCTGGGTTAACTTCCTGCTCACTCTTCTAAAACAGCTTTGTCAAGTGGTTGCCAATTAGCACAGATTTTCTCTCAATTTCATTTCAAATTTTACCCATGTTGCTTTGCTTAGCCCACCCCATCAATTTGCATTTTTCAAAAAAAAAGCGTGGGACCAAATGTCAGAAGCAATTTCTCAGACTGTTTTTTTTGCATAATCTCTGACATGCACGTGAGAGTTGGGGATTTCCACACCTGCCTGCCAATGCAGTGTGGCCCATTGATCCTGGCTCAGGATATTTTATTTCACACGGTCTTAACAGGATGTGTTTTAGCCAGTCGCCGCTTTATGTGTGAAGAAAACTGAGACAATCTCTGTGCAAGATCTGTGTGCGCGCGCGCGTGTGTGTGTGTGTGTGTGTGTGTGTGTGTGTGTGTGTGTGTGTGGCCTCTGAAAATGTCAGTGAGTCTGCTTGTTGATGACTTGCAACATTGTCATAAAGCATTGGCTTACTTTTTAAACGATGACATTGGTTGATAATTCATCAATGCACACACACACACAGACACACACACACACACACACAGACACACACACACACACACACACACACACACACACACACACACACACACGCCCAGAACACACTCCCTACAAATCCCTCTCCGTGACGAATGTTCCGAAAGCTGTACCACTCACAGCTTGCTTGGAAACATTCTAAAAAAGAAAGCTATAATTAAAGCATGAAAATAGTATTTATTTGCGTTAGATTAATTTCAGGCTCAAAAGAGCGAGCCTGTTACATAAGCACAGCTGGGTGAGAGGTACCTCTTCCACGAGCATCGCTCCTGGATCAATTCCCAGTCCTGACTGTACTGAAGTCTCCACTATGATCAGCCTCGGCAGAGAGTGAGAACGCAGGCTAAAGCAGGCTGCCAATAATTCTAATTAGCATGGATGATGCACATGTCGCTCTATTTTTGGATGCGCGGGTTCGGTGAGAGCGCCATCTGAAAGTGCCTGAAACGAATGTGTGAAATATAACATCTAGAGATGTGTTACATTGTCTTTTAAATGAATAGAAAATGTAAAGACAGGAGTATTGAGGAACTTGTTTTGACACTGGATTATAATTGCCACATCAAGAAGAAAAGCGACATTCATTTCAAGGAGGGCTTGGCAAATACACACTGTTAATTAGACAGCGATTTTAAAAAAAGAATACATCCGCGCTTGTGTCAGTGTTTCCATGTATGTGCGTTTTCGTTCCGCAATCACATTAGCATGTTTATGAGCTGATTAGCAAGAAGCTGAGAGAGAGAAAAAAGAAAGAAACAAGACAGGTGACAGTAGAGGCCTGATCGTTACATACTCCAGCAAGCATCGGCCTTTAACAAGACGTTTTTGCTGGTATTGCAGCCTTGATGTAACGAAAATGGTCTGCAGACACCTCTGAGGTGTATGAAAACGTAAGTGAAAAACATATTTGAAAAAAGTCGGTAGAACTTTGTCAGTCAAGGAGGAGGGGCTCTCATGTCTCTTGTTATTAGCATTCTGGTCACTGCAGTTGACTCATTCCACCAGTTTTCCATCAAAAATATTTTTTTTCTGTTCCCTTTTTGTACACAACAATCTTTCCCTGTAAAATACAGTCCATGCTCTTGAGTAAATAAACAGAAATCTTGACTCATGAATACTAATGACTGCAGTCAAGCATTGTCAAATGACAGCAAAGAGGTATTGTTTGGTTTCCTTAATCTGCCTGAGAAATTTGTTATTTTTTTTTTTTTAAATAGAAGTTGAAGAAGTGGCCCATGGATATTAGAGTATTCTGGATAGATTAAACACTGGGGAAACATTGCATATATGTTTTTCCTGGTGTGTAATTGGGATTACCTTGTTTCGCATTTGCCTCAGCTTTGGTTCCCCATGTAGAGCCACTTGATATGCAGATATGCAGCACCTCCGGAGACTATTATTGTTCTGATGATTAGGTTACTATGTGATATATCAGCTTTTATACAATGCTTGCTTAGGATCTCCCCCCCTGCACTGCTCAATGTAATTTACTCGAATTTATCTGCTGACATGATGCTGCTTCGGTACCATCAGGGCGCCGGTCTCAAAATGTAGAAAGACACCAAGAGCCTGTGCAGCGGATGTGAGCGCTGTCAATGGAAAGACTTTTATCAGCATGTCAGCCAATGTGTATTTGATTATACGGTCCTGCTGGACCGACTGGATGCAGAAATTCATGAGGAGCACCTGTAGTGGCAGAAATAATTCAGAATGTATTTATATATAAAAGAAAAACTAGCCGTCCATTTCTTACACACACTTTGTCATCAGTGTGTTTTAGACTGTGGAAAGACATTGTAGCAGAAGCTGATAATGTAATATCTCGAAAGCAAACGGGTCCTCTTGCTGTGAGATGGGTGTTAACAACTAGAAAACATTGTAAAACAGACTAACAGTGATCTAGTAGCAGCTGTTAAAACATAAAGGGCATCTTGCTTTTCAACGCTACGGTCGATAACAAGACTGATCTGTTGAAATGTCTTTTTTAACCAAACAAGCATCTATTATCATGCTGTTAAACACAGGCTGGATTTGCCAATAAGTTTTAGTGTTTGTGCTGACTTATGAGCTGAACATCCTGCGCTGACGTGAACGTACAGTACAGCAGCCATTCATTCATTTAATTCACTTTCATCAACGTGTGCAGGAGCAGGGGGTTCAAACATGAGGCCCATGGGCCAAAATGAGCCCACGAGAGGCTGCAGAGGCCTGAGCTCAGATACCTCTTTGTTACAAACCAGCCACAAAGCCATGCTATCGGGGTGAACTTGCAGATTCCAGAATAATAACAACGCTGAAGGAGAACATTACTGGACATTTAACTCTATTTTGCACCAGAAAATGTCAATAAACTGATGTTTTTTTTTTCCTGCGATGTAGTATCATAAACCTCTCTGAATAAGTTCAAGCTGTCTGAAGCGTCTGTTCACCAATGGTCTCCCCACAGAGACGTCCTCCCTCTGCCTGATCAGACCTCTTCTCAGGACTCGGTGGGACTTTATAGACTCGCTGGTTGAACCGTTTTGTTGCACCTGTTGGGAACACCTGGTGGACGCCCTTGAACTGTGTTACTGTTCTCACTATATAGACTCTTTTGCTTTCATCTCATTGCATTTATAACCCTGCTTGGTGTCTGTCTAAGCAGCAAGCCCCTCTGTCCCGTGCACTGAGCTTTCCAATTTCTTTTCATTTTTGTTACAGTCGGTTATCACCACTTTTCTCCTCCTTTTCTTCGTCCAGGAATTTTTGGTTTTGACGGCATGGTCCTCATGTGGGAGGGATGTTTTGGCGGCCTACATCAGATTTACCTGATTCACTTGATAATAATTTATCATCCCAGACATCCTGCGGGGGAATGTGAGAGACACTTTGACAGACAGTCTAGACGAGTCTGTCATATCCTCTTTGGCTGAGCTCTCTCAGCCGAGTTTCGCTCCTTTGGAGGAGACTCTGGAGAGATTTCCCTGATAGTTTATGCAGTCTGTAGTCGGTGCTCACCAACCTAAAATTAGGGTGTATGTATGCAGTTTGTAGTTAGTGAGCACTAAATAAAAGTAGGTTACTTCATAAACAGGTCTGTTTACATGGATGCACATAGCTGCGTCCATATCACAGCCTTGTCTGTGATGTGTGACGTACCAAACATGGTTTTAGTTTCTCCATAGCCTTAATGCACCATTTCTACCCAGCAGCGACTCCAGCAGGGAGCGAATGCAGCCAGAACCTGTAGAAAGAAGATTTAGATGGAAAAGGATCAGGTAGTGGGAGATTTCCTCGTATCTGAGGTCTTCAGCTGTAATGACCTTAAATGGGCCTGGCTGGGGTGAGCTCTCAACACTTAAGCCAAATTGGAAAAGACCCTCAGAGCAGGTTAGGTAAGTGGCGCCGGTGATCTCTCGGCGAAGGGGCTTGGGAAAGTATTATTACAGGATGAGCTGCTTGTGGTTCAGGAGATCTTATAGGGATTAAAAAAAATACACAGGTTATCAGCTTTGAAAGGAAAGGTTAATAACTCTCTGATTATGATTTTGTGTTCATTGAAATCTATGCCAGCAGGCTTCAAGACGCGAGTCCACTGACCAGCCAGTTTATTACATACACCAGTGCAATGGAACACATTTTCATTCATTTGATTCAGACATGCACTACTTGTGTGAACCAGGGTGATAGTGTTGAATGTTTTGAATCATGGAAACCATAAAATGATTATTAAAAAGCAGTCTTGATGAGCAGACCATTGGTGTGATTGTATGAGCTGAAGAGGAGCCGCAGTGCCTCCTTGTGCTTCGGTTATTTTCTGTGTAGAGTTTGTATTTTCACCCTTTGCCTGCATGAGCTGTCCGCAGGTTTTCCAACAATCCACAGAGTAATTGGCTTATTTGACTAATTGGTGTCTCCAATCTGCCCCTGGATGTGAGTGTTTGTGTGGTTATCCGTCTCTCCGGTCGCCCTGCAGTGAACTGATAACAGCTCAGGTTGTACTCTACCTTGTGCCGTTGGGCAGTGACAGGCTCCAGTCCCTCACAGCTCAGTGGAGGGACACTGTATCTTTGGCTTAAGATGGGCCTAATGAAGTGGCTGAGTGCTTTCTGATCCAAACACTACAATTTTACAGAGGATCAACAACATTTCTCAAACACAATCCATATACTGTGATCATGACTTCAGTCAGGATCAGATAAATCTCTGATGAATTGATTTCGTTATACATCAAAAAGACTAACGCCTATGTGATGAACATTTAGTCAAATGACAGTGATTTAACTAATGCTCGCAGAGTTGTACGCTGATTGCTTATTGTGGAACTGGAAAAGTGATTTACAATGTGTGAAAACGTTTGCATTGTTTGAGATTGCAGTGATTTTAACCATGTTTGAAAAGGTGGTGCAACAACTTGGTTCCTCGTTCAGAGTTTCATTTCCTGCCTTTTTTTTATTAAGAATTTCTTTGTTGTATGCCTCCTCGGGTCTTGCAGTCTTTCCAGAATCTCTTCTGTTAATCAGTCAGAAAAATCATCATCTCACAGATTTCTTTTGCTGTAATACTCTACGTTTGATAACTTCCTCTGCCAACATGTCCAACGCCTGAATATATTTAATTCTGTGCTCGAGGAGGCTCAGTGCTCCCTCACCGCCAAGTGGAAATTAGACCATTTCCAGCAGATCATTTTGAGCCTAAAGCAAACAAATCACTGATTTGAAGACTCCTGTTTGTGCAGAATATCCGCCCTGGTGTTGCTCTTCATCGATGACCTGTAAAACATTCACACGCTTTGCGTGAGCACGAAGTGCCGCAAGCTTTTTGCAGGATTTCAGTAAAACCTTGTTCAAACGTTTCAAGTGAAAACGTATCATTTTTTTTTTCATTTTTGTTTCAGAAATGTTTTGAGGCAGAAACGCTGAGTGTTTCTCATGTTGGGCCACCTCTGGAAGCTGTTTGTTTTTGTAGTGAAACCACACACACATGAACAGCCCGGGTGTTTAGCAGGACACACACCCTCGCAATTCTCAAAGGTGAGAAACGATCTGTAAAATTCGCCCTGTGAAAGAAAATGACCCCAAAAAAGTTTCTGGAGACAATTAATATTATGGTGGTGACAGAATGGGCTCTTGGTTATTCTGTGCTAAACGCTCCACCGAGTTTCGACTTAATTTCGTCTATAATCCTGCAAATGTTAAGAACACAACTATTCTTGGCGAAGCAACAATCCATGAGATGGGTGTGTGTAATTCCATTCGTCGGGGGATTAAAAGTTGTTCAACTCTTCCTGATTAAAGTGGAGAACACATCAGTATTGGCCATTGTACACCAAAAAAAAAAAAAAAAAAAAAAGACATTGAAAGCAAAACCTCAGTGGAATTGATTTTCTTAAACAACCCTGTGGGGTTACAAAGTTGATGCAAAGGAACGGCCACAGCATATTGGTATTCTGTGGCGCCGCCTCCTCGGCTCTCTAAACTAAAGCCGACATTTAATTTGCAACCAAAATGAGGCGAACTTTGTGTGAGGAGGGTCTGCATGACATTGCATGACATTTTTCACTTTCACTCACTCTGCAAAGCGTCTGGCAGTAATGTAAGTGAATCCTTCAAATGAGGAATCAGTCGGTGTCCGGGGCTTTAAAGACAACCGGGCGCCGCGTTTGGAGAGCGCCTCACCTCAGCGGCTCGCCGTGTGCTTCCAGTTCAAACGGGATGTTGTGGCAGGACATAAAGTGTGGAGAAATTGTGTCGGCAGGAGCGGACAGTGAAAGGAACCCTCAAGGTGTAGAAAGGGAAGGAATGCGATAGGAAGAAGCAGCGTTTTGTCCTTTAATGTTGCGGTTTTCAAAGCGAGGGGAAGCTGCAGTGTTTACTCAGTACGACTGTGGATGTTACCTTCCGCTGATTGGTGTGAAAATATGTGAGTTGTGGAAAAAGTGCCTTCACGCGGATAATGGATCTTTTATGCCTATATACACTTCCTAACCTTGGCTCAACCTGCTTTTCACTTTGTTTGAGAGTAGTTTTGCTGCTCCACAGAAGACGCAGCGGCTGTGCTTGTCTCCGATACTTGAAATTTCGTTATGAAAACATTTTCGAAATCGGCTTCATCCAGGAAATGTGCTTTGAAACGGCGACCTTCCTCTGACCTTCACCATCGCGCTTCATCACCTGACGCTAAATCATGTTTACCTTGGATACACTTACAGAAAGGGTGACTGATTTCTGAAATGAGGACTTGTGTCCATGACGTGCTTATATGATGCTTCAGGGTTTCAGTTTTCTCCATATATATGTCTCCTCTGCTTGGACAGAAGGTCTGGCAATACAACAAATACATCTCTATAAGCAAAGAGAGAAATCGTGAGAAGCTCCTCCGAGGTGACTCAGCATGCATTAGCATGCCTACATGCTGCTGTATAAATACATTTCCCTTACAGTGTTGTCTCTCTAACAATCAATAAAACAAAATAACTCGATGTGGAGTAAAGTGAAAGAAATTATGCCTCCTCTGTATGGAAAATGAAAATACAAGAACTTATCACAAGCTTTTCCAGGTTTATATAGTGCTATTTTGATAAATCCTTAAGGATGGTAAAATGTAAGAAGATATTTTTTCCTCTTAAAGTGCTGCTATTCCATTTTCTATGTATATGAGAAACGTTCAGTATCTTCTCCTTCTGTTTGTGAGCATAATAGGGCCTTAACATCAGTCTCTTGGGGACTATGGCTCTCAACAGAGGAAGTACGTATCGCAGGATCCTCCACCCCGATCAGACAGAGGAAAGGTGATACGTCTTCATAAAAAGGACGTCCTCCTTTACCTGAAGGATCTCAACCCACCCCACTTAAGTATTTCTCTCATTTCTAACCTCTGCCTCTCCATGAGGGGGTGGGGACTGTGGTTCAACTCTAAATGAGTCTTCAGAGAATACTATAAAATGCTGAAACCAAATTACAATGAATTAGATTTAAAAAAGAAAGAAAAAGGCTACCAATTCATGTTCCCTCAAAATGGACTATTTGGAGATCACTTATGGAAAATGGGAGCTCACACTTGGATAATCCAGGTCAGTAATACTAAAACCAACATCTATGGTGATTCAAGACCAAACAGGAGGATACTGAGGAAACACTGGAGCAGACAGCGACAGCCAGTGTGTTACAAAACTCAAATAATACCAAGTCTGCACAAGTTTCAACCTCTACAAAGTGAGTGCTTTCATCCAAGCATTTGAACATTCATTACCTTATTGGGTCATTGGACACGTGGGAATCTGCCTTCATGGACAGATCAGTAGATCTTTACTGATCCCTGTGGTGAGGGACCTCAGGGAACGTAAAAGAAACACAGCACCAACAGACAAGAAGAAAAAAGTTAGAAAGTCAGAAAGAAAAAGAAGTTAAAAGTCAGAATATGGACAATACTGTGGATGTAAGACAAACTCACTCCGACCTGGAACATCCTTTGTCTGACATGTCTTTTGCTCTGAACTTAAAGCTCGTGTCCGGAGTTTCCGTTCGTTTCCAACGTATGTATCATTTTTCAACAGAGCTTAAATGTGTCAGTCTGGTTCGATACTACAATATAATATTAGCATAAAGCAATATAAACATTTATTTATGAGCTCCGCCTTCGTCTCATAGACCCCCATGTTATCCGAAAAAGCGCCGGTCAGCGTCAGCCAATAGACTTCGAGCTTCCGCCTTGTCGTGTTGTCAATCAAAGTGTGGAGCAGCCAGAGAGCACGGCCGCTCGCCCAGGCAGAGGAGAGTTAGCTCCGCAGCAGCCGCCCCGCTTACCTCGGATATATCCACTGTCTGCTGAACATCCACCGTAAACAGCTGAACATGGAGGATGCTGTAGGACTCGGAGGCTCTCATTTTCACCCGACAGATAATTTGCGTGCACAATTAAAGGGGCGTGGCTTGGTCGCTCATGAAAGCAGAGGGAGGGCGGAGCCTCAAGACGTTGGATTAAAAAAAACCTCTCTCTTTCAAAACTCCGGACACGAGCTTTAACCTGACCTGTTCTTAGCAGCTTTTGCAGTGCAACACAAACTGAAACAAGCAAAAACCAAAATGTTCTAGCGAGCAGATCTATGGATGTTCTAAGAGTGGAATTCTTTGACAAGATTCTCGCATCTTGTCTTTTTTTTTTTTTTAATGTTTTAGAGATTCAAATGAATTTCACTAACATTTTGTAGAAAATGAGCATAGCCATACATAACTTCTTTTTCTATGATTTATAGACTATCATCTACTGTTGTCTTCATGATGGAGACATTTTTGCATTTGTTGCTTTCGCTGATCTAAAAACATGTGACTTGTACTTACATGCTAATAATGGATCTTTTACGTCGTATAAATGACTCATGTTACCACATGGAAGAGGTGACTGCATGAGCTTCATGGGCCGAAATCCGAGTATGGAGAAAATGAATAATGCAATGTAAAGTGTCTTTGAGTGTCCTGAAAAGCGCTATATAAAACCAATGCATTATTATTATTATTATTAAATAGATTTACTATCTGTCTTATTATCAGCCTGATGTGATGAGGTTTGAGTCGGAAACAGCTCGGAAAACCAGTCTAAAATGAATTTCCACATATTCCTCTGAGGTATCTTCTTCATCTTTCTCGTGTGTTCTCAGTTTCTGCCAACTCCTGATTTCTTCTAGGTCAAACTCATAAATGAATCGTTGTCACACATCTCCTCTAAGCACTTTGTTTTTGTTCCATTTCTCTATTATTACCAGTCCAATTTGTCGACAAATGCAAATAGAGATGAGAAAAAAAAAGACTGCCTTGATAGAGAAATTGGAGTTGCACTGTGAATTGTAATCTTTTAAACAACACCGTCAAAGCAGAAAAATCAAAAAGTGACCTTGGGTCAGATTTCATTCGGTGTCATGGAGAAAACTCTTTTAATGCAAATAATCACTGTGATACCAAACATTAAAGTGCTGCAGATAAAAGATCTGCTTATCTGTCTCCGCTGTCCTTGTTTAGGAAATCATCAATCACAGCTTATGCGGCGTATAGAGACATCCTGTGACACATTTTGCATTTCAACTACAAGCGGATTGCTTTTTGGTGTCTTTTGCTCCTTTCTGCGCTGATCATGTGTCATAAATGCAGCAACAGATTGATGTTCTCACTGGCAGCAGCTACACTGAAGCGATGATATCCCATCTATCCTCAGCTGCTGCGCATTACTCTTTTTTTTTTTTTCCATGAAAAAGTTGTGCACATTATAAAATCCATGTGAAATTGCTTCATATCTGTTTGACCTTTGACCTTGTGTATAGTGCAGGCTTGAGTGAAAAATAGAGTATATCTCGCTGTGAGGAGGAGGACGGATAATCACATGTGCTGTACACGCTGCCGCTTCCCGCCGTACACTGTGGTAACATCTGGAGCTTGTGATAAGACGGAGCTCTCAAACGCAGCGTCACCTGCGAGCACAGCCATTAGACACAATGCGACCCAAAGCCTCTTACCTCGGCTTTACCTGTCACACCTAACAAGCCCGTCCAGCCTCACCCAAACACACCGGAGATGTCAAACTTTGCATTGTGAGAGAGCTAAAAAGGAATACCTCAAGATTAAATCAGATTTCGGGCACAATACAAACCAAAATCAAGCTCCATGCACGGTGAAAGAATTCCTAATGTTTGAAGAATTTTGTCTTCTGTTTGCTGAGTTAATGGAGCGTCTCTGGAAAATAACCAATAGCACTGTGGAGGTTTCCTCCAACGTAATTGAAGTCCAGCAGCAAACAGATTTGTGCTCTCTGTGAGGGGCGGGGGTGGCCCAGATAACAGAAGGACTTATCAGTCCATCTGACCAGGCGCTGCCCAGTGATTTCACTGTAAGGCCTGCAGGCTGCTGGTGTCAGCGCCGCCTTTCACACAACAAACCCCAACTGTTGGCTACTTCCTCACCGCCGCCGTCAGGGGGTGTAATGCCGCCCGTCATCATTTTGACGGTTCAGTGTGTTTGATTCTGATTACTTGACGACAAAGTCAAAGCCTTTTCGAAAAATTGCATTCTCGGTGGTTCCCAGCATGATTTTCATATCAGCGGTCCCCAAAATGCACAGGAAGTTTTGCCTCTTCATTTGGAAACATTGAGGGAAACACTGGTGATTCTAAAAAGTGCCCCTTGGCATGAATGGAGAATTGATATCTGTATTTTGAATGTCAGTTTTAGTTCAATTCTTTCGCTTTTCTATTAACTAAGGGTAAATATTAACTCTAACCAGGGAGTGAATTGGCAAAGGGATGGGCTAATTAAGAAAGCTTCAGCGCAGACAACAGCTCCAAATCCAGCCCAACGGGGGCCTGCACCCTCCAAGCAATCAATATTTGTAAAATGAAACATTCGCATTTGGACATGCAATGACGAACTCTCCTCTCTGAGCGCGCACTCTCTGCTTTTCTGCTGCTGCGGTGGGCGTGTGCACAGCCATCACCTCGTTAGTTGAGCAAATTCACTCAATTAACATTTGTTATTTACCACTGAGTAAAAAGACAGACCTGCTGTTTTCCAAATTATTCAGCGGTAATTAAATGCATTCAGAGGCAGCCAATCACTGACACCCTCGTCTCCCAAGTAAGTTCTCTTCCAGACATGATAATGCATTAGCAGCTTTTGAAATGAGCACTGTGATTATGATTAGTGAATGCATTAGTTGTGTGAGCCCGGCCCGGCTTCACTTGATGTCTGATCGGAGCCAGAGTTTATCTCACCGCTGACTTTCAGTCGAGGAGTCAGAATACCAGCTTTTGGAATCTGTTTTTTGAAGCACCGACAGCTAACTGAAGTTGGATGAAGCTCTGAGTGAAGGCAGAGGAACCTCTGGACAGGTCCGTGGTCCAGCGCAAGGGAAAACCAAGGACACACACACACACACACACACACACACACACAAGGTCATTAATTAGCCTCAGTCCTTATTTACACAGCATTTTTAATCGACAAGCTTTTGTTGTGTTTCGACTGTCTGTTTACATGACAATGGTGCTCGACACCGGTGAAAACACAACTCTTTGAAAACGCTCAGACCCTGTGGAAACAGTGTAAACTGCTGCTGTTGTCGTGTAAATTTTGTTTTCAGACCCTGCAAAGGAAGAATATGCAAACACTCAAGAAAAAAGTGAAAAAAAAAAAAAAACTTCTAGTGAGTGAGAGCGCTCACTCCTCCACTGAATTTCTCAACAAACTGATTTTTATATATATATATATATATATATATATATATATATATATATATATATATATATATATATATATATATATATATATTAAGGCTGTGACTTTAACGCGTTAGTTACGATTAATTAATTACAGAAATTTTAACGCGATAAAAAAATTATCGCAAATTGTCGCGGAACGTTTGTCACCGGACGAGTTTCACCCGGACATATTTCGCTGTGACACAACAACGGAACAGCTCCCGACTTGGTGAGTTTCTCGTTAAATCTGGTGACTTTTCAAAGCCTCCTGGCGACTTTTTTTTTTGTCAAAAGCGACTAGCAACAAATTTAGCGATTTTTTCTGGTGCTCTGGAGACGTGACAGGACGTCTCGTTCTGCAGCTGCTGTCCTCAATGAGCTGCGGTGCTGCGTGAGCCCCTCCCCCGTCCCAAAGCACTCACAGGCGGCCAGTCTCACGCAGCGCCCCCTGCTGCAGTCAGAGCAGAGAGGAGACCCACACCACTCCTCCACACTTCAAATGAATCGCGTGTGCGCAAATACGCCACTGCTCACTTGCTGACAAACCAAGAATAAACAGAAGAAAATTCATTTGCAGTTCTAAACATATTTAGGGTGTTTTTTTAACTCACATTTTGCTTCTCCCATGACGTTATTCCTCTCTCCTACAGCGTCCATTACAATTACATGCAAATTGCAAATTAGGTAACGACCTCATCTGACTTCTGGCGACTTTTAGGACAGCCAATAGTGACTTTCCTTACTGGGGAGTTGGCAACACTGCTCCTGACGACAGCACACTACTTGGTCTCATGCACAGAAAATTTAGATTTAAAAAGCCAGCGGATGGCAGCGTGGATAAAACCAAAGCTGTATGCACATTGTGCAGCAAAGAATTTGCATACCATCGCAGCACATCAGCCTGCTATATCAACTGAATGCTAAGCATGTCGCAGCAGCGACCAACACGCAAGCCTGGCATACAGCTAGAGTTGAAGAGGACGTCACTCCGACTACTTCAAGGACCCTCGCCCAGCCCAACAAAAGTTGCACTAATCAATGTGTATTGGTTTATTTGTCTTGGTTAAATTCCTCCTTCCTTGCTGAAAAAATGAACAGTGTTTTGTTGCTTAAGCTCATGTATCACTATATTGATTCACTATACCAAAATCCATTTGAAAAAGAAAGGTTCTCACTGATCTCGGGTCAAATATCGATATGCGATTAATTGAGATTAATTAATTACAAAGGCCCTAATTAATTAGATTAATTTTTTTAATCGAGTCCCACCCCTAATATATATATATATATATATATATATATATATATATATATATATATTCTGAACACAGAACTGGTGTGGGCCTGAGAAATTCCAATTATGAAACATGACTGGTATCATCAAGCAGAATAATGTACAGAGTACAGCGGATGACTCATCGTCTCTTTTAAGAGTCGTTGCACTAATCCCTTTTTTTTCTTTCAGTATTTCTCTCCTTTTTCCAGTTGAAGTTGCGGTGCAAAAGTCAGATCCTCCATCTTGTGAATCAACTTTATGAAGCGTTTAAGCAGCTCCAGGGTTTGTGGATCCCACTGCAGCCACAATTCGGTTACTGCTCTTCCACCTCCAAACACAATTATCCTCTGAAGATGTGTGTCTTTTACGCAGACCTTTAGGAAGTTTTCTACAATTGAGACAAAAAAGATACCCTGAAAGATCCACTTCCTCCCATCTCAGTGCAACTGTAAACAGACGGGCCGTCTCCTTCCAAGGGGAACAGCGTAGCTCCTGCAGTAGTTTCAGTTTTTTCGCCGCACGCGATTGACTTTTTAATACCTGCCTTCACTGGTGTCTCCCATCCCTGATTTTCATAATATTTCAAATACACCCATGGCAGGGGTTCAATACAGCTGGAGATATATATTAACACAGATCAAGCATATTCTGCATTTAGAAAAATCTATTCAACAAGAAGTTTCTTCTTCTTCTTCTCTTTTTTTGGTAAATGAAATGCTTTACTTGTTGCTCGTATTTAGATCCATTCCCAAAAGTGCTTCAAACATGAATCATTAAAAGGCCGGTACTCTCTTTTTCACACGAGTGTAAACATAAGCCAAAAATATCTTCATTCAATATCTAGTGGGATTAGCTTGCTTGAATTCAGTCGCTCTCCGTCTTGCTGAACACGGCAAGAGCTGAATCTCGCAGACCCTCAGACCGATAATTAGACATATTGTGGAATATTAACTATTGATGACGCATCTTGCAGAAAATTCTGATGGATTTGACCTTTTAACGTGTTGCTCATGGATGCATATGAATTAGTAAATCTCCATGGAAGGAGCAGGCCTCACTGTGGTTCACAGGAAGCATTTCAGCAATTCACAATATCATCCTTTAATATTGCATTAGGATTGGTTTCTGGATCCTTGTCGAATTTTGAAAAGACTGTGTGACTGAATGTTCAGTCATCCAGTGTGTGAGAAAACATTCAGTTCTGACCGGCCCAAAACAAACAGAATAACACTTTTGCAGTGGTTCTGCGAACAAGCAAGACAAAGCAGGTTTATTTGTCAGCCACCTTTTAGCAACAGTTTGAAGTGTTTTTCAGGAAAAGCATAAGCAAAATAAAAAGAAACTTCATAAAAGGCTTTTTAGTCCTTTTCTTTTTTCCAAAGTGAGGGCCTGAACCCAGCTGAGATGCTGCAGCGTGACCTGAGGAGAGCTTTTCATTCCGAAGTGGCCGCCCGAGGGCACTTACGCAAAGTTCCTGCTGCTAAAGGTGGGACAGATCTGAAACGATGTGGTGGATAACTTTCTCTGCTTCAATACATGCTTATATTTTCAAACTTTTTTTTTGTTGCTAATCTGAATCAACCTCACCATTTCTTGTGCTTTGTTCGAGAAACTGTCACATTAAACTGTCACGTTCCTTCCAAAGAAGGAAACAACAGGAATCTACAGTTTGTTGATCAGAATGCTTCAGAGCATAACAGCGTAAAATGACTTCCAAACGGAAAATGCACTGATTCCTTTCATTAATCCATCTCTCCTCCCAGGAGCACAAGACATCCACAAATAGATGGTGAACTGGTGATACCAATACTTGTCTACTTCAGTCTCTGTCAAAATCATTCTGCCTAGGAAGGTAAAGAAAGGTAAACGTCTTACAGTAATAAGCCATGTGCAGTTGCCATGAAGAGATATTTATCCTGGCCACTCAGTGATTTGAGCATAATGTACATGCACCAGTAATTGAAATCACTGGTCAACAGATAAGCTCAGTGACTGAGACTCTTACGCATCCGCGTTAAAGTTCACGCTGGTATATGTTGACGTGGCTCCACACGTTTCACAAGCAGAAAGCCTCTTGAAATATGTCAATATCAACGTAGCATGATGTGTCTGATGATATTTAACTCTTGGCAGAGCAGAGATCTGTTGTTTCAGTTTTCCAGCTCTGCTTTGGGGAGTCTGAGTCTCACTAACATGTTTCTTCTTATTTAGCAGTTTTTTTTTTTTTTTTTTTTTTTTAGTTAAGTTTTTACTGAACCTTCCAGAGAAGAAGATCAGAAGTTTCACTCATCTGCCTTTTATCTTTTATTTAACTTGGTCTTAACTTGTCTTTCATGCCACTCAACATGAGGGTAACTGCTCAGTTGACACTTTCAAAGCGAAATAAATGCAGTGATAAAGCATCTCGGTTTCCCCAACAGAGAGACCGCAACATTTAATTTGATGGAACATTAAGCAGTGCTGATACTTAATCTGGACTCCACTGCTGATTGAAGCTTTTGCTTTCAGGTGAATTGAATTAATGTCACAGGCAAACACTGCACAATTTCACTTAAAGCTCATGTCGTTCTGCAAAATCATGCAGGATGTCTATGAAAAAACGTTATGTTGTCACATTTTCAAACAGGTTTGCAAGAAATGGAATTCAAGATGAAGTTAGTGATCAAAAGGCATTTCAATACGAGTTAAAAGGACTGAAAAAATATGCTGAGACATGTTTTGAAATGTGTGTGAATTAAACTCAAGTTAGATTTCGCAATTCATGAAGTTACACATGCTCGTTTTGCTTTTTGCTTTTACTATCAAACTCTGCGGAGAAAGAAAATGTTTGTTGAGGATCATATGGCTGCAATAGTAAGGAGCAGTTCTGATGTCCTGTAAATATCAGATCAAATATCAGAGGGGAGAAGGAAATGTCCGAGCTCTCAGGGTAGAGGTCAAGCCTGCTCGTGTGTGCAGTCAATTACTGTAAATACCAAACGTAAAGGGAAAATTCTAACAGCACTGCAGCAGAGTACAGCTCTGTTATCATATAACAGTATAAACACAATAATTATGGGCCAGAGTCCGGATTGCACAGTGTGTGTATGAGTGTAAAACCTCATCTCTAATGAGAACCAAAGCAAACTGCAAAGATTCCTGGGAAAATTTAAGAGACCAGTTCAGTATATTTGAGGACATTACTGTAGATACTAGTTGATAATTAAATCTTTATTTTACTCAGGCAGAAAAGCAACCTGAGTTCACATTCTGAATGTTAAAACCATTTAAATTTGCATTTCTGTGCCACCGTCTCTGATATGCGCCTCCCTCGCTCACCTTTACCGGTATGCAGTGGAGAGCTGTTAATCACCTCACGATGACCAACAGATGTACAGTATTTATCATCACCAGTCTTTAAATATATCTTAGCCTGTGAAGCGTCTGCACAGAGTGCAGAAAACGGTACAAAAGTCACAGTAAACTTGCAGAAGTCGTCCTCTTCTCACCGCCTTGTGCAGCTGCCATTTCTGATACGCTACACAGACGCACACGCAGGTAGCTCAAACGGCTCTTGTTTGTTAATGCATTTTCAGCAGTTTACTTGGCATTTGCCGGATTTAACCCTCAGGAGCGGCGGCTTTTGTGGGATTTGTCGGAACACTCTCTTTAAAACTTTCAGCAGGTTGACATTCACATTAAACTCACATCAAGCAGAAAAAGGTGTCCAGATACCGCAAATATTACAACCTTTTTTTTTTTTTTTTTTTACCTCTTCTTCTTCTTCTTCTTCTTCTTCTTCTCCACAACAGTATTCGACTCCTCTTCTGTAAAAGCAATTTTGTGTTTGTATCTATTTGCACTTCTTGTGGCTGTTGATGGAACATAAGACGGATATGGCTCTTTCTGCATCACTCACAGCTTGAAGTGGCTCTAAACAATCTGTTACCTGGAGTACGTGACGGGACTGAAATAGCTGGGAGCGGCGGGCGACCTGGGACCCGTTCAGGATGGCTTTAGCCGTCGACTCGCGTGTTCAATCATGCACGGTTGTGGATTTTCTCTCTTCCATGTGGTATCTGATTGTGCTCGGATGCTCAGGTCTGTGCTACTGATGTTTAGCTGCGTCTTTCCAATTAGTTCACACATTTGTGCCTTCTGTTGGCAACAAAAAGCTGCTCCACATAATCAACTGTCAAGAACAAAGAGATGACAAAAATATCTTCAAAGCAGGGAGCATTATTCCAAATCTGAATTCGAGTCACGACAGGAACGCGCCCTTGAACCGCTTCCCTGAATGCGTCCGTTCCCGGTGTCTCTGTCGGCTCCATCTTTGATCTGGAAATGGTTTTTGATATCAATTTACCTGCTGTCCCAGTTTTGCGCTTGTTGTCAGCAGCTGTTTGAAACACTCGCACTCGGTAAGCACAGGTGCGGAGCAGCCGTTGGGCAGAACTGAATCATTTTACAAGTAATAGAAGAGTTTAAAGAGTCGGTTCATTGGCTGACAGTGAGTCATGTGTTCACTCTGACCGAACTGTTGAATAGTTTGAGGAAACATTTAGAAATAAATATCCATCGACCCTCATTTGGGATACAAATGCCGAGTTTACATGACGACTTCCCCGAATGAAAATACAATGTTTTGTGTTGTTGCTTCTCAAAAGTGTTGCCATCTAGACACTGAGTGGAAGTGTTTTCAAAATGTTCCACCTTGGGAGTCATCTTCAAAACGTTGACTCAAGGTACCACTGCAGAGGAAACAGACCTCCTAAACCATTTTATGTTTTCACTTGTGTAAACTGGGCCGTAGCCAAATGTTTCCACAATTTCTGGATGGATTTTCAAACTCCAAAATGTTGAAATTGCTACTTTAGGATCAGGGATAAACTGTGCTAGTTTTCTGTACTTTAGTCATGATGAACCATCACAAGCATATTGATCTCGAGCATTTTTGTTTATGCTCTTTAAAATGGTTTTCCTCAGTAAAAATGCCAGATGACTGGTGCGTCTTCTGGTGCTATAGAAATAAAACTGAATTGAAGTAAAAGTGGTCCCACCTTTGGCCTGGTTTGTGGCAGCTCCTGTATCTATGTTGAGGTATATCTTTGGAAAAAACTGGATACCCAACACAAGCAATGCCAAAATATTCATAGATTTAAAATTCCCTACAAACACATGATCTGGTCACAATATAAAAACAGTGGATCCTAAATTGACAGCTCTACCTTGTTGCATTAGTTTCATTTGTGTTTCCTTACCTTATCTGTATATTGTCCATTACCATTGCTGGCATAGTCTTTTTTTTTTTTTTTTTTTTTTTTTACCATTGTTGGTATCGTTCATAACCCCTTACCATTGTTGGTAAGTAATATTGCAATGTAATAATCATCTGTTGCCTATGGTAACATCACAACGTTCAAACATCTCTGTTATTGTTAATTATATCAGTGGTATTTATGTAGATCCTTTCAGTGACAACCGCTTTGCTTCCACCGTGTCGCAGAAATTACAGGATGTGACATAAGAGTTATGTTTAATTCTGATGTAAATTGAGGTGGGATTAAATAAGTTTTTTCTTCTTCCCACTCCTTTTCAGGCACTACTTTTGTTCTATTTTTTTTTCTCTCGTTGTTGTTGTTGTTGTTGTATGTAAATATACGTTGTTCCTTTTTTCAGTGATTGTTGTTATGATATTTGTGTTATTGCCTGAAATAAATGATTATCAATCAATCAATCAATCAATCAATCAATCAATCAATCAATCAGGTATTTGTTAGTGTCACTGGTGTCTTCTTTCTAAGTCTGGAGTCCAAACTTTTTAAAGGCCACGTTAAGAAAATTAGAAAATGATCAAGGGCCTCAAAGTCCCTGAATTCATTATATAAAACAAAGGAAACAATTAATATTCAATACCTCTTTCATCACGTAGAGTTTCAACTGGGCTAAATGAGTAAACTCTGCCTTCTTCTTGGTACAAACGAGCTATATTGTTTGTAAGAGAAATAACTGAATTTAATAAGACAGAGACCTCACATTGCAGATGCCGCACATTACATAAGTGGCACATTCATGAAACTATTGTCAGTCAAACATAGAATTGCATGTTGCATTTTTTTTTATTGTGTTTGTGCTAAAGAATTAAAGACAAATGGGAACAACTGCGAGGGACAGCACACATAGCTAACAAGCCGTAAATCTTCATCAAATTAATATCCATCCTGTTTTTTGGGAACTGTAACTCTATTGCTGAGTACGATGACTTGAAGTGTATTGATTCCTTCTTTAGAATCCCAGCAGTAGGTATTAAGGAGCAGGGATGGAGTGGTATAAGATGCAGGCTGTCTTAAATGGCCGGCGCCATCGCATCGCCCTGCAGCGGCGCGTGTGATGAGCGATGCTGCTTTTCACCACCACTACAACCAACAGCCAGCCTCTGCTCGCTCTGGTTTCACTCGCCTCGGCACCTGCGGTTGGTTTCATAGTGCTTCCTGCTTATTTATTTATGTATTCCTACCATGCTCGTCTCCAGCAGCACAGGCCACCATTTAGGAGCAGAGCTACCACCGCCAAGGCTAAATCGACTACTTTTTTATGCAATAAACGCTCATCAGTGATTCCTATCTGACTTATTGATGTGCTGCCATGTGACCACCACTTCGCTGTATTTTCCCCCCGATGCGCTCCCGGCCGAGAGTTATTCGGCGCCGCTAAATTCCAGTGAAGTGCGTGAGAGATTGTGTCACCGAGGGGATCTCATTGGAATTCATGGCTGTTGTGTTGGTTTGTTTATCATGAAGTCCATCCCTCAAGGCTGGAGCTGCTTTTGCTGACGGCAAAGCATGAGAGATTACAAAGAGGGGCACATATCAGATGCTTTTTTATCTCTACCTTGACCGAAGGCCCTTGACCGCACAAAGGAAATAAAAATGTGCTGAATAGCTGGTTATTAATCAAAGCCGATAGTTCACGAGGTCTTTCGATGTTTTTTTTGATACATTTTTTCAGATTAATTAAACTTGAGAGGGAAAAAAGCCTTTATCCAGCAGCTTAGTTTCAGCCCATTCTTTCTAAAGTTAAGATGAAAAACTCTCCCAAAACAGAGAGACTTAGGAACACGTTCAAACACAATCAATGTTGCGAACAATGTGTGATGTATTACGTTGTGGTTGTGAATCATTACTAATTTATCATTATTATGAAATTAACAGAAACTGCTACTTAAAGTTTCCACAGAGAGTATGGACTGGGAGTCATGCCACAGCCCGGCCCGGCTTCAATTGTCTCTTCTAGGCTACCGAAAAACTTTTAAGCTATACCTTTGATGTAACTTAAAAAAAAAAAAAAAAAGTCTGGCCTGGACTGAGACCCACAGCTTTGCCATCATGAGGCGCGATGCCTCGCCCTGCAGCCCACTGATCTGGGTTCTGAGCAGACTCTATGCTCATAACAGAAACTGGTTGGTTTCTCCACAGTGACATACAAGAGACGTTGTTTACATGCAAGCGGTGTTTGCTTGGCCAAATTAAAGCATGTAAATCATAAATAATTACATTAAACTGACCTGAGGGAAACAACCACAAAGGGTCATTGAACATGTGAAGTCTTAGTGAATAATTAGGTGTCACAAAGCTGCAGCGCACAAACAGCCAGGGGCCGGCTCCAGCGCTCATTCAGGCTGAGAGGGTGAATGTTTCCTTGGCCTCAAAGGCAGCAAGAGGAACACCACTTTATATTATTATTCCTTTCTGTATGGTCAGTACTGTGTGGCACGGCGTTGAATGTGTCTCCTGTCCAGCATATAAACTGATCAGTGTTCATCATCGCATGATGTAGTTAAAACTCTGTAACCTCTCATTTACTCTACTTTTTAGCACTCTTTCTTCTTACTGTTATTATTTTACTTGTTGTAAGCCGATGTATATTATTAGATGACAAATGGAGGTGCATGCTAATCAGCAAAGATTCTGTATTAGTAAATAACAGAATAAATATGTGTGTTCCCTCAAAGCTGCACATCCATCAGTAGATGCTATCCCCAGTATGCCCTCCATCTTGTGAATATGGTGAATCAAGATGAAAAAGTACAAAATAATGGTAAAACTATTTCTTTGTACCCTGATTGTAACATGTAAACAAATAAATACATAAATAGCATGATCAATGCATCCTAAAATCTCTACATTGAGTCTTTTTTTTTTTTTTTTGAAGAGCCTAGCCAGTGGGTGGACTATGATCATTTCCGATGTGATAGGTGGATAATCTCGGGTAAATGCTCCACTTCTCGTTTAGGTACACAGCTGCTGAAGATAACAACATGCCGATGCCAAGCATGCAATGTTTTTTTGTTTTTTTATTTCCCATGTGTAGTTGATGAAGTCTGCTCTCTCTTCCCCACTTGTTATATTATAGCTGGTTGCACTGACTTTTTACAGACAGGATAAATTGACCCTCAGGCCATCAGGAAATGTCCCAGCAGTCCCAGCGGGCTCTTCGACCCTGGCAACAGCTGCTAAAATATCATCACTCTGTGAGTCACTGTGATAATTGCTTGGGCGTACATTGATTTGGCGAGCAGAGGTTGGTGAGTCCGGATGGAGTTTATTCTTTGCATAGCAGATGAATACACTCACGCCCTGTTCACGTCTATTAGACATGTTATATACTGCAGTAATCAAATAATTTTGAAATATCGTACAGTGCCTTGCATGTAAAGCAGTGTTGGACGTCATTAGTGACAACTGACAAACTGAGAAATGGAAACAGCAAAATCACACATGATGACTTTCATCGTATTTCATCAAGTAAAAGTGTGAAAATATGAAGCTGTTGGCAAATTTGTTGTCAGTTTAAAAGAAGAAGAAGACAAACCTATTTGTAATCTCTTTCAATTTGGCCTTGATATTGATTGGTATCCTTCACTGAACAACCGGTCTGACCCCTCCAATCAGCTAGATACGCGGTAATTGCTTGGTCATTTCTCCTCAGAATGTTTACACTCAGCAGGTTTCCTTCGCTTCAATCATGAGCTGCTGGCACAGTAATGCCTGCAAATCACGGTCCACCATTTTGATTGCCTCGCTGATATCTGATTCTGAAAATCCTTTTAGAAAGCAACATGAAAGACGCTCCTCGGTGTCTGGCGCGATTTCAAGAAGGGCTTCGCAAAAAGTCAATACAGGGAATGATGCAAAAACAAAATAAGCCGTTTCATTTGCGAGCAATGTTTTACTTGGAGCTTTTCCCCTTTTTTCTCCCATGCGGGGGTAATCCACATTTACTGCTCCGTTCATTATACATATCAGAGTGAAATGATTTGACACATGGATGTAACAGCATTCCTCAGAATATCAGGAGACACAGCTGCGGTTTTAGTCAGCTTGACCTTGTATCTTTCAATTCGTAAATCCCATCTTACCAATTAAAGGTTCTAGAAGCCACCATGGGCTATTGCTTTGCACGTGGACTTTCATCATAAACCCACTGCTTCTTGTACCAAATAAGGAGTTTTATGACTCCTAAAAAATCTCCAGATATCTTTGTGTGCCCCCAGCTTTGCATCGTCCCCGTCTGACGGCCTGAGCACAAAAGGCAGCTAATTAGTCACGCCTCGTTCAACCGGCTGACTCAAGGTTACTTGACTAATTATGTGCAGGTAGGGAAAGTGGCGCGGACACAATGATGTGAATGGTGGCTCTCTCCGCAGCCGCAGAAAGGTCAGCGCCGCCTTACATTCTGCCGGCGGGCCGGGGGAAAGGTGGTCGACTCACCAAGACGGCTCGCGTTCACTCAGCCGTGCGATTCATTCACTCTCCGGTCTCATTCTCCTCTGAATGAGAGGCTCCGTTCTCTGCGATACAGCCTGGAGAACGTTCTCATCCCGGTTATTAAAAATGCTAACCGTGAGGTACGGCTCTTTTGGTGCTATCCGCAAACCCGGACCGTACAGGTACGAACTGCACAGAGGAAACAATACTATATTGACAGACACACACCTGCAGGTAATTTACAGTTAACAAATGACATGAAAAGGATACTGGAGAACCACGCAGCGCTAACCGCTACATCACTGTGTGCATCAAAGGAAAAATCCATGAAAGTCTATGAAATCGAAATCCCTGGCTGTCAGGTCTGAACACACTTGTAAAGATTTTTATTTTTTGATGCTTTTCAGTCAATTTCTTCTTGTAATATAAAATGGATGATCAAAAAATATGAAGGTAAAAATACCAGTGAATGTGAGTCAGCAGTAAAATGCTTTCCTCTCTATAAATAATATTCTTTTATAGATTTAACGAGCGTAAAGATATCACTTCTCAGCATTTTAACATCTTCACCTGCAGTTTGAGGTCAATAAAGGTATACATAATTTCCCTTCAAACAGCACACATCAATGGGCACTTTCACTTTAATAGGCAGATATATGCATTACTTTGAAGACGTGACTTGATTAAAGATCAAAGTATTTATGGGGCAATGTAACATGAAATTCAAAATATAGGAAGAAATGTGCCAGTTCAGTGACGTACAACCCCGACGCTCTCACACATTCCCCTTGTTTATTCAAGGCTGGCAGCTTTTTTGACTGTAACTCAAAGATAATGCTGAAGAAAATACACTAAAAATGTGCTTTTGTGCTTTGGAAAATCAACCTGTCCTTCCTGTTTCTGTAGAAAATCTGTTGCACTTCGACTGCAGGTGAAACGTGGAGCCCAAGTCAGCGAAGTGTGGAAGAAGCACTTTTTCAGCCAATACAAGAACTGCTTCCGCCCTTTTAATTTCAGCAATGTCACAGTTCAAGTTCTCTTCAGTTTTTGATTGAGAGTTTTTTTTTTTTTTTAATCTGAATACCAATCTTGATGCATTTAAAACCCTACACAATACTCAGGCTTCATTCTCTCACTGCAAACCATTGGTTAGTCTTGTTTGTAAAGTGAATGTAGCTGACAAGATAATGTGCAGTTCAGCTGATTTTTAATGGAATAATAAGAGGAGACAGGCTTTTGCAAAAGTGTCTTTTTTTTTAAGTTCTTTGTTTCGAAGGCCACTCTATAGGAAGCAGAGTTTGATTTACGGACCGGAGACGTTAGCCACGATGCCACAGCGCCTTCTGAGTTTAATGCCTTCTTGAAACTTCCTTCTTTTTTTTTTTTTTTTTTTTTATTTAAATGCATTCTTAAGCCTTTTTTACAGCATTTTTATAAATTTTCCTGTCGATCGTGGAATATTGGTCCACTATTGGTCCACCAATATTGGTGGGAATATTGCTTAGAACCAATCAGTGGTGAAAAACAGTCAAAAAGTTCCACCTTGACAGCCATATTAAAAAGCTGACTGGTGTCATGAGGAGTTTCTACATTGTTGCGAGCTACAAATGCCAACAAGAAGCACATTTTTTCAGTTTAGTGAAGCACAGTCAGATGTCCCTGGACACTACACTATCATGTCCAGTTCATTGTTTGAGATATCATTCCTCAATAGGTGCTCCATCCATGAACAAGAATCTAGAATAGAATGACTGATTGACCACTGAAAATGTCAAGTTACTGTAGTTTTTTTTTACTTGTTTTGAAAAATTGAGCCTAGCTCAGTGTGCAGTTATAGAGATTTTGTATTTTGTAGTAACCAGGGGATCAAGCCTTAGCTCTCTGTATGCAAAGCAGTGTGTACCGCTCTCTTAATGTGGTTAGGTTTGGTTAAATAAAGCAACAATACTGAATCATGGCAACATTTCCTCTTGCAATAACCAACAGACTCACAATGTCAATGAGATTTAATCTCAAAAACGTTTTAAAAGTCTCAACATCTTCTTGCCTCATATATAGAATATTTTTCAATACCAGAGCTAAATTGTCAGCTTTCCTAAGTTGGGCTCTTAAATGTTTTTCACTGTGTTCATGCCAAGAAAAAAGTCATACATTTGATCAAAGTCCACCCTACTCGGTTGCCCGTCAGTGGCGTCATATCCAGTCTGTTTTAGAACCAGGGCTGTGTGTGTGTCGGTGTGTATTACAGAGCAGAAATGGGGGGAAAAGTGCTCGGTTAACATTATTGTCTCAGACGGCAGAGAGCAGTCTACAGCGTGAGCACCCGTGAGAGCCATTGTTAACCAAAATACTAAGGGCACGGATCTTTTGAAACCAGCCAGGCTGCATAGATGAAGTTCTTTCTCTGCTCCTGTAGAGTTTCTAGTTTTTTGAAGTGCTGCAGTGTGTGTTGTTCAGCTAGTCTAAGCTGTTGGTGCTGCTGTTCGGTGATGTTTGACATGCTACCATGGACATTTGTGAAAATGAATTCAAACGAAATATTCTGATTGGTTTCATCACTGATTGAGTTTGAACTGTTTGCACACAATTTTGTCTTTTTTTGGGAAACACAACATCGCTTCATATCAATAGGAGGTCTTAGCTTTGTCATTCAGACTTGTAGAAGATAAGAATGTGAGTTCATCGACCTAGTCAGTTTTTTTGATCATCCTCTAAAAGAATCTAACTAATAAGAGCCACAACTAGAAGCCGGGGTGAATAGGAAAGACAGAACACGCTGCTGGATAACTGCTTTGAGTTTGGGGCATAATTTGCAGCTTGGCAGTCAGATTCAAACACAGCATGGGTCAGCTAAGGTTATTTTCTACTGCTAAGCAGTTTAATTGCAATTAAAAAAAAGAAAGAAAAACAGAAATAAATGAGATTTTACACTTTGTAGGTGCCCTCTCTGGGCCCGAGGGGCCATGACGTACCCTGTTAGCACAACAGTATGAAAGTCACATGGAGTACAAAGTGGTGTTCTTGTAATACTCCTCTTTTCTTGTTCAGCTGGGACTGTTAAACCTTAAAAGTTTGATTAGATCTTGAAATATTATGACGTCCTGCATGACTTTGGTCTTCCTGGCACAATGCTTCAGGATTAGCATGTCCACAGCTATTTAGCCAAAAACAAAAGCAGACAAAGGGAAAATGGGACACTAGCTTGACACTAACAGCAGAGTTAACTAAACCTGGTAATTGAGCTGTAAGCCCTTTAATAACTCCAGATACCTTTGAAGTAGTTCTAACCCCTCACATTCAGCGTGTGCACCTGGTATTTGGAAGCACAATGACTGATATGCATTCCCACACTCATACTTCCATACCTACCAACGACCGGAGTCAGTTGAGGTGGTTCAAGCATCGGATGAGGATGCCCTCTGGTCACCTTCCATCGGAGGTTTTAACATCCAACTGGGAGGAGGTCAGACCAGGACTCACTGGAGTGTTTATATCTCTGGTTTGGTTTGGGCGCGGCTCGGTTGCTGAGGACAGAAATATCGGGGCTAATTTGGTCTGTGACCTGCCACCAGCCACATGTAGACTAAATAGGAATATAGATGGATGGACAGATACTCCCATATTATAGTTCAAGCAGCACCTATTGCTCCCTACTATCCCCTTTTGACTTCTAACCTGACTGTCTAACCCAAATCTTAAGTTGGAAAACACCATGCAGTTTCGCAATTTTGTCCAGCGGATAGTTCTAGCCTCACAAGTCTTTGAGATGTTTTGGGCACAAAGATACGATCATGTTTTCATGACTTAAGTAGCTTTGGCGCATGTTCATTTCCTGCAAATTTAGAAAAACAACTAGTTATTCTAAAGTCTCGCCACTTTTCAGACCTACTTCTGACTATTACCTCAGTCTAGCCTCAATGCATTTCTTACTTTTGCAATGGTCTGAAATCTTAGTTGCTGCAGCAAGGACAGCCAGCTGCAATGACTGACAAATTCCCTAGCTCCTCATCCTAACTCCAGTCACCATAACCGAGTGCCTAAAAACACACACCAATTCAGCATCAGATTTGTCTTTTTCAAGTATTTGGTTTATGCACTGAAACCTGTACCTGAGGCGTCTTCTCTTCATGTAGCCACTCAGCATATATTATGTGATTGGAATTTGCATAAATGAAATTTTTACCTTCCTCTAAGGTGCAAAGTGTGACTTGGTCACTGTGTTTTCATTAAAGCTGTTGCACAGAGCCAGTGGGTTTGTGACATATCATCACTTTCTGCTGGGATATTCAGCAGGAAGTATTGACTGACTGCATTTACCATTTAATTTATACCATGTTTCAAACATGAACTTGGAGCTTTGAATGTTTTTTTTTCTCATATATATACATATACTGAGCTAAAATAGTTATTAAAGACGCTTACTGAATTTTTAAACTTAAACGGTGTTCTTGACCCTCAGCATATGCCACGGATTCAATATTTCCCAGCATTCATTGCTGGGAATTGCCATTCAGTAGAAAACATGCCATGGAATATACAGTCATTACGGTCGGTTCCTTATCTCGATCGGCGTGCTGATTGTAATCAGATCCCACATCGCTGTGCGATAACCCACAAGCATGAATCTGTACCCACGAGGAGATACCAGATAATCTCACAAAGTATCTCCTGTCCTTTACCTCCGTATTTTATCAAATGTGAGATTACAGTTCTTGCTCAATAAGGGACAACTTTCATTTTCATTTTTTTCTTTTTGTCTGGGATTTTATTGTTATTACTATTATTTATAATTAACCTTTGTTTTACCGGGAGAGTTGGCTGAGAACTGGTTCTCATTTTCAATAACGAGCTGGCATAACATAACATAACAACATGATAATTTAGTTCTAATTTTGAAGACTACAACACTCCCACAGAGAACTTGACAAGTCCTGTGCTCTGAGAAAATATAAATATATCTCCTCTGTTCTTCTCCTGTTTCCATAGCAACATGACAGGGAATGAAGGACAGGCTATTGGCTGTAATGAAAATGCTCCAGGAAGTACCCCAGCCCTTTCTGCTGTGAATTACTGGTGTCGTTGAGTTTAATTCCGCCCGCCTGTCTGTTGCAGGACACAGCAAAACTTGGTGCGCCTCGTGTGTATTACCACTTGATTATTCATCCTCCGACAACATTTCCATTATGTTGAAATTAAACACTCAATAAAAAAAAAAAAAGGTGCAGCAAAGTTGAGTGAAAACTGAACAAAAGTCTTTGGCATGATACGACAGGAAGGATTAATGTTTTAAAAAAAGGAGTTGAAAATGGCTCGGCTTCCCGCAGGTTTTGAAGAAGCCACCTTTTGACACTTTGCGATAACGGGAGAGGACACGAGAGCATCAGAAGGTGACAGAACATCGGGTGAAAAAGAGCCGCAACAGCAGTTAGGAGGAAGAGCCGCACCGCTGTGAGCCGAGGGAGCTGGGAAATGTTGTCAGGCATTAGACGGGGATCATTAGAGAAAGGCCCTTTTCATTTTGTGACATTCTCAGCTAAATGCATACTAATGCATCATGTTAGTATAGCACAAGATTCCACCATCAAGTCATTCTGAATTCTCTCTTCTTGTTTTGTTGCTGTCAAGAGCCTACTTCTACCCCTCTTCCTCTATTTTATAATGTAGTAAAATCTGCTATGCTCCCGTTGCTGGATATTATCAAAGGATTGGCAGTAAAGACGCCACAGCAAACAGAGCTGCAGGTGTGGACGAGAGCATAAAGCCATGCGCAGCAGTGCAGCGATGCAGCCGTCACATGGACGGTACGTTCCAGACGCGTGTTCACCGAGAAGCCTTTGCATTTAAAACTAAACGCTTCTGACTCTTGGCAAAAGGCTTATCTGTGGGAAACTGTGGGTGTTTCGCTGGCTGCTCAGACAATGCAAAGGACGTCTGCTGCAGACTGTGTCTAAGACCAAAACTATTGCCCACAAAAACGCTGCGAAACTACAGGCTTAAACTTTGCAGAGGAACGCAGGATGAGGCATGACTGATGCCTACAGCACATTAGTTATTCCGGGCGGCCATGTCTCGGCTGGTAGTGCGGGTCGACAGTGACAAAGTTGGCAGTTCGATCCCCCGTGTGTGAGCACATTGCTTATCTGCTGCTGCCATCGGTGAGTGAACGGGAGAGTAATCATGTAAAAGGAGTCTGACACTGGCGAGTGGTCCACTTATTATTATTTTATTGGTTGATAAGTAAAAAAAAAAAAATAAACAACTCACCAACCAATTATAATGTGCATGGGATCCCAACATGGCAAGGAATTGATAAGATCCTCCACACGCTGTGGTTTCATGGACCAAATGATCCCATTAAACATCATGTAAACACTTCTGACTGATCGACTCTGTCTCATTGAAAACAACAGGCTCAGAAAAGGCAGCATAACTGTATTTATGACCCAATCAAAGTCTGTGTAAGTGGCATATATTAGAGCAAATTCTTCCATCAGTTCTCTGTGCTCTTGTTATGTAACGTCAACGTGAAAGTTTGAACATGTTTAGGGGAAAAAAAGTGTTTAATGCAGGAGACAACAGCATTGTCTCTTCTTCATCTGACTCCAAACAAACTTTCTTTTATGTGAACTTTTTTAAATAGATACAAGCAAGAAATCAATTCATTTTAAATTACTTATATTTCCATAATAATCCTCATGGCAGCATAGCTTTCTCACAGAACTTAAAACAGAAAGAGACAGAAAACTTCAATTTAACAGGAAGAAACCTGTCAGAAACCAGACTCAGATGTCCCGAAGCTTGTTAGGTCAGAGAGACAAACGGGAAAAAAGAGGACAGGCTGCAACAATAGTCAGAAAGTGAGCAAGAGTTTCTTCTCCACACGCAAAGATACCAGCAAAGCACAGAGAAAATGGACCTTAGAGTTAGTAAATTACAGTTGTTTTATACAACTACATGGAAAATAAAGAGATATAAACTCAGTGTGCAAAAAGTAAGGTCTCCCAGAAGTTTAAACCTTTCGGAACTTAACTGCAAAAATGACCCAAACTTTAAGCTTCATCAAATAGGAAAGTTTCAAGGGACTGTCGTCGCCTCTTCAAAACTCTGCCTCATTATCTCTGTCTAAAAACTTCTGACAAGCCAGCACACAGAGAACAAACGGTTCTGTTTGCAATCCTCAAACCGTTTAGCGTTTTGTGATATTATCCAGTCCGCTCACAGATGTAATTGTAACTGATCTTGGTTCAACAATGATTTTGGAGCCTTTGACCTGTTGATGGTGTTTATTGCTGCCACTCATCGTTTAGCTGAACCCTCTTTTGAGTCTTGGGCTCCCTGTTTGAATGGCGCCATTGGTCCGTGAGCCGACGCCACGCCACTCGTGTCTGTTTGAAAAGCCATCGCACACAGCACTCTGCTTTTATTGCCGTGCTTCTCCACAGTCAGTGAGGACGCCATGGAGAATGATATGAAGACATTTTAATGAATAATCAGTGGAGCTGGTTATAAGATTTTGTGCTGTGAAACCTAATTCTATAAAAAGAAGAGCCAAGTGAAGCCCTGCAGTTATGTTTCCTCACTGTGATTACCAAAGTTGGCAAAAACATTTAATCTCAAGATGATTTTACAGTTTGTCTTCCTTTCAAAGACAATCTATCACCCTTGCTGAACTTTTGTACCGACTAAAGCAAACATTTATTCACAAGAGCAGCTTCATGGTGTCAGAGGGAATCTAAGGTGTGATTTAGAATCCAGCCTTATCGATGGAGGACACGATATCCTCAGTGGAAGGATTTTCTCTTCATGTTGTTCTGTATGTTCTGACAAAGTCAGTTTTGCTCTGGCTTATATTTTTATTGCTTTTTCACTGTCACAACTGTTTGGACTTCAGCGTCGAGAAGAGGTACATCTCAGAGAAAGAAAACTGTGATTATTCTTGTATATTTTTACTCTGAGGTCATGTGAGGGCCAGCAGGACAAAATTTGAGCACTCAGAAAGCTCCGTGCTTCAACGAAGAGGGAAAAAACAAGAATAAAGTTGGAATTTTTGATCATTATGGAACTATTCTACCGGATGACATTGGACCGTATGTGGCCCCTGAACTACCATCTGTTGACATGTAGAAGAAAAAAGTTAAAAGCACAGCTTGATTTTTCAGGTATTGAAACACCGAATCTCATTGCGAATGATGCAGCCAACGCTTTTATGTCAGATATATTCGTGGCATTTTTGAATAGACGTGTTTCGTCTTTACAGACATCGAGAGAATCATTCAGGAGTGAATCTAAATTGTAATTTGCTGTCCTGCTGTCATCCAAAACGATCAACTGAAAGGTGACTCATTCTAGTCAAGGAGCTCTTTGCTAACATTTTGGAAATGGTTGAATAAGCGCAGTAGATGAATGATAAGGTGAATTGTTTAAAGATTTCAAAGCAGCTCATACTGTAGAAACAGCAATGCCCTTGTTGCTGATCAACGATAAGCAGAGAGTCTGAAAATCAATAGAGTCCATGTAAATAATCCAAGCGTGGGTTGTAATATCACCTCTATATGTCTTTACCTGGCATTCCCTGTCATTAATCTGAGATAACGACAGCTGTAAACCATCGTTAATGTCACAAACCTGACCCAAGGACACCATCAAGCTGCATCGGTTGGCCGCCCGGGGAAACTGTTGATACAGCACTTGCGTCGCCAGCGAATCACGATCACACGCTGACATGCCATGAAATCAATATGAAGTCAAGTAATAAGAGCCAGCAATCAGCGGTCTTATGAGGAGCAGGTTGGGTGCCATCCTTACACATAATTCTGTTGATGCAGAGCAGCAATCATAGCTAAAGGCCATACTAGATTTAGTACAGCAATTTAATGCTGTGAGAAAGACAATTTGGCACGAGAGACAAGTTTCAGCTCTGTGTAAAGTTTACAGAAAGAAGGATAGCAGTGGGAACAGTATGTCAGCTCTAATGGCTCCACACACACAATCTATAAAATCTTTTAATGCTTTAGCAGACAAGCACACAAATTTACACACAGAGTGCGCTGGATGTCATTCCTTAAAGTAAACAGAGATAAATATACTGCTGTATGACAGAAAAGCACAGATTATAAGACTGCTAAATGGTTTCCTTTCATCCTTTAAAACACCGAGTAAGGTCTTTCTGAAGTCAAGAATGTTACTTAAGATATGAATGCAGAGGTGGCCAACAGGATGCATGGTTCACATGATAGCTTGAGCTTTGTAAGTGAAAATGAACTGCCACTTCGACATCCCATCACCTCCAATTGTTTCCCAGCTCAAGCACAGAACACTTCACACTTTCAAGACACACTCAGTATTCTTTAAGCTATTTTCTGTCTGTGAAAGGTGAGATGTAATCTGGGATTCAAGGGTCTGTTTCATCTTCTCGATCAGCTTAATTGAAAAGCAGTAAGAGACACCAGAAAGAGTCGACGAGGGCTTCCAGTTTAAAAATCACTTCACATATAGTTTTTGGTGAGTTCTTTAATCATTTATGGATTTGTGATTTGTAATCCTTGTTAGCTCCCGCATGCTTTGAGTCGTTTTGCAGTGGAACGACAACACAGCTTGTTTTGATCCACAGCCGTTTATTGACTTGTGCTTACCGACCGAGACGACATTTCAGGAACAACTGGGCTGCATTTTATGGAGCATTCTCATCGCAATTTCCCCAACACTGTGTCTTATTCAAAACATAATCGCCCAAGATCACTCTGCCACAATGTGAGGTAAAGAATTAATCAACTCCTGCGAACGTCAGTGGTGTCAAACAAAGAAATGAGCAGAACTGTAATTAAGGATCATGTAACAACCTACCAGCTGAAAGCTTTTTCCAACTGCATTGGTTCCAGTGAAAGTCATGAACATCATATGCACTCACTGATGTGTTTATTAGGTACATCTTGTTGTTACCAGGTTGTCTTAATTAGTGGTGGCATTGATTAAACAAGGTGTCGAAAACATTCCTCGGAGACTTTTGCTCATATCAACGTAACACAATACAAATGCAAATGTGTTCACTGAACATCCATGATTCAAATGTCCCGATGCACCGAATCACAAGCGACTGATTTACGAGGACTGTGAAGCCAGAATGACAACGACAAGGCAGGATGGAGCCATATTTTCATGTTGTTTCTGCCAAATTCTGAGCCTTCTATCAACATGTGGCAGCAGGAATCAACACACTCATCAAAACCAGGAGTATTTTTTAAAATATTCCCTCTGGTTTCTGTTGCTATCTGAGAGGAGTGGCACCCGATGATTCAACAAACTGTACAGTCATTTTGCATAATGCTGGTTGTAACAAGATGCTACTGCAGTATGTTTTGTCTCTTTGCTATCTTGAACTGGTCTGGTCAGTCTCCGCTGGCATCACCAAGACTTTCTCATCCAGAAAGCTGCCTTTCTGACCGTTTTCTCTCCTGTTTATGGTCATTCTCCAGAAACCCTAGAAACTGTTGGCTGTAAAATTCTGATTAGATCAGAAGAGGCTATTTTTACAGTAACTTACCCTCAGATAATATTTGGGTGTTCAAACATGTCTCAAACATCAGCGACCTGGGTTCATTTTGTTCTCTTAGTCTGTAAGTCTGTAAGTGTGCACCTCGATTTCTGAAATGGCAGTTCTCTATCCACATCATCAGATGCCTCTTTCCATTGCTTTCATAAAAATTTGGTGACCATTAGGCGTTCCGCTCACTTTTCCTTTTTTGGTGTCAACTGATCATTTCCTCTAAGTTCCAGAAGATCTGATGGACCAATAGAAAAATCAATATAATCAGTCGGCCGAGAAATGTTTAAATAAACCCACCTGTGCATAAGATTGAATAGGCCAAAAAGTTTAACAGACAAGAATCACATAAAAGTCTGTCCCATCAGTCCCATCACCTTCACTCTGCTGTCACATCAGATTTGAAGAAAGAGACTAATTGGGTCAAACTTCACCCCAGGTGGTTCTGGACATTTCGCTCACATTAAATACAACTTTCGAGGCACTTTCACATTGTCAATATATTCATTTGAGACTTATTGTGTTACTTCAAGCTCGACAGACTGAGCACTGGAATCCATGAACCGTATTGAGCCTATTTACTGGTTTCTCTTGATGATTATGTGAAATTACTCCACTTCACAGTTTTAGCCGTCCATAACATCTTGATAGGAATGAGGAAGGCTATTGACGTTCCCATTTACTCACCCCTATTTCATATAACGAATGTTTGATTTCGAGCACAAGTGCCTCAGTTTTACTGACTGCTGTGCGCTCGGACTAAATTGTATTGTCATATACATGTTAGATGAAGGACATTAGAGACGTTAAAAGAACTTAAGTGAACGGAACGCTGTCCTTACAGACACTTTTACTGTGTTGTGCACTTTAATTAGAAAGTTGAACTTCTGCTTGGCTCCCAGTTTCCTTATCTATATTTAAGCCACGCTGATCAATGGGTAAATACTGGATATGTACCAAGCGCCTGCTAGCTTTTCGCTGATTTGTTCCCACGCTCTACCTTTACTACCTTCCCGCTGAGGCTGACTGACAGATGTTTGTTTTCTGCTGGCATTCAACAAGAGCGAGGATGCCCGTATTCCTCTGACTGCACCTTATGTACACAAATAACCTTGACAGCAGTGGCGGCGACATCCTGTCTTGACTTCGACACTTAGAGAGGCGCTGGCGAGAACACAGTGATAATGAGAAGGAGTGGGAGGGAAGGCGGGACGGTGAGAATAGCTCCTAGCTTTAGATGCCGTGCCATCGCTTTATCATTCTCCTTGTTTTTCTAATCCCTCTTTCCCTCCCTCACTACACTACCAGCTCCTCATGTCTCTCTTCCTCTTTGTTTTCGCTCTCACGTGCACTGTCTTCTCTCCCACAAGGTCTTTCAAGCCGTTCCCATCATGCATCTCTTCACTACATAGGCATACCTTCAGCATTCTCCCTCTTCCTTGTTTCCACTCCTTTGTTTCTCTCGCTCGTGTAATTGTCAGTGTGTTTCTCAACAGTGCATCAAATTGTGGCACGCTGGATTTTCTTTCAGGAATTTCCTTGAATGACTCCACCAAAATCCTGCGACAGCAGTGTTTTGGAAGGACTGCTGTTACTGCTGTGGATCTCTATTTGAAGGTTTAGTGTCAGCAGAATTACACCTGCTGGGATTTTTTTAAGAGAGGACTCGCTAATAGCTCGGGAGCTGTTGGTGAAAACACATCTGAAAGAGGCTCGGGTGTTTAAAAAGCCACGGCGCCAACAAGAATAATCCCTTGAAGTGATACTACACCAAGGATTAAAAAAAAAAAGAAGAAGAAAAAAAAACACCCTCTCATATCTTGAAAGGTGACTCCAAAAAGTTTGTCGATTCTCCTTCAGAGAGGACAGAAAGTGACAATAACCGGCTTTTTGCTGGGAGGTGAAAATAACAGTCATGTTACATTTTAAAAAGTTGACGTCGTGAATAATATTATTTATTTATTATTATTTTTTTAACTTTCAAAATCTTGTACAAAGTTCTGCTTTCAGTGAGTCATGTTCGATCTGTGCAGCTGCTTGTTTTACAGATGAAATCTTGAGGAGGCTCGCCTCGTGTAGAAGAAGTAGAAAAGCAAGTGATGCCAGTAGGTCAAGTTTTGTGAGATATTTCACAGTGAATGAAGAAACCACTAAGTTTTGTGTTTCCACAAGTTCTGAAGTAGGTGATCTAAAAGTTGTGTTCCCCTGTTCACACGTGGATGGAGCCGGACCTTATTGAGATTATCCGTCTTTTGCAGCGGCTCTGAATACTGTCGCCCTCGAACGCAGAGAAAGTTTTGTGTTTTTTTCTAGAAATCATTGTTGTGTAAACAGAGCCTAAATTCATCTACAACAAAATATTCTCCTGGAGTACTCACTGGGGAGGCGTTGCTGTGTTTGCAGCGTTCCCGGCCACCGCTTCGGGTCCTTCCTGCCCTCCACTGATGTAGCAGACCTTCACAGTGCAGCAGGAGGTCAGAAGACTCTCTGAGGCCGATCAATAGAAATGAAGCAGCAGGGGGTGATGGAAGAGAGGCTGTCCAGTCCCATCAAATGATAAACCTCTAATAGTTATTGTTTCTCATTTTAAGAGGTTAGACCACAGTCCCAGTTTTTCTCCATGCTTCTTGCCAATAGGTGAATCTAATAACTGAAGTGAAAATGGATAAATCAGTAAAGAATGATGACGGATGGATGGATGGCTGAAAACCATTTCTGAAAGTCAAACACTGCTTATTCATAAGAAGTATGCATTTTGCATTTTAAACATTTTGAAAAATCTGCATCAGAGGTTGCATTAACTCTGTTTTTTGTCAACAAACTATTGAAAGCCCATCAGTCAGTCTGAGACGTATCAGTATCAAAGGCAGGCAGTGTTATAGTTTGATTTTCACATCGCCCGGTAATCCGATCTACCAGGGAAACATCTGTTGTGATATTATGTTAATTCATTCAGTGCCAGTGTTGAATCAACAGTTTAGTATAAACTTAGATGATCAATGTTCACTGAAACTATTTTTTGGCAGGTAAAAATAATTCACAAAAAAGTCTAGCGCCACCTCTGGTCTGGAGGTATTATGTTTGTCAGGTTTCATACTGCTTTGGATAAGGGTATATCTGAAAAGAACATTTTAACTGAGAAGAAACTTGTTGGTGCACTGTGATAATACAGGCATCCATATAGCTACATCATTTTCAAGACTAATAAGTTCAAATTTTGAAAGAAGGCGGCACCAAAAGCTTAGTAATGGTGCTTAATGTTAAAGATGCATTGTTACTGATGTTTTTCCATCAAGCATTTGATCTGTAAATGGAGAACTGACCTTCCTGCTGAACAGTCTTCCTCTGATGAAGAGTTAAACGACGGCATTCCAGTTTGTTAGTAGAAATGGTTTTTCAATACACACGGGAATGAAATTATAATTCATGTTGTTTTGCTGGAGTCTTCTTGATGACTGATGAAGACATGGGGTTATTTGAATATCATCTTGACAGAATCGTTTGTTTGTTTGAATGCAGCTTTGATTTTATAGTCCCAGAGAGGAATTGTGTACCGAATCAAATCACAGCGAGACATCAGTAGCTCAACACAGTCATTAAATTACAGCATTGTAATAGGAATATAATGAAGTCTGTATCAACATGCGTGCCGACAAATAAGGTGTGTTTCAGCAATCTGAAGGGTAATCAGTAAAGATGCTCATATCTGGTGTGCGTCACTTTCACTTGTACATGGAGAATAAGAAGCAATGTTTCTAACATGATCTTATATAGATTCATTCATAATGATGGTGAAATAAAAATAAATTACAAGACACATGTTCAATACAACAGAACTGTACAGGTGAAGAAAAATGGGGAAAGTGGATCCAAGCATGGAGGGACTATGTGAGTTTTCAGTTTTCACAGAGCAAAGAAGCAGGAAAAGTCATAAAGAAAGTTTGCCCTAATAAACTGTAGGTCTAAGTCGTAACTGAACACAGTTTAAAAACAGGGGCTACTACTCAAAGCAGTAATTACAATATGAAGGAGTCAGGTTCACAGCAACCTTATTTCAAGAATAATATCTCTCTCGACTGAAGCTGATTGCATACTAAAGTTAACTTATGACTAATGCAATTCTCCACTCCATGGAAGGATGTTATTACCCTTAAAAATACTGATCAGAAGCATTTTTGATAAATATTTAATGCAAACCGTTAGCTAAGTAGCTTGCCAGCTTTTTCTTTTTTGTGATGGATAAATGAATATCAGTGCATGATAATAAGTTTTCTTTTATTTTGTAATGAATGACCTTCAGTGTCGGCTACTGCAATAAAGGGGTGACATTTTCCACCGAGAAAGGTGAATTAATGACAAAAAAAAGCATAGTTTCTCCAAATCTTTGTACAGGACTTGTGCTGATATAGCTCGTCTTTATACGTTGTGATTTCACATATTTATCTTTTGTGGCGTGATATTGTTGAATAACTTATCCTTCTGCGCTGCTGTTTGGTGTTTTGGCTTATATAACCACAGCATCCCATAATAAACCTGTAATCAGAACAGCCAGTGGTGAATTAGCTTTCCCTCCAGGCCACCAAGTTTAGAATGAGCCTGGTCACTGACGGCTCAAATTATTAGATTATCCTACAAAATGAGTGTTCTGGTTTTTTGTGTGTGCTGTGTGGCCTGTGCTGGAGTCGCTCTGTATGGATCTCCATCTCAGTCCGCTGCTGAACGTCATTTTGTTGGCCAGAAATTGCACAAAATCTCATCAGAAGCATGCAGCAGAAGTTTCTAATATCAGCCAGTGGGTAGCCCTGAAAGCTGATTGTCTGGATGTGTTTTAATGTTCAGCTCGCTGCTGTCGGTCGGGCAGAGTGTTGAAGTTACGTAAAAAAGGACCGAGTGCTGTTTGTTCAGGTGAATTTATTGTTTGGCTGAGGCACAAAGGCTGCTTCCTGAACCTTCAGAGGCCGCTATCAGCCAGTAGGCCAGAGGACAGCCAATCAGCACGCTGCATATTGGCTTCTTTGAGCTCAGTGCTACCTTTTTATTTTATTTCATTTTATTTTTTTTCATGGGAATAGCGCTCACTTGAACATCACAGGGTTTTAAATATGGTCCTGGAAGGGGGAAAAAAAAAAAAAGTTACACAACATCAAAAATACCCAGTGTGTGCTGTGTATCAGCAACACAGAAATATGCCCGTTTTAAAGCAGACAATGTGACTGCGTGGAAAGCTGCTTGCATTCCATATGCTAATTTATAACGAGGATGAACCTTCGCTTGAATACCCTATATCCCCAAGTTACGCACAATAAACACCAGCTTACACCGTGCTGGCTGTCCTCATGTTTACGGTCTTATGGCTTCCAATGGGAAATTTTGAGGAGCATGGTGTGTTTGGGATTTCTTACTTAAAATAACCTTGTTTTGCAGCAACATAACAAAGCAACACAAAAGCCCCCAGGTTATCTTTAAGATCTCCCTTATTGCTCCGGAATTTTAATTGTTACAGGCGATAAAAATCACATTTTTCCCAACAGAGACCAGAGAGGTAACTAAAGCAGAGCTTCATAAAAGTTCACTTGAGCAGATATTCTCTGTGTCGTGTCCAAATATTGGGGAAGCATTAAAAAACGCGAACACAACTGGCCCGGCCTGGAACTCTGCATGTTACTGACCTGACCGGTCTCAGCCGTGGTCCCCTAATTGCCGCTTCGCTTCACGCGATGCTCGACCGGCCACTGAAACTGTGTGATTTCGAGAGCCTTAATGTAATTAAATGTTCACGTTAACCTTCAACCTACGAGCCAAACTCCATCAAAGAGAAATTTGGGCAGGAAATTGGGAGTAAATGAGGGCAGAGTGCACATATTCGTTTCTGTCTTAATAGTATTGCTTTGTGGAGATTCGTGTGTGTGTGTGTGTGTGTGTGTGTGTGTGTGTGTGTGTGTGAGCTTGTATTTTATGCTCTAGTTTCAGTTTGACTCTATAAAAGTTAACCTCTTTGTGAGGGATTTCATAAAAATCAGTTAAAACTTGATGACGATGTGTTCCGCACACACAATCCATGTTTACTTCAAACAACATTTACATGTTTTCTTATGTAGAAACAACAACAGATTGACCCTGTTTGTTGTGGTTTAAATAGCCAATTAAATGGTATCTTGTATAGTCTAGAGATTATGGGATTATGGTGTTGATTAAAGTCACCAGTGACCATGGATTATCGCCATCTAAAGTGGTAATAATAAAGCAATGATGAATAAAGTTTGAGTTTGCAGTGAAAATGAGCATGTCATCACCTTTTTGGGCGTCAGATCACCAGGATGTGGGTCTGGTGTCCTTCTTGCTTCGTACATAGGTCTATAGCAGGGGTGTTCAACCTGTGGCTCTGGAGCTCTTTAGTACCTCTGTAGCGGCTCCCTGAAGCCTTCACAACATGATACGTGAATAAACATTTAACTTATTTTTATGTTATTATATGATTTGTCACTTTTCATTCAAAACAGATTCAAAAAAGGTACAAGCAAAATTAGGAAAAACAGCACAACCCCAAGAAATGGGGGGAAAAAATGAGAGAACAGCTTAAAAAACCTGAAATGTCTCCAATTTCTGACATAACAAACTGAAATATGGCAGGAAAAAAAAGCATAGAAAACTGTTTAAAAAGAGGTAAAATGGCTAAAACAGCTAAAATCTCAAAACTGTCAAAAAAGTTTGAAAAGATGACAAATCTGGTCAAATCAGGCACAAAATCAGTTCAGTGTAATGAAATGTTCACTACTCTGAACTGTAGTTAAAACTTCATGAATGCTGAGCTGCATTCACCTCATTTAAAAGGTTAAATGTGCTTTATGGCTCCAGAACAACTTGACTTGACAGAAAGTCACTAAAATGACTCTTCTGGTTATAAAGGTTGCAGACTCCTGGCCTATAGGTCCACACTGAAACCCGAGGAACCCCTGAAGGTCTGCGGGCATCTTTCAAGGCAAACATTGTCACTGGTGCCTGGATGACTGACGCAAATCAAGCAAAAATGAAATTTCTTGAGTTGTTTTACAGTGCTGCGGATCGCTTATATACAAAAAAAACACTCTTAAAAAAACGTTAATATCTAAAGAATTCGTCACGGCGCCTTCAAACATGTCACCGCAGCTTGTCCTCAGACGCTGCCAAGCTGGATGGTGTCGAAGCTTATCCAGGAAGCCGTGAATGGCTGAGAACTCGAACAGACAGCTGAGAAAATTCTTTTGGACAAGCGGGTATTGGGAGTCAGTGAGTGATGTTCGTTGTTTTATAATTGATCAGATGTAGCAGGTTCACGCTTGATACACGTCAAGGGAAGATTTGGCCGAATTAGGTTCCTTCTATCCATATAAATATATACTTTAACAATCCCCTCATTGCCTTCTGCGGGGGAAAATGGGCCGGCTCGGCTCGGGTGGAGGGAGAAAGTGCGGCTGTAACTGCGAAGGCAGTGCAGCCGGAAAAAGATGAAAGCAGATAGTTAACATCAGTGACATCACGGCAGAGGGGGGATTGCGTCAGCGTCTTCAAACAGTCCTAATAAAACACCAAAGGAGGGCTGACTGCCTATTCTCCTGATAAAAAAAAAAAAAAAAAAAAAAAGAAAAAGAAAGAAGCGCGTGGGCCCACTGAGAATCTGTTGACAGTGCGTTCGTAATCAGAGCTCTCTCTCTTTTTTTCTTTTTTGGCCCCCAATAGCTTTTTATTCAAGTCAGAGACATGAAGCTGTTTCTCAAATGATAAATGGTTTGTTCTTCATTAAAGTCACATTGAAAATGTTGACTCTTCATAAGATTTGAATAAAATCTGAGAAGAATGTGCAAATACGAAATAAACAGTTAAAAAAACACTGATCCCTGAACTCAGTGATACTCATCATCTCATCTGATTTGTTTTTATTTGCATAAACAGTTTTGGCCTTATATTTGGCCTTTTTTTTTTTTTTTTTTTTTTTTAACAAACTTATTTGAACTGTAATGCTCTTTGGTTGTTTTTTAATGTGCTATATAAATGAAGTTGACTTGACTTACATCTTAATGATTTTATGTAAAATAACTACAAACTTAATAAGCAAAGTTCCCAGCGTGCGGATGTTTTCTTTAAAGAACATCCACTTATTTAGAAGCTACGTATAAATCCAGAACTAAAAAAAACGTAAGGGACACAGCCGTCCTCACCTCAGTGTACCCCCACCATATCATTATTAATGTGCAGCATAAAAAAATAAAAAAATAATGTGTTTGCAGCTCGTGCTACAACAACAAAACTTTGGTTGACCTTCTTGTTGGAGTTTTTTTTTCTTTTCCCTCTTTCATCCTTATTTAACCAGGCGACTTGGCTAAGAGCATATTCTTGTTTACAGCGATGGCCTAGGGGGAGTAGTTGCAGGAAAAGGGAGTGCTACACACATAAACACTCACATCTCGGAGCTGGTCGGCGCAGCAGTCTGCTGGCCACCGAGCAGTCACGCCGGCGTTCAGACGCCCTTTTACAGCAATTGATTGTCTCATTATGTTTACTTTTTAACATCTGCTTGTGGTCAAGAGCATTTGGAAATAGCCACGGATCTCCGTCCCTTCTTGCTCAGTGCAGGTGAAATGTGTTGGCTCCCATTCCCCCAAAACCTCCTACCAACCTGATCCAATCACAGCGAAGTATTCCCACCACGCCGTGACCCAGACGGCTGTCTTCACCGTCTCGTCGTGTCCAAGTAGGCCCGCCATCGCTGCGTCCTCTTCTCTTCACTGCGCGCTCACCCAGTCCGGTGAGCCGCCAGTTTCAATGGCAACTAGGGTAATTATTTACAGGACGGATTGTGGAACCTGCTAAATATACCCCGTTCCCCTCCCCACAGGACTTCCCCTGAGCTTTGAGAAAAAGACAGGAGGAAAGCATTGGGAAGCAAGGGGTTTTATTTATTCCATTGCATTTATTACATCGAATTGAGAATGCATTCAAATTTGCACAAACAACGTGATAAAAATATATATACGGACATTTAAGGACATTTGTATTTAAACCTGAGTGTTGCTACAAAGTGGCTCTCGTCTATTTACAAAGTTATTATTGGCGCCCCTGTTTTGCAGAAGTAAAAGAAATGTTCATTTCCTACTCAGGCACTATATTTGGTGAGTGACAGTTGGAGTGCTTCTGGCCTCGGACAGACTCGAACGCCCACCAGGTTGACTCATCAGCGCAAAAACTGTGTCAGTGAAATTCTCGTTTAAGGGAGACCGCAGCCAGGCGTTTGGTTTTTGGAGAGGTCTGTGCTTCAGCAAGTACCAAACATCGTCATCCTGCTATCTTCACACTGGCGAGGCCATCGTGCTGCTAGTTTAGTGACTTGAACAAAATCCACTGTGAAATGTCCTTCTGTGAATGACTGGAGTTGATGACGTGAAAAACAGAAGAGGGGTCAACATTTTTCGTCCAAACAAACACTTTGCTTCAGTCAGGAATGTCATTTATAAATGCTGCAACTAAATATACCCATAAACCACAGGACTGACTGGACCATCCCCTCCATGAAACGGGCAGTTAAGCTGTTCTGAAACATGTTGTAATATTCAAACTATGTTTTTTTTTTAAAATATTTATATTTTTAGCTCATTCAACTCGTTTCAAGACCAGAAAATGAAAATGAGCCGGAGTTCTGCTCAGACCTGCTGCCCTGCTCCAAGTCAGCTGACTTGTGTTTGTGTTTTCTGCAGGCACTAAATAAATCTTCCTAAGTGCATCGAAACCCCGACTCCTCATATTTGGCTCTGTCTCACAAAATTCCACAACAATACGCGTCCTTATCTAAATTCCACCCATTTTGCTGTGCTTTGAGTCTCTTCGTGAATACGTTCCCTGAAGGTCGCCTCCTCAGAGCTGCAGCAGTCCTCCGTGCAGGACCGAATTCTCTAAGATGTATATCTTAACTTCATCTGTAATAAACATCTTTGAGTCAAGTGAAATCCGTCAAGCTCCTCCAGAATTTCCTCAGCACCATGCTTATTTTTGTACATTTTTTTGACACTCAGTCAAACAAAACTATTGAAGTTTCTGTTAACCTGCATATTTAATCATGAGTCCTAAAATTACATTGTGTGGTAATGCTGAATCAGAGCTGGAAAAAAAAAAAAAAAAACTGAGCAAACGTTGAATAGTGATAAATCTGTAAGTATGAAGCTGTGTTTTTGTTCGCACAGCTGCAGCAACAAGGTGTTTTGAATACCGCTCTGATTGGTTTCTTCTCCATGGCAACACCGGCTGAGGCTCATGGGTAATGGGCAGAAAACAGGTTTCTCCAGAACCGCAGTAATGATGGAAGGCGGTGGCCATACCATGAGGACTTCTGCATTCTCTGAGAAAACACTGATGCACACCGAGGATACAATTAAAGCAGATATTGGAGCACGGATTGGATGTGTTGGGGAAATAAACATCCACCGGCAGCTCCTCCTGTTTCTCTTTTGACTCTGTGTGAACCGTGAAGCATCCTCCAGTGTGCTGCAACAACCAGACTGACAGTTTGCAAAAGATTTAGCACAGTCTTTAAAACAGATGGCCTTGAAGCCTCCGTATCTTCTCAGTTTCTGACTTCCCATTCACTCGTTGTGAATGGCGCCAAAGACAGCCGATTACTTTGTAAATGGCCTCTTACATGCTGCACTAAATGATTAAAAAAAAAAAAAAAAAAAAAAAATGTGCTCCCCTGTTCAGCAGATAATCAAATGGGATGTAATTTACCTCTCTCGATATTTTACTACCCGAATAACCGAGCAAGAATCTACTGTTTATGGAGTTCTGCATGATTTTATTCTTCGAGGCTGAGAGGCAAATGCGGCGCGTTTTGCGTTGTGATATACCATTATCCTCAAATCCCCGCACTCGGGGTTGGAGTGGAGCCGCCATGCTAATTACTTTGGATGTGAAATGTCAGAGTGAAGAGGCTGTTGAATGTGCTGTCGTAACTGTCATTAAAACTCTGCCTCCCCCTTGAGAGTTCAACGAACGCGGCGGCGGCAGACGGCGGCTGACACACGTGAACCCCAGCCGCGCTCTGTCGGGATAACAATCTAAATATTTGCGTGCGCAGGTTCGTCTTTCGCTCGGACGTCTCGCATTATTTTTGTGGGAAGGGTTTCTTTGACAGGGACAGTGAGACGGAGCCGTTGTGTTCAGAGGGTTTTATTATCTCATTAGAGGAGCGAAGCCGTGCCGCCTGACCGGGAGTTTATAAAGAAGTTGGTGAAAAGGGTAGGATTGGGAAACTACTTGCAAGTAGAGCTACAAACGATTCAAGTGGAGGTTAATTGTATGACAGCTACATCTGAACAACAGTTCTGTTCAACTTACTGAAAATTAATAATTTACTGCAGTTACCACTTGCTTCATTTTAAAATAGTGGAGTTCTCTACTGATTAGTTCAAATTCAAATTATCTACACATCTTGCTTCATTAGGACTGTCCTAATTATACTCATGTAGTTGAGTTAGTGTGGTGGAGCATTCCCTGTGAGTTTCAGCCTGATCACTGATTAAATTCAACTGAAGCTCCATTAGTCAGCGAGGGGAACATGCTCTAGTCCTGGGAACAAACGACAATGAGAAGAAAAACAACAGCAACACCAGCTGGAATAAAAATACTAAACTGTAAACCTTCTGCACAGTAATGCTTAAAGCAGCACGGGTGTATCAGCAGGTTGATCGGACACCTTTGATGCAACTCAATGACTTGACGCAGTGTTTCAATCTTCACTACTGGATGATGGACTAAACAATCTATTCACGAAGATGACAGAGTCTTCGTATAGAGATAAATAGAGATCAAGATTCCCCCTGGACTCTCCTGCTAAAATCTTCTCACAGACAAGCAACTTCGGTAATAGTGAGCAAATCTGGCCGTTAATTAAAACTGAAAATCGTTAGATTATTTCATCTCTGAGAAAATTACCATTTTGACCTGATACTGCAAATAAAATGTCTGCTGCTATCAGTGTGCGTGATAATCTCACATCAGCATCTGGTGCAGCCTTTTGCTCAGCAGCTTGATGGGGAGAGCAAGAGAGAGAGAGAGAGAGAGAGAGAGAGAGAGAGAGAGAGAGAGAGAGAGAGAGAGAGAGCTTGTTCTCTACCACAACTGTGTTTATGAAATCCAAATGTGAGGTAAGAATTACATTGTTGGAGAGGTTTTTTTATTTATTTATTTATTTATTTATTTATTTATTTATTCCAGGCTGTATATCGGATTTTCTACATCTGTATAGCAGCAATACAGTCTCAATTAAACAAGAGTTTATTCACATGTTTTGACTCTACTGCTTCCTGGTTGATGTATTTACAGTGCCATTAACTTCCTTTAAGTACAAATGATCTACATAATATAAACTCTTCATGTTGCCTTAATAATTGATAACAAATTAGCATTGCCCTCCATATATTCTACCATACGTTGGCCATAAAATGTTTTTTAGATTTCATTCATTAAAAACTGACATACAGATATGTCCAAGTCGCCCACTGCAGTCAAATCACTGAAATGTCTTTGTTTAGGTGTCCTGTAAACAACAAGTGCCATTACTCCTCATGATTCAATGATGGTATTAGTGCTTTTCCCTATTTTTTGAGGAATCAGTATTGCTATCATGAGCTTGAGAAAATTGTCCAATTAAAGATTTTGCATCTCCATAGTCAGGTAGATTCTGATCATTTTATTTATAGGATGAAAAAATGGAATTGTTATGAACATTTAAAAAAAACAAATTACACCACTCACCTATACTGTTTTTTCTGAAGAATGGACACTTTATAAGGAAATAAAGCACTAAAAGGGCAGATAAACAAGAAAATAAATTGCCCCTCTTGTCTGCGATCAAATCAGCATTAATAAAAGATGCAGTAGATGCAGCTCCAGCTGTTGGCTATTCTACGCTAATTAACTTTGCTGAACCCTCAACGCTACAGAACGACCATGTGACAGCTAGCAAATCAGGATTATCTTTGTTTTTATTTGCGGTGGTAAAAATGCCTTCACTCTCTGTGGAACGGACAACTCAGCATGTCTCGCTCTCTTCAGCCACAAATCAACCTTTTGCCAGTGCCGTCGTCTCTCCGACTCGGTCCACCAGCCTTTCCCGGCTGTCTATCACTGGGCGTACGCTGATGTTGACAATGTCTGAGCTGTGAAGTTATTAAACATAAATTATCAACATCAATAAAAGCCAAGCAGCAAATGTTGTGAAACTGTGAAAGATTTTAGTTGGAAATGTATGAAAGTCATGAAATATTCATTCCAGATGTGATTATGCTAGTTTTATTTATCACTAAATATTTTTTTTTATGCATATGTATAAATAAGATGCATCAGTAATGTGATAACAGCATGATATATCGCTGGTCTGGAAACAGAATGAAGGGACGTTCATCAAGCTCAGCACAAGGCAGCAACTTACCAAAAAGTTATTCCTTCATCTGTTCTCATCTTCGTGTTCTTTCGTTCAGCGGGTGAGACGTATCGAGCACTTTCAACACCACACACTCCAAAGTTACTGAAAACACTCGCCTGTAGTTCTCAGGCGGTGGAAAAGTGTCCCTAATGATGAAACCCTGAATACTGAGCTCCAATTTGAACATGTTCAGATATATAAACATATATGATTTAAGGAAAATAAATATGAGAAGCATTCATTTTGCACCGGTGCCACTTTTTGCAAGGTCTGGTTCAACCTTTAGCTACTTTCTGATACCGATTACCAACACCGTCGCAGAGCGTCTTCCTCAGTCTGTATGACTATAACTTCTTATATTGCAAGTTCTCACAAAGTGATGAGTAACTTTTTGAAGACTGTAATCATCGCTAATTTGCAGTAACTTCTAAAGCACTCCACAGGAAACACTGGCCTTGCAGAATCTCCCTCTTATTGATACACTTTACCTTCGCTACTCGCCATATGTGGAGAAAAAGCAGGGGTTTGGTCTTCTTAAGTGCTTCCTCTCTGCGTCCATTTGCTTCCGGACCTGCATCTTGAGTGCTCACGAGCTGCACGTAAACAAAGTGGAAACTCGCCCTCTGTGCAGCTTTGGTTACTTTGGCAATAATAAACAATCAGCACATCTCCCCATCTAATCATGCCGCTCGGCAGCGGGCGTACGAAGCGATTACCAACTGCGTGTGATTTATGATATAATGCATTCACAGAAAAAAAAAAAAAAAAAAAGAAAGAATAAGAAATGAATATCAATCTCAGTCACTTTCAGCAGTATTGATCCAGGTGGGTTGACTCAGCTGTGCGTTATCGGACCCCATCGGATTTGGGCCGCGATCAATCAAATTTCCGACACCTCTCCTGTCACCTTGAAGTCTGTCTTGACAATAAAAAAGTGTCTGCTCCCTCCTTCTCCATCATCTCTCAGGGTGCGTGCCAGCAGAGTGTCAGGCTCTGGATTTTAATGATAATGGCTCACAGATGGCGCGCGTTGTGGCGGTAAACAGGAAATCAGGGACGGCAGGAAGTGGGAGAGACAGAGAATTTAGGCCACCACACCTTAATTGTAAACAGCTAGAACACAAATAAATTACCGCAGACAAAGCAAACTGAGCCAGAATAACTTACAGCAGTAGGATTAAAGACAGTTTTCAGAGCTGTTGCCTGAAAGAGACTGTAAAAGAAATAAATAAATAACAGATTGACCACCATTAACGACAGTCATCAGGCCTTCATAAATAGATTATGGCGCCATAACTTAGAAAAACTGTTCAGTTTTTAATTTTCCAAGCAGTTATCGCATTGCAGATCATAACAAATCACAAGTTTAATCATTCACTTCATTTTTTCTCTGCTCACGATGGACTGAGCTGTCAAACTGGATATAAAGTTGCTTCTCATCACAAAATGTATGGTGATTTGTATTTTCTAACCAGCTTAATATTCAGGAAATACTGCTAATTGCAGCATAAATTTACATAAGGGAGTCAATAAAATCCCTTGAATGTTGCCATATTTTACACATCCGAGTGTAATGATGAATGTTAGTACAGAGAGGCTGTTACCACCCATTTATTTCTCTGATTCTGCCACGTACCAGAGACCAAGAAAGATTTCTTTTTGCTTTTGAAGAAGCGATAACGAGTGTCGCACTTGAGTATGAAACCAGATCTTTACAATGACAACTGCTGCTTTGATAGTTTGTGTATAATTTGTCTGATTTAACCTGAAGGAAATCTAATAAGCTTATCTCCTCATCACTGAACTCTAAGAGAAAAGTAAGTATTCTTTACACTGGAGATCATTCAGTGAAGGAATCCGAGTGATAACAAAGCCCCTCCTTTCATGCACTCTCACCTTCAAAGATTTTAATTAGGTATCCTCTAGAAATGCCTGATAGCCTCAAAATTACAGATATTTGCTTGGACAATATGCGTTCATACATAAACGATTCTCCCAAAATACTTGTCGTGGTACATTTGCGCGGCTGACATCGCTCAGTCACATGCCTCGCTGTGGCGGTGAAGCTGTGGACTCAAGGTCGAGTCTGACCACCGGCTCTGAGGCTTCGCTCGGAGCGTCTGTCAGTCAGGGTCCTACAAGTACAGCCAGACTGATACATTTAAAGAATGCCTTTCTCTTCAGCGCGTCTCAAAGTGCTTTTCACTTTCAACCCGTCCACACACACACACAACAGCTGCTGTGCAAGGTGCTCGTCCTCCGGTGGGAGCAACTTCTTGCCTGAGGAGACGCAGGCGGAACAAAATGGGCGACGCTGGGACTGGATGGCGCCTCATGAAACACACGCCATGATGTAGTAGAGCCGACCAATCGCAGCGCTATCCAGTGGATCAAATGAGAACTATAACCAGGTCAATACAGCAATAGAAACGTTTTCTGATCTATTTACATTGATTAGAAATACGTCGCATCTGTGATCTGCAGCCGTTAAATTCAGGTGCTGACTTTCAGGCTGAGAGGAGAGCAGGGTGAAGGAGACCCCGGGTGGGCTGTCACTCCACCACTGCTGTAACACGGACAGACAGGCCGCTCACTCCTTTAACTTTAGGCAATTTTAAGCCCCCAGACCTCTTGACCCGCCTGTCTCTGTGGCAAACGCAAAGACAACACAGCTTGTACTTAGAACTCTCTCTCTCTCTCTCTCTCTTATTTGTTTCAAATTAGTAGTTTTCAGTCTAGCAAATAATGAGCCAATTAAACAAACTGATGAGCTACACAGTCATAACATGGGAGTTGTAACATACTGTCACATGGTGCTCCTCGCCAGTATTTTCTGCGTTACTCTGCTTCAATTAAGAGAGAGGCACGGCGACTCTCATCGCAACCAGCTGCAGCATCTGTTGAATAAAAGCCACGGCCGACCGAACATGAAAAACACTCCCCTCGCCCAGCTGCATCGCAGGACTCATCTGTAACAAACCACTTGTGGAAATATCAATCCTCTCAGCACTAAAGCAGCCTGGGTAAAATGCTACTGTACCTCTGGCTGATGAATGGCGACTCCTAGCCCAGGCCTGAGTTTCCAATTACTCTTCCGCGGCTTCTCCAGTCGGGCCGGTACCTTTACGGCCTCTGAAGGAAGGAGCGGTGAATGCAGAACAGCCCGTGTGATTTTCAGCCCCAGCTTTTTGATGTATGAAGCCCACTGCCACTCCTCAGAGCAGGTTGTTTCCCCTCACACCCCCGCTTTGTGGCGCTGGCTGTAATATTATGGATTGTAAAAACAGGAGCAGACCAGGAAGTCGTTGCACTTTTCGAACTCTCGTCGTCAACTTCCCCGGCACGCGAGCTTCCTGGACGGGAGCGTGACGTGACTGCGTTTAATGCGGCCGCCCCGGAGCGGGACGCTCACCCGGGAAGAAAATAACCATCAGGTGTTTAGAGGTCCGTAGAAAACTCGGGGAAAAAGCAGCACAGGAGCTCCCTGTTAGTGCTAAAATGTGCACAAAGTCTTCTTATGATTCCTTGTTGGTCCCCGGCTAAATAATTGAAGCCTCATTTGAGCAGTGGTGAGCTGAGGATAAGGCCGCTCTGGCAGGCTGCCTGCTGCCGTATCAAAGGAGGGAGCTGCTCTCGGTCCTCTGCTATGAGACTCTTCCCCCACCGCTCTGCTCTGCTGCGTCTGTGTGTGTGTGTGTGTGTGTGTGTGTGTGTGTGTCACTGGCTCCTTGGTCAGTATTTACAGACTTTTATTTACTTTAAAACAGTGTTGCACAAATCACAGAAAATTACGACTTGCTACTAGTTGATTCTTCAAAAGGCAGCAAAAAAATCGAGCCAGCTCTCAGAAAGCAACTCACCTCTGGTGATGTGCAAATAGTGGGAGTTCGAGTCAGCTGGAGAAAGACGCTGTGCATTCTGAATATGTGCGTATTCTTCAAAGAAATGGAAAAGAAGCATGGGGTTTGCATGTTCTTCCTGTGCATATATGGGCTTTCCTGTTTGTGTTCCGCTTTCCTCCCATCGTCCAAAGACGTGCATGTCTGGTTAATTGGTGGAGCTAATTTTCCTGGCGGTGTCTGAAGTAACAGGACGCACACGGAGTATTGGGGAACTTTTCTTTGTTGGGCTTGAGAAACTGACAGCCTGGCTAATTTCATAACTCAGCATGATACTGCCAAAAGTAGAGCTACAGGAACGTTTTCCTTCAGAAAGCATCGCTCCTGGAACGGCTCACAGCAGCCTGACATTAATAGGTCTCTGCAGAGACAAGATTTTCTTTCAAATAATGGCTGACGTTAACATTGACAGTCAAGGGCTGCTCACAGATTCGTTTTTGTCCAGTTGATTGAAGCAGCAGTTAGTGGCAGTAGATTCTCCTGAGTGCACTTTTTGTCACTGGCTCTCTTTATTTCTTTGTGTGTGTGTGCAGGAGATAGAATGAAACAAAACCATTCCTGTGGGGACGCGGAGTCAAAGGAGCCCAGTTTTGATTCAGTCTTGGAAAATACTCACATAAAGCTTGCCCTCATCACAATAACTAATTCCAAACATGTCTGTAGGATCTTGAATCTGCTATTGTCATCAGCCGTTTCCGCGCTGTCCCCTCTTCCTCTTTTTTTTTGCTGAAGTCTGCTTTTCAATTTTCAGGTCTCATTGTGCGAAAAATCCCGCAGCATCATAATACCGCTTTATGGCCGCAAACAAAAAGCCGCCATGTCTGTCTGTGTGGCTTGTTTGCATTCGAATCCAGTCTGGAGAAATAGCTGAGAAAGCCTGTGGAGGAGTTGAGCCTCCCTCTCCCCGCAGCGGCGAAGGGCCGCCCTTCTTTGATACGTCAATCAAGCTGACAGACAGCGCTTATCTCCCGGGGAGAGAGGAACGGACCGAGCCTCCTCCGCCGCCCCCATCCCTCAGTCTGCCGATCCATATGGGCAAAATCCGGAGAGTCTTTCAGGAGTTCATCAGTTGCACATCACAGATAAGGCCATTGAGATGGCGGGGCAGAAATCTCAGGGGGGAGGACGGCCTCCTGCGCAGCCCAGATGTTCAGATCTCACTACCTGTGTGTATGCCCCATTTAAGATGTGACTAGACTTTCATTTTATTTTTTTCCCCCTTGAGTTCAGCCAGAATGTGAAAGGTCGGGAAGGCTTTACAGACCATGACCAAACATTTTAAAATGAGGGTTCAGTGGTGAAGGGTATCTGACAGAAGAGGCTCGTTTTCACCAGAGAAATCCTCAAGTGCTGTTAAGCCGGACAAGCTTTCAGACCTTAATTCCTAAATTGAATGAAGCGTAAAGAAAAAAGCGAGCAATAGAACATGGATTATTAAATAATTTCAAACTCAAATTGATGCAATTGTCATTTTTCCAGCTGGATCCCAACTTATTCAAGTAATAACTTTCCTTCCACCCACTTATGTGCCTACAGGCATGCTGGGCTTTAAAAAATGAGGCGTGATCGGGAAGAACCTTGAAGCAGCAGAAAGCCATCACCAATGTAAATAAAGTCTCACATGTATTATTCAGTGTTCTGCACATTTAAAAATGGGCCATAAAGCAGCCTGTTTCCATAAGTTGTTAGAAACTGAAGCTGGTGGATACTTTGCAAATTAAATGCCATAATAATGTGAAAATTAAAAAAAATAAATATGGTATATTATGTTCACGATGAACATAATTTTGTGCTTACATTATCTGCCTTCAAATGCATGAAGTTGACCTGAAAATGCTGAAGATGCACTTTTATTACAGGCTCCACCATGGCCTCTTCTTGAGGCATAAATCACACAATTCACACACTGATGATTGTCTGAAAAGTCCACTGTACGACACAAGGATCTGATCTGAATCAGTGTATGATCAGTTTAAAAAAAAAAAATTACTTACACTAAAACACAACCACACGAGTGACTGAGAAGATGTTTATGTTACAGAAAAGTTTCATGTTTACACAGCAACGTTTTAAAATCCGTGTCTGCTTTTACAGCAACGGCAGGAATGCTGAAAACTATGTAATGACGCCATACATGTTGAAAGAAAAATGCATTTTAAATATTAACAAAACTACAGACATTCATGTGGATAGAAGCGAAAACGACGTTGTTTTCCACACATCAGCCATTAAAGCCAGACTGCACAGGACTGTGTCAGCATGACGTTTATTCCAAATCGTTTGTATTTTGGAGCTGCTCCACTGTCCTTTATCTCATTTTTGCTCAAGTTCCTTTGGCAACACTTTTCTTTTTGTTGTTGTTGTTGTTTATGTTGTTGTTGTTGTTGTTAGTCGTACACTATCTCAAGTTGTTTCACACCACATTCTGGAGTCATTTCACACCATCTGCTCAGTTTTTTCCCCCCTTTTCGCTTTTCCCGAGACAACTCAGATAATCTGTGATTCAGACGTCCCAGTGTATATTTGATTCCTGCGGCTCTCGCGGCCATGTGCTGAGTATGCTATCAGCTTGTTAGCATAAATCACCTCCTTAAGTATCTGTGGGAGAAAACTCACAGGAAGCAGACGTCCGGGGACTTGATCTCACCATCAAATCACTCATCGGTTAGGACGGGGATCTTTACCGGCTCCTGCATTATCGCTGTTTGTTTGCACAATGAGAAAAGACTTGATGATGTTTTTTTCCTTCTTCTTCTTTTATTGTTGACTGGGTGACTGTAGCGCTGGAAGAAGGGAGGAGGGGTGAATCTCAGCCTTCGGAGGCGCTCATGATGGAGCGATAGCAGCCCAGATGCTGAGTCAGCAGAGAACAATGTACCGATGACCCTTTTGATGAGGCGGTTCAAGGTTAAAGCCCCTGCATGTGTGTGTGCTGAGTGTGTGAGTGTGAGTGTGTGTGTGTGTGTGTGTGTATGTGTGTGTGTGTGTGTGTGTGTGTGTGTGTGTGTGTGTGTGTGTGTGTGTGTGTGTGTGTGTGCGTGTGTGTGTGCGTGTGCGTGTGTGTAGGATTATATGTAGCATTGCTGCAACATCTGGCCATGGATGGGACGCAGCATCCCTCATACTGATGTTTTTTTTGTTTTGTTTTTTTTCCCTGCAGCACTCAGGACGTGTAATGTAGACAGTAGCAGCTGTTATTATGCTGCAGGTGAATCACAGGAGCCGTCGTCACACACAAACGCAGTGACAAACGCTCAAGGTGAAGTGTGATTGTTTATAATAATTGCTTCCTGGTTTGTTTGTGAAGGAGTACCGTCACATCCCCTCTGGATGTGTATGGATCGAAACAAAACTGTAAAATCCAAGCGGATGTATATTTCTGAAGTTACGTCGGTAAAGATATATCAACAGTAAGTGTTGCCAAAGAAGGAATGTCATTTTGACAATGTTACAACCAGATATAAATGGTAAATAAAGTGTAGAGTTTTGTAGAATGTTGCAACTGGAAATCAGTGTGTCTGATCAGTTACCAGCTAAGATTGTGTGTGTTTGGGGAAGAATGATGTGAGCAAAAAAGAGCTCGATGATAAATACTCATGATGCAGTGGCTGAAGAAGCATTCCCTTTAAACAATCTGTCGTCTCCATCAATAATGTCTATAATAATAAAAATAATAATTAGTTTTATTTATAGCGCACTTTACATTTGAAATCAAATCTCAAAGTGCTACAATGGGCACAGGGTTAAAAACAGCAATAACACATTACAATACAGCATACTGTAAAAGAAACATTAGCGTTGGTATGTCTTTCTAAAAAAAGAAGGTCTTGAGTCCTTTTTTAAAAGCTTCCACCGCCTGAGGGGTCCTAAGGTGGTCTGGGAGAGCATTGTGAGCGTTATGTCTTGTTAAAAACTTCTTTTGCTTTCAAAATGAGAGTTCTGACTCAACTTCGGTGGGCGGGGCTAGACCGTCACACTTCCTGGTTCCAGAGCCAATCATATGCAAGTTCCTGAAGTTGCCAAACAAGTGGCGCAGCAATCTGTACGTTATGACCGCGCTGGCGGACGAGTGGCCGTGCGCACGCGCACTGTGCACATGAGACGCCGATCGAGAACTAAACTGTCTAAACTCATTTAAATTCTCCCAGACTGGCGACCTGCGCCTCGCTCTCCGGAGAGGAGGAGGGGGAGGAACGTCATGTGACCTAATTATTGTACATTTAAAGTAAGGTGAAATTCTAGTATATCTCAATGGTACTTTCAATAATTTTGAAGCTAAATAGTTAAAAATGCGTGGCTGTGTTTTGATATTTTGATGTTTTGATGTGTAAATTGTTCGTGGCTGTAACACCAAACCCCAAGCTGCTTCCAGTGGTCGCTGACTGCCTTGCATGGCAGCGATTGACTTAGGAATGAGAATAACATAGAGACCGCTGATATGTACTTTATTAGTAATGTCAATTCTGAGCTTTGAATAAAAAGAAGAAGAAAAAGGTTTCACTTGGCCAAAGCTGGACCCGAGAATATTTCCTCAAATGGGCAGCGAATTTGGAGCAGCGTCTGGGAGCCTGCAAAAGGTTTCGGTTCTCCGAATGGAGGCTTATCCAACACCCAGAAAAGCCACTTTAGTTCTCCTTTATTGACATTAATCTCCAATTTCCCTGGTCAAAAGTATTGTTCAGCCACCATTTAGCTGATATTGCCTATCAAAATGATAAAAATGTCTCATCTCCGTGCTCTGAAACACATCATTATCTTAATTTCCAGATTTCGAATATACATGAACTGATGATTTTACGTATTAGAATTTATGAAGATCTGCAATTAATGGCTGAGTTTTTTAATGAGCCCTCTCCGTCTTCCTGGTATCGTCATTAATATTCATAGCCGTGCAGCGGGCCCACAGGTCACTGCAGAGTCTGTCTGTCAGGACGACCATCGGGCCCAAACATTCGGCGCACATGCATCCAGTGGAGCCGCATTAATGAATTATGCACTTTAAATGTGCAGTCAGGTCTTTCCCGAGCGGTAAATTCTTTTCCCAGACTGATTATTCCTCTTAGCTAATTTCCTTCCCTGCTGATTAATCTACCTAATAGCTGTCAAAGTCACAGGCGTACAGTACACACCGAGAGGAATACATCCGACTGTATTTCAGGCGTGTTCCTCCCAGGGTCACTTTAAAAGTTTGAGTCCTCTGATTTTTCTTTGGCCTCATTCATTTTGCTGTGGAAGCCGGGTTCTGTCAACTCTCTATTGAACATGCTGCCTGAATACCAAAACAAAACTTTGACCTGTGGAATCACTTCATTGTCGATTTGGCTTTAAATCGCTGCGCTGCATCAGTGAACTGTGTGCCGCGTTGAAACTGTTATTATCTGCGGTTTTGTCAAAGATTCCCCGCTCCTGCGTGGTTCAAAGAGGAAAAGGTTGCTGCTGCTTTTTACCTTTAATATACAGAGAGGGGGGAAAAAAAAGTTCAGCAACTCAATCCAATCAAAGTTTTTTGTTTCATAATTATATCCATATAGAAATGTGCTCACCAGTTATGCAATTAAAGTAAGTGCTGGCCATATTTCAGAGTTTTATTATAAGACAGACACTCCATTAGAAAGATTAAGAAATAAGACCGGTGAGTCCCGAGACGATCTATGGGTCCGTCTGGGTAAAGTTTATGAGGCTGTCCGTGTTGAGCAGCCACTGTTCCTGCAGCGCAGCCGTAATACTCAGCATTTTGCAAATTTGACCACATTTGGTTATTTTGTTTAAGTGTTCAAGCATTTCAAAAGCAGCTGAGACACTGTGAGGGTGTGTGTGTGTGTGTGTGTGTGTGTGTGCGAGTTCTCTCGGCACGCCGCGTTCCGGGTAGAAACTGCTGACTCATCATAAGAGCCAAGATATATGTGAATGTGGCAGAAATATGTTGTTAATCGAATCCAGATGTATGGAGCGGTTACGTAAGAGTTCGTTCTAACGGTTATATAAAATATCTCTGGAGAATCGAACTTGGAGTCCATATAGGCGCCCGATCCAGAAACGCTGAGCTGGGACATCTGTGTGCAGGAGTGGGTTCGTCTGCCCAGATCTGAGAACGAAGACACTAAGAGAAGGTCGGAATCAACCTATCAGGCTCCGAATGAGGTTTTATATTTCATTCACTTTGAAAATGTGATGTCTTCAGATGTACAAATGAAATTTGAAAAACATTGTTATAAGAGCACAAAAAGCTTTGTCATCGGGGGATATTTTTCCCAGTTAGACCACATGCAAAATAACATGCCAGTCAATCCAACGTGCTGCTTCACGACCCGGGAAATGTCTGCGCTAATGTGTCGTGTGACAAAGTTAACAAAGCCCAACGCTGCCTCTGGTCCCTGCTCACCTCGGACCGAATGATTCATGAACGCATTTAGGCTGCGTTCTCCGGGACACCCCGCTTCTTAATTATATTATAATTATGCACCAAAGATTAATTTGCTTGTGCCGAGCAAATTGTTTGATGGATTACCTATCAATTGTCATAGAGAGACATCATGAAGAAAAACATCGGGATTCAGCTGAAGATTTTTCCGAAGTGACCAAAGTGAATTGCGACGCATTAAAGCACCGCTGGGCTTTTGCTCAGTCACTGAATATTAAAACTTTAGAAAATCGCAATGCAAATTCAAATGCAAACAACAACACAATTAGGATTAGATTTACCACATTTAGCTTAATTGCCCCTCACAAATAAGCAATTGATTAATTGCGTATCCACTTAATGAAAGTGGACCTGCAGAGCTCCCTGGACGCCTCTTCCGTTTGCTCCAGGTTAAACTGCAGCCACTCACATCCAGACGACACAGAAGAGGACGGACGGCGTCTGTGAAATGTTCCCCCTCAGTGACAGACACCAAAACAAACGAAAAAGACACAGTCGCCCAAACTTTGTTGTTTTCTCCCAATTACCTCGATGGCGTTGTACTTTTAAATGAAGCCATTGAAATGAGTTGAGGCTGGCCGCGGGGGAGGGGCTGGGCGGGCGTTCCGGACCATGAAAACAAGGGCTCGGGGAGAGCGTAATTACTCTGGCATGTCAAAAGGTTTCTCGTGGCCTCACGGGAGGTTGGCCCTGGGTATTTGAATCGTGGTTTTTTTGCACGTTACATAAAGCCGCTCGCATGGTCACAGTGGAGTATCAGTGGCTGGAAGTGAAGACGGTTTTACTTCACAAACAGCAGTTTTCTCTCAAAGTCTCACTGCTTAATTTAACTGAAAAGCAATTTTGGCCTGAAACAACTTTATATATTGACAAAAGATTATATTTCTGATCCACTGGATGACCAGTGATTGGGAGACTTGATCTATCATTATTTTGTCGATTATCTTTTGTTGAGTGGTTGTGTTTCTCTTCATTAACAGTTTCTGCACTTAAGCAGTCATCACGAAAACCGTCAAAAAAATGATCTGCTCTTTCCCCACTTGGATAAGAAAATCTTGTGATCAAAGGCCGACCGTTAACAGTCTGTTGTTTCTTGTTCGGACTTCAATCTTCCACACAAGTCAGCCTGGGTCAGCAGCTCTGCCTTCAAACATCAGGGTTTACTTCATTTCCCTCCTCCTTTTATCCAATTATCCAAAAGATTCGGTTACGCAGGTGGCGGACGTTCCAGCTAAAGCCGGGGATAATAAACTCGACAGCAGGAGGGCAGCCGTGATGGAGACAGAAAGACGCAATCGGTTTGAGAACAGAGAGGCGAAAGACAGCATCCACTGAAATTAATTAGCGGTCTGACTCACGGACGGCGCCGGTGTCAACGTGAGATCTCTGAGCGAAGCACCAGGTGCAGCAGCTGGCGCACGCCGCTCCAGTCCCAATGCAAAAAGTCGCACAGACTCGGCCATTAATTCCACTCAAAGTCACAAGCAGAGTAATAAAAATGCTGATTCTTTAATCACTCTTCAATATACAACTGATGGCCTAAATGAAAAGATTGATTTTTTTTTTGGTTAAATTCGGCAATTAACATTTTGCTCCCTCTGTCTGTTTCAGTCACTGTTATTTCTCAGAGTTGATTACACGAAAGTCAAACTGGTGACTCACACAGTCAAATATACAATCAAAGTTATAATCGCCAATTGTTTGATTTCATAATGTAAATAGAAAATATATCAATGAATATTCTGCAAGAACAATCATCTGTTCAAATGGCTCGGTTATGTTTTGTCATAGCCAACTAGATCACATCCCTCATAGGGCACACACCATCGAAATTACAATAATATATTAATCATCATTAATATATTAGGAGTGATTTCATGACATTTTCATGATATATTGTCCAGTTTCTTTTGTGTTAGAGCTGAAGTCTCCGCAGTGACTCATGAAAAACTGCTTGAACCCTGACAGACTCGGACAATAATCAGCAGCTGGCAGCCAAAGCCACGATACTGAAATACTGTATGGAGGGACATTTACATTCAGTTAGATTTTCTTTGTAAAAAAAAAATAGGGAGTCTTTCCTCTTTGTGTGCCATGAGATGGTTATTTCGCAGACGACACATTGTCAAGAAAAGTGAATTGAAAAGAATACAGATTTCCACACTTTGGGTCTACATCCCTTATAAAACTGATACAATAGACATAAGAGAATTTCGTGAATTTATTTCAATTTGGATACGAACAGATCACAAACTGGGGTATGAAACATAAAGCCAGTGGACCAAAAACTGGCCTGCAAGAGGCTCCAATCTGGCCTGCCAGGCTATCCATCGTTTTTAACAGAAGCACTGACTTTTTGAGACTTTCTTAAGAGTGGAAGACTCAACACGACACTGAGGCCTCAATCACACATACGCGGCTGTGCGGGCGCAGATCTGTCCGGGTTTGCACGGTGTCTGCGCGGTAAAGTCAGAACTGCGTGCAAACAGATCAGTCCTTTCACACTCTGCGCGTGGCCCGTTCAAATCCGCGCGGCGATTTCTAAATAGAAATCAAGTCTATTTTTCTGCGCGGACTTGAGCGGGCTGTGCGTGGCGTCCCGTTGAAACCAATGGCATAAACACTCATCTCGTGTCAGCGAGGCTTTCTATGCATGTATTGAGCTCATGTCTGCCCACAAACTGGTCACTCAAGAGGCTTTCCAGTGTTCTGCTCCGTCTATTTTTCTGCGTGGCTCGGAGCGGGATCCCATTGAAAACAATGAAGACAGGTCCTAGTTGTCATATATGCAGATATATGTTCCGTTTGAATTTACTATTCGGCGCAGTTGAGAGGAGCGCGCGTGTCTACATACACATATCTAGAGATCTATATCTATAAGTCTATGCCGGAGCTACGGAAGCCGCATTTTGTTGTGTGTTGTTGACTCCCGATGCTGATGCTTGTTTCTGGATGCCTGCTCTTGGGAATAAACATCCTTTTGCTCCCGAAACGCCTCTGGAATTACTTCAAACATATTACACTGGTAGCCCATTGCCGCGGACAACCCGCTCACGCAGACCGCGCTGGTGAGAAAGGGGACGCCTGAACACGCCGCTCCAGCGCCCGCGCGGTCTACACGTCCGCCCCGCGCAGTGACCGCGTATGTGTGATTGAGGCCTGAGACCTGAGCTGAGATGTCCATGATGCTGCCATGACAGCTGTGAGCAAAGTAGCGTAAAAGTCACATTGTTAGGATGATTTTGTGAAAACATGCATAATGCTCGAGCTCGAGGAGAAACCTGGACATTTCCCTGTATTTTGCACCAGAAGGTATCATTAAACTTGGCTTTATTTTGAAATTGTAGTCCTTTTTGATTGAAATGGAATGAATTTTGCAAAGAAAATGGATATTTTTATCACGTATATTCTGTACCACAACAAAGGAAGTCTTTTACCATTCCATATGAATTTGGGCTGTGTGAGGCCCCAGAACTAAAATGTGTTTGACACTCCTGTCTTACACTGTTTTGGCACATCTCTCAGCTCCATGAGGCAGATGTAAAGTTCCACTTTATTCGGATACTTTAGTGCCGAACAATATTCAGGTTGACGGTGGAGTTTGAAGAATATCCCGTTGATAGTAAGAGCATCGCAGTGTGCCACGAAGATACCCAGCATCCTACAGCACCGGCAGCCTCTGATCCATTGATGGATGGATTCATGCTTTCATGTTCACTCCGGGTTCTGACCTTTCCATCTGAGACTCAACATTTTTCCAATCTTCAGCTGGCCGAGCCTCTCTGAGCCTGAGTGAACTGGAGCCTGTCAGTTTCCGGTTCTGAGCTGATAGCAGTGGCGCCTGATGTGGTCTTCTGCTGCCGTCGACCATCGGCTTCAAGGTTCAAGGTGTTGTGCAGTCAAAGATGTCTTCTCCATACCTTGGCAGTAACGGGTCGCCTTCCTGTCATTTCTGCTCACTCTGCTCTTCCCCCTCTGACCTCTGACCTGAACAAGGAGACTTCCATCCAGATAGCAGCTGCTCACTGGATGGTTTCTTCCTATTCTGACCTTTTTCTTGAAACCCTAAAGATGATTGCATGAAAATCCCAGTAGATCAGCTGTTTCTGAAAGATCAACAACGACCATGCCTCATTCAGAGTCACTTCAATCACCTTTTTTTTTTTTCGTGAGTTGCTGCGATGTGTGCTCGGCTGATTAGCTGTTTGCATTAGAGTATTGAACAGCTGCACATAATAAAAATGGCGATGCTAATATACACCCACTTCAGTCACGAGCAAGGCTTCAATTATAGAGCACTAATATGCCCACATACTGAACCTAGCTAACTATATAACAGGCATGGGTGAAAAGGGAGTAAAACAAATCATTTAACTTCATTTCATAACATAAAAAGACACGTCTGACCATATAGTTAACTACCAGGCAAAATCACAATGTTGAAATGAGCCTTAATACCCAAACTGTATGCTTTAGTCTCTTTGGACGCCGCTCTGCAGTGTTAAACGAGATCCAGCTCAGTAAGTGACACGATGGAGTCATTGGAGTCGTCCCCGGGACTGTTTGCTAAAATTAGGCTGGTTTCACCATGTGACGCAGCGCGAGACAGCCGAGAAACAGGATGCGATACACACACAGCTCCAGCGTTCTGTTGTTTGCTCTCATGACAGCTGTGAACTGTGATCTATCTATCTATCTATCTACCTTTCCATCCATCTATCCATCTACTATTTCAATATAATAAAACGTTGTACATCGTACCACATTGAGCAGTAAGTTATTCATGGCTTTTCTAAGCAGTTGTTAACACATCAGCAGCACTGCAGGCTCGGATGAAGAAAAACACCAGAGCAAAACGCCGCATGTCAAGGTTGAGGGTGCTCCTTTAACGATCCGAGCGGCTGGACCTGCCTCAGAGGTGGCCACACGTGGCTCCACAGCTTTCACGGCTTTCTTTTTTCTTTTTTTGAAGAGAAAATCAGACAAAGGATAGAGAAACTGGAGCTGAAACGAGTGTAAATCACGTCAAATTACAGGCCAGTCACTTGGAGTAATGTGATTGAGGTGAAATGATGAAGTGCTCGGCATCTGGAGCTGCCGCAGTCAGGATTTCACTTGACTCACTGTTACTTTAAAACACAAAGATAGCAAGGGATTATGTGTTTCTGTTTTTTTTTCTCCCCTTCATATTTTGCGGAGGAGTCAGTAATCAGAGCATGTAATATTCATTAGCTTGAGAGATTCGCTCTTTTTATGCAGAGTTACTGTAGGAAGGGGAAAACAGCAGCTGATTTTGAAGCCGCTGCCGTTCGGCTGAGCCACCGGTCATAAACCGACTGTATTTAATGCAGCGCCGCTTCGTGAAGACAAACAACAAATCACAATTAAAGAAATAGTTTGACATTTTTGCAAATAGTCTTGTTTGCTCTCCTGCCAGGAGCTGGAGGAGGAAATCGATTTCACTCTGACAAACACAGCGGCAGCGCTCCAATTGCATGCGGTCGTTCTGTTAAGCCACTTTAATAATGCTGTTTTTAATCCAAAGGTGCTTTTCTGATCTTTTCCCTCTAAGTCCGATTGGTGGAGAAACTCCTCAGAGGTGCATCTATGGAGGGATTGTTGCTGTTGCTTAAAGTATTTCAAGTCAATCCTTGAGAACAGTGTGGCCTGAAAAGATTAGTGAACTGCTAAGAGGAAAACGCCCCCATTTAAAGTGTCAGTGGCAATTAGTATCACAATCAATGAAATTGATTTGTTGATGAAATTCTTTATTTGCATAATTCAGCTTATGTAAGATTTAAAGTTTGTCTTTTTCCGTTAAAAGGTTTTCGGCTCATTGTCTAACTGTTCATTCCTTTCAGTGGAATCCAGTGAAATCTGAGCCGATGTCCATCCTTTCAGTCCTGTTTAATCCAGCCTCATTTTCCCCTCCAGTAGCAACGATCAGTTTTATTTGACGTTTCCCATTTTTTACTAGTGTGGAACTCAAGGAGCCAGGTGTTCAAAACACATACTGGGACATGGGAAGCAGGCTGAGCAACGGGGAAGACAAACACTGTTTTGGCAAGATAAAGAAAATAGATTGATTTAAACTGGATGAACACAAAAACAAATGTCTTAAGGTTCAATAAAAGTAAATTGAAAGTTCAAGATCGATGTCATTTCTATTCACTGCTTGTATTGTTTGAGCTGAAAATGGGTGCGTTTGTGGTAAAACAAGAAAAAAAATACAATGATTGCACAATTGGTAATCCATGATAATGAACATCGACAATGGTTTTGGTGAAAATCGGGGCACTGTTGAGTTGCTTTATGTGAGAGTTTTACCAAATAATCATGAACTGAAGTTGTTTTTTTCAGTTTTGTGCAGGAGTATTAACTCTCTGCATCTGTCTGGAGCACATACCAACAATTATACTTTTGTAAATTGTTCCCAAGATGAGAAGAGGATGAGTCAGGCTCCAGCAGCAGAATATTTTTTTTTGTGTGTGTGTTTTCCTTCATTTCAACTGTCACACAGAAATAGTGTTTTTTTTTTTTTTCAATCCTCATTTTCGGTCTCCAGCTGTCTTCTTTTTGTTCGGTGCATCTGCTCTCATAATACCAGCACACCCAACTGAAAGCACGTCTGCTTCTCTGAGGGGAAAGTCAGGTTGTGCTGTCGTTTGTGTGTCATAACTCTTGGAAAATGAAGAGTGTCTGTGATTAAATGAGAAGCCACTTCGAGGTGTAGTGGTTAGCACCGTGTGCAGGTTTGATTCTGTGAGTTTGGAGTTTTTTTTTGTTTGTGAGTTTTCGTTTTACTCTTCAACAAATGTATCACTGACTCTAGGTTCTCAAGCAAAGACAACAGCAGTTGGTTGAACACAAAAAACTTTAGAAAAATCATGAACTCCGCGCTGTGCTTATAGCTAATGCAGATCACATCTTGCAGTTCTCAGTGAGAACAGAGGCACAAACAAGGATATGGATGGATGCCCACTCACTGGAACGCCATCCAAACAGAGAAGAGAAGACCGATTTCTCATCAGGTGCAGAGGATGAGGAAGCATGAGAGGGGGATGGAGTCGCACTGTTGGAGAGGACCCTTGAAATGCACATATTGAAACATGTCAACCGTGCTTCAAGCTTTTCAGCTTTACGATTGTGTTCATTTTGAAATTCAGGACTGAAGTGATAGAAAAAATAACAATCTCAATTGGAAATAAACAGCCATTAAACGCTTCATTAAATTCCAGTACTTGAAGGTCACACCACCACTTAAAGGTGCATTAAGGAGTTTTTCAACTTTAAAAATACTTATTTTCCACCATAAATATGTTACAAATTTTTAATGATGTGTACAGTGTGCCCTGACATATTCACTGTAAGTCCCGCTAACAGCGCTAAATTGTCACTTGAAATTTGCAGTGCCGGTCCGGCACCACAATTTTTTTAGGGAGAATTTGAAAGGAATGACGTAAGGCTGGTTAAGTTTCGTTTTGTCCGCCATTACTCCGCCAGATGCTTAGTGAGCAACAACTGAGCAGGATCTTCCAGAGAGTCAGAAAAGACTGACTTCTAGCACTGCCACAGCTCCACACAGACTCCACCAGGTGAAAGAAACTTAAATTTTACTCGAGCGCTACTAAAAGAGCGAGGAAGGAGTTCCCCTCTTCCGTGCACGCAAGCCACAGGCATGAGTGTTTCACTGAGCTGCATTACGCCCAAGGCCTGCAGGGGGCGCTGTTTCGCATAAAACATGCAAACTCCTTAATGCACCTTTAAATTTTTGTTAAATCTCATATTTGTAGCACATCATCAGTTAGAACTTAACAGCTCTTTGCATCATCACTTGAAAAATAGTGCTACATTTTAAAAAGAGAGATTTTTATTCAAATTCTTTTGCGGAAAGGCAGTTTCATGACGTGTTTGGCGGCACACAGGTATAATCTTGTTGGGGAGAATCAAATCATGGGGAGCCCTGTGTTTACTGGTATGAAGCACTTGATCTGTACACGTCCAATCATCTTCTCCAGCTGGAGTCTGACCCTCCCTTATCCGCCGCTCCCAGCTGGCAGCGTCCTCGTCCGAATGCAGGGCTCCTGCAATACAGCGATCCTCCAGCTCCGGGTCTCCGGGCAGTACCTCAGGAGGAAGGCCGCCGCCGCTCTGGGTCACGTGACCCCTCGCTGGCATGACCTTCCCCCTCCTTTTCAAATGAAAGAGATCACTCCCTTTGCTGTCATGCCAGGGAGATATGTTCCAGTGTGTGGAGGGGGAACGTCCTCGCTTTAGCGTTCGGATGTGACGCTGTCTCCGTGCACATTTCAAAGCGGCTCGCTTTACCCGCCACGCCGCTGCCAAAGGCCTCCGCACACGCCGCGGTGTGATGTGCTGCCCTGCAAAGCGGTGTCTTTCTGGCCGGTGCACCAAAGAGCTGAGGTGCGTTAGACGGTGGCACCTGCATGAACAGAGTCCTCGGGTTCCTGCAGAGAGATGTGGAGCGTGCTGGACTGGCGTGCGCTGGCGGGCCGGGTGCCATGTACAGCCGGAGGTGCTTCAGAGTTAAAGCAGCAGAGACCATCATGAATACAAAAAACAAAAACTTATCATGCATAATGTAGAAATTTCATCCCTTTTCTCCCCCCTTCAAGAGAAATGCACGACAATTTTAACAACTGCAGTAAAACATCGTCAGACAGGAGAAACTGAACTGTTTCTTAATTGTTTTTTTGTTTATTTACTTTATTTTTCAAATGAAGGTAATCATGCAACAAGGCTCCATGAAATACCTGCAACATCTCACCTCATCAATAATCAATCAAAGGCTTTACATTACAGAACACACCTGCTGCAACAATAGAACCAACTTGTTAATTACCATTATTTTTATATCCTGTAAAGTTTTTTTTTTCTTTTTTGCAAAGCTGCTCCTGCTAGTGAAATGATCACTTGAATACAATTCCGTTCTTTAAAAGGTATTTTAAGAGCTGGTGTCAATAGTGAGTGTGGCTTCATTACAGAAGCAGCAGTGTTTCTGCTGTTTCCATATAGACGGACGTTGTTTTCAACACGCTGCTACTCAAACCTGCAGCTCCTTCTGCAAATGAAAATGCAAAAAAATAATCTGATTTCTCTTGAAACTCTGTGGTGTAAATGGCGCCCTGAGTTTTTTACCGAGTTGAAAGAGATTATGTGTAAACATTCATAGAGTTCTGAGAAAATTAGATGAAGTGTGAATTTTTTAATTGGCTAAAGGAAGTAGTGGAGGTGATCTTTGTTGATGTTGACTCAACACCAGCGATGCCTCTTTGTTAGCTCGGATAACCAGAGCTCCATTACTGCTGCCCGGCTGGACGGCCGGGGAAGTTTCGCTCCATTAAAGAGGCGTTGGCCGGGTTAATGTCAGTTAATGGCACAGCGAGAGGTCGTCCACCTTGAGAAAGACACAGACATCACCGGTGCTGATCTTTGTCCTCTGTTGTGGCTGCTGGCTGTAACGCTGCGAAGCCTTATTCAGGGTCCGGCTGTTATTCTAAATGCTCACTAAATTCATGGACAGTTGCATTGGATTTTAGTGACTCCCCTTCGACTTTGTGAAAAACAATGCTAGCATGCTAGGTTTTATTTTTTTTCTTTGTAACACACATGTTCACAGAGGACAATATGCTACAAATATTAACAATAGAGACTACACAGACATTCATACGGACAGATGATGAAGTTGAATTGCTGCTATGGGTGACTATGGACGTACAAAAGTTTTCTGCTTTCACTGGAAAACCTGGCGTTTTTCTCTGTCATATAAAAATCACTCGACTAGGAACCACAACAGCAGCTCGAGCTGTGAAAAACAAAACTTCACAAGTCAAAAAAAAGTAGGCCATCTTAATTGAACAATTGCTCTTTTAAAGCCCTTTTCTTTCCCTGGAAAACAGTGTAAACGCTTCCCGCCTGTAAGCAGAGGAGTCACAGCGGGGGGGGAGCAGCGTCTGGGGTCCCGACCTGGAACGGGCCCTGAACAGGGCTGACATATCAAAGCCCATATGATGGAGCTCATTTATTCAGACGCTGCTACGACAGCATGTCAGGGATCACCCCCTGCCTGCCGTACCTGTGTAGTGACTTGAAAGGAGCTTTTCAAAGACAGCTGGCATTTTCGGTCCATATCATAAAACATCAACAACACAACTGCAGCGACACGCCGGTGATCTCCCCGATGGCCTCGCCATCCGCAGCTGCTGCTGTGAAACACATTAAACATGAAGTGCGCTCATAACCAAGCTTCATGCAAGCTGCACGAAGTTGGAGGAAACAGTGGAAGATATGAACGAAGCCAAATGACGGAGGACTTTCTGAACAGTGTCTGATGGTTTACACACAGCCGTCCTTGTTTTCAGCTGTTTTAAAGTGGCAACTTTTCCAGAAACGTTGTTTTGTAAACGGGGCCTTGATACTCGATGGAATCACTTCGGAAAGTCGTTCTCCTCCGATGATACGACGAGCTGCGCCGACAACTGCAACGCTGAACACAATGATGACCCTTTCTTTTGGCTTCGCTCGGTAAACACGACATGTCAGACGCCGTTTCTTGCTCTAACGGCTGTCATCTTAACTTCTCCCTGATCTGTTTGCTCACTTATTTATTCCGAGTCTGCGTGAAATGCGGCGCCGCTCCCGCCCTCCGGTTCTAATGAGGAGCGCGTTTGCCGGGTGGTTCTCTTCGTTTAAGGCTCGGGAGACGGAGCGTCTGAAAGTCGTCACGGCGAGGTCGGTGGCGCGTTGCCCGCTGTGCGTGCCTCTGTAAAGGAAAGCTCCCCGGGAACCTTGTTAGTCACAGAGGCTGGTATGTTCTGCTGGGCGCCTGGAGGGGGAGGCGGGCGGTGGCGGATGGGTTGGGGGGGGGGGGGGGCGGGTGCCACACGGGCGGTGCTGTCGCCTGTCAGGTGGCTCGTGGTGAGAGCTAATCCTGTTGGAAATAGAAATGTTTTCTGCCTTGGGATGGATGGAGGTGGGGGTTAGGGGGATGCGAGAGCGATGCGACCGGCCCCAAGGAGTCAGTCATCCATGTGCACAAGCAGAGATAGCCTAATCTTGTCACAGACACGGGAGGGGGGAGGTGGAGGGGGGGGAAACTCCCGAGCTATCAGTGGCACAGACTTCCGCTCATGGAGACGATTTGTAAAATCATGCTCACAAACGGCACAAACTGAGGAAAGTTTTCTTCTTTTTTTTTTTTTCGACTGTTGATTCACATTTATACATTTATGTCGTTCATTATATCACAGACTCGCCCTTGAAGGACTTTTTTTCCAAGTGAAGTCGACCACGTTCCAGTTTTCCCACGTCCCTGCGCTCCGTTCTCAATGTTTAAATGTTAAAGCTGGCAGCGTTCACGTCTTCTCCACTTAGTGCTTTCTGCTCTTGTCTTTATAGCTGTGATTCTTCCAAGGTTGTTAAAGGAGAGGCTGCTGTTTTCGAGGTTATTCTCTGGTTTGCGTCGCTCCCCCTTGATTCTGTTATGTCACTCGAGTGTCCTCGTTGCCTCTGAGCCTCGGCCGCTCTTCACACTCAGCGCGAGCTGCTACACACTCCTCCGTCTGCGCCGCCAGCGTCGGCCAGGGCGGCGTTCTCGGCGGTCCCGCGAACGCATCGGAGCGGCAGGGAGCGGCGCTGTGCGCATTCTGAGAAATCAGCACTTTCTTTCAGTTACTGGTTATTTTTCTTCAATTATTTTTGAAGTTGAAGTACAAAATGCTTTACAAATCTCAGGGGGAAATTCCCTGAAAGATTCCGTTCTTAATTATTGAATAACTTCAAAAGTATCCAACAATTTAAACTAATACAGAACTTTATTGATTCACAGCACTGTTTTTCAATACTCTTGAAACCTTTTTTCTTATGGTGGTTATTTACACACACACACACACACACACACACACACACACACACACACACACACACACACACACACACACACACACACACACACACAGTTTAATCAGCACACATCTGGATTGTTCAACTTCTTGAAATTACTGTATGTGAAGTGGAAACAGGAAGTCTGAGCATCCAGTTAATCAATCACTCTTAAATTTGCCACTGTTTGTAGCTTCAGTGTGATTAATTGTAACCTTCAGCTGTTTCCATCCTTTCACTGTAACTCAGAGAAAGTGAGTTGGATAAAGTACAGATGTTTGCCTGATAATGGAGGACAGCGGAAAAAGCCTTCAAATATCCAAGTGAACAACAGATACTTGGACTTTCTTCTTAAGTACAGTAATAAAGAATAAAGAAATCTTGTCAAATCTGTTTTCTGGTGAAAGCAGTGAAGTTTAATGTTGACGATCTAACTCAGGATTGAGTCAGGACCGAGACTTTAAGGGGCCGAGACTGACTCAAGACCAAGATCTTAAAAGTGTGATCTGCAGACCAGACAACACTGCTACCAATATGCACTAATATGCGCTAACTACACATCTTTAATTTAATTAATTACATTAACAAAATGTGTGTTTGATTAAACAATAACATCCCTTCATTATTATTCATTTATAAATGCTTGTAATCACATATTCTCAGACTTTTATTGTGAAACAAATCTTTGAGACACAACCCTTCAGATTAAACTTCAACTGTTTGTATAGTCTAATCTTCCACTGACCTTAAATCAGTCTCTTCAACCTGGACGGAAACTTAATAAGCGACATTTAAGCTGTTGCACATATGCTAGTAAATATTCCTCAACCCAGAGTGCGCGCAGTGAAATTCATTGTTTTGCCAGTAACGAGGCAGATGAGATGTCGAACATCTTGCCGGGGAAGAACAAGGTGTCTCTGTTACTGCCAACAGCTCTGCAGACAAATTACGGCGGCGCAGATGCTCCAACACTTCGCTTTGGATCCGAGGTCTGACTTTTTCCCAGCCAGGAAATCAAAGGGGAGTTACATCCCTTCTGATTTCAGTGCATCGGCTCGTTCTGCGCGTACGTACCAGGATGAGGAGAGATCAAATGTCTGCCGAACCGTTTGGCCGCCTTTGCCTTTTTAACAGCGTTTGCAGATCAACACGATTCCGTCGGTGTCATGATGAGTGGCGTGGATTTTCTCTTTTCCAGGCTTTCATGAATGTAAGGTGATCCCGGTTTAATGAAGTCTGAAAATCAAGTCTTGCAAATCAATTACTCCCCAGAAAACAATGCAAATATTAATTATCACTCTTTTTTTTTTCTTCCTCATATAATGCAGGAAGTGATTAACTTCAGTATCCATAATCTCGGAAACACTCGAGATCTGTTTGGCATGTCTAGAAGTCGGATGGTCTCCCACCCACAGAGAGGGAAATGGAGCATGTGGTTCTTCCTGGCAGCGAGGCGAGCAGTGAAATCCAAAAGTAAAACTGAAATGCTGGTGCACACTTTTTTTTTTTCTCTCCCAAAAAAGCTCATTCATTGCAAAATTTGGACTCCTGTTAACATTCTGAATGGCAAATACTAACAGATAACACTTTCTGTCCTTGAATTCTTAATTTAATTTTCCTCTCTTATCAATTTATTATATTTTATTCATTTTATTTTTACTGAAACAGTTTAAAGAAATGCGTCACTCTGAAGCAATAAACTCCTTTATATGAGTACCTCTCATATTGTCCTTATTAAAAACATGTTTCAGGACTGTAGTTTTTATGTGACAGCCGGATATGATTCCTCTTTATGCAAACGGCAACACATTTGGAAGCAACAAACACTTTTCTCCATGACTCTGCAGTTTCTTTCACATTTCCATGAAGGATCTCGGCACCTTTAATTATGTTGATTCTGCAGCCTGCAGCTCTATAGTTTTGTTTTGAACTCCCGGCTCCTGACAGTAACGGGCCGGTGGTGTTGGTGAACTGCTCTCAGGAGTACAGCGTCACTGCAGTCTGGAAATATTTCTCCTAAAATGATCTTGAATTACCGAGAAAAGTCAACTCCAGATGCATTGAACTCTCGCACTGGATGAATAATCATACTTCATTGTAAGTTTGGGCATGGAATCAATAGCTTGTGATTAGCGCAGTTCACACCCGGACTGATTTAGAGCAGGCAAGAAAGATTAAAAGAAAAGTAACACTAAAGCATTTTTACTGACATTTTGGTGAGTTTTTCAGTGTCTGGGAATGTTGTCATTAGTCCACACAGGAAACGTCTCCAAGGAATCAAATTCCAAATCCAAGGCCGGAAGACCTTGGAGAAGATATCAGTTTCCCTGTTCTCCCATCCATCAAACCAGCTGGTGATTTGTTTTAACCTCAGTGGAGACGATCCGGAGCTCCAGTGAAAGGATGGGATCAGTTATCAATACTGAAGCTTCAGAAGACGATCACCGTCACAGTGATGAAATTACATCACTTGTAGTCAGACTTCCTTTTTCCACCGGATAAGAAAGCCCTTTCAAATTCTATTTTAATTTGATGGTTCGTACACAAACTGATGAATATTTAAAATGAACGACTTTCAGAAACGGAAAACTGAAAGACCCTTCAAAACGGCTGTAATTCTGCAAACGTCATGATAAACAGTAACGTGCTGTTTGACTGAAATAACGTGCTGTTTGAGCAGAGATACAAAATATGATCAATGGATTAAATGTGTTAAAGTAGAACCGTTGGAATGACAGAATGATTTAAAAAAACACGAGTTAGCAGAGAATTGTAAAAAGTAAACTTGTCTTGACTTTGTTCTTCAAGAAGATGAAGGGATTTTTGCCACTGCTCCTGTTTTTTAATCAAAACAGTGAATAAAGATTGAAGCTCTACTCGGCACTAACTAGCCGTTTCCACTCTGGCTTCTCTAAACTAACTAAAATTGTCGTAAATGTGAAACTTTTCTGAAACAAAAATGCAAAACTCATGCATTTTCCCTGGAAACACTGCTGCGTCAACAGGTCCCAAACTTGTGCAGAAACGGACTCTTGGTGCGTTCCCACCGGACGCGTCACGGGCGTCACTGACGCCTCAAAGTTGACGCATGTAAAGTGTGGAATTCGACGCGCGCTCATCTACACACGACGCTTGCAACGCTCGCGACGCGCGGCAGCTCATTGCCGCGAGTGGGAGGAGCTTCTGTGTCCTGTCTTCATGTTGACAGTGGCGGATCCCATCGAGACACTGGCTTGGCTTTATTTAATAAAGAAAGCCAGAGAACGGCGTCGTCAGGTGCCTGTGCGACGTTTTTGGGTTCATCCCATCCTGCAGCGGCGTTCGTAATTTGGCGAATTTCACCATTTGCTCCAGGAGCTGCGTGAGGATGAGCTTCGCTTTCAGCGGTACTTCCGCCTCTCCCGGGCCCGGTTTGACGACCTTCCGGCCCGCGTCAGCGCTCAGAGTGCTGGTCTGTGATTGGATGACGCTCTGCGTTGACGCTTCCAAAGTTCAATTTTCCCAGGCGTTGACGCCTGCAACGCGTGAAGCGCGTGACGCGCGTCGTCAACGCTCGAAAAGCGCGAAAAGTGACGCTCGAAAAGCGCCTGACGCGCGTTAGGTCCGTTGAAGCTCGTCCACCCAAGACTTTGAATGTAAAAGCAACGCTGTGACGCTTGCAACGCGTCCGGCTGGAACGCACCATCAGTGGTGTCCTGCAGCAGATCTTTAAAGTGGTGGAAACTCTACGGGTCAGTCTGCTCCCCGTTCTCTGCTTCACCTTCCCTCCCCTGCTGACATACGGTGTATCGATCGCTGCGTTCCGGGGACAGCCCTCTGGAGCTGCACTTTCCGTCACTCGTCAGATTTCCTCAAACCCTCACACTTGTCATTTCTTCTTCTGACACATCTCGTCAGGCGAATTAATGAACTGCAGCCTGATGTATCCCAGCCACTAATAGGAGCATGATAAATGGGCAATCAGTGGTATTGACTTCAGCAGTCCTGATGTGCGACAGCACTGATTTCCTTTCTGATCGGAGACCACATTAAACCACAGGCAGCATTACTGAAACCAGTACAAATCATACATACGCTGGTTTGTTTTTGTAGCAGTTATCCCAGCCAGATATAATGAAAACATACTAGCTTGTCTAAAGTAACCTAAACATAAATATCAATATTTCAGCAGGACAATGAATCCGAAAATAGAAATAAGTGACAAGTATGTTCTCTTTTTTTTCTCCTCAGCCTCTCTTTCAGGCGCCACGCCTTTTGAGACTTGATTGCCACGTCTTGATTGATCATGTGTTCTTTTTTCAGTTGATGTTACACCAGAAAAGACTTATAGACAAGCTAAAGGCAAAATAAACTGAAATAAACTAGACTTTAAGTGATGCTGGATGAATCAATACTTCAGTACTTGTGCACATCGCACTTCATGCTAATCAGTGTAATTAAATGTACCAAACAAAAGTCAAATCATCTGCATACAAGTTGAAATGTTAAATATTGTAATAAAATCAATATACTTATTTGCACATTAGGTCAGTGAGATTAACAAAAGTTGCTGCTCCAGCCCAGAGAACATATTGGTGAATATAATACAGCAAATCCAATGTGCCGATGAGTTTCCAGCCTTGTCTTGCTCTTGTCTGAACTTGTTTGAGTGGCGTCACATTTAAAATTGAAACATCATATTTATAAAACATCCGTCACAACATCTGACATGGGGCGATGAGATTCATGAGATCCGTGAAAGTTGGATTCCTTTTCTTTATATTCAGCAGTGCCGCAGCTTTGTGGGATTTGGGGTTGTTGGCGTTCCGTGTCCTGTGGCGTTATCTCATCGCCATGCAGCTGATGCCTCCACATTTGCTTGTTTTTTTTTTGCAGGTGGCTGATCAACTGAAGCGCTGATGCTGCGAGGGTATGTGGATTAAGGGGAGACGTCGCCCAGCAGCTCACACCTCCAGCCTCCCGACTTGTGCACAGTAAGCAGATCCAGCGGCTCTTTGGAATCAGCAGGTCGGCAATTACTGCCTGTGAGTATTATTGGAGGAGTGGAATTATGAGACGGTCCCGCTGATCGGCGCGCACGGCGCAGGATTCTGCTTTAGTGTTGAAATCATCTCCGGCCTCCTGCGCACCGAAACTCACTGGATGTGTCGGACTCAGCTCAGGCTCTCAACCAAACGCCAAATTACATAAAAACATAGTGTGAGAATGCCATGAACCTTATTGGCTTCATTAATGTTAGTGAACCACTGATAAGAGGGAACTTTGGGATTTAGTGGCTGGATATTTTCAACCTCTAAAACTTAAATTGTAAATGTTTTGGCTGCATTTTTTTTTTTTTTTTTTTGCAAGAAAAGCCACTGAAGAAAGACTGTTTAGTGAATATTTTATTTAGTATCAAGCAGCATCAATGCGATGCAACACCAATGGGTCAGTATTCTTTTATGATTTGTAAAAATGCAAAAGCTTTAGTTTTTAACAGGTGCAGGCTCTACAGAACGACTGAACTCTCCTGCTTTAGCTATCATGCTATGGATCTGTATGGAAATAAAGTTGAAAGTCTGTCATTCCAGTGGGAATTACTCCTTGATCCGAGACAAAACCGAGGTGGGAGAGAGCGAAAGATAATCCACCAGAACAGCGGCGGGCTTTCTGACTTCCTCATCTCTTCAATGGTCGTGCATTTTAATATACCAGTCAACTTATTTTCCAGACGTATGTTTAACTCTTTAAAGTACCGTAACATGCTGTGACCGGCTGAGTGATGCTAATAATGGTGGTTGAGCTGAGCGGTGGCGTCGTTTAATAATCGGTCTGTCTTTCCGCCAATCACCGGTCCCAACACCACTTGAAACACACCGAGGCGAATTCAGACGTATGCTGGTACCTCCTGATATCACGTCTCCTTCTGAATACAACAGAACGTTTCGCGTAATCTTGAACTCTTCTGGATTCCAGTGTAATGCGATTTGATAATCAGGAGCGGCTTTCTAACAAACACACACATGAATTATTAATCTGCATTGAAGTGGTTTTTCACACCCACATACGTACAGATTCTCTGGGCTGGTATTGAAAATGAGAGGTTTCAATTTCACTCTCTGGTGACGGTTTATTTCTGTTACTGGAGGCACGTTTGTTCGCCGAACAGCCTTTCAGAGTCCAGTTGATCAGATTGCCACTAATATTTCCAGACTGCTGCGGAGGTGGCAGGAAGCGTCTTCAGCTACTGACCTCCACGATGTGTGTGTGTGTGTGTGTGTGTGTGTGTGTGTGTGTCTCACCTTTGCAGGGCCGTTCTCATCAATCAATAGCAGATCGATACTGAAAAGATTGAAATTTCTATAAAATGAGTTGAAACCGACAAATTCCAGGTGACTCATACCTGCTTTTTTTTCTTCTTAAATCACACACCTTGTGATTGCCTTAACACATGCCTCGTCTTGGGTTTCTCCTGAGCCTTTCTCGCTGTAGATTGACAGAAACTCAACTGAGATTATTTCGATGACAGCCTTATTTCATTTTGGATGTGACCAAATGGACAAAAATAGAAGAAAAAAAGTCAAGGAGAAAAAAAAAAAAAAAAAAGAAAAGCCAGATCTATTAGGCTAGTGTACCTCTGTAATATGTCCAGCGGACCGTAACTGTCTCCCCCGTGGACGAGCAGACAGCTCTGCCGGTGGAGGGAGGAGCATTGAAGGAAGTGCCATCACTTCAGCTCCTCTGTGCCGATTGCTCCAAAATGGCCAATTTCCTGTCTAGGATGTGTGTTTTCACATTTTTATCATCCCCTGCCGTAGTTATCTAGTTGCACTTAGGGCCATCAGTCATCGATGCGGCGTTTAGAGGAAGCCGATGTGCAGTAAAACTGACGGACGGCCTTCCGCATGACTGAAGATGTATGAGACACGCAGGCGAGCCACCGGGACTTTTTTTATCGTATTTTCAGCGCTGCCATAAGGTGCCAACAGGGAAAATAGCATCGCTCCTCCTGCATATGGCTGAATAAAGCCTTTTTGGGGTGAATATTTGAAAAAAACACACTGATATCAGTTTTACTGTGACTGTTAGGTGGTTTAAAAGTAGTTTTTTAAGAAAAAGGAATTGCATAAAAGAGCCTTTTAGGTGTCAGATCTTTCACAAGCCGGTCATTCTGTGATCTTATTGGTGTCTTTTTGATCCAAGGCCAAGTAGAAAGAAGATAGTGATACTTACAGAGGAATAAATGGTTAATTTAAAGTGTGTAATCAGCGTTGTGTGATGATTTGTTACTTTAATCCGCTTCTTGTGAAGTTGTCTTGTTTGTTGAGATGTTCAACATGAGCTCCTGAACCGCTGTTCAACTCATAAATGAGTCAGTCCAGAATGAAGAGAGTCCACCCGAGTGCAAAATGAAAGGCTGTAAATAACCTGAATACCAGACTGGACCCAGATGCCCTTTAACAGAGAGCAGTTTATTTATCTCTGCAGGTTGCTTTTTATCTGAGAACTTTTGTTTTTGCTTCTTCTGATCAGGATTAGTTCATTAAATTTGAGAAGCTAACATCTGGAGCACAGCGATGTGAGCCAAACTCAGCCTTCATCACGTGTTCCTGTGAATAAAATGAAAGTTACTGCTGTTACTGTCTTTACTGAAACTAAAACGGTCTTATTTTTATATTATTGACCATTGTTACATTTTTGGTTGTGTCAAACAATTTTTTTTTAACAAAATTAGCAAATTTGCTAATTAGCTGGTTAATGGAACTACTCATTTATAAAATAATAATCATGATGTCTAAGTCAAAGGCTGGGAAAGACTCAGGAAAAGTGTGGCAGAGCAACAGGAGCTCATAAAAACTGTGCTTTAAAAAAACCTGCTTTTTTGAAGAGATAATCCTTTTTGAGCAAAACACAAGTTCAGCTGTTGTCTTGGTCCTCAGCAGTCAGGATAATACTTCCTGTGGCTCTTTGGGGAAATTAGTTTCCCACCGATGCCCAAGCGTATATGTGCAATATTTAAAAAGCAGTATTATCAGTATTATCTGGACTTTAAATCATACTTTATTTTAAATTAATCGAAGTGATTCACATATATATCATAATATATTTTAGATTTCATAAGGAGCCACTAAATCTCACTTTGTGGCAGCAGAATTATGCTAAAGTGCTAAATAAATAAATTCCATTTTTATCTAAAGTTTGCATGTGACTGTGAAATAGAAAAAGCAAAACACCAACATTTAAAGAAAAGACAAAAGAAAAGCAGAGAAAAATTTGAAAGAAAAAAAAAGAAAGGAGTAACTGTTAGCTACAAACACAATGACCAGATTTGGAGGAATGAATTTGCAGATTAGTTCTCAGATAGCAAAGTTCAGGTTTTGCGGTGCTGTAAGGCTTCAGCATGGGACAAAAAATGATTCCTAAACAGCATTTGTAGGTCTTTTATGGAAAGGATGGCCTGGTGAGTCATCCTCATGCCGCTGTCAGAGAAAAAGCACCAGTTCCTGCAACGTTCAGCCTCGGATCGGAATTGATAAGATTTCTGATAGCATTTCCTTCCGTACTGCAAGTTTCCCTGTTGTCATCTGCGTCCACCACGCCGTCTACTACGTCATTCATGCCCACTGGAATCACAACGGTAATCATTTGCAACAAAACAAAAAGTCCAAGGAACTGAAACACTGGGGACCGATTCCCATCCTTCAAGATCACACCGTAGGTGCTTGACAATCAGTTTATCAATTTATCAGGGAGGAAATACCATCCTAGTGCCATTTTATAGATGATCAGCTTCATATTTAGCATGATCCATCTATAAAATGACACTAGGATGGTCTTTCTCCCTCTTATTGTTGTGTTACCATGATAGGAATTAAATATGAGTCACAATGAATGAAGGTCAGAGCTTCTAGATCCGTATGTGATGGTTTCTAAGCTTATAGTTAGTGTGTGTTTATTAATGCCACACCTCTGAAAATCAGATCAACAAGTTGTGCAAACTTGCAGTCATCCTCTCAACCAGAAGAAAAGGATTCTATCTGATGTCAGGAGGCCGAACATCAACAGCCGACTTCAGGGCGGAAACATGAAAAGGTGCTGCAGCGAGCCTCCAGAAAGGAGATGATATATTCAGTGCGATGTACAGCATCAGGAAAGGAGTCATCATTTGCATAAGAACAGTGAGGGGACACTTCTCAGCGAGCTCTAATGAGGGATGTTCTTGTTCGATGGGTTCCTCTCCACCTCGCACACAAAACCCCCACAACTTGACCTTTGAATTATGAATATTCTCCGCCGCATGAAGCCGCTTCCATGTCGACAAGACAGGCAAAGAATACAAAGGAACGCATCCTGAGATGCTCTGAAATGTCATTCGGTTTACCATCACTGTCTCTCTCTCTTTTTTGCTTTTTTTTTTCCGTGCGTTTAAGCGAGGACGTATCTCCGACATGCCTTCCTCTCTTCCAGTGGAGCCTCCAGGAAAAACGCCCACATTTACACTTTCTGAAGTACACCACCAAAATTAGCAGCGACCTTTTCCCCGCTTCCATCTCGGCGGCTGCGTCTCACACACACGGCGCCGTCAGCTTTCAGATGCGGGCTTCATCTGTGCGCATCGTTAGACGCCACGCCTGCATTTGCTTGATCTGGAATTCATGAATCCTCTCTCTCCCTGTTTGTTTTCAGTACCTGCAACGTAACTGGTCGCTCGTGCTTCGGGGCACCGCGTCGCTCTTTCTTTCCTAATTAGACACAATTTCCTTCCAGTCGGACCTTCTCGCTGTCAACACGAGTCGCTGAAAGCAGATCACATTCCGGTTTCCACCAAAAGGCCGTTTAAAATCGGAAAAATCCGGGGCGGCAGAACTGGTGTTTGTATTTGTGGAGAACCCGTGTAAACTCGGTTTGAGCTGTCAGAACAAAATATCTTACAAGATCTAACTGCTCGGACTGACATTCGCAGGGCTTCTCTGACAAATAGCAGTTTTGACAGCGCTACTCTTCTCAAATTCTTCTTGCGCGGTGAATTTTGAGACACGTCGGCGAGGAATAAAAGGCAGAGGCAGGATTGCGCTCACGTATTATCCTGCTCCGTTTCCCCGCATGCAGTCTGGTGAGAATGCTCCCTGGTTAAAAGTAGACGATCAAGAAATGCCAGAGGAAGAAGAAAAAGGCACAACGTCTTCATTTGCTATCCTGAAAAGGTTCTGATCAAATTTAATGACACAATAAAGTCAATGTTTGTGAGCAGAACAGAGGTTAACAGTCTGGAATCATGGGATGTGATCTTTTTGTGCTAGTTTAGTGAGATTTCAAAAAAAACATGCTTCTTTGGATCATTCATGGCTTCAAAATGCCTGTCGCTGTCAATATGTGTGGAATCATGTCTCTCTGCGTTCGTCACATGATGCCTGTCAGCCTGTCACAGATGTTCTCTTTCAACCAGGAATCCACTTTAACCTGAGGTGGAATAAGAGAGATAACCTCACAGTTTTTTCAGGGAAAAGAGAAAATGTTGTGACCAGACGATGTGGAATGAGAAATCTGCTGAATAGAGACGTCGCTTCGACCTTCTGCACTGACTCTGTTGAGTCACGGAACAATCTATTCTCTCACGTGTTCTCCACATGTGGGACAAGAGCAGATTCCTCCCCCTTCGACTGAAGGTTGCTGAAAACTGCATGATTTCCTCAGTCGGTTCAGCTCAGTAGCTGGGACACTGCGCAGCGTTGATCTCATGAACTGGAGCATCGCTGTAAGTTTGACTCCATGATGGAAGCTGCTACAATTTAACTTAGTATCCAAGAAAGACAATCTCAGGCTGGATTTCTCGAGACTTGCATGTTTTCAACAGTGCATTTCCATACCAAGGTAAGAGGAAGCACTTTCCTTCAAGTCTTCCTCTCATATTGCATTTTACTCAGATCAAAAATCTCATCCTTTTCCTTTTGAAGAGAGGGTTTCATTTTGGACGTCGCAGTTCAGAGGAAACCGGCGGTTCACATCAGACTGAAGATCGTCTTGGTACAAATTTCACCTTAACTGTTGAATGGAGGTATCTGATCTGAAAAAAAACAAACAAAAAAAACAAACAAAAATGAAAGATAAATAGTTGTACAGCTTTTTGTACTTTAGAACGTAGCATTGTTAGGCGTAAATCAATTTTCCCAAAGTATCCATTTGCTACAACTTCATATTAAGAAAAATTGTGAAAGATTGTTTTTTTTCAGGTTTTTTTGTCAATGTCATAATAGTAGCATTGAATACATCCGAATAAATGTCAATATGGTTTCTTTATTAACACATGAAGCATGGAAGAATATACAGTACCTCTGCAGGCTGCAATGTTTTTTCACTCTATGAACTCATGACATATAACAATTTGACGTGTCTGAGACAAATAGCAAGTAAAAAAAGTATCTAAAGCTGAGATTTGCCTATTTTTATTCGTTCCAACGCAGACCACTTCAATATCCACTGTAATCGGGTCATTAGATCTGCAGCAACATGGTATCCCGTCATAGGAGGAATCCATTCACATGCATTTAGTCAATAATTTGCCGGAGGACATGCACTCAAACCTTCAGCTCATCGCCATAAAGTAAGTTTATGATCCAGAAAAAGCAATGATTTCAAACAAGCACATTTAAACACATGGAGAAACATTACATCTCTACATATTTTAAACATAGGTCTAAGATAAGATAATATGAATCCAGCCCATGGCTACAGCTTATATCGCCACTTCTTCACAGTAAAATACTGACATTGACACAAACTGAACATTATAGCATTTCAAATGAAAAAAAAAAAGGCTTTTTATTGTGCAATAAACATCCCTTATATTGTTGCTTTACCTGCTGCCTCCTGTATTGTTCGTCTACTGCAGCACTGGGTTGAGGGAGAAATGTTTGCATTGTTTATTACTGCAAAAAAATAAAAAAAAAGGTATTGTTAAATGCTAATAGCTGCAAACAACAAAGAAAAATAATGGGTGGTTATCGTACAGAGCGGGACAAAGTCTGCATTAAGAGAAAACTGAGGTCAAAAAGACAAACGTGCAGCTTGCATCAGTTGTAAAGTTACAGTGTTTGGCATGTAGGGACACTTGTGGGTGTTGTTTTGTTTGGGTGTGACACCCAAAACACAACTAATTTTTTGATTTTCCCTTTAAAATGTTGTGTAAAACTGGACCTTGAGTCTAACTCACGCTGTGATGATGGCTGTTGTCTACTGGTCAGCAGAGTAATAAATGTGCACACTTAAATTGGCTTTTCAAAACTGTAAAATGCCAGGAATTTAGTTTTGTCTGCTGTGCAGTTAAAGAGTCGCGCCCGTCAGAGAGAACTCTGTCATCGGAGGTTATATCACACACTGTAAACACATGAAATGTTAACATGTTACCAAAGGCGCCACGTCGCTGCCCTTCAGCACGCACACGTAGACAGAGCATGAAAAAGGAACCCTGGCAAACAAATGAAATTCTTCTCATTCATGACTTTGCCTGAGGCATTACATATTCCAGGGTCACCATTGTTTATTCCCGTCCCGTTATTCGCCGGCTGCGTTCTGTCTGCTACCAAGGGCTTCACTCCTCTTATGTTATTATGCGAAACTGACGGATGGCAACAGGTTCAACAGGAATGGATGGTTGTGGATTTTAAAACGATGCCCGATGCGTAACAATGATGGACTGAACCAGTACTGAGTTCTCAGTAATATCAGTGGGAAAATACAACCGTTTTAAGGGAAATCACGTGATGAAAATCTATTTGAGGTGTGAAACTGAGCAAAACCAGACACGATTCCCTATTTTTAGCTGAATGATGTCCTGAAAAATGGACTAATCCTCTTTCGATCCCCATCTTCACTTGAAAATCCAACAGTGGAGGTTTTGTTTTCTTTAAATTTTCAACTTTGACAAGCCAAACAGCCCCGAAAAGTATTGTTTCATATGACAAAGTAATCTAGGTATATCATTTACATTATTACATTGTTTACACCAGTGAAATTAGCATTAGCATTTTTTCAAGGTTTGAATTGAAAAAAAAAAAAGAAGAAAAAAAAACACCAATTACATTCATATCATCTTTAGATTCAGGTCACCAGAGAGTGAAAGCATAATTAATGCAGCTGTGCGCTAAAGGACGCCGTCAGGTGTATCCAGCGGCTGTGTGAAGCACTAATGGTCGGCAGTGGTGTGACCGTTTACCTTCAAGGAAATTACTGATCTGCACATCTGCCTCCAAGTGAACAAACCTTCATCCTCTTCTCATCAAAGAAAGTTTAAAATACAAAAATGAAAAGTTTGTTAAAGTGCAGCATGTGTAATCTTCCATCGTTAAAAGTGAGTTACTTCTTTTTGACTCAGAAACTGAAATATTTAGTCGATGACATGAAAGTTTTTCAAGTTCCAAAAATTTTAATTAACAATATTAGCATTTATATTTACATAATCTGCATTTCGATTTAGTAACAAATCATTCTGAGGATTGTTTGTTTTGGCTAATATTTATGACATGTAGAAATTTTTATTGTTTTGAGAAATTTCAGCATGTTTGTAACACAAAATCATCCATCAACTTTTGATTTTCAAATCCAAGCCTGTCTTTAAGAACATCTAATTTTTAATATTCCTAAAGCCACACCTGGATTCACACGACAGGTCACTATAAAAACCTGAATTATTGGCGTTTGTTTTCGCTCAGTCGGATGTCATCTGGCTAACATCTGCTGTTTTGTGGTTCTCAGTCCCATCTGTGGCTTAAAGTGAGCTAAAAAGTGTGAGGAAGAAAGAAAAGGTTGCTAATTTAAGGGGAGGTCACGTTGCCCAAGAGTTTTCAGCGTGACTTCTGGAAAGTCGTTTTTTTTTTTTTTTTTTTTCCTCTCCCAGAAATTAATATCAGTAAGTTTCTTTGCCTTTCAGCTCGACCTACTTTTGACATAAAAAAAAAAAGAAAAAAAAATGATAAGAGAAAAATCAGCCCCCTGCAAAGTCTTTTTCCTTTTCTGTCAATAGCCACACAGATTGCAGTTCAAAAGTAGCCTTGTTTTGCATTTTTGAAAATAAAGCTGAGGCAAAATAGGCTCAGATCTCTCAGAGCGAAATGTGTGTTTGTGCAAGATTTCCTCTAATCTCCGCTGCGAAGTGCCAAACAAGAATTCAAGGTCAGCTTTCCCAGGGATGCGGCGGCCATGCTCCCATCATGAGAAGGGATCTACTTCCAGCTGCTGTCATGACGCTCTGCACGCTCACGTGTGTGTGTAACATGACATAGGAAGTCAAATCCCAGAATCCCCACTTCCTTTTGCAGTTTGGTGAGGAATCTTAATAAAAGGCAGCGGCGTGAGAAAAGTGACATCAAGTTAGTGGCTCATCGAGACGCTTAACTGAGTTTTATAAAAGGAAAAGAAAGAACATCTGTTGGTTGACACTAAGTTTTGGAGTTCTCCTTTATGGAGTTACCATGTTCCCCCTGATCCATTTGTGGCAAGCAGTGATTCTCGCTCAGGGCTGTCCAACATTAGGCCCGTGGACCAGAACCAGACCATCAGAGAGTCCAATCAGGCCCACAAGATGAAGGCCAAATGGTTCAGGTGATCAGTATTGCAGCAAAGATGAAGAAACGTGTTGAGATTAAAGACCATTTCAAAAATTCCTAATAAACTCTAACCTTCTGTATTTTTCAGTTTCAGCTGCATGTGGCCGAATGTTTTCTGCTATTCAAATTTCATTTTTGTCATATTTTTGTGAAAGGACAGTTAGTGAAACATAAAACTAACAAGACATTAATATTGTGTTGCACTGAGACTTGACACAGAGCTGTAGCTGCATGTGGCCTCTGGAGTGAAGTCAGCTTGACACCCTGCTCTGGGTGGGTCTGGTGTGTCTGCCTCCGTCTGTGCTGGTTCGGCTCTGCAGAGCCGGATAAAGCCGTGTTAAAGTCTGGATTGACAGATCCCCGCAGCTACTGCTGGGACAAATCTGTAAGGAGGAAAATACAGTCGGATTGGACTTCATTTGGCTGGCTGTGAAATGTGAAGGTCTGGTTTCTGTTTGTTTTGAGACTAAAACGAGGTGAAGCTGGATCAGAAAATATTCTGCCTGGTTTCATCTGAAAGTGGAGCTTTTCTAGTTTCCTATGGGAGCCACGATGCCGAGGTGGACCACATGGATCTTTCGTTCTGTTGCATTTCGTTCCGGATGTTGTTGTTTGTGTTCTCAGTTTGAGAGATTCACAGTTCACACGTGTTTTCAGCAGCTCCCAGTAAAACCAGGCGACTTGACGACTTCCACAGCGTTCCCACACAGTTTGAGAGAGACAGAGCTCCCGGCAAGCACTTTGTTGCAGAGGCCAAGACTTTTGATAGATCTGCGACAAATTAACATCAAGCTTTGCAATGGCTCAGAGGGAGTCAGGTAGAGGCAAGAAAGGATTTGCCAATCCTCGTCAAACCCAGCAGCAGAAAGACGAGGAGGAAAGGAGGGAATTCTGCAAAATGGAGAAGGAAAAGTCCAAACTGGAGAGAGAGAACTCCCAGCTTAGGCAGAACAAAGAGAGACTGGAGAGAGAACGGAAGCAGCTGGAGGACGAGAAGAAGCTGCTGCAGCAGGAGTTACAGGAGCTTCACGGCCTGCAGAAGCCAAAGACGAGGCAGCTGGAGGACGGTGGACTGCTGGACGACTACGTCCCTCTGCAGGAGTATGTCCGTCTGCAAGAGGAACTCCACCGCCTGCAGGAGGAAAACATCCAACTGCAGGAAGCCAACAGCAACATGGAGCTGGTGGAGGTGGAGCTGGAGTTTACCAGAGTGGAGCTGGACGCCTGGGACAGTCAGCAGTGGAGGCAGCCTGAGGACGGCGGACTGCAGGAGGACAGTGTCCCACTGCAGGAGTACAACCGGCGGAGAGACGAGCTGCACCAACTGCAGGAGGAATTCAGCCAACTGCAGGAAGACAAGGACAGCATGGAGATGCTGTGTGTCCAGCTGCAGAGGGACGCGTTCGACAGCCAGCAGGAATGTGAGGGACTGCTGGTGGAGTGTGACGTCCTGCAGGAGGAGTGCGACCGAGTGAAGGAGGAAGCAAAGAAGAGGCAGCAGGACTACGACAAGCTGCAAGAGCAGCATAACCGGCTGCAGGAGGAGCACGGCCAGCTGCTGGAGGACTCAAGAAGGCAGGAGGACACTCTCCGACTGCAGCACCAAAATGCCCAGCTGCAGGGGGCAAATTTCCAACTGCAAGACGATGCAAAGAAACGACAGGAGGAAAGTGTCCGACGGCTGCAGGAGTGTGTCCGACTCCTGCAGGAAGTCCACCGACTGCGGGACGTCTCACAGACAAGGCGTCCTGCTGCACACAGTGTGGCCGACTGCAGGAACAGTAAGAGCAGCTGCAGGAGGAGTCGAGCAAAACGCAGAAGAAAAAAAAGAAGACGTCCCTCTTCAAGAAGCAGTTTGCGTGAGCCGGACAGAAAGAACAACAGAGTCGAGCACAGGAGTCAAACTGCAAAACACTGAGAAAAAGCAGAAAGACAAAAGACACGCAAGTGGCCACAAAAAAGATTATTGCCCTTCAATAAGAAAAGATTCACAAAAAAAATTAAACCTTCATTGTGAATCATTGACTAATATTTTGAAATTCTACAGATGTGTGGGCCTTGAATTCAGTTTCAGAACCAGAGGAACTGATAGAAAACAGTGTGAGTGTAAAATACGGTATTTCTGCTACTGATGAAGAGTGAATGTCTGTGTGTGTGCTTGTGATTGTGTGTGTGTGTGTGTGTATTTAGATGATTGTTAGGAGTTTGTACTTGTTTGTGTGCTTCTGAATTTTTTTTTTTTTTACTTGTGTGTATACATTTACGTAGGTTATTTACTGAGACAACGGTAACGCTGACCTATGTGTGTGAGTTGGGGTTAGAATTAGGTTTACACACCTGAACACACCGACAGCTCAACACACTCCCTCACGATGAAACCACACAGCCATGAAAAAGAGAGCTGAGTCAGATTTCTAGAGGGCTTATGTAGCTTTAAACTGACGCCTGTAAGGCTGTCATTGTTTCTTGTTTTTTTTTTTTTTGTCATCGGCGTGTTTGTGTACATCGGGGTGTTTGCATACGGAATACTGAGGATTTACAGAAGCTCGTCAGTAATAGGAACATAACTGGGATTTCAAGTGTTATCTTTGTGAATGTCAGTACGCTCATTGACACTCAGCGGGAGAATAAATGCAAATAAATTATGTTTCTCTTTTTTTTTCATCTAGTTTGTGTGACTTCTGTATGTGTGTTGGTGTGTGTGTGTGTGTGTGTGTGTGTGCCACATATGCCTCATTATTGGGAGTGATATTAAAATGTCCCAGGGAATTAATCTCCTTTGCTTATGATGTATGTTTTAATGGTGGCCTAAATGGATATTCAATAGTCATTAATCTTAAATATGAAATGGCTTTTGTAATTATTTCCACAAGGACCCTGCTCAGAGGAGCTGACAGTAGGACGTCGATGTGCTCTTGGAGAATTAATGGACATCTGCAGTCGAAAACAGGACCGTTTTTTTGGGGGGGGTTTACAAGCTGTGAGTTTGAGGATGGTGAAAGCACTGCTGGGGTGGAACTGAGTAGAGCTGTCAAATCTTTTAAGTTCGGGCAGTTTGTGGGATTTTCCGTGGAGTTTGTAAAGAGGTTTTTTTTTTTTTTCGGGCTCAAGGGTGAGCGGCAACTTCCTCATGTAGAGCTTTAGTCTTATCTCTGTGGCGAGATTCTGCTTTTAAAATGATTGCGAAGCATCGGCGCGTGAAGGTCACCCCCCCCCCCCATATCGGTGGGTGCATTACGCTGCGCCAAAGATTATACTACTGAGCCCCGTCCAAGGTTGGCTGTAATGCGTTGGAGCTGATTCCACATCAAATATTGATGCGTTTAACGGACGAGAAACGGCTCCCAGTGAATAAAGCACAAAGCGCAGGGAAGACGCGTTTTGCTCAGAGAAAGAGCCTCCCAGTCGGAGTGAACGAGCGGGTTGTGACTCGCGGTGAGGTTCAGAGGTCAGAAGCACATCAGGCTAACAATAACCTCACCGATTTTTTTTGAGGTTTGAACAGTTTCAAACTATCTATTTGCAGTATCTTCAAGGTAAATTTCTTCATATTAAAAAACACTTGACACTTAATGGCTGTTTCGTTCATCTAAGAGCCGTTTTCCTCCATTTAGCTTCATTTTTAGGATCCTCTTGACACACAGTTTTCATTATGCTCATTTCATCCGTGACATTTGGCTGATGTCCTTATCGGGTTTGATTTACAATAAGTGAGTGCAGGAATTTAGCACCTCGCTCAAGGTCAAGGACACTTTTACGAGCAGATAGCTGTCTGCAGACACGTGAGCTCTTGTCTCTCTGATCGGGTGTATTATCATTTTGGCTGCGGGTCTGTTTCGCCATGTCTTTCTAGGCTGACCTGCAGTTTCGAGGTGGAAGGCCAGTCACGATCGAGATTGCACCGTGTGGATAAGATCATTAAAATCTTCCAATGAGGCACTCGCATGAAGAAAAAAAACACTCCAGGCTCTGAGCACTGTGGTATTTTTATGTATTAGAGAACAAGCTATGATAAGAAAAGTGCTCCTTCTTTATCTGCAGCGTTCTTTGTCGTCGTCCTGGGGTTTTCATTTCACATTGCGAAGAAATATTCCGAGGCGTCAGCGGATGATACCTTTTCGTTGACAGAAGACGTCTCCACCTCTTTAGGTCGCTTGAACAAGAAGCAACTGCAGCCCAGAGCGGCGACCAAAAGCCACACGGAGATCGTTTTAAAAACTGAGGCAGATCGTAAACCATGATCTGCCAAAATATCAAGAGGAGGCGACTTAATCAGCAGTGACATCTGTCCAGCAGAGTTAGCCTGATGCTGCTCATTCGTTTCACTGCACAGTCGGTCCAGGAGGTTTCACACAGCAGCGATGCTACATGCTGAAGAGTTTCAGTGGGACGGGGTGGAGACGCTACACACTGTCCTGTGTGTCCTGTAGACATTTATAAAGTACTTGTACTGGTTCTTGGTTTTGGTAAATAGTCTTTATTTTTTTTTAAAAAGTGATATTGGTGCATTCGTACTTTCATGTATGTTGATGTGCTTATAAACACCACGTGTGTTCTTATTACTGCACGGCTTCACTAATTTCCCATGAAAACTTTTTTGTCAGCCCATCAGCTAAAAGACAAGCCTTCTTCCCATTTCGGTGACTTAAATAATTCTGGATTTTCTTCTTGTGGTGTTGATTTTGTAGCTGTGATCAAACAATCAGGGAACTTCTGCATCCGGACTGCTCTGAGTCTTCAGGAAAATTCAAAAGAAAAGCAAAAGAAAATTGTCTCTGCAGGTTAACAGAATGTCCCTTATTCTATTAACAGTTATTTGTTTTCTTTTGTTTTCCTCAATCGTACCTTTGTTTCACATCTTAAAATGAGATCTCAGAGCAATAAGCGGCCGTCGTTTGTGGCGAGGACAGAAGGACAGAGGCCAGTGTGCAGCGGAAGAACAGACAAACAAAACCACCAGGATGTAAATAGAGACGTGTAGACACATCTTCTAACGTTCAGCAAATAAAACAGCAAGGTTTACAAACAAATGAGGAAAGGCATCACATGTGTTAGGAAGAACCAAAGATGAAGAGTGAAAGTGAGGATGAGAGAAAACTGAAGAGTTGGAGAAAAATGTCAAATCTCAGATCAGGGGATTTTTTACCCAGGAGAGGCCGTGACCATGTGACCATGTGACCATGGGAACCACCCAACCAGATGTAGCACAACCAAAGGGGACACACTCCTACCACCTCACACACACTCACACACACACACACACCGATGCCCCATGAGCAACTGAGGCGCAGCTGCAGCTGCAGTGGAGCCACAGGTGAGCTGTAATCAGTTCCAACACTGAAATCCATCAAAAGGCAGGGGAGAGACGACAATCCCACCTGGAACCAGTTCACACTGTCTGATGTAAGCTGCTGTCACCCCCCCCCCCCCCCCCCCCCCCCCCAAAGACCCAGGAGAAAGAGGTGGGAGATGACCAGCAGCCCCTGGGGGGGAACCTCAGCTCAGGTTCATGAAAGCTGAGACTGGGAGTAATGGGAATGACTTCTCTCATCTCCCTAAACTCTTCTTTATGACTGGCTGTCTAACCTAAAACCCCACGCCTGAAGTATCCAGTCCATTGTTGTTACCTCCTCCTAAACTGCAAAACCTTTTTTTTTTTTTTTTACCTTGTCAGTCCTTATTTCTCAAAGTATTTGCTTAAGCTTTTTAATTTCTTTTTAAAAAAATACAACCACACTGGGAAAACAGCATTAAGCAGAATGTGAATACTTTATTGTACAAGACAGTCAAATAATTGGTCCTTTTTAGCCACTTGTGTTTAAAAAGAGACTTACAGTTCCACGCTCTACTATAGACTGGTGTCAGGCCCCTTTACAACAAGTTTTCCTGTGGTCTCTGGTGTTACATGACAATGATGCTCGGTTCAGGGGGTCACATCTTTCATATTTCTACCCTCCTTTTGAACTCAATCTTGTTCATTAACTTCTACGCTTGATTTAAAATGTGAATCAAAAATCAAACTCTAAATGAATTGCTTATTTTCAATCTATTTGGTTCAACTGGAGTTCTTTCTTTGTGCCTGGCTTCAATAATAGTAAGGGGTCCTGCTTGGTCAGTTCTGTTTCTTTATCTTCGTGAGCAAAATTTCTCCATTTCTTTTCTCTTTTGCATCATTCATGAGGCACATTTTCCTGCATCCACCTTGTGAAATATGCCATTTGAGGAGAGTCACCTCACAGACCTTTCTTTGAAGCATCACACTTAGTCTTCCTGCGGATCAGCAATGCAAATGTACCTTTCTACTTTAGCATTTCTTCATTTGGGAGTAATTTTCCCTTTACACTCTCTGTGAGGAAAATTAACGAGACGCTCCGTGTTTTCAGCTCTGTCTGCTATAAGCCATAATGAGCCTATTCAAACACCGTGTTTCTTTAAGCTTCGGAGGTCTTACTTTTCAGCCAGAAAATACAAAGAGTGCAACATGCTTGACACCCAAAGTGATCACAGTCTTGTTAAATATTTTACAAAATCAATAAGTCAGATCAGATAAAATGACTTAAATCACCTCGGCTTTCATGAACGAGCGAGCCGGTCTGACAGGGCTGTTCATATTTGCAGTGACAGCGGATCTCGAAGCAAATGTTTCTCACCTGATGTTTCCAGCCAGGCCTCATTCCCGGGACGTCAGAGCTGCTGGCGTGTCAGAGATATGCAGAAGTCGCCCTTTGGCGTCGACGGCGGGTGCGAAACCAAGGGACTTAGGTGAGGTAGTGTAAAATAAGAAAATGTGTGTCAAGCAGGAGGTTGGGCGACTCAACTGCAGGATTTTCACCCTGCGGAGCAGGTGTGTCTGTGTGAGGGTGTTGTGGTGCTGTACACAGTCAAACAATTTCAGTAACTGCAGTGTTTCACCATGACACGCACAACAATGTCCTGTAATGTATCTGTATCTTACATTACTGTGAATACTGAAAAGTTCTGGGAGCATTTGTTGCCGCTACAATAGAAAACAGCCCTGCTGTGAACTGCGGAGTGTCCGATTGCATGCAGCAGGGGTGTCAGACGTACGGCCCGCCGGAGAGTCCAAACCAGCCTGCAAGGTGAAATTTAACAGCTGTGAGAAATTATGACGTTGACAGCAGTACAGCGCAGAGCACACTGTAGTCTGTGGTGGATCATTTCAGGTGATTGGGGTGACTGCACAGATGTAGACATGTGTCCCACTTGAGATCAAATAGGACGACTGAAGTAGAGAACATGGCTGTGAAAACGGGGTGTTCTGTGAACACAGTGTGATTATGGGGTGTAGGCGTCATGGAATTTTGAGTAAATCAAATAAATTAGACCAATACCACAGAAAGACTGCTCACGCCGAGTGATTAAAATAAAAGTTACTCATATCATGAAGCTTGTATTGCATGGCCTGATATTTATAGCCCTCTGTGCACACACCAGAGGCATCAAAAAATCCATATAAATCATCTTTTGATGTACTTTTTTTAAACACAATCGGAAGATCTCGCTTTTCTTAAACTAAACTAATTTATTTTGAAGCCTGAATCCAACCCGCTGCATGACAAGAAGGAAATATCTCTGAGATATCTCACTTCTCTTAAAACAACTGTATTTGAAGAAGTTGGAAATATCACTGCCAGGATGTGATTGCATCAAATCAGTGATCCGATCTGCAGCCGTTTCAGTTCACTTCAGTTCAGCCGTTGCCAAATCACAACACAAGTCATCTGAGGCCAAGACCCGACAAGATTTCTCTCTTAGCTGTGGTTAAGCAGACACGGTGCTTCACCAGATACATTTTTGACTAAAAACGCCTTGTCACTGAAAATAGCATTACTTAGGCCTGTAATCTCTGCGAGTACTACCTGAAGAAACCCCACAAGGACAAACTGTTATGCATATTCTTCCCCTGAAGGCATTTTCTCGCCCAAAAGTTAAATTCATTCTGACAGAATGTTAAAACTTGTGTGAATCGTGGGAACTCTGTTGCTCTTCTTTGCAGCATTACCCAAGCCCATGAGGAAAGCGCACATGATGGTTTTGGAAGCAGCTAAATAATTCTGGAAAAACGTTGTCAGCTTACTTGTGTGTAATCTGATTTATGCAACTTTTTAAACCTCAGTGGATGTGCAGTGCAGAGTCTGGGAATCATCACAAATGTCTATTTTAGGCATTTCCAGCCAAAATTCCATGGCAAAAATAATCCATCTTATTGTTCCTGTTTGTTCTGTCTCAGCAAGTTTAAAAGCAGCTTGACCAAATACAGCCAGACCTCAGAGACAAGTCTGAGTCCGACCGAGTCAAAGATCCTGAAGAGAAGCCCAGGGGTCTTCACATTGTGTCGGATTGAGCCCCAACAAGATGAGCAGGTCTGTTTCTCATCGTGTCGTGTCGCAGATGTCTCATGCTGTATAGGAAAGTATTGCTGCATGCACAAAGTTTTCAAATGAAAAAAGAGGATTTTATTTGTACTTTTTGTGTCAACAGTGTTCAGATCCACTGAAATGTAACTTCTTGAACATTTTCCCAAAGGTGGAAGTTTTTGAAAAAGCTCATTGCCCCACAGATTTGGAAAAGAAACTAAAGCTATTTGATTTAATCCAGTTTAACAGTAATTCTGGAATACCTGGGATTGCTTAACACACTACCACGTTCTCCCTAAGAACCCTTAAAACATTTATTTCCTTCAATTTCTACAAACCAGGATTCTTTTTTCCACACAAAAAAGGTCTAATTGGTTTACCCAAACCACAGCCGAGTCTGTTCATCCACTGGAGATAATTGGGACATTTCCATTTCGTAGCATTTTTGTAATCCGCTGTACGTTTCAGTTCCATCAGTTGTCGACTGCAAATTTCTTTTTTTTTGTTCTGACTGATCAGAGCTGATGCTTGAAAATGTTGTCCATTTGATCCATTATGGAAAAGCTGATTTCTTTATTTTTTTCTTTCTTTCCGGTACGTGTAACTCAATTACTGCACAAACACCAGGCGGTGTTCGCCGGGCCCAGGTGAACGCTGGTGGGAAGAGGTGGGAATATAAAAAGACAATAATCATAATGGTGTTCCCTCTCAAGGTCAAGAGCAGAATAGATGGTCGACAAATTGCTTTTTCATTCCCACGGGCAAATGTAAATGTGAATAAAATGACGCTTTGATTTCCCTCATATTTCTCACACGCTCCATTTCACTTTGTGTTTACAAGAAGCTCGACCAGGAGAGACTGACACCAGCTTCAAAAAGACGCATCTTTGGATAAAGACGTTGCATAATATCGAAAGGCTTCTCAAGGAGGGGGGGGAGAATGCCAGAATGAAAATGAAATAGTAAAAGTGCTGCTTTATTCAGAATAAAACAAAAAACCCTCTGAAGTCTGAGATGTTTGCCGCTGGATCAAAGTTGCTGATGGTTAACAAGTTGAGAGTGCGCCTTAATGAAGACAATAATTTGTTCCAAAATTAGCGCCCGGAGCTCTACGCAGGTAAAACCTGGACGTCCTTTGTTCTCCCTCCGACCCTGGAGAGTGGTGAAGTGAGCTGTTGTGGCGGTGAGACAGTAAGCAGACCTTAATTGATACCGCCAATTATTCTGTCTGCCGGCAACAAAGCGTGGCGAGCTTGCAGAGTTACAGTGAGCAGCACGTCGGCGTAATGAGAGCCCGTGTCTCGCTGCTGGTTTTTGGGGAGTCTGATGAGAAGTTTGCTGCAGTTGCTCGCAATAATACAAGACACACATCACAGGAACAGTCCATTAGACTTCACTGTGTGGCTCGCCGAGTGGGAACGCTCCTGCGGTCTTCAGGCACGCCGAAAAAACGAAGACTGATGCATTGTGGGAGAGGTTTGGTGGTGTTTAACGGCACATGTGATGTCGGATTGTTCATCATCTCTGCTTTAATGTTAAAATGAGTCCTCAGTCTCTTTGGTCTCTTTCCAGTGGAAAACCAATTTAGAAACACAACCTGGCTGAAAGCATGAAACAGCCATCTGACAAATAACCTGTGGTGGTACCAAGTGGCAGTAACTAATGTTCCTCATGTGGAGGAAGCATCATTGATTGTGAAAGAGTCATTTACTCCTTATTGAGGAGCGATTTGTTCGGCGATGTTTTCCTCCAAACGTGAGGGATGGTTTCCCGATACGAGCGGCGCGGGTCAGTGGGCGGGGATGTGCGCCACATAAACAAAAAGAAGCTCAAGCTAAAGGTGGTGTGAACAATTCAAAAACAGAGAGGGTAAAGGACGGTGAATTATTAGAGCAAGGTGAAGGCAGAGCGTCACCCTCGCAGCTTCTAATCTTTCCTCCTACCGACCACTTGCTCGCAGCTTCGAGTGTCCGACAGCGGGAAGGTGAAAGCAATGTGAGATAATGGCGCTATCATGGGAATACCATTAAAACCCTCTAGACTTCAGGAAGCGGGGGGGTCAGTTCTACCATTATGCGGCCTGTTTGTGTCAATAGCCTTAAAAGAGAAGTACTAAGTCGGACTCAAGGGGCCGAACAAAAAATGTCACTGCAAGGTCGGCAATTACACGTTCCTGCAGCGCCGAGGCCGTTCAGCCAAGGTGCCACATGAATGGAATGTATTTGTCTTTATCTGGGAAGTGGAGAGTAATTACACGCTCACATTTAGGATTGGCACGAGCTTTTGAAGCTTTAGTTCGGTCATGGTGTATTAGAGTCCAGAATGAGGGGGACGTTCACAATTACAACCTTCATCCTCCGAGAACTTCAAACTCGACTGTTAAAGTTCCACTGGCAGGTCGAGCAGTGCCTTTAATACCGATCAGTCCAGCACAGCGACAGGCGTAATGCAGAGTTATCAGTATAGATCTGTCAGAAACACTCATTGATGCTTCAACTGGAGACCAACAACCACATGCACATCGGTTTCAAATCACTAATTAGACTTTAAATGCATTTTTTTAGAGTTCAGCACAGGGAGATCATGCAAGTTTGGCAAACTAAGGTGAGACGAATCACCACTGTGCAGACTCTGTCAGGATCATGTAAAAAAAAAAAATACACTTTTCTCTGCACTTTCTTTTTTCTTTTTTTTTTTTTTTTATACTTCTATTTATGAACCGCCATTGTTGGGTGGAGGGTGTGGAGAGGTGGAGAGCACAAACAAACAGCTTCAAACTAAAAAGTGGACTCCCACGCACGTCCTCTCGCTGGAGCACCACTTCGGTGTGGCACGACACCTGAACCGACTCATTCCCGATGCGCAATTAATACGGCCCCGAATAAAGACACAAGGTCTTCTTTTCAATCTGCTGCATTCACACGTTCATTTGAATACACTGATGCACGACAGATGGAACAAGACTGTTATGAAACGCATATACCATTTATTATTTTTATCATCAGATGCTGGAGGTGCTGTGATGAGCTGGACAGCACAAATGATGGAAAAGACAAAATACACAGGGTCATCTTGTATGAATGTACTGTGAGTGTTCCAGTCTGGCAAAACCTTGTTTTGAGAATTTGTGTTTCACTCTTAACATATAGTAGAACATACACGTGAAATGATCATCCGTAAGTTACCAGGAAAATGAGCTTGAATATGAGAAGTTATAAAACTGTCATTGATTGGCTGCCAGGATGTTTTAACAGTTCAACATCATCACGAGGCATTTCTTTTTTCAAGAGCTGAAAGTTGAGATGTGAGGCTAAAGCAAGCTACTATAAATCCAGGTGGAAAAATGATGGCGCTCAGTTCAACCCTTAAAATGGTACTTATATGATATATCACTCAAAATTTCATTGGAACACCTACCTGTTAAACCTTTTAAAGATTTTGTTTTTTTTATTAATGTCAGTTTCAACTGTTCAGATTGTGTATGTGTACATTAGCTATTGACTTATTTACAAGGGGTTTCAACTGTCTGCGTGTATGACACTTACTTGTTTTTGATAGAGAGATAAATTCACCTAAGTGTAAATAGATTTTTTTCTTTTGTTTGGGTGTGCTTTTATATTTCGTTGCATATTAAAATGTAAAATTTATTGAACTGATTATACATATATACAAATTCATTATCTGAAACAATATATATGTAAAGATAGGCTTCAGTCCATTTTACATCAGGAACTGTTTTAAGTCATGCAGTTTAAGTCAGTGGAAGGTTGATCAGTCTGTGTGTGTGTGTGTGTGTGTGTTTGAGTTTGAGTTTGTTTATTTGAAGGACAATGTGCAGTTACATTAAAAAGATGGCTGCACCAGATTTAGCACAAAGCTACTTTCCATCTGCAGTCCTTGACATTTAACATATGTAAAAATAAAAGACAATACAGGTTAAATTCAACTATACAAAAGTGCAAAATATTCAATTTTCAGTGCAAAAAATAGTTGCATCAAGTGTGTGTGTGTGTGTGTGTGTGTGTGTGTGTGTGTGTGTGTGTGTGTGTGTGTGTGTGTGTGTGTTTTTACTTGACACGTCCACTAAGTGTGGTTGTTTTCATGTGTACTTGCCATACACAGTACCTCGTAATTGTATTTAGTTGTTTCAGCACCATGGACAGCACCATTATTCCTCTCAATACATTCATGCATGTCTGTGTGTATCACATGCTGAAATCACTTAATATTATCTAACTTAATGGTTCCTGTCTGTTCATGTGCATATCTTGATGTGTATCTGCATGTGTGTATGTTTTCCAAAGTCCCTGGAAAACTATTGAGTTGTTACTTCAGCACCGTCATCTCAGAAGTGAAGAGGACAAATTTTTCAGAGGTCAATTGAGTGACCTCAAGTTCTCTTGCATTCAATCACACATCTCCTTGGTAGCCAAAGAACCACAACACTAACAGTCACAGTACAATATATTAGATTACCCAAACATGGAAAACATGGAAAACACAACATTTCTAGTTTCTAACAAAGCATATTTTACTGTTTTTGGAGGGTTTTTTTCTTCTTTTTTTCCTCACTGCAGGACGTCAGTGTCAAAGTAAGATGCACCTTTGGGAGGGAGGAGCTTTTCTAAAGTGTATTTTCCTTCCTGGTAAAATCTGTAGCATCAATTCTCCCAGCCCTGCTGGATCACTACCACCTCGCAGGTGATCAGGCTTCAGCTTTTGATTCACTTCGAGGACATGCAGGATCAGTCCCAGATGGGCGATTTGACCACCGGCGAGAGCGTTTAGTGTCTGCTACAGTTTGCAAAACACTATCAGAGAGTTTATTCTTCACGCATACTATCACTGTAATAATAATAATAACAACAATGGTGTTTTCAGCAAAAAAAAAACATTCCACGCTGCAGCTAATACACGGGAGCACAGCGTGTGTCGCTGCACACACTTTGCCGCGTCCACCTTGCCGTATCAATCGTTCAGAAGACCTTTTAATCCTGCTACTTCCCCGTGGCACTGGCTCATCTCCAGCTGAGAGCAGCAAGTGTTTATTGGCTCTGGTATCAGTGGGACGCTTGTGGTGGCCTGCCTCACCTTTCATTCCCAGATGCTTGCCAAGGCTGTGACAAGTGCCTCTTTGACTTCAGCCATCAGCCGGTAACCTGGCTCTACAGCCAGCCTCCTAAACGGAGCCAAGCGGCAGTCACCCCCGCAGAACTGCCCCGGAGGGGGCTGATGTCCGTCCCCCATGAAAACAGGAGTGGCGACTCTTGATCGCCGTGCGTCGCCCAGTTTGTTTGTCAGATGTGAAATGTTGGTGATGTCTTCCAGAGCGATCAGGCCGTTCCGGATGCAGCCAGAGCCCAACCCCATCGCATCCAAGTATTTCTATCAGTCGACTACGATATAGGAAGTTATGGAAGACAAGGAGGAAAAGTGAGATACAATGAATCCAAGCATGATTACATCAAAATACATTCAACTGACGTTGTTTCTTGTATTAATTCAACTGTTATGAATGGTAAATAAGTCTGGCATTCCTTTGAAAGTCAGTCCTGATCTCGGGTGTTGTTATTCAAAGCGCAGGCTGTAATCCACGCCGTGTCAAAGAAATTCAATGAAGCATGCCTCTGACAAATATTGGCATCATATTTTGGTATTTACACTAATTAGCCTGATGAGGCATTGTAATGAAAGGTCAAAAATTACAAACTTGAAAGGTTCTAATGATCTCAGTCACTCATCGTTCCCACATTTGCCAAACAGGACTTGGCTGCAGCGTCCCAGCGCCGTTGTGGGGAGATGACATTTGGAGATATTTTGTTTCCTTCCATTCAGGAAAAAAAATTAAAGATCTGTCTAGGAGAACGGTGCCAATCCAGGACGCCAGTTTGAGAGTTCTAGTACATCTGAGGTAGCAAAGTGATAAAAAGTGAATAAGTAAAAAACTTCATATTAGCATAACTTCCTAATTCTGAAAAGATGGCATGGCGATCTGTCTGTTCCGAGTGACAGGAACAAGAAATTAGCTCCAGCTGAGATGTGGAAGTTGCTGATTTGGCAGTTTTCCTCTGCTGCGATTGGAGTGAGGAGGTAACGCCCCGACGCCCCGACCTGCTTTCGGAGTCAGTCCTCAGTGTGTGTTGCTCTGATTAGTCCGGTTGATCACGTCAACCTTCTTATTGAATTTAAGTAATGAACCCTGACACAGCCTTCAAAAGGTCACTTTAATTAATTCCCTCATTCAATCTCTTACATAATGAGTGACAGCATTACATGTTCCACCAGTCCCACATGTGATCGTTTCACTGAATACACAATGACTGGGATTTCTATTTTCTTTTATGTTCAGTGATAGATTTTTCTAACTTTTCTGGGAGAACAATTGCGTATTTTTATCTATTCATTTATTTAGTACTTCAAAACAGCAGTTTTTTGTTAAGATTTGTAAAAGCTCAGTTGTTTGGAATGGAAGATTATTAACTGGCGTTCTGCAAATGAGTGGTTATCATTTTCTACTAGCTTTCTTTGGGAAAGTGACCATCTTTTGGAGCATCTCAACTATAACATTAACTAATTATGAGGAAAACTTGTCATATTTAATGCAAGGGAGGCAAATATACAACCTTCTTTGAGTAATTATAAAATGATGAAAACATTCTTTATTAAGACAAAAAGTATCAGATTTAATGTCATCTGATTTAAAATTGGATAATTATTTGCAAATATGACTTAAAGTTACTGAATTTAATAATTTTTAGCTCCAATTTCTGAAGTTTGTATAATTTCACACTTAAATGAACTAAAATAAAGTCATTTGAACAAATTTTTTTTTAAAAATTCCTGAGTGTTAAACAGAAATTTCTGAATGCTAACAGGCTGAGATCAGGGCTGTCAGACTCATTTTACTTCACGGGCCACATGCCACCCAGTTTTCATCGTGAAATTAGTGGCAAAAGAACCTTTAATTTTTAACTCGGTTTTTTTTTTCCTTTCTTTTTGTGATGTGAAGTATATGTGATGAAAAATTGAAAATATTTTTGCAAAGCCAAAAAAATACTGTGATTTCAACATGAAGTCAATTCGAATCATACCTTCTGGTGAAAAAATACGTTGAAAACAGGTTTGAATTCCCGGTAGGCTCCTGGCTAATCCCCGGCTCCTGGCCTGATTTTGAATGGGATGAATTAAAAGCAAATAAATACTGACAATAACGTTTGCTCTGTTTTGAACTCCTGCCTTTAAAGACTTAACTTGACGTAGCAGCCAGACTAAGCGCCCTGCTACCACAGGCACAATAGCCGGAGCAGCGGCGGTCGAGTAGCTACATGGCTTCCCTCCTTCAGTCCCGGCAGGTAATTAACCTTCAATCATGGCTTCGCTCATCAGTGTCAACGACAATTCTATAAATGAAATGCTGCACCACGGGGGTCTCCTCATGCTATTTCAGTAACAGCCCTTCTGAGGTTGAAATGGTTAACGTGTGCCGGGTCCTCCCGCGATGTGAGGCTTTAATACCGAGCAGCCTGTGCTGCCTGGGCTATCCGGTACAGACCAGAGAGTTCAGCTGTAGGCTGACAGCTTAGTCATGCTCTCAGTGTCAGAGGAACTCGACCATTGACAGCACGAGTGGCCAGGATTCATCACTGTTACCATGATGTCCAAGCCAAGTGTCTAAATGTAATTCAAATATCCTGCAAAACGCATTTTGGCTTATTGGACGTATTGGACGAGACTGAAGAGGAACAAGCTCACCTAATTTCATCTAATTTATGTTGATACAAATCAATTTTGATTCATCTTGAAATTTCCTGGAAACTTTGAAGGAAATACAGTTTTTTTTTTTTTTTTTTTTTTAATAGTATGGACTCAGCAAAAGAAACTTTGTAGGATAATTGGAGAGACGAGCTGTTCTCATGCTCTGGTCATGAATCACTGTTGTTTCCTCCAACAGGTTTGGCGTCTCGGTGGCCTGAGATTGGAACAGTTTTGAGTGAAAGATAGAACACAGCGTTCCCTCGCTGTGCTAGATAATTAATAACTTCAAACCACACATCGTGTCTTCAGATTCTGTCGTTAACTCCTCAAGCAGATTGTTTTGTCTGTTCTGGTCACAATTAAAAAAAAAAGTTTTTGAGCAAATGTGGGAGGAATGTTTGGCAGACGGAGTTTCTTCATCTTCAGATCTGCTGTTCTGGTGTAGATTCTGTGACATGATTACATTTTGTTACTGATTTAAACCAGGTTAAAATGAAGTGAAAGCAAGGCGAGGGAATAATTCACAATAGTCCAAAAACTTCTAGAAAACAAAACCGTCAAGTTTCAGACAACAGATCCATAAAATACTTGACAGACTAGGTGAAAGGTCTTTGTCTCTAATAAAAAACACACAAAAACAGTCTGAAGCACCTGTAGAACCTCAGTAGTGTCGGGATGTGATGTGTGCAGCACAAAGTCGCCGCCTCTGAGCCTGGTTCTGCAGGAAGCAATTTCTTTCCTCCTTCCCACAGTCGCTCATGTGGAACTGTCGAGTTGTTTGACTTTTTCTCTGTAAAACAGAGCTGGGATTTATGGCTCTTTGACGGGAGCCTGCTCCCGAGGAGCCGTTCATTTAAAAGAGCCGTTCAAAAGACTGGCTCCCTGACGAACATCATGTGACCATTACAGACATCAGCCTCATTAGTGTCGAGTCAATCTGTTATTTTCTGACAACTGACAGGGTTACTGTCAGTTATGAGTTTTTATGTAGTTCTTTAATTTGTTTGACGACAGATTAAGAGAGGTTTTTCTAATTCACATTACATTGTAGCTTACCTTGCATGTTGTCCCCAGAAAAGAGCTTCAAAATGCTGCTACGTGTCCTTGTGTGTGTGTGTGTGTGTGTGTGTGTGTGTGTGTGTGTGTGTGTGTGTGTGTGTGTGTGTGTTCCATTGCTAAAACCTATGATAAAGCGGTCAATACGGTGTTTCAAATGAACTGGTTTCCTTGTTAACTGGTGACTGCCTTCCTTTAGCGCTTCCTGCTGCTGCTGCTAGTAACTGCAGTTGTTGAAATCAGACTCATAAAAGGTCGGACACGGCTTTTTGTCTGGTTTTTAGTATCTATCAGCAACAAGGGACGTGAAAGAAACCCAGTCGCCAGTTAATAAGGAAACCAGTTATTCCAAAACACCGGCTCCGCTCCGGTTTCGAGACACTCCTCCATTAATTAGTTAGCTGCTGCGTTCAGGTGACTGAAGCGTGCGGCGGAAAACTGAAACTCTGTCGTTCACATGAAAGCAGCGACGACAGCTGGACTCAGGAGACACTCAGGAGACACTTGAAGGAAGCGTGGACAATTTGCACAAAGGAACGGCTCTCAGACAGCTGTGAACCGGCTCTCGTCGTTCACTTAAAAGAGCCGTTCAAACGAACGGCTCGTTCACTGAACGTCACAGCATAGTGCCCAGTAATGACGGTCGTACCTGCTGCTACATAAATTGTGGGGAGCTGTAATTATGGAAAGAACTACAGATGAAGGGGAAAATGACAGAATTTTCAGTTCATCTTAAAATAACAGCTGCATGACAGATGATGAACAGTATAGGTTTAATGTCACGGTTTGACATGATTTTATCTTGATACATTAGGCCATGCACAACCAAATCACTGTATTGTGCTGACTCCTTCGAATCAGTCTCTCTCTTTGCACTTGGTTTCAAATCCTTCCATTTGTTCGATTGAGGAAAAATGCTGAGAAAACATGTGGAAAAACAAATCACTGGTTGATCATGAGTCAAATAAGGAATTCAAGGGCAGGTGATTTTAAACTAAATATCTAACAAATAAGTAGCCTTTTTTCTTTCTTTCTTTTTTGGTCCACAGCTGTTATTATTGATCTATTTTCATTGAGTTTCAAGTCAGATCATTCTACGGTAAAGAAAAAAAAAAAAACACATGCAGAGTGGTAAACAAAGCAGCAGCCGCACGGCACACACACTTGTTATTGGTATTTGAGCATTGAACTGTGTGATCCTAATGAGTACCTTCACATGGCTTCGGATTGACAGCGGTTGCCTTCAGGATTCTCCCACTAGTCAGCGTTTCTGGGCTGAACTGTGTTCTCCTCTGACACTGGACTCTATATGGAGGGGAAAGCATCACATCTCAGAGGGGAAAAGAGTCGTAATGAAGCCCCCGGTATTGTTTCTGTCCGAGTTTAGTTTCGTTCAGCTTTTCTCTAATTACCAAACGAAAACAAAGTCAAGTCATTACTGACATTTGACCCCTTCAGTCACTTACTTAAAGTCCCAGCAGCCATTTTAACATCGGCTTTTTGTCACAGAAACTGCTAATAATTATCCCAATGCACCGCACAACCCCGATTCACTCTCCAGTACACACACACACGCACACACACACACACACACACTTAGGCACTTATCAACGCTGTGAACACAAAACGCACACAGTGCACAAGGGGGCCGAAATGTTGCTGGGAGCCAGGCGTAGAGAAGTGGCCATAACCCTGGAACAAATAACGCCAGCCAATGGAGAGTAAGCATTTCCCCACCTAATAATTGCCTGAGAAATGGCATGAAAATAATGAGATTGTGCTGACAACGCAGTGACCAGCCCGGATTTAATATATGCTGCGACTAACCTTTCTTCAGTTTGCTTGCTTGGATCGGCGTGCATGATAGTGTGTGTGGGTGTGAACGTGCGCGGCTGCGTGTGTACGAATGAGCATTACTGTACTTGGCATTTGAATCAGCTGGGTCGACGGGCCATACAGAGGTTAAATGATTTTATATGCTGTTGTCCTCTGTATAGCTCTTGATAGTCGCATCCTAACTGTACCTGTCCTCCAAAACCACAGACCGATGTCCGACAGCTGCGTAAAGTTTACGCAGAGACGAGGTCTGAAATCTCGCCTCAGCAAGGACAGCGGGTAATTGATCTAATAAAAAAAAAGATACTTCGGATAAGATTCTGTGAGAATTGCCCCTCGTGACCTTGTGCAGCGTGAAAAGGGTATTAACCACATGGATCATGTTAACCTTAATAAACAGCCGGCTAATGGCCTGACACACTCAGTTTTATTACGTCTTGGGAAAAACAGTGGACTGGGTCAAACTGAAGAGTGCTTATTAATGTAGACATTTCTCTTCACGCGACGTTTAGTACCTTCATTTCGTGTGCTAGCACCTTTAGAATTATTCGCATTTATAAATACACTTTCATTAGCAGCTGCAGTATTTATTTCAAGCTGTTTAATTAACTGTTTGAGTCATTTAGTGTGCTGTCTGGATGTTTCTAATGCACCGGGCGGATTTGCACTGATTTATTTGTATGTTTCACAATGTTGTGACAATCAGTGTCTTCCGTTCCCTTCTGGTCGTCTCTCTTCCGTGATGTTCTACATTCAGTGAATACACCCAGGAGAGCCCCCCCCCCCCCCCCCCCCCCCCCCCCCTCCGCTGGGATCCGTGAAGGAATGCTCTCCATACGTAAACCACATGCTGACGTGCAGATGTGATGCCGCAACACAAGATCTTCCAAAAATCTAAAACTCTGACCTCTTCTTAGCACTGTGCAGTTCGCTCGGTCGTGTAAATGAGCCATGGTCACGGCCTCGGTCGCTCCTAATTATTTTTGAACATGTTCTTTTGAAGGGGAGTTAAAAGAATGTGAGCTGAGTCGATAGGCCTCTTATCTGGTCATCATACATAGAGGCCCGACAAACAGTCCACCTGATGAATGCCAGCTAGTGAGTAACCTTTGACCTGCCCGGGGATACAGGGAAGCTGCTCTTTTGGGGGCTGAAGCCAAGCTGCCTGTCCTGTAGTGACGTATAATTATAGCATCGCAGTTAAAGTAAGATAAACGGCTAGAAAGTAGTGCTACAACCTCCAAGAAGCTCAATTTATGCATGAAACACTCCTCGTTGTGATTAAAGAAAACTCTCATGTTCTGAGTCGTGTTAAATCTTCTGGTCCGTGTTCCACCCATTCCCAGCAAATGTTGACAGATGCAGCTCTGTTTGACTGTGCTTCTGACAGACTTTGGATCACAGTGGGTTGTCCATGCCGCAGTGTGTATTGTCGTAAATCAAACAAGACAGAACAGTGGATTTTGTTTTGTTTTTTCATTTGATTCATTGGTGGTTAATAAGCCATACACCATGTGGTGCGGTGCTAATCTCAGAGAGCAGCTGGGAGACTTCTAGCAAGGTCAGAGAAAAATGCTCAAGGACTTCAAATTGCTTCCCAGAATAAAGATGAAGATGCCACCCAGAAGAGTAAAAGCCCTAACTTAATTAAAGAAAAGTGGCACATTGCTCTAATCGCCAATATGAAAGTAAAAATATGTAAAATGCCCATAATAGCACCCGCAGGGATCCGGCGGAATCCAAACAGTGCTGAATGCGGCTCATTGCTCCGGACACCCATATGCCCAAGTCAAAGAGCCATTCTTTAATTTTATTCCTTGGCACTCGTGCACCGGGCAACAATCAAAGTAGAAATGTGGCACTTCTTTGTGGCCGCCAAGCCACCATATTTCCTCTCGGGCCATGCCAATTGTCGATCTGTTTGAAGCACAACTAACTGCAACAAATAAATGGGAATAAATGTTTGCTCTTGTAGGAAGAACAAATTAGTCATACAGGCGTGTTTATTTGGGCTTTTAAAAAATATTTTTGGCAAAACTGGTGGGTCTGCCTTTGACTTGGCACACTGGAAATTGTGTTGCCATGTAATGTCCATCAGTGTGACGTTGTTTTGGGGGGGAGGGCGTCTCAGTGTGCGCGGGGCTTAATGGTGCAGCCTTCACAGAAGAAATGACAGAGTGGGAACATTGCCGGCCGCGGTTTTCCACCTTGTTCAAATGAGGCATCAGATACAATCCATTAGCTTTGTGCAAGCTCAGACGTTTTCACTGTGAAATGTATGAGGGGGTTAAAAAAAAAGAAAAAAGAAAAAAGGAAGCTGTCCATCATTTGCTGGCTATGAAAACATTTCTGCAAAGGAAACAGATGATATTTAAAAAGTAATGGATTTTTGAAGCCCCAGTGGAGCTCTAATGTACAGAAGATGACAAACAATTCCACCGTGTTAAAGACAGTTTATCATGTTGCAAAGCAACGTTCAATAGATAAAGACACCGACAGGACTTTCAACTCCTTCTGTAATGTGGATGAAATTATTATTTATTTTATACATCAATATATCCAGCCCGTCCTCGGATGTTGCGGATGAACAGATAAATGCTGTGTGAATGGAGCAAACTGAGTAAATCTGTTTTATGAAAAAATAAATAAAATCAAAGCAGCATAGACTCACAAAATAGATATTGACAGGGCCTCACCGGGATCGCTTTAAAATACAACCTTCTACTACTTTCTCAGATTTTCTTAACGTTTTTAACCGTCAGTTTAAAACTAGAAGCCATAATATAACAGAATATGTCGGCATTTCATTAAAAAGTATTTTAATGCTCATATACAGTTTAGCAAATTCTGCATGATGCAACATGGTCACCCAGATAGAGGCAGAAACTAAGAATTCATCCATCCATCCAGAAACTGGAGTATCCAGAGGAAACAGACACACACACACACACACACACACACACACACACACACACACACACACAGGGAGAACATGCAAACTCCATGCAGAAAGGCCAGGCCAGTCTTTGAACACAGGACCGGAATGTGACACAAGAGCACTAACCACTGTTGCACCATGTGCCACTGTGCTAAACCTGTGAAGTTTGTTTTTTTTTTTTTTTTTTTCTTGAGTCACGGATTGTCATTGATGAGAAATGACACAAAACTAGTCTATACAGGAAGAAAATCACATGCTATTCCCACGATTTGCTCCCCCCTCCTCCTGCCTGCAGCAATACAGAGTTAAACATCCACATGTGTGCAGCCGAAGCTTTACTGAAGCAATTTCAGCACTATTGAACTCAACTGATCAATTAACCAATAAAATTAAAATGCATGGCAAAGTCAGAGCTCACACTGTAAGGGAAGAGTACCAACCACTGCGTTACCTTGCCACACCCACCTTATTAAACAGCACAGTCTTTTTTCTTTCTTGACAAGTGGAGGTCTTAACTGTGACAACCTCAGAGTCTGAGTCTCTGATATCATCTGCAAATGTGCGAACAGTCAGTTGACGAGCTAATTTCAATCTGTGCTGCAAGATGGCTTCTTGTGTTTCTTCCCCTGTGATTTTTATTTAAATGAGGAAGAAGAAGAAGAATAGGAGCATTCTTGTGTTTCACCTCCTCAGGAATCAGCAAACACTCATTTGGGAGTTGCTTTGAAGGTCGCAACATTTCCGACGACGTGCGTCTTTATTCTTCCATACGTAGCGTAGGTGGTAGCGGCAGTTCCATGGTGAGATGAGAGGGCGCCGTAATGCTCTGACGTTGGCAGCCAGCTGTTTGTGCACAACTCATTTTGCAGAATAAGGCCACATTTGTTTGTAAGCCACAATAACAAGAAGTGTGTTGGAGACAGGTGTCACCACAAAGAGTAACTACAACACTGCAGCACGGTAAATATTTAACATTTCTTGAAGGATACAGTTTGAGTTCTGTGTGAAGCAGCTCTTTTCTTATTTCTTTTCTTTTTTTTTTTTTTTTTTTTTAGTTGAATCAGCTCATATGCATCAGCTCATAAATTTTCCATGACTCATGTCTTTTAGTGATACTATTAAATGCATGAAGAGCATTAAGCTTGCAGGCGCTAGGAAAAAAAAAAGAAGAAGAAGAAGAAGAAACCCGAAACGATTGGCTTCTATAAGCATTTTTATGTGTTTGGCATCAGCAAAATCGAAGAACACAGACTATCTTTGTTTTTATGAGAAGGCTCTGTGAAGTGTGAGGTGATTTCATCATCTTATGTTTGCACTGTCAAGGCCAGGCACACGCTGGAATATTCTCTCTCCACATGCTTTAACATGTGCAGCGTTTTGAAAACTCTGCGATGAAAGCTTTTTGCAAAAATCAGTGCCTGTTTGTGCTTCTTTAAGCGGAATTTCAGTCGGTAAAATGGCTTCATCATGTGAGACTGCATAGGCAATATTGCATCAAAGACCTTTACTTATTGTCTGTTCATTCACAGGTAGACAAAATGAGGTTTGGCCTTTCAGAGCATGCAATCACTCAATGGATCGACACGGATTTAGCTGTCAACAATTTGCTAAAGCAGTGGCGGTGGCTGCAAAGTGATTGAAATTTCTCTATGCTTTAGTCCTGTGTGTGTGTGGTGTGTGTGTGTGTGTGAAGGAGGAGGAGGAGTGTGACCTCAGAACAGCTTGTAATAGTGATTACTTTATCATTTGTGTATGACTCCTGTCATAGTTTTTTTCTGTCTGAAACACAAAGGCATGTGGTTTGATTCATGGCCAGATTAGAAATGTGTGCGTGTGAGTCCTTACTGCGAGCAGACCGAAAGGTGGCGACATCTTTTACAAAGGGCTCTGGCGTCCAGAAGCCATTGTCTGAGCACCCAGGTGACGGGAGAGGAGCCCCGGGGATGGATCGCACCGTGCAGATGAGAAAAAAATAAAATACAAATGGAGCCGGTGGAATATCTTCAGAGGGGTGACGGTGAAGCGCTGCTCCTCATGGCTGCTTGTCTACAGCTTGACTACATTTGTCTAGTTGGTAAAAGGAAAACCCCATTGGCTCTTTTGGAAGATAAAGTATCTGCAATGGCTTCTTGTTGAAATTATAAAAATATATCACACAGGGTTTTTGTTTTTTTTCTTTTGATGATTCTTTGTTGACAATATTCTCAAGCTGCAATTTCTGAATTTTAATAATTACTCCTTAACAGTATTAAATCCTTTCACTACCAACAGTTAATCTACTATTCTTCCATTTCTATTGCTTCTACTGATCATACCACTGTTAGTGCTAATATTGCTGTTACATAGCCGGAAGCCACTTTTCTACACACACTTGTATTAAGAACTTAGAATACTAAAAGAAAAATGACTGTTTGAACCACAGTGAATTATGTTTCCATACACTTTGCAGTAAATCTTTCCAAATTCAAAATTTTAAATATAAAACGAAAAGTGGCTATTAATTCATAAAAATTGTGCATTAACTCATGAAAATGTTTTCATCATGTGAGCCAACAGGAGCGCTGCTGTTTGGAAGAACAAACATCACGGCACATTTACATTAACACATGAGATTTTAGTATTTGTGTTGATGATAAAGAAGATCAATATTACAGAATTAAACATTATCACATATGGCATGTTCAGAAATAAATTTCATTCACAGGTATTTTTCTCAAACGGTAGTTTCCTACTTATAAATTGATAATGAAGGCACCATACAACTTTGATATAACGATTTATTTTCATTTGGAAAACAAATTATGACAAGAATTGTAGATAGATTGTAGTTACTATCAAAATGTCATGCTTCCAGTGTTTTCTTTTTTTTAACTTTTCCATCGCTTTCTTGAGTTTCTCTCAGGATTTCTACCACCAACAGGCTGTTCTGTGCCTGCTGTTGATGGCGGTGTTGATGGCCTCTCCTCCTGGGTGGTGGATGTATGTTGTTTTCTTTTGCTGCTGCTGTTCTGGCCATTTGACCATAAGTTTCACTTAATGACTACCAGAAGTAAATGTCCACATGTAAAAATGTTGAGCCTTGACAAATATTCATGAAATAAACATTCAAAAAAACTTGTTTTTCACAGATGAAGATGGAGATGTTCACCACACTTCATTCTCCCGCCCACTTCATAAAAAGAATTAAATTAAAACCTTTTCTTTACAAGTGGGAAACATTCACATTTAAGGAGAGCAGTCATTTGAAGGGAAGCAGGAATTCTTACTTTCGTGTTTAATCAAAGTGCAGCGGCTTCCTTTGCTGAAGGTGCAACATGTTGAAACCACAGAAAAAAGACAGGCTGAGCTCGCTGTTTGTCGAAAAAAAAAAAAAAAACATTATACATTCAGTTGCTGTCAACAATGCACATGCTGGGTTTCTCGCAGAGCCATGATGAGTAAATAATGCTTTCAGTCTTTATTACAAATTATACTCTTGTGTCTCTCAGGCTAATAGCACAAAAATAATGCCATTACTCACCTCCCATTACCTGCCGTCATTTTCCACCACCCAGCCTAATAGTTAAGGCGCTCTCCTGACTCTACAAGAGCTTCATCACCCACAGGACTTCCTCATTTAGACAGAATCCCCCGAGGAACTGTCAGCGAGCATTGATGTAATTGAACCGATTTTACCGGGGTTGCGAAATGAATCTGTCAAGGCTGACATCTCTTTTAAGAATCGAAAAGTTGTTTTGAACTTGGAAAATTACAAAGGGGAGAAAAAAATCCTTGTGGTTTTCACACACCTCTCCAGTTGTGCTCGGTTATTTTCAAACGTGAAGCTATTCAACTTTTTCAACATGTGATTTGTGCAGGTGAAATAAGTCAAAGCAGTTTGGTTTCTGCACACTGAGACACTTTGTGGAAAAGTCACTACACGTTGCCTATTTTATTAAAACTGGCAGAAATGAGTGTAACATTTTTGGGATTTCACAAGATGAAATTGTGTTTTACATACGAAATACTCGAAAATCCAAAAATGATCCTTTAGGATTTTGTTCTACTTGTTTGCGTTCAACTTCATATTTGCATCAAGAAACGAATGAGCTTATCCATATATTGTCCACAGTGATCCATGAAACTTTTTGGAATGTTGCATTTTTATCTGCTCCGAAGTGAATCTCAAGCCAGCAGCAGTGTTAGCACATCCTCCGCTGCTAAGCTAACTTACACTGCCTTTCATTTACTGAGCTAATTACACTTAAGTTTGTTAAAACTATTTACTGAGCATTGCTGCTTTTAGCCTTTGAATTCTATTCGTCATCCTCTAAGTTTGAAATGCACTCAGTGGTTGTGCTGTTGTTGGAGAATGGTTTGACTTCATCTTAAGCCAGAGGTACGAGTCAGTCTTTTTCTTTACTGCGAGAATGACAGAGAGCATATCTGCAGATGTTGATGTTTGTAATTTTAGAAGCTAAATACGGCCTCATCTAAATGTGACTCTCATACTTAGAACTTGTATTTAGTGTCTTGATCTGACACTCAGTGATTGCTTCCACAGAGGTGTGATTTTCTGTGGTTGGGTGGAGGGAATAAACCCCTCTGTCTGTCTTCTTCACGTTGTGATTTAAAGTATTGATTGTGATTGACGTTGAGAGTGAAACTCACACAATGTATTTGATGTCATCTGGATCACAGTCAGCTGTGCACTTGATGAAGGAAACATCATTTAAAGGCTGTTAGCACATTACCTCTCAAGGAAATGATTGGAATAAATATGGAGGAATTGATGTGAGGAGTATGATTGTATTTGCAAACATACCTTATAATTTAAAAAAAATAAAAAAGTGCAAAGAAGAACAAAAACGTCTTTGGAGTAAAGCGTTTTTAAGTCAAAGCAATGTGATTGCACCAAGTTCAACACTGATCGGAAAACTACAGCTTGAGAAAATCCGACTGACTGTGAGTTTAGAGTTAAATATGTCACTTTCACATTCTTTAGGGCTGTCATAACCTTTGCCTTACAGGAAATAATGTATCTTAATGGAATTCCTCATATGTGGTTGTGAAAGGCTGTTCCAGATGAGGCTTATCAAGAGCTTTGCTGCTTTTCCTTTATGGTTGTGACACATGAACTTATATGATGTGGGTGTCGAAGATGGATTGATGGATGGAAGTTATCATCACCCCATAAAATGTCAATACATTCCTCATCTTGACAAGACCTTCACCAAATCAATAGTACCGTTTAATTCAGTCCCCCACGCAGCCGTCTAAAGGTTTCAAAATGCCCCGTTTTCTCTTTATGCAGATGACTTTTGTCTTTATACAGGAGATATTTAAGGCAGCTCTCAGAGTTATCTCATTAAATCGAGAGCGCATAACTGCAGAAACCTGTGTTTCTGGGGAAACCAGCCGCCCTCTGCTGTACTTGAACTCCACTGTGGTAACTGGACTGGTTCTTTCTGGAAATAGCATTAAAATCTTGCCTTCTCTTAAATATGAGACAGACCTTAGTCCCTGCCTGAAAATCCATGTAGCTGTGCTTCATTAGTGATACTGATGAAAACCTACATGGCATGTTCTTCTCAAAAGGAAATAATTAACCTCTTCTGTTTTTCTTCTTTTCTTAAACGAAGGAGCTCTCTGGCTGTCTTGCACTTCGTTGGAGTAAAAATAGAACTATGCTCTCATCTATTACCACAGAGATGAGTTCAGGAACATTAATTTGATTCCATTTTATTTTATAACCACATGGCACAGGAGAAAAAAGGTGATTATGGAAGATTTCTGATAGACTGACGCCCAGACCTGCCCCAACATCATCGGCTCTGACACCATTTTCTAACACGTTATGCTTTGTAGATCTAACAAGCTCTGTGAAGTCTACCTTTCCTCTTTTAAGAACTGCACACATTTCTTTTTATACTGTGACTACCTCAAAGATTTCGAGCTTCACAAAACTACTGAAGCCTTTAAGATGATGAGAGGATGAAGCACTGTTCAATTTAATGTTTTCTTTTTCATTTTTTTGGGCAACAAGGAAGGAAAGATGAATAAATTATGTATGCCAATGAAACAGGACAGCATCATTATCTAAAGTAAATATAAAAAAAAGTCTGTTTGAAAAAAATGCAGTAGAAATTAAGTGATAATGTGGAGTAGGAGAAGGCAAATAGCAGAGGATTATGCAGTCTCATTTGAGGCCCCGGTGATAGATTAAGCCCCGGCATTCAAAGACATTGTGTTTTGTTCAAGGGTGGAAGTGACTTTGCCAAGACATTGTGAGATAAGAAGCTAACTGTTATTAGTTTAATGGGAATGATAGTCCGCCCAAAGCAGTGAGCGCAGTGGCACGGCAGCATCATTTTCTTTCTCTGCAGTGTTTCTTGCACTGCACTGAAGTCAGGTAACAGCGAGAGAGAAGCAGCTCACCCAGCAGCTTGTTTGACTACCGGCCCAGTGGAGGCAGGTTTAATTTGTCGCAATTGCAGGGAATAAGTCCGTGCTTATCCCTGTGAAAGTGAGGATAGATTTTTATTAATGTCACTTCGAGAGCAAGTCCAGAGAAGTATTTATTCTTCATTATCCAATAGGCAGTACAATGAGATTGGTATTTAGACGGAGATCATATTTTACTCACAATTCAACATCAGACAAAGACTAAGTCAGTGTGCATCTTCAGTTCCACTGTAGTTTTTTAAATCAAAAGAAACAAGATCTCTTCTAATAACCTTGGGAGATTTCTGTTGCCAAGATGCTCTGATGCATACTGTATATCTGGATGTTTCTCCTCTGTACACACTAGAATCCTTCACGTTAAGCGATGACGGTACGAGCAGCTATAAATGCTGCAACTTCAGTGTGTGTGTGTGTTTCATATTTGCAGAACACATCCAGATGTCGGCGCTGCCAAATCTATTCCATTTGGTCGCTGCCTGCAAACTCATATTGCAATTCTCATTCAGGGTGTTGGCAATTCAAATTCCATTGAGGGTACTTTCTCCTTCCACCCCCAACAAAATTCACTGCTTTTCATTTGCACCGCAATAGCCATTTCACACGGCAGCACAATAATGCAAGCCGGGGCAAATGAGTGACTGTGGGGGTGACGGTGAGTGGCAGACTCGTCGAACGGGGGGCTTCTCGTGAGGATTTAGTGAAATCGTATTCAATACAGCTTCTGAGGCTCTTGGTAAACAACGCGCTGCAAATAGCCTCATGCTACCTCGCTTTATGTCTTCATATATAATGTATGAATAGGTGACTGTGGTCTTCATGTTCATGAGGTTTTGCATGAAAAGGACTCGTTCAGCCCTGGAGGTAATGGCTAAGATGCTATAGAATTGCTGTTAAAATAGCACGAAACTGCTGCAAACTTTTGTCACAGGACAAAAAGTTTTTCACTCCTGTTTTGCACGCCGCATCCAAATCAATAAATAAGATGCAGATATGATCTGCATTGTCGTTGCACGTTGCTATGCACTCGTTCAGCAGACTAATGTAAGCGTGCCCTCCTGAGCATCCATACAGGCGCACCGGTGTAAAATGTTGATGTGTTGAAGTGCATTTGTAGTACATTGTTATCTCGAGGCCTTGAAAGTGATTTAGAGACTGGCCAGCAAATAACAGTTCCCAATAGAATCTTTGGCTCCCGCGACTCCTGCACCTTAATATGCTCCGACTGTCCAAGGCTATGAAAATACATTGCTATAAACAAATAAATATTCTGGGGTTCCCTTCAGCTCCTTCAAGAGCTGCACCTGTTTCTGCCATGGATGAATGTGCATGTTTTGTGCACAGAGTAGCAAGCAGCTACATGTAGATTTTCTGATAGATACTGTTGCAGCTCATGCTTGTTTTCTAACTGACTGCTTAACTAAAAAGGCCTTCAAGCAAGCGAAAATGAGCTTGTTGCCATAGAGGAAGCAGAGTTTCCAGCATATCTCCTGACTATCAGCAGGAGATTAGCATTATTGAATTATCAGAATCCAGTGGTTCCATTTAAATGACTGCAGCTGCTGGAGCAATTCTCTCACTCAGCAGTCAAAACAAAAGACTTGGCTCACTTGTGGCGCTGCAGCATTTTCTGCCTGTCAGTCCAGCTGAAACTTTACATTTGTGAGCACAATTGTATTGTATTGTTGTTCTGCTGTGATATATTGTTTCCCTGCAGATTCAGAAGTAAGAAAAACTGCCATCAAAAGACAAAAAACATCCGATCAGCTTTTTAAGTTATTCCTTCCTCCAAAAAAAAATAAAAAAAAAAGATGTGAATACATAAATCACTTATTTGGGTGACTTCTGATGAAAGATCAAAGCCGATAGCAGAGTGCCACACTTCACCATCAAGTTCACCATTAATTCAACTTGAAGATTACAATAAATCACAGCAATTGTTTGGGCAAAAAATACATTAATCTAAAAAACGGTGGAAATATTCAGGTTTATGACAGTTGTATTTATAATCAAGTTGCAAATCTGGGTTATTACGACCAAAAAGCAGTGAAGTTCTTTACAAGAAAAGGAGAAAAGTTTCACCAATAGTTCAAGACACAACAATTATCCGGGGGTTCTACGACGGTGCATCAGGTTAGGTTTGAACATGATATTTGCACTCTGCTAAGACTGAAGTCAAATGGTGGTCTCAGAGCTGCACAACATTTTCTATATCATTATGTTCAATAATCATTTGCTGTAGTTACACACAGACTGGAAGTAATCTGTTTAAATGCAGATCCAATAAAACTGCATCATCATAAACACGTCTACCTGATTAGATTGACACTAACCAATCGGATGGGTTTCAAATCCGATCAGATTTCATGTGAACATCATGTGGACTGCATCCCATTGTTTAGTGTGAATCTAGATATGAGTTATAAGAAAAAAAAAGAACAATTACTGATAGAGGAGCCGATTCTTCCACATTATATATATGTATAAAAAAAACACTGTGTGCTATAGAAGATGCAGCAAGCTTGATTTGCTGAACTCAATGAACCACAGTGCTCCTCCAGATTGTGAGTCCTTCACACCAGAGCAGAAAAAGTGTGAGCATGCTCCATCTGAAGTACAATGTGCCAATTTACATTTAGGTCCACAACACATGCACCTCTCACTTCTCACTGGGAACTGTGAAAACACTTTGACAGAAAGTCATGGATAGATTCTGCATCATGGACTTCGACCCTTTAAATACAACAGCCTGCAGCTCTTTCCACTCTGTACTTGCATCATTAAAATATAGCACATTGTTTCCTTAACAAGACAACATCGGTGATGTTTTACAGAACAAGTCCTCTTCTCCGGACAATGTTCCAGTTAATTAATGACACCTCGCCTGTCTGTGTGCTGCACGCAGCGTTAAGTCTTGTGGATTTCCCACAAAATCAAAAAATGGCAGCAAAATTACTGCACAGAGAATTCTACATGTGTTTGGATGCCTTTGTTGAGCCGGTGGTTGAAGACGAAAGGAGGGGAAAGTCCAACAATAAAAGCCCACGAGAAGGTTCAAGAGTTCAGAAATGTAATAAGTTAACTGTGCTGCAAAAGTATATTCGCCTCAAAGGTCAGAGGAATCGGCATTCTGCAGAACTGTGGTAAAACGAGCTTTTAGGGAGCCGCTGCTAAAAAGGCCACGTGGGGCGAAGCACAGAAAGATTGATTGGTCCAGCCGCGGCAATGTGGGGAGCCCGCTTGCAAAGTGTGTTTTAATCTAACCTTGGAATAAATGAGGAATAGATCTTAATATGCTACCTTCAATTTCTACAAGGCTGAAACCTTTTTGGGAAGCAGACACGGCTGTCTAATGACTGCCAGCACGGGCATATTAGTGGTGATGCATCACTGGTGCATCACTTTACGAAGAAACAATCAGAAATGTCTCTCATGCACAAAATTAAGCTTGTATTCAGGTTTTTTTTTTTTTTCTTTCGTGCCATATCCTGTAGCTTGGTTCCAAATTTGAGTTTCACCCACCAGATTGAGTATGTCGAAAGCCTCTAGACCAGATGGCCCACCAACACTGACTCTTAGACAGGCTGCAGACCCCCTCTCAGATTTCTGATTTGCCAAAACATTACAGTGATGCCAATTAGTGGCAGACAAACCCACTCTTACCAAAATGAAAGCAGCTGGGACTTTAGAAAGTGTGGAAATCTCATTTTGACAAGTCAATCTCAGCCCCCCGCCAAAGTGCCAGACCCTTAAAACAGTCTTGATAATGGTTCCATCAGGTTCATTATGCCTTCAGTTTATTTTAGAAGTATTCTCCTTTCCTATGTTCTGATAGGAAGACTGTTCTAAGCAAACACTTCTCACACATTTCGATGGTGATCTTTCACCTCTGTCATCCGATGGTGGTGGATGATATGTTTTTATATCAGCTGGTGTTAGGGAGAAGTGACCACCTGTCACTATTGAGAGATTGGCCACGCCCCCTGCTGTCCGTCAAGTCAAGTCAAGTCAAGTCAAAGTTTATTTATATAGCACATTTACGAGCGGCATAGCCGTGCCAAAGTGCTTCACACAAGTGCAGAGAATAAAAGCAATCAAAAAACGGTGAAAAGACAAAACTACACAAACTTTAAAACACATCTCAAACTCGAACACCAAGGAAAGACCTAGCTGAAGGCCAAGGCAAAGAAGTCCACTCCTTGGACCCTCCTTCCTTGCCTGTACTGCCTCCATGATCCAGTGACTGTGACCTTATTCCAGTCCGTGATGAAATGTTCAAATATCTCTGATTTTAGGTTTTTCTGATTGCTGGTAATTATCATTTAGGCGTTTCCTTCTCGCACTTGTTTTTAGGTTAATTTTTTGGTGTTGAATTTTGTGTTAACTGTACGTCAGTGTTGTATTTTTTTTTTTTATTGTCCATGGTTCAGCTCTCATGAAAAAACACAATACTGTCTCTATCCTGTGAGACCACTACTGGGTGGGAATTCTGATGAAGATGGGAGAACACCGTCAAAACATGTAAAAAAGTCTACTTGCATGAAAAGAAGACAAGACAGTTCTTCCAATATAAACTGCCCTGTAATGACCAAGCAGACCAAACTAAGCACATCTTGTCTCTGAGTTAGTGTAAAATGAGAGACTGACTGAAATTAATTAAATTTCAAGGTTGTTTTTGATGATTTATTTAAACAGAAAAAAAAAAAAAACATTTCTGTTGCTGTGTCTGGGGTTCTTTTTGAGACAATAAAATGTCCTCAACTATGAAAGTTGGTCTCCTGGAACTGATGCCAGAAAGTTTTCCAGCTCTCGCCGCATGTGGCCAACTGCACACAGTGTTCTTCTGCGATCCGTGAATTCCCCCTTCGCCCAAATCGCTTTCTCTACAGCACTCACAAAGTTTTACAAACATAAAACAGCCAGGGAGTAAAGGTTCACCACACAAAGAGTCTTCCCTGACCTTGTGGCGAGTGTGTATATGAGATGATGTGGTCCACGGGGAAAAGGCTTTTTGGGTCGTAGAGGATTTTAATGTTCTAATAGTGCAGGAGGCCATGAAAAGGAATTAGCAGCAAGGCTTCTTAGCCTTAGCAGCGGTGGATTTAGCTTTCTCTTCTTACACAATGTTAAATAATGTGAGCCGCCTGCTTTGGTGTGGATCTGTCCGTGGTGCTGAAATAGAAAGCAATGGTTTGTCAATGCATTCAGTTGCCTACTACGAGTTGTAAAACTAAAAACTCCACTACTTACAGATGAATGTCTGTTTAACATGCTGACAAACAGTTAAAATATTCACATGTATGCATTTGCACTTTTATGTTTGAAACCATTTGCAACAATTTGTTGTCTCCTGCTGTAGTGAGAACACAGTTAAACACACAGTTAAAAATAACAACCTCAAAAAAAAAAAATATTATCCTTGACAAGCAAACACATTTATTTTCTGAAACAAAATCCATGGTCTTTCCAGCATGTTTTTTTATTTGAGGCGTTTTTCAAGAATTTCCTGTTGTGGTTGCACTGTTGTCACAACATGGTGCACGGCGAAAATGAAGACAAATTTTTTATGATGAGAGACATTATGATTTTAGAGAAAAAACAATCAAAAACAACTGCTCAAATGTTTTCCTCACATGCGAGTGAGACGGCGCCCTGGAGCCTGCTGTAGTATTTCTATTATGTGAAAAAATGCCAGAGTGTGCTTGATAGTGAGCCTGGATATAGAACAGTGGCCATCATCCTCCTGGTTCAGTCATCTGGAATATGTCCTCGATCCCATCAGCCTTAACGCAGATAAAGTACAAATAGATTATTTGATCCATTTGAGAGTCACTCAATTTTTTGATTGTCTTAAAATTAGACTGAAGTTGTTGTTCGGTCGATAGCAGTTCCTGTTGAATTTTGATTAAGTTTTTGTGATTTCATACCATTCCAGAGGCATGACATTTTCTAAAAGTCCTTTCAGATTTAGGTTTAGTAGACCTTAAAACCGCCCTGATTAGAATGACATGTTTCAGAGTCCACATGATAAGTTATGGCCTTGGAGAGTTTTAGCTTCACATGCTTCACATCAGGAAGGTGCTTAAACTCTTTTTGTAGACTTGAAAGCATCTTTTTTCATTTTTTAATGCAGAATGTCAAAGTCATGATATTCCAGTCCTATTTGACTTCCAGTGAGCTGATTCAGTAAAATGAGAACAAATTGACCTGAAAATACTCACTAATCAAAATGTGTGAATTTAAAAGCCAGGCTTAGGGTCAGATGTAAAAGATGTAATAATCTCCAGCTTTCACACAAGCTGAATTTGATTTTTTTAAAAAAAGAAAATAAGTACAATTTTTTTCCTAAATTGGCCTTTTTTTTCTAACAAATTTTCAGATTAAATAAACACTTCACATTTTGTCTTGTAATATTGTTGCAGTCATAAAATGTGCTTCATAAGACACTCACGATCTCCAGTCTCAGCATGACTTCAGCGGAGAAGATCATAACAGAATCTGAATATCAGTGTTTAAATTGGAAACTCTTCTCACCAGCTCCTAATAACCTGAGCCTAATCTGGAACCTGTGATTCTAATCTGATGGATATTAAGACATGATGAGTTTTCCAAGTGATTCTTATCATCGCGGCACTTTTAGAGGCGAACTCAGATATTGTATATATGTATGCCATTACTAGCTCCATTCCACTAATTTACCTTCTAAATAACCACTCTGTAGTGGTTATGGTGGAGGAAATCCCTCGGGGGGGGGGGGGGGGGGGGGGGGCAAACAATTGTCCACTGGTAAATCCATCTTTCACTTTATGTAGGAGGCTATTTGAATTCCACTCTTAAGTTTCCATTTGTCCTCCACTGCAGAACAGAACCATTCATTCTGAGCACCAGAATGTAATTTGGCCAATAGGGGGGTATGAATTAAATCGAAATAGAAGTTCCCGGTGCTGGCAGACACGTTTCCCTGCTTGGATGTTGAGAATGTGGCCACACTCCTTTGTGAAAATCTTCCGACTGTCCTGTAACGATGCTGTGAGAAGTGTATCACCGCCGGAATAGGGGTGAGGCCGAATACATGCCAGAGTGGCAGCACTTCCTCTTAGCATGCGAGACCCGCTCACCTGCCACAGACCAGCGGCGGCGGATCCATCATAACAGGCAAAATGGTCACTTTCATAATCTGATCACAGAGTCATTCATCTTTCAGAGTCATGGGTGTCCGTGTGACAGAATAACACCTCACACACACACACACACACACACACACACACACACACACACACACACACACACGTTATAACAAAAGATTAAAGACAAGCGTGCGTGCCAGTGTTGAGGAAGACAGCAGAACAAATTAATTATTGATGGGATGCTTTCAAAGCCAGCAGCGTCACTAGGTATCCATTGTTACCTCGTGTTGTTGTTTGCAGCTCTTAGCAGGGTAGCGAGGATGGAGACAAGCCGGGCGGGGATAAAGACCCTGAACTTAGCCACTCGCCTCCCTCCCATGAAGTGCATCCTGCCAAGGCTAATTTCCCCCTTTTTTAGATCTCATTCTCTCTGGGCTTTATTCATCGAACCACTGCGTGAACACATTCGACCACTGCTGCAGATATGTGAATGAACGTGTTGTTTGCGGATTACCCGCTAGCAAATGACATATACACTGATGAAATGCATTACGAGGCATCGTCGGGAGTTTGTTCTTTAATGTCCTATCCATTGGAAAGTAAAATATCAAGTGACTTTAAGGCTAATGTGCTTTTTTTTTTTTTTTTTGCCGAGTTCAGATGTGGTCAGTTCTGGTGTAGTGATCTGGAAAGGAAAAAGCCTGCTCTTCCTTCCCCTCCCCTCAAGAAACGGTTTCACAGACAGCCAGTGGGAAGCTGCTCAGAAATACAGAGAAAATACCCTGGACTCATCGCGAGGGTGCTTTAGCCATGTGTGAACTGATGCTGATGACATTCACATGTAGCTGCAATGCCTGAGTGGCTGCTCTGAGGGCCTCTGCACAGAAGCTCCGGGGAAGCGAGAAAGACACATTTTAACACCGCCTGACAAATATTTCCGCGGCATCTTCTCTGCTGTGCACTTTGGGAGAACAAGCGGGTGATTGGTGGATACATTAGATCCGCTGACGATAATTTGGCTTTTAAAATCTTGGTCCCGGAAGTCCTCTTCCTGTCTCTCGACGGCAGATTCTGTCTATTTCCAGCTCTATTTAAAGGCGGCCTGTTTTGCATTTCTTCCACACGTATGTAAACACCGGTGAAAGCATCTTTCAGTCACTAGCGTTCCATTATTCACGGTAATTGCAGATGAGCTGGCCACAAAAAGCAGACAAATTAAAGTCCCCTTCAGTCTGCTGTGATAAACACACACACACACACACACACACACACACACACGCGTGTGCGGCTGCCCGGTGACAGCAGCCGATTCGAAAAAACTTGACATGCGTGAAATATCCACGCTGCTTGTTTTTAGACATCTCTTCACACTCCGGCTCTCTTAATTAAAATAACATGACAAAAGCTTAAGGGCCACACATTTTCAATGGATATTGAGGAACATCTATAAATCCCCAAGATTTGTGTCAGTCGCTCTATTCAGCGCTGTGCTTATGCCACCGTTCCAGCAGTGATGGTCTGTTTAGTCCATAATATATATGCTGAAGGATTGCTGGCATGAACATGGTCAGCTGTGTCTCTGAGCAGACAGGCTGAGACGGTCTGATTCACTCTCAAACGCAAACAGTTACCTGGAGGAAGATGCTCTAAATCAGAGATGGGCAGGTTCTTCAAGTGTTTCATCCTCACTTCTGATTGAGCACGTCTACCTCAAAGATTTATGACAAAATGACTGATAATTTCAGAAAAAAGATCCACTTTCAGGCCTGTTGTTTTTAAGCTAATGTGCCTCACCTTTGACTGCACAGTATAACGTTAAATCATTGTTACTGCAAATCAGCACAAATCAGGACAAAATGTGAATTGAAGAAGACTGACTGAACCACGATGAATGTGTTATGTTCTTTCGAAATGACTGAATTTTGAATATGAGGGAAAAAAAGTCAGAAAAGAAAGAAAAATCATACATAATTCACCAAAAAATGTGCAAATCAACTGATTTTTTTCCTTTTCTTTAATCAGAGATTAACTTCCTTCAGTCTTTTTTATCTGAAAGTCACGGGTCAGAATCACAAAAAAGTCAAAAACTGCTCCGCCATTTAAAGTAGTGAGACTGCAGATGGACATGTGATGAGAAAATAAAGAAAAGACGTGGTTCATCAGGATCAGGAGAAAGAACACTGTCAGTGCTAAAAGATCGCAACATCATCTACGTAAGTCTCCGTACTGAATTGAAATCATACTGTTATTGGAATACTCAACAACTTCCACATGGCATGTTTAGTGAATGAGGAGAAAAATATCTAAGAAACCGATGATTAAGTGACAGGAGGAATGGAACGAGTAAAAAAAACAAAAAAAAAAACAAAACCTGAGATTTAAACTGATCTCTTTGAAGTCCATCATCATGCCAAGAGTTCTGTGTCTCCTTCATAAAACAGGTGGATGAGTCTGGGATTAAATAGATCCTCCAAAAGTCTGTTTGATGCTAAACTAATTCTTCAAAACAAGATTTCACTGGATCGGCATGTGGAAGCTCTTATGACTGCTCAGTTCCTCAACAGAGAGAACTGCAGCAGGTTGACCTGCACTGGAGGAGAGCCAGGAAAAACCGTCAGCAGGCAAAAGATTTTTCAAGGAATGATTCAGTTTTCTTAATTTAATGATGAAAAGAATCATACACAGCTTCGGCATTATGTGTCATTTGTTTGGAGTTTGACTGCTCACCCTCCTCGGTCCTGAAAGCGCAGATCAGACGGGAATATTTGTGTGTAATTATTCTCGGCTTTGACCACCACAAACTAATGATTCAGAACCGGAAGCTCTCACGGTCGAGCCGAGGCGCCCGTGTTAACAGATATCTACCAGCCATCCGTCCAATTTGCCGTCCTCCCGCAAACCTGAGCTAATCAATGTACAGCCCGGCCGGCCGAGACGCACTGTGGCGTTTCGAGGCATTTCAGGCCGGCTTAATCTAATCCCACGACGTTAAGAGTCATCCGGAGATGCTGAGGACAGACTGATCTCCCTTAAAAACAAAAACAGGAAGATGGGAACAGTGGATTGGACAGAAGAGAAGACATTTCACTGATGGAATATTCACTCTGTCTGCCTAAGAAGATTCGGTCTGTGACTGATGGTTCACCTTCCTTTTTAAAAAAATACCAGCACAGATAAAGGCTCCGTTATGCATGAGACTCCATCCTGCTAGCAGGCCTCCTGGAAGAGCAGGCTGTGTGTTGAGAGTGTCTGCAGGAGGCTGTCTGCAGGATACGAAGCCCACAGTGCCACCAGGCCGTCAACAGTGGAACTGCTACTTTCTCACTGACACCTTCCTCCTCTTCCTCTTCCTCTTCCTCCTCCTCCTCCTTTCCTGCTCCCACCCCAGTCTCACTGAGCTTGTGGATGAAACATTTGCATGTTGCAGGAGGTAACATGAGCCATGATGCTCTGCAGTTTGCTCTGAAAATACACCTTTTCTTTTTTTTTTTTAATGCGCCAAAATGCGCATAAACGGCTGTGTGCGCGCGCCAACAGGACAGAGAGATAAAGAGTTGGAGAGCTGGAGTCCGGACAGATAAAAGTCAGGTTAACCAATCTGCGCGGGGAAGGATAAGAAAAAAAGAGCGAGAGAGAAAGAAGGGATAACGGGAGAGCCTGCAAACACTGCGCAGCATCCATATGTGCAGAGACACCGCTCTGACACACACACACACACACACACACACACACACACACACACACACACACACACACACACACACACACACACACAGACGCAGGCAGACGCGCGCACACACACTTGAGCAGGACACCGGGCAGAGTGCGTTCCGCTGATCATCTCCGTCCCTCCCTCCCTCCAGCAGGCGGATTGCCTGAACACTGACGACAGCCAGTCACACCGCGCGCTGGAGAGAGAGAGAGAGCCTCTGCATCAAGGAGCCGCGCGCCTGCATCGCGAGCGCTGCGTGGGAGTTGTTCTCTCTCTCTCTCTCTCTCTCTCTCTCTCTCTCTCTCTCCTCTCTACCTGCCATTTGCATTGCTTCTTTATTCTCCACGCTCATCCTCGGGACGGGTTCGTGCGCACTGGGAGTCCCATTAACCGAGGGAGGATTGCGCGTGAATGTGTGTGGGTTCTTTTTTTTTTTCTTCCTTTTTTTTTTGAACTCCTGCTTGCTGTCACCTCGGAGCCGCGGTGTGTGGAGAAACTCAGCGGAGATCGGGGAGGAAACAGCTCGGGTTTTGCTTTTGGGCTTTGCTCTTCATCCATCTCGCTTTCTTGATTCTTTTTTTTTTTTCTTTTATTTTCCTCTAATAATTGAAAAGCTGCCTTTGGAAAGCGATGGACTTGAGATAGTGCGTTTCTATCTGAGTGCTGGTGGCTGGGAGTTGCCGTCGGGGAGAAATGCGAGAGGATGCTTGGAAGCAGTGAAGGCTACAGCAGGTGAGTGTCTCACATCCAAGAAGAAAAAAAAGAAAAAAGAAACAGGAGGTCGGATGGATTTTGTGCAGTTCTAATGAGGACTGAGGCCGAAACGCAGATGCAGGGGGGGGGCACTTTGAAGAAAAGCGTCTTGTGTGGACGCCTGGTGCGCCAGTGGCTCCAGTCCACGCAGGAGAGGGACTGGCTGTCAGTTCAGGCTCCTCCGATGTGCGATCTGCGGAAGAGAGAGACAAATATTCCTGAGAGTCCGCGGCGGTCTGGACAGAAGGGGTTGACAGGACAGAAAAAGGGAGATGGGGAGGAGGGGGGGGGGGGGGGGGGGGGCTGGCGCATGTGTGTGTGTGTGTGTGTGTGTGTGTGGTTTAGGCGCGTCCTCTGCAGGTATAAACACATCTAATCCGCGCGCGCTGGAAATTAATTTATAGATTTGCTATCAATGCACATTTTTCGGAGTGACGGTTTAATCTGCCTCCCTGCTCCTCTCGGTGCGCGCTCCCGTCTGACAGGGACGCGGGCTTAGAGCATTAATCAAATTTAATTGTCCCGCAAATGTAAGTGTGTGTGTGTGTGTGTGTGTGTGTGTGTGTGTGAGAAAGACAGAGGGAGGGTGATGTGAAGTGTGCGTGCGTGTTGGGGGGGGTGAATTGCAAAAAATGTTATCTTAATCTAGCCTTTATTTGGCCACGCAGCCTCTGCTGAGATAACATTTGTCATTGTGTGGAAGTGTGAGGCAGTCGTGATCCTCCCCGTGTGCCATTTTATTCATCTGCAAAGATGGCTATCTGTTAAATGGGCAGCATGGGGGGGGGGGGGGGGGGGGGGGGGGGGGGGGGCTTCTGCAGCAGTGTAATCCTGCTTTTTTTCCTTTTCTAGTCTCCTTTTTGACGTCCTCACTAACGATTTCAGACTTTTCAACCAGACAACAGCGGTGGGGCTTTCTAAATATAGCCTCTGTGTGCAGGACACGAGCTGAAAACTTGCATTTACGGTGCCACACTCCATCTGCTGTTTTGTTATTCAAGGCAGAGGGTGCTGGGTGTGTGTGACAGTGGCCCCCCTGAATTCCCCCCCCCCCCCCCCCCCCCCACCACCACCACCACCGTTATTGTGGGCCACTGCATCTTATAATGTGTGTAATATATATGTCTATACGGTGCACACACACGTACACAAAAAAAGTGTTGCGGCACAGTTATCAGAAGGCTGTGTGATGCTGTGCCTGCGGACATTCATAAAGTGCTGTAGCTCTATTGGTTATAAATAGCCGGAGGGAGCGGACAGCCAGATAGAACAGGAGCAGCCTCCTATTGCTCCAGCATCAGCAGCATCAGCGGCATCAGCGGCGGCGGCGGCGGCGGCAGACTCTCCGGGTTTATCAGGGCGCACAATCCCAGATGATAGATCGCTGATACACTTTGAGATATCACACAGACACTCGGGGAAGGGTGTGGCACACAGGGGAGGCGTCATGTGTGCATTACAGCCCGTCCACGCTGCTTTGTTTCCCCCCTCAAACTGCTACCTGCACCCCCCCCTCCTCTGAAGTGCCTCTGCTGGTGTTTGCTCTGCTCTGTGCTGTCAAGCCCAGCCCCGGCTGATATATCCTGTTTTTGTCAGGTCTTCTTGTTGATTTCTTTCCCCGATGGGGGACTCTGCTGACTCAATCGTGGCTGCTCTGCCGGAGTGTGTGATCTGCTTTGTCCACACACCCCGGCCGCCTTCATTAAACAAATCTGCGGCCGCTGACCTTGGCTATCTGCAGCTGTCAATGGGATTCACCTCTTAGCCCTGCAGTAGGCTCACATGAAGCGAACGCCGCTGCTCCTCTCCTGCCCCCTACAACATTATGCATGTGTTGACATATCATATTGAATTACAACATGCTGATCAATGTTTGCAATAAGCTGAACCTCCACGCAGGGGCAGATATAATACAGAGTATCAGATATCACAGGAAAATGGTGCTGCTCAAAACAGTATTAGATTTCAGAGAAGCACAATCGTATCTTAGCATGTTTGTAATCTAATCACATTTAGGGAGGGCTGACAAACAAACCAATAAAAAAGAAAAAAAATGTGTCGGTGAGTGTGATTAATCATTCATGGGAGGAATCGGCCTCGCCGTGGCTGTGACAGCAGAGGACCGGGGCAGGGGAGCGGCGGAGGCAGGGTGGGTGGCGGCGGTGAGGGCCGTCACGTTCGTGCACCGTGACTGACGGCAGCCTCGTCTTCTCACAAACACACTAAATGACCAAAAGTGTGAGCGAAGGAGGCTAATGCGAGTTCATGACGTGTTCGCATGTCTCCTGGAGACACTCATCCTGGGTGTAAAGCTGACACCTACCGCATTGACAAGGTGTTTATTAGCTCCCAGTTGTGAGGCCACGATGCCTGCATAATGCCACGATGACACAGTGCCGGGAGTTTTCACACGGGACGGCAATTATGTTGTTTTCATAAGACCCGGCTGCGATGCCACCGTCTTGATATGTCGATGCCTGAGGCTGAGAGGCATGTTTATAAAAGGGCCTGCGGTGGGATCACAGTAGCTGCTTGATGGGAGAGGGGAGGGGGACGGGGATCTTGTTCACAAGTCTCTGTCTTGTCCTTGCTGGATGTCTTTGAAACAGATAAGGAGGACGAGCAGCTGCGAGTATTGTTTTGGGCGTCTTTTGTTGTTTTTCAGCACAGTCCCTGTACGTCTCGGGCTTGCTCACCTTTTGGGAGGGTGTCCCATACAATGTGGCAGAGCCACATGAAATAGAACCTCAGCAGTATCAACAACAATTTATTTCTCTTATTTCCCCCAGGACTTACCTGCCAAAATGGCATCCAACTTATGAAACACTGTGTGATTGTTTCTTACAATACAGCACCTGGCTGTCATGCACGGGATGTGCCTCTTCACAGATTCTCTGTGATGTGTTGCACTTTCCCCACAGAAATGTGCTTTTCTTCCTTTCTTTGCAGCAGTGCACTTGCTGGAGTTGGTGTTTGTTCATTGCTCTCTCACAGTGACTGCAGCTTAATGGTCTGTGAGCCTCTAGATGGCCAAAAAAAAAAAAAGAAAAAAAAAACCCACCATGAAGCTCCTTTGTAAGACTCCAAAAAGATTCATGCTGCTAAAATCAAAGCCACCCGGAATGTCAGTGAACTCGACCTGGATCCCTACTGTTCCCGGGGTAAACGCTGCTGTGTGTGAACACACAGGAGGAGCGTGTGGCACACGCTGGGCTTCCTCTCCACCCGACCTTCATCAGCCTGATTCTGCCTTTCACTGTGAAATGCAATTTGTAAATACAGTTTTGTTCCCCTTAATCCTATGGCAGTGGACACATTAACGTAATCATCACACAAATTAATCCTGGATTTCACACTAATTTGGCAACTTGGTAGTTATTACACGTGAGACGCTGCATGTGTTGCATGCAGTGAAGCCAGCGTGTTCGTGGACAGGCGCTGGCCTTAAAGGTCTTCCTTGCCTCCTTGAATGTAGCAACAGAAAGAAAGAAAAAAAGTCAAGAAAATCAACCCATTTATTTTCATAATTAAATCAGTATATAAATGAATGCATTAATGAAATGTCATTGCAGTGCAGAACATTGTTAGAGGCATGGTGGAGACATGTCTAAATGTCATACTTTCACATTAAGTTTATGTTAGCCTAAAGGGCCCATTCACATTTCAAGATTTACCCTACTCAGGAAAAATCACACAAATGCATGTAATTCTCATCTGCGAGCAGCGATACAGTATATGAAGTACAAATACCCATCTGTTCCTCTTCTTGATACTCACTTTATCCAAATTAGGCAGGTTTTGAGCCAATTCCGGTTCAGAATGGGTAAAAGGAAGTCCATCACCAAGCAAACACATCCAGCAAATCATACATGCACACACACACACACTGTTCTCCCAACTGGCAATTTTGAGTTACCAGAAAAAAACCGACACACCCTCTGGAAGAACCAGCAGAAATCCACACAAAATCAAAGCGGTCGCTTCTTGCTGTGATGCAAGATTGCCAGCCACTACACTCCTGTCTGGCCGCTTACAATATATTCAGCTGGATATATAAATATATTTCTGCAAAAGGTGCTGTCGGAGGGTGCTTTCACCTTTCATGGCTGTTTGTGAAGAAAAGCAGGATTACAACAGGTTTGCAAATGGCAGCAGGCAGGAGAAATGGATTTTTGAGTGCACCTCAGCAGGACTGTACGCAGCCTCTGTGCACCATCCATTGTTTTTGCTCTAATAATGCTTTTTTCTGCTGCCAATATTTTTTTTAATGCCGCCTTGAATTTCAGGGCTGTTAAACAGTTGCCAGCGCCTAATCATTATCCAGGCTGAAAATGGCATCTTTACACTAACACTATCATTTTTGGGCATACGTCATTTAAAAAGGAAATGGAGTTTGGACAAGGTCATGGGTCATGGGTTGTGTTATTATGCTTACTAAGCGCTCTCTTTAGCCCTCTGGAGGGGACATTGATATTCAGTGCATATGAACTAATGAGCACCTACTGCATGCTGGCACTTACGTTGCCAAGGAAGATTCAGACAGCCATCGCTCGGATGATTGTGTGAGTGTCACTCTGCCGACTCGCTAGTGGGCTGTAAATTATATCGACAGAGGCCGCTGATGGCTTCAGAGTGGCGGTTTCGAATTGGAGGCTGGAGTGGAAGTCACTCAAGTCATCTTCACCCGGCCAGAACGCTCTATAATTTTATTAATTTCTAGCTATACAGTCCGTGCTATACTGTATCCTGCAATCAACTCCAGGCAAGAACAATGACGGTTGGCTGTCAGGTGTAGGAAGGTGCAGCCGAAGCATGTAAACTAAAGAGGAGAAATGATTTTCTTTTTCTAGCCGGGTGTTTGTTAGACTTATATCCATCGTTGCATCTGGTGCCTTTCCGTTCTCTTCCAGCTGTGGACAATGGGCATTCTGTTCCCATTTGATATTTGGACACAGTTCAAACGGCGTGCGGAAGAGTTGTTTTACAGTGGTGATGATGATGATTAGTGTTGTGCTGGGAAATTACTTTGTGTTGCATCTGTTCTACTGAAAGCGTCTGTTCAAGCGGTCCTTTTCGAGCGGCAATCAGAAGCCCGATTGTTGGACAACAGCGGCTCCGCTCTCCACAGCCACACTCCAATGTGAGCGTTCTCCATAAGTGGAGACAAGATTTGTGTTGGTGCCCCACCTCCCCGGATGTAATGACTGTTAAAATACCCCGTTGAGATTCAGAGTTCTCGAAGGTCAGCGTTCAGGTGCAGCATTAGTACTCTCGACTCTTTTCTCTCAGTCTAGTAGGTTCTCTAGTCAGAAGTAGGGCTGTCGCTTGTGTCCGTTTGGCTGCCTTTGATGTAAAAGTGAGAGACAAAGAAGCTTAATATGCCTAAATTTACAAGATTTACCGTCAACATCCACGCCCTTCACAGCACCACTCAAGCAGGGGTTCTGTGTCTGACTCTGAACTTGTTTTGTTGCTGTTGCTGATTCGTGGCACTCAGAAACTTCCATTAAGAGCCGCTAATCCCATTAGAATTCATTAGGAACACGGACACCCTTGTTCAAACGCTGCCAAAGTATAGAGGGGCTATCCTTCATGATACTTGGATTAAAGTGTTCTCAGATAATTCAAGTATTTTAATGTGCTTCAAGCCCATTATCCCCCCTCGTCTCGTCAGTTCAGCGTGGTGGCTTTTCATCCATTGACGGCCTGCTCCCATTCATCATGCGAATCGAGACAACGACAGTCTCGCTTTGAGGTACAAAGGGGCAGACGCTTTTAGGCCCCTAAAAGCTCACGTTTGCCAATCTCTTATTGGCGCCCTGCCTCCATCTCTCAATTTGCCTCCCACCGAAAGCTCCCTCTCTCTCTCTCTGTCCCTCTCTCTCTCTCTCTGTTTCTTTTTCTGCCCCCCTCTCCCTCGCTATCCCCACATACAGATAAAGATAGGCATAACAGAACACCGTGACAAAGAACAGCTAATGCTGTTGACAGAGAAGAGCCGAAGTGCAGGGAGGAAACACGAGGTTAGATTTCAGGTTATCGACCACGCACGTGGCATGAAGGGATGCGCGCAGATAGCAGTGATCTCAACCCTGCCTCCTGTAAACACGCCGACACGTTTTCCACCCAGTGCGTTCACGAGCCACGCTTTGATATGACATGTGATTGAAAGCTCCATGTCTCCTGAATATGAAACACCCAATTGTGCCTGCCAAGATGTGCCCATTGTCTGGTGTGTTGACCCAATTCAGCAGTGCAGGAGCCTCGGAAACATGTCAGCAATGTATAAATAGCACAAACAAGTGCAAAAAAAACTCCCCAAAATCCACAGTGAATCAATGCTGCGACTCATCTATGTTTCCTTTTTTTTTTTTGTCTTCCCAAATGTCACCATTTGCTCGACAAGATTCTCAAAAATAATGACAAATCCCAAGTCCCAACTTTCTGGAGCCAAAGTAATGTGTCAAAATTGCTTATTTAGTCTGACCAGCAGCCAACGGCCCAAAGTGTTCAATTTATAATGATGGTGAAAACAAGCGAGGGAAGCGAGCAACTGTTCAGACATGCCAGTCTGCGTCCCAAATATTTATTTACTAATAAAAGGATCAAAATTGAATGATTTAACATGGCTGCACATTAGCATTTTAATTTTTCTTGAACCGAGAATACACCGAACCCTGCCTCGCCTGTCCAGTATTTCCAGTATTTGCAGTCAGCATTCATACCGTGATGCATTGTGAGGTTAAACAAATTGAAATAATTGAGAACGCTGTAATACAACTCAGAGGTGAAGTGGGAAAGACTGTAGGCGAGTGATTTATATAGGAGGTCAAGACAGAGGTGCTCATTAACTTTCATTCAAGAAGAAAGTAAGGAGCTTCATTAACAGCCGGTAGAGGCGGATTAGTGGCAATGCCACGCCCTGCTGCACACTCCGATCTCTCTTTTTAACCAGTCGGTTTTCACTCTTAATTGTTGATTGATTCCCCTTTTCATTTACATATTGTAACTTAACATTCTCAAAATCTGAGTTGAGCTGGTGTAGTAAGGTGGAGGTGCAGCAATAACTGGTGGAATGATGGCAGGAGGGCGAGTGTGGGCAGACGGGACGGAGGGGGGTTGGGGGAGTGGGGGTGGTGGCTGATGAAAGCGCCAGGCTGTGATCAAAGGCGAGGAAATGAAATGGCATTTGACCTTGTTGGATGGTGGCGTGTGAGCAGCCCCACCACCACAGAAGTGCAAAGTAGTTTGGGAACCTGTGGGAATGCGGGAGCCGGGAGAAAGAGATCAGTGTCTGAGGGGCCGCCAATGAGGGTGCAGATGTCTTAACCCCCCCTCTGCCCAGCCTCCCATCGCATAATTGATTTAACAGGGGGAGCGTCCAGAGGTGTAAAGGTTGGGAAAAGTTATTATGACGACAGCACTCCTCAGTGTGTGATGGAAATACGTGAAATGTGACACATCTCTGACTGTATGTTGAATCCTCGCTTATGATCTTGAGTAATGGGTTCTGTAAAATCATTGTAGCCCTGAAAAGAAAGCTCAAGAGTAATCTGTCTCCGTAGTACAATCCCTCCTCACCCCGGCCCTGAACCTGTGGCAGATATGCAAATGTATAATAAATAATTCAGCTCTTTTGCATTTCCTTTTGCTTGCTCGCCACAATAATAAGTAAAGGAGCGATAAGGGGAACGTGAGTGTCTCCTCCATTTACTCACACCGGCCTGTCAGCCTGAAATGAGTTTAGAGCTGACAGTAGCTCGGGACTTTTTTTTCTTTTTTTTTATCATGTGGCATTTCATGTTTGTCAGGTGAGTATAAACAAGTAACAGGACTACATGTAGAACTGACAGTGTATTTTATTGTTATTATTTATTGGCCCATTGATTTTGAGTATGTGAGTGAATTATCCTTCCCACACAACATGAGGCTGTTTCTTGATGGGCGATGCATCTGCGCACTGTCGAAAAGTGAAGCCGCTGCATCTTCAGTGTGAGCACTGCAGTCGTATTGATCAGTTTCAGCAGAGTGACCAAGCAGTGAGGCCTTAAAGCTCCACCCCCTTTAACTTCCTGGCCCAAATCGATCGGAACACGTGTCAATCACAAGTTTCATCCCATTTATACGTTTTCAGTCCGAAGCTTGGAAAACAGTGTTTATACCGTCATCTGAATGTTGCAGGTAGTTTAAATGAAAATTGACAAGCTAACCGGCAAGTTACTTCCTGTTCAGTCGAACAATACCACATTGTACCACAAGGTGGTGCAGTGAAGTGTACTTCAGTAAGGAGGGTTTGGACGTTTGACAGAACTGGAAATTATGAGGAGACCTGAAGTTTTTCACGACAAGTCACTGAAATTTGCTGAAACTCTGAAAAATGTGGCTCGATGCTGCCCCCAGAGCATAAAAGAGGAATTATTCAAATTTTTAAAACATCTGCAAGTAGACAAGCTGAGTGAGCGCAGTCGTTTTTTCTTTTTTTTAGTCACATTTGATTAAAACGAACAATAAAAGCAGATTATGTCTTCATGCTATGAGGAAATAAAGCAGTTAAAAAGATGAAATATCCAGGTGTGATTTACATTTTGGTAAATTCATGAGGTGGAGCCACATAATAATATGACAGAAACATGCTTCAGATGGTGTTTTGGGTGCTGGTTTCAATCCATCAGAACAGAGAGGGTGAATATGGCCTACTCCTATTCTTACGATCTTTTCAACCAATGGTTTTGTCTTTTCAAGTCATTTTGATTCATAAAATGTCTTGTGTTTACTTGTTTTAATTGTGATTTCATATCTCACTTGAGATCTAATATGGAAATCACATTAAAAATAGATGATAATGGTTATTTTTATAAATCAACCAGCCATTATAGCAGGTTCCAGATATTTTGTCTTCACATTCTGGAATCTGTTATTCATCTTTTGAAACAATTTTTTTTTTCTTGACAAATTATACCAACAATATCATCATAAAATACATTTAAAAAGAATTTAGCACAAAAATCCAGCTAATTGACCATCATTAAAGCATTTCACTTGACGAATGGCTACAAAATTACGTTGAGTGATGAACTAATTGTTAAAACAATAAATGCTTATTGAAATTTGCAATGCAAATGTAATTTCATAGCTCACAGGTAGGAGCATACCTCCACCGCTCCTGTTCCCTCAACCTCAGGCTAATGTTATGAATAACAAAGCATTCATGGATCCAAACCGAACAAGTGAAAGTTTTTAAGAATGGATGAGGAAAAGGAAAAGGTTTGCATCTCCTCTGTAAATGTCATATAAGTTCCATGACAACACGGATAACATGACAAGATGAAGACTAAATTCTTAAAAATAGCGCATGTCCATAATCGTATCTTGAGCCTGTCAGCACACTTCAACAAAGGCTGCTCTCTGTGGGGGGAAACAAAGGCAAAAGACAGTCATTCTCATTAATTAAGGCCTGAGTGGCAGAACGGCTCTCACTTCCTGCCTCTGCAGATTGACTCTATCTGCTTTGATGATATGAGTTGCACTCAGAATCTAATGAGTTTTTTTTTTCTTCTTCTTCCAAGCATTCAAGAGATATTAATCCGTGCATACTGAGCTGGGGACACTTTGATTTTTTTTTTTTTTAAAGCAGATTTGTTAAAAAAATAAAAAAGCACAGAAAAGGAATTGGTTCTAATGCATTTTTCTGTAGCATCTTCTAAGGGGTGCACAAGTGTTGACAAGGGATTTGCAGCGTCTTCGCCAACCCTAAAGCCATCTGCTATTACTATACAGGGTCACCTTGTCATTGATCCACGTGTAGCATGTGAAATACCTAGATTGTCTTTCTAAAAGTGCGATTCTGCTCCCTCCAGCACCCCCAGGATTAGCAAAGAGCTGTGGAGATTTGATTCTCTTCTCTTCACTATCTTCATGACCTCCTCTCCTGCTACAGGGAACCAAAGACAGAGAACGGGAGGATACAAGGACAGCTTAGACAAGTAATTTTGCCTTTAATTGCTTGAACCTCCCATGAGTGCTATTGCTTAAGCACTCCAAAACTGTTTGTTGTTTTCCTCCACATAATCTTTGATTATATGAAGGTCAGCATTTTTCTCTAAGCTTCTTATGAGAGAATTTGGAGCAGGTGGATTGCTGGGAGAGATGAGACAATGCTGCCCTGCTGGAGTTGAGACCGAGAGTGTTTTTTGTCCACTGCCGTTACTTTCACTTACTGTCTCACAAGCTCATCTCGCCATCTTGCATACGATATAGTCTTTGTTTTTAGTTCCCCCCCCCCCGCCACTCCTTTTTTTTTTTCTTCTTCTTAGACCTCATTTCCCCGCCTGTATCAATAGCGTCATTATGTGGGGTTTTATCTGGCTAATTAAGGCTTCATCTTTCTGGGCAATCTCTCAGAGGACATGGATTAAGCTCGCCTATCTCGACTCCGGAGCCATGGTGGGGTTAGCCTGGCCTGCTTACGTCTGTGTAAACTGGGGGAAACCGATCAAAAAAGGCAGTAGTATTGACAAGCTTTGGTTTTTCTGGGTAAATTATTCTTAAGATGAGCAGAAAAATATCAATCGTGTGTGCTGAATGTAGAAGTCTCAGGATTTATTGACACTGGTTCGGAAAAAAAATAAGGTATTCTAAAAGTTTGTGCAAACTTCAAATTTAATGGACTCCATGTAGTTTTTACAGATTTATTTCTCCTTTTTTCACCAAGATGCAAAGGCACATAATATGAATTGTTTATTGGTTTCAGTACAACATTTGATTAAAGTATTATTTTATCGATATTTGTTACTCAAGCTTTAAATAATTTGAACAGTGCAGTGTTAATTTAAACTTTACACTATACTAGTTTAATTACCAGCTTTACAATAATTTTCCTGGGCTAGTGCTCTCTTACTATCATTATTTCATCACTTACTAAAAGGAAGACGCTCTATAATATCCATGTTAGTGATTCTTGAATGGAATTTATTAAATTATGACAGCGAGCAGAAAAAGTAATAAAACAGTGCAAATAAATTACCAACATACAGAGAGGCAGCAAACAGCTGTTAAAGAAAGAAGTTAACCTTTATATATGACCACTAATGCATAATTTAAACCAGAAATGAAGACAAACTGACGGTAATGGTTTTCACAGTGAGGGGGATCGAGCTGGTAAAGAGATAATGAGGTACTTCTCACATAAAGAGGAGTTCAGGGAAATAGTAACAATTAAAATCAGAGCTTCGGCTCATGCTCCGGAGGTAGCAGCTCTCCAGCTGTTTTCATCAACTACAGAAACTTCAGTAATTGCATTTTTACATTCATTATAGTAATTGATACAACTCATTACATTCAATTGAAATGCTGCTATAGTAACGCATTACTTTATTATGCATTATTCACCACGGTGGTGATTAGTGAGAGAACCCTGGTTTGGAATATATAATTATATAGGAACAATTGTTTCTTGCGACACACTGGATGAGCTCTTTTAAAGACAAGTGTGGCTACGTTACACTGCCCGATCTACACACACACACTTTTAGTTATTGACATGTTGTACCTCTGCTTCCCCACAGTCGGGTGTCGTGACGATGCCAGATTGGGCTTTTGTAGTATATGAGTATTTAGCCCATCGCCAGCTCCCAAACCTGGAGGACCTGGTCTGGTCTCTACCCTTCAACCTGTTTAGTGTTCTGACCAGGAGTATAATCCTCCAGTCCACAAAGCTCTAAGAGTCCCAGTGACACACAAACTGTGCCTCCACAGTCCTGTTCAAGGAGTGTAAAAACAATTAGTCATCAGAAAAGAAACTGACATCTGAGCAAGGCAGGAAGTACAAAATGGCATTAATATGTTTTATTGACGTCGTACTGTAGGCCACCAACAGCCGATGACCTTGTCAGAGAAAGTTTTCATGAGCGTCCAGACCTTAGCCCTTTGGAGGGTTTATTCACCGTCAGTTTGCATATCAAGTTTGGTTTGCAAAAACAAGCAGGAAATATATTGTGGTTGGATTCTGAGTCACTGTTTGCTGCTGCTGCTGCGGCTGCTTTATGAATTTCCAATGCCTTGTTGTTTTGGGTCGGCTCTCATTATATTTTAGCACTGAGAGTCAACAGATGAGAGTGTGGGTCAGCACTCATTAAAGCAACAGCCGCCGTGTCTCTGCCCTTCCGAACGGGGAAGACCTCGGAGATACACCGCAGACCCTTCGCTTAGCGTCGGCCAGGTTAAATCTACCTTTTGACTTTTTCTCACTTTGGGGAAGGAGAGAGGATAGTCAGAGGGTCATCTTTTGTTTTGTTGTGGCGCATAAACCCAATCTGTCTGAGAGCTTTGGCTGACTCGTGCAGTTCCCATAATGCACCTCTGCTTTTTGATAAAGCACTCGCGAGGCAGTGTTTTTGTCTGAGCCCTCGCCATTGGAAGAGATAAATCCTAAATGAGTAAACCGAAGTGACTTTGCGCAGGCAGTTTATACGAGAGGGTGTACATCTGAGACCCATAAATCAAGGACTATGTGAGGGTAAAGACAAAAAAAAAAAAAAATCAAATACCTTATTTTTCTCCCTTATTGCGTTGCTTGTAGAGTAAAACCTTGTACTTCATCACCGTACTGAAGGTGTGGTTACACCAGTCCGATTCCCTGTCACATCGTCCTTCCTGTCCCCGGGTGGATTCACCTCCTTGGTCGCCCAACAGAGAAGCACCGTACTATTTCAAAACAAATGAGAAAAACGACCCCAGGGTGAAGGCCAGGAAGTTGTTCCACTGCTACTTTTGCCTCTTTGAGTCGGCGCTGATCGTGTGTTCAGTGGGGAGATGTGAAATGATACTTGTGGAAGTGGGAGGAAAGCCTTGGGAGGCAGATCGCTGCTTTGATCTGACTTCTGGTCTGAAAAGGAGCGGCTGTTTTAGAGCACGACTGCATTGACAGACATCCTTGTGTTTGATATTAAACATGTACTTTCCTATTCATGAGGGAAGTTTGAAAAAGAAGTCGTGATACCGCCGGCGTCAGCTGAACAAAGATTAAGAGGAAAATGACTTGCGTTTTGACGAACCTCCAGATGGACGAGGCAGACTGGGCCGAGGATTTTCATCCTAAGTCCACTTCTCGAACATCCAGAGCAATGAGAACGTTCTTCTGATGTTTTTTTCTAAAGGCAGTCATTTCACAGCCAGATCTTTGGCGATTCGGTATGGACTTTTGCATTTTCTTCCAGTTTATGTTCAAGATTTTCTTAAATATTGATTTCCTCCAACATCAAATGAATGCCTGGTAACACTAAAAAAACTAATCATGTTGTATTAATCCCCTTGAGGGAATTCTTCTTTCTACAGTCACCATTATTCTATTTATAACATATGGTGGGGAGCCACACTGCGGCATCCTGGGAGCTGATGGAGGTCAAGGGTCTTGGAACCACCACTGTGGGATTTGAACCTGTGAACTGCTGATCCCAAGTCTGCTTGTGTGGCCCAAAGGGATAAACGAGAATTCTGTTGTCTGTGTTTTAAATATTTATATAAAAATCAATATTAAGCAAAAAAAGAAAAAAAAGTTTCAAATACAATTAAAACCTGACTGATAATAGATGTTAGATATGTAGCATTGCTATAAAACTCTCACATCAGTTAATTACATTAAATGTGTGTGTTTTTTTAACTTTAGTCACAGAACGGACTGACATGATGGACAACAATTCAGCAATAACAAGATGACAAGCTGATTATGTTTTACGATTCTGAATAAAGCTGTATTTAGTGATTCTCTACCAAGAGAGGGCAGAAAATCTCCCAAACACAAGTCAAATGAAAGTAGATTAGAGATGTTTCTGGCATAAGCACAGTTATATTATTAAAGAATTGAGCAATTAGTGAAGCAACACCAAATTGATTAGTTGTAATGTGTGGTATTTATATTAACCTGCACGTTTTGCAATCAGCCAGACATTCCAGCTCGGTCTGGTGGACAGACTGTAACCATCGAGTCAGCCATGAGCGAGCATTAGCATACTATTGGCATTTCCTGTGTGCGCCGCCCCATCCATCAGCCAGCATGTGCCGATTCCATTTTAATCAAAGCCGGTTCTGGTCTCAGTCCTGCTGATGCCTTCGTAAAAATATACATTTCTGTTGGTTTAATGGTTTTGCTGTATTTCCGTCCTCCTACAAGCACTCTCAGGAAGCAGGTGGTACTCTATCATTAACTGCGTCCTTTTCAACCTGACAAACATTGTTTTGTAATTACTTGCTGTCAATATATACTTTTACATATATACCTGTAAACAACCCTCACTGTGTCTGAGCAGGAATGTTGCCTTTCTCTGATCTGGTATTCAACGGCGCTGCTCCTCCGACGCCTGATCCCGGCGCATTGGTTCGACATTTTCTGCATCAGGGTCGACTCTCGATCAGCTAATTACAGCTCATTTCCCACGAAAAGGCCTCACAGTGAGCCGCGCGCCCAGCTCAGCAAAGGGGAATTTTTCTTTTTTTTTTTTTTTTTCGCCGCCACCTCCGCTGGGAGGAAAGCCTTTAGATGCCAGTCACAATTAAAGTCAATATGGCCCTGGGCCTCTCCGCGCTGCGCCCATCATGCTTCCGAGCAGCTGATAAGATATAGCCTAAATTATTCATTAGGAAACGCAGGCGTGTTTCCATGTTGACTCCTTTAATTGAGGAGTCGGCGCGGCTCGTGGAGCGTTCGCTGCTGTTAGAGTTACGTCCCACAGACGTATGCGGAGGCGTTGATGCAGTGGGTTTTTGGAAAGGTGGCATGAGGGCTCATTCAAAAACAAATTACCCTACACACACACACACACGCACGCACACACACACTTTGTTTTTGGCCTTCATCTCTTGTGATGTCTGTTTATAAGACAACAGTGCCAGTGAAAACAACTTTTTGAAAAGTACTCCCCAAGGTGGAACTTTTTGAAAACATTCTGCCCCTGTGGGCTCAATATAATGCCATCAATTTTTTGCATCTGTCCAATTTCAGAGTTTGTATTTGTAAATCAAGTTTTACCATGCAGTAAAAAAATCTGCACAAAAAAATTCATCTTTGTGAATATGTAGAAAAAGATCTGCATGACTGTAAAACTGATTTGCATTTGTGAAAAGAAACCGACGTTCTTTCGCAAACATCCTGTTTTGAGATGCGTAGCATTAAAACTGCGTGCAAGTCTCCGAAGTTGCGGTTGTGAACTTTGTCACATTTGGATAGTGACAAATTGAACTGTCCAATCAGGGAGCAGAGAACTTTCTGTCCTCCCTCTAGACTCTTAAAGGGGAGTAGAAATGCTGCGAACACGTAAAGACACCAGGACCACAGTGGACAGTTCTTCTACCTCGTGTGCAATTGCAATCCAACTTCACTGTCTGTCCATGGGGATGTCTGTAGATCTGTGTAAACACACTTTGTGTTTTCATGCCAACTGACTTCGATTCGTTTCCTCCTGAAGCGACGCTCAAGACCCAACCTGAACCTTCACTAGAATTCTAACCTTAGTCTCTTCTTTAAATATGTATTATTCCTAAACCGTGAAAATGTACTAATAGGAATTTTTTTTGTCCACACACACACTCACTCACAGATACACACACTAAGGGTGATTGCCAAATTCCATCATTGCATCCAAAAGGAAAAAATAATTTCCTCATAAAATGAACAATTTGTTCACCGACTTCCCCCTAGAAAATGTTCATTTATTCCCCCTTCACCTGCAAATTAATTTGTATGTTTGAATTTTGGCCATTTCAGTACCTTTTAAAGAGGCACCCACGAGTTTCTTGATTTGCATAAGTACTGGTAATTCTAAATGAAATCCAACAGCAAAAAGTTTAAATATGCAATAGAAGAAGGCTCGATACGGCCACATCATGTCCAAGCTTCGCTCATGAATGATTAATTCCAATTCTAAAACAAAAAAACATGCAGATTATTCGGATGATTGTGGATGCTGGCCAGGATGCGTGATAGAGTTGAGGATCCGTGTTTTCTGAGTGCGACATTTGATTTTCACTAGATTCATACGGGAAACAGCATCAGATCACCACCGAGCTGAGTCCGGTTCAGGTTCATTTATTTTGTAGTGTTTATTAACTTTTGCAAGGCACTTCCGAGCGATCATACTTCAGGGGCAGCGTACGTTTGACTCTCTCTTGTGTTTTCTTTCCAATGCTGGATTCAGAATTGTGCAAAGTGAGCTGCAGAAATGGATGATTACATAAGTAAATATTTTCATGGCTGCTCATCAAAGGAGAGATGGAGTAACCTGTTTATTTGCCTAAGCTCTTTTGCTTCCCCCCACACACACAATAGCCTGTGAATTCATTACAATAATAATAGCGAGACGTCGGTCTTTTCTTCCTGAGCAGAAGCTTCAAGCCTGAGAAGGCTTGAAATGCTTTCCTAAGTTTGGATGAAACAGCAGCGAGTGGCACAGTTTTACTTCCCACTAATCCGAATTGTTCCTAAAATATATGAGAGGATCTTTTTCGTTCTGTAGCAATGAAACAAAATTAAAGAGTGGGGGTATTTTCGGTGTTTAAAGTTGCCTCTGGGGCTGTTTTGTGTGGAAGGAAATGCAACACTGAGCTTTAAATTGAGCACAAACCATTCATGTTCTACTTCAATAAACTCGTTAGGAAAGCTTGATGAGCTGAGTTTTGTTTTTAATGCTCAGATGGATGGAAGTCGTGTCAACGAGGGCGTCCGGCGTAAAACTGGTGTAGGGCTGTGTTTCCCTGTTTGGTGGTCTGGTGTTTTTTTTTTTTTTGCAAGAAAAGATTAAATATACTTTTAAATAAATACCATGTCATTTGTATAAACACTTAAACTCAATAGTTTTGTGACCTAAGGGAATTCAATACTGACTCATCTATTTAAAAGATATGGAAAAAAAAAAACACAGTTTCAGAACCCCACATGAATCTTTTCCCCTCCCAACTGGTAATTACTGATGTAGATCATCATCCTCCAAAGAGGAACAAGCTGAAACTCAAAACAACAAGAGTAAATATGTGTGTGCACACAGTTTGCTCACAGGTTAACAGAATGATCAGTCTCTTCATTCTTTGATTAAAATTGGCAAAACAGATCGAACAACAATTGCAAAACAGCTGCAGCATTTTTCTTCAAAGGTTATGATGTGGAAAGTCCTAAAAACAAGTGACAGCTGAAAAAAAAAAACAAAAACAAAACAAAGTAGTCTTAGGCTACCTCCGAGAAACAGAGTTTCAGTAAAACCTCCTCTCGGGGCCTTGTTAGTTCTGACGTCTCAGTCTTCCAAGCCAAACAAATTAGAGCATTCCAGGTTCTGCCCACACTTTAAAAAACTCATCTGACTTGAAAAATCAAGAAAACTGAACAGATATGAAGCCCCGTGACCTTCAACACTTATTGCTTTTTGCAGATGTATTGTCATGCTCTGTTTTTTCCCCTCTGGAGCACTGAATGTTGGGAGTCCAGGTCTGACCGCACGCTCCCCCTCGACGGAGGTTTTAGATTCCCTGTCAACAGGAGAGATGTCATAACATCTGTGTGTGTGTGTGTGTGTGTGTGTGTGTGTGTGTGTGTGTGTGTTCTGCTCCTCAACGCCCCACGTGTCCACCACTTTCTATAATAAATACATCACATATTTATCTGTTCACTCTCTGCACAGATGCAGTACATTTGTATGTCCGATGGATTAAACGGATTATTCTTAAGCGCATTGGGTATTCAGTTCCTACTTCTCTTTAGACTATGACTAATTTAGGGAGATGGAATAACAATGTTTTTCAATGTATTTGTATTTGGGGATTAAAAGGGTCAAACCTATGGAAATAGAAACAGGACGGATAGAAACAAAAGGTTCTGCCTGAAAGGCAGCATAATAAATACACTGAAACTCAGGCAGGGGGTGTTTTGACATGTTTGGTTAATGCTTTGATGGGGAAGTTTGACAGATAACTCTCAGGCATGTCAATTACGACACACAAACAATGTTCATAAGTGTGTTCTTGTCAAACCTCCTGTCAAACATTTGCACCAAAACATGACATCAGTCCATCAGCAGCAAAAACACCACCAGCACTCGACCGAACCGCCGCTCACTCTCTCCTGCTGTGGCTCCAGCGTTGTGGCGAGCCCTCCCGGCCACTGGAGTGAGATCTGACATGTCGGAGAAAGGTTTCATATGAAGGGAAAACAAGTCGTCTTCTATCCTCAGTGTGAAAGCATTGTGATTACATTTTCTAAGTGTTTAATGTAAAAACTTTCCACAAATTTCTAACAAATTGTCACAAAGCCATCCTCTGGTTGCAGCATTGGGGAGTATTCTGAGAAACTCCCGCCCAACGTGTGGCTTCTATGCTGATGATACTTGTTAATAAGTTCAGTAGATGTTACTGCTGCTCTGTTTTCAGTGTCCACTACTCGAACCACAATCCCTGACGCCTAAGCGAGCATCTCCGGTTAATGCTATTGAAATATTCCTCTCCATATTTTGTGATTTTTATTACTTGACAAGCAAGCCCATTTTGGCCCCCAGGGTGTGATTTACTGCACCCGCTTCTGTTTTACTGTGATGGAGCACATTAGAATTGAAAACTTTGGTTTCACATTTCTCAATTGAAAAAAAAAGAAGAAGAAAGAAAAGCACTTGCTCCTCAGAGGCATCTTGATGAAATTTGACCACGGTTGTGTCAGCGGAGGATGAATTGGTTGCTTTTAGCGCTGCGTCCATGTCTCTCCCTGGTCCTGCTGGCTGTATTACAGCGAAGTGATAATATAATACTGACTCGTCTTTCAGGAAAATGAACAGTGAATGTGCAAAACGCTTCGTAGCCCTCATCCAAATTGCTAATGAGTTCTTCTTGGAGACCAATCCGCCCACACTCAGTTTAGGTGGAATGCTATTACGGCTCTGCAAACGAGGAAAATATTAGACGCCAGATGTATTCAAACCGGCACGCTGAGTGGGGAATGTAGTTTCGTTTCTGTCAGTATCACACACATTTCTGTAGCTTCCCTGAGAAGTTTTCAATTATAAAATGAACTCTTTGTCCAAAAACAGAAAGAATTGGCATTAATAAAACTATAATCTACTACGGCTTTGATTTGGAATATGATGTTGAAGTTTTGTTATTCCGCCAAGCACAAGCATTGGCACCCGTCTCCTTCTTCTTTTCAAAGTGTGGGCTCTCATTAGCGTTCGCTGATCTGAGCTCTTCCTGACTCCTGGATCTGCTTCAGAAAAGTCTGACATTGTGAAGGGTGCCTCCCGTTTACAGCACATCTCTCCTTATAGAAAGAAAAAAGAAAAAGTGGTTCTCTGTACAATGCTGAGTAGATGAGGCTGATTAGCTTAATAATGATGGAACACAATATGAGGATACGCTCTCCCTTCCTAACACGCATAACACCAGACCACATCTGGACCGAAAAAAAAAAGAAAAGCAAATTATGAGCCTGGATGAGCATGGCTTTAATAAAACACTGCTTCCTGATCATTTCTGGCTTTTATCATTAACTTGTTTTTGCTTAGTTTTCTACACTTATTGGAAAAAAACAGAAACTATAACATTGCAATATAACAATATTAAAGAAGACAGCTTCTACAACACATTTATCTCAAGAGAGCTGATTCTCTTAGCTTAGTCATCTGATTGTTTACTTGATCCAACAGTTAATTATTTATGTATGAGTTATTAATACATGACGTTATGAGAATCACATATTCTAGGAGGTCAGAGTGATGTGCCCAGTTCACTACATGTGATGTTTTACCTTCGGGTCACGGATGCAGTTAGCATCAGATTTGAGGCAAAAACTTGGAATTATTGAGAAAACTCCAACGCAAGGAAAACGTAATGCATATTCCTGCCTCTAGAGTCAAGACTGAACGTCCAATTTTCTCACTCTTTCCTCACTACTGTCACATCATCTATGGTGGGTGTAAAAAGCAGTTTGCAATAACGTTGATACTGGTCAACGTCTGGTAAAATACTGTAATGTGACGACTGAAGCTCTGTATGCCCACGGTCCACCACAACCATTTCTACTCTGCTAATCGCAGCTGTTAGGCTGTTTGAGGGGTTTTTTTCTATCATGCTAATTATATTTTTGTAATTGATAATTTGTTTGATACTGTATGTTTCTCTCCGTCAGCCAATCAAAGTACATCGGAGAGTCCGTCTGAAAAATGTGGCTGAGAGCAGTGTCAGGGCCATTTTACACTGGTTGCGTTACTGATCCTGATCGGATCCGCAGAGCAAAATAATTTCACTAAGCAGGAGCTGAAAGCATAGCCATAGATATGTAAATGGCCACTAGCATTACCCCCCCCCATTGTAATAAATGGTTGTATTTCCATCAGATCCTAACAAATCCGGATCTCTGCAGTGAAGGTTTGCCATCCCCCACCAGATAAATATGCACTGCGGAGTGCAAGGGGGATTTTTTTATTTTGGAGGACCAGCATCCGGCCGTCCCTGGCTTTACGGGTCCGTCGTCTTTCATCCAGTGGCTGCCGTATGCGGAGAAAATAGAGCCGCTGTCGGATCACTTGCGACTGTGTTGCAGCTGCAGGATACGTCAAGCCACAAGTAAAAATACAGTGGAAATCCAGCTGTTTATTTTGAATGGGGCTAATGCCAATAGCTTGTACTGACATGATGTTCCACTGCGCATCCACTCCAGATCCGTAACACAACCAGTGTGAAATGGCCCTTAGTGTTTTCTATGTTTAGTAAAAGATGCTTTGTTACCTCAACTTAATTTATGTCAATAATGGTTGATTAAATCTTGGGTAAGGAGGGGAGTGTATTTAAGATTTCTTCTCCCATGGTTCATATGGAGGTCGATGCTGGAAAGAGGATCTCAGCTGTGTGAGAGCCACGAACACCTGTGCAGAAACAACCATGACCCTTTGGGGAGGTGAGGTTCAGGAGAGACGTGTCGACAGATTTCTCAGCACAGTTCTGTCAGGGACAACAGCCGGCCACTGTAGGAATTCTGCACTTTGTTGCACCGGCCGGCTTCTTCGCCTGGATCAGGGCTTTGCTGTCCATCTGTCGGGCGTCGGCTTACATTTAAGCCCTGCCATTTCACAGGTCCGGATCCAGCCCACAATCCCAGCAGGCAGCTTAGCTTCTCAATGACACGAGGGGTAACCTTTCTCTCGAAATTCAGCTCAGCAACACTATAGCTACGAGAAAGTGATCTTGCTCGGGGGGGGGGGCAGAGGTTAGAAGCTCTCCAAAGTGTGGATGTCAACGCACACGTGTGTTAAAACTGGAAGATGCTACTTACTGGGGAAAATGATCCAGTAATCATCTTAAGAAGCAGCTTAACTGATATTAAATTCATAATCCTAGTAGCTGAATCTGACGTTTCTTAGATACTGGAAACATACGAGCACAGAGCAGTTCTTTAACAGTGTAAAACAGAACATTTTAACACAATGTGACTGTATTGTTTGATACTGATTGAAGTCATACATGATGAAATGTCCACATGTTCCTCAGAATGACATCAGGGTGTTGTGCACGTACATGAGATTGTTGGAAGATAACCATGCAGATCGCGCAGTGGGCAGCGTCGCTCTGCCGGGTGTGGGCAGCGAGGATTAACCTGGAAGCTGACTGAGCAGTTTACAGGGGAAGGGGCTTTAAAGGGCTTTTAACACTTTGTGCTGAAGATAGCGTCAGCATCATCTCACGGATTTCCCAGAAGCTTACCGGTGTTTAAGCGTGGTATTTAACGCGGCTCGGGGAGTGGCGTGTCCTGACAGGTAGACGAACGCAGTGGGTTATGAGTTTAGTCTTATCGCAGCCCCTCCCCTGCTCACAGCTGACTGTCCTGGTGGGGAAGAAGCTCACGGTGACACGTGGAGGGGATTTAAGGGAGTGGTTAACATGTCGGGTGAGGCAACCGACCAGACTGAGGAGCATGAAACTCACTAAATGGGAACAAAGTGATCCAGTAATGGCATTTAATATTATTATGACCCCATCTTAAATTTAATCTAGAAGTGCTTTCCAATAAAACTACCTTCAGTATTATTTGCTTTTTCAATCACTTTTCATTGAATTGTCCATCGACGGCCTTCAGTTCTGATTACATGAATGCACTGTTGTATCAACATGTCTCAGAAGAACATTAAAGCCTTTAAAACATAATTTCACTTAGTTCCTTTTTAAAAAGAAATGCTTATAGGAAGTGGATTTTTTTTCCTGGTGGAGAAGAAATTTACCAGCTACAGAAATGCAGATCAAAACATCTGACTATTAATCACCGAGTGAATCTATTTATCACCATATATCTATTTTAACATGTCTGAAAAGGAGTAGGAAAGGTCTAACTTAAACCTTCTCTAATATTTAATAATCATGTTTTCTAATAATTTATTTTGTTTAAAAAGGAAGTGGATTGTATATAAGATTTAAAAATTTATTGACTACAAAAATGCAGATGAAAATTTCACCATCTGGGCTAAGTGCATGGTGTAAAATGTTATTTTAAATACTCAAAACTACTGTTTCGTTACAATATTTGTAATTTCTTTATTTCAGGTATCTTTTTAAAAAAACTGCCCTTTCTGTTAACCATAAATTATAAATAATATATGAAGCAGGGTTTTCAGGTTAAAGTTACAAATTACGAAAGTTGCTTTAAAAAAAAAAAAAAAAACTTATACAAACACGTTTAAGAAAAAATTATCATCTGATTCTCGTGCTTTTTCTCCATTGATTCAACCAACTTACTCTAAAGAGTGTAATCCAAATTGATCCTCCTCCACAAACCTCTCAATAACCCCGTTTTAATGTTATCAGCCAGGTCATGAAGCAGTGCAGCATGGGCCACCAGTTAACCCCCAGGGACAGTAAAAATCATACCTGTCTGTTTAATTATGATTGCCCATCCAGCCGGCTCCTCTGATGCCGCTCCATTGTAATAAAAGCGGAGGGCACCATCCACTGCTAATGCGATGCAACATCTCCAGCATCCCGGCGGATACCGAGCATAAAGGCATTAATCTCACCATTCATTGATCCAGTTATTACTGGTCTTGGACCAGTGGGTCTTTGCTTATTGAGCACCGTCGTCTCATTTCTGGAACATATTCATTCTTTTAAGAAGCGCCTCCCCCTCCCTCTCCAGCCCCTCTCTCTCTTCACCTCAATTAATGTAATTCTCTGGGAGCTTACTGGAGAGCTGATTGGAATGAAGAAGCGCATTCAGACGACATGCCTGTGAGGGAATGATAACAGCAGATCATTAACAAAACAGGGCTGCAAATGTTTACCCGTGGATGGCATTCTTCATCTTAATGTGTCCCTGTCTTTCCATGTTTTCCCGGCGTGTTTGCAGCTGAAGTCGCATGCCATAAATTCCCAGGCGAGTGTGCCATTTTGAAGGAATGACTATAAAACCTTTCTCAGATGATGAAATTAATTAAATGATCGAGTAATTAACCAAAGTGTTGCGCTGTGGGATTTTTAACCCTGTGTTGGACAGACCCACAAAACTCTGACGATTGTGCAAATTGAATGAATATGTCTAAATGGGATGTATTGTAGAACGACAACTGAAAAAAGTAACGCATTTTGGATCAATCAAGCATGGATGATCAGTTCAGAATCCCCACAACACTTTGCTTTACCTTCTCTTACTGTTTTGTGTGAATTTTGTGTTTATCCGTTAAAGGATGCATGTCACAATAAACCTCTTATTGCGTGCATTTCCCGTATTCTAGCGTTTCAGCGGGATGAAATGTCTGATGCAGGATGAGAGGATTGTTAACACGGCATAACTTGCTGATGTTGCAGTGAGGCTTTAGCAACGAGGGATTATGATTTGATGATTTTCCTGGTTAGGTCTCAGTGTCAGTGGTAATTGAGTTGGACGTAATAGCATTTCATTGACTGATATCTAATATAGAACGGCCACATGATGAAGGCTGATAGATGAAGGCGAACCCCCTGTGAAAGGCTGGATTCCTCTTAGGTGGCTCAACCTGATACACTTTGCACAAACACACACACACACACACGCACACACTCAACCACTCCATCTCTCAAGGCTCAGCAATGACTTGATCAATGTGGGTTAAGCAATAAGAATGATTAAGTATGGGCTGCAGGCAGCGCGGAGCGCAGCGGGCTCTGCTGCAGGTCTCTGATCTCACACACACTCTCATCTCGGCCGGTTTTGACATCGCTTGATTACAGATGGTATCGGCAAAATCCCCAATCTGAACTTTGACCTCGCAGGGAATAAAATGAAATTGAGCCAAGTAAATCTCGCCCATAAAGCCCCCCCCCCACCCAGGCTCACGCTGCCCCCGCCCCACCCCGCCCTCTCACACCCCTCGCATGATGAGTCTGATGTCCACTCGGTTCACTGGTGGGAAAAAGTTATCCGCGCTGACCACAATGGTAGTAACATGTCACCCCTATAATTAACTGTCAACCGGGATATCACAGATTCTCATTCCCCCTTTTTTCCCTCCGCGCTCTCCGTCTGTCACATGTGATATGGTCCATCGGATGGTGCATTATCTTTTCCCGCCGACTGTCTGTGAATCAGGAAGACGTGTGCCACGTGGCCATTTAAGAAGGAAAAAAAAAAAAACAGTGAGAGAAGATTTTAAAGACAAATTTAGAGCAGGAGATGAAACTGCGTACCACTGGCAAAATTTCAGTGTGCTGTGACAACTGCCATCACGCGCAGACAGGAGTCCCCCCAGAGACACGTCGAGAGACGAGTGCAAATTAGATGTGAAGGGTTTCGTTTGAGTGTTTTTTTCTTCTTTCCTCTTGCACATTTCATCCTGTGTCTGAATTACTGTAATGACTCCTGCACCTGAAAGACGGGGAGACTGTCCGAGGTGATCACTAAACGCTTCATTTATGAATACAAAGCCTCTTGTGCAAGTAATATATCAGAATTTCTGTCTGTATATTTCACCCTTAATGACATTCACACTGTACCTGCTCTCATTATTGTTTTTTTTCTTTGCATTTACCTCCATATTTTGCTGTGATGAAATCAATAGTTAATGGCACCGGTGCTGTAATAGATGGAGTCACACGAGCAGATGGCATTGAAATTAAAAACGGTTTGTTTTTTTGCTCTTAAACCCTGTATTCATCTCTCTGTATCCAATCCCCCCGGTGGTGTGCGCTCTATATTTTATCCTAAAAGATTGCTTGAGCCGAGTGTCAGCCACAGCACATACATCACACGTGCCGCCATCCATCTTTGATCGCATCCCCCTGATACCCCCCCCCCCCTTCCCCGCTGTTCTAACTCGTACAGCACAGCGCCTCATCTTTAAGGAGGAATGAAGGACAATAGCATTTTGTCTATAAAGGCCTTTCTAGGAACAAAACCACAGATGTGCTCAGCATACGTGTGTGTGTGAGTCAGCGTGACTTAGCGTAATGGAAAATGCTGTCGATTTCATTCGATGCTGTGTGTCCCGTCACTTCGCGCCGGGGCGATAGCGCTGACTGATCGATTGTCTCGAAGGTGTGCCGTGAAAATGGTGCTCGGCATTCCGGCGCAGACACAATACAGGCTATAGAGCACAACGTATGTAGATTACTAGAATGATTTTGTTGTCGAGATCGGTGCTTCCGCTTCTATTTTTCACAAATCGGTCTCCTGGAAGGCTGTGCGTTTACAGGAGCTCCCTGCATTTAAAATACCTTTTAGACGCTCAGTGGAGGCAAGTGCGAGACGCAGAATTCAAAATTGTAAACGCTCTCAATTATGTGAGCGCACACCTTCGCCCTCGTAACCTCCATTCATCTTTAGTGACTTCATGAATACTGCAGCAGGATGCACACTCTCTGTTCGCCTGGGCTCTGCTCAGTGTGCTGGTAATGATTGTGGAATAAAACATGTGCCACAACGTCGCAAAACACACACTGTGGTCAGAAGGAAGTTTTCACTGCGAGCAGAACAGACTGCCTGGATTTGTTTCTTGTTTTTTTCTCTACATTTAATGAGAATCTGCACAGTATAGCAGGGACTGGTATGTTTGATAATCATCCAGTTACTTAAAGATATGAACCCATACACACTGTTATTCTCTGCTGTATAACAGCGGATGTTTATAAATTTTAAACTCACTCCATGACTCATAAAGGCTGACGTTTATTTTATTAAATTTTTTTTAATGAACTGCTGTGAAGTTGAGTTCATTAATGTTTAATTTTCTAACAGAATGTTCCCCGTGTCTTTGCGTCTCCGCAGGTAACCGATAAGATGGCAGCCGGGGAAGCGACTGGGCACAGCTACCTGGTGGCTTGCTGGCAGCCCATTCTGCTCCTGATGCTGGGCACCGTGCTGTCTGGCTCCACCACAGGCTGTCCTTCCCGCTGTGAGTGCAATGTTCAGGAGCGTTCTGTGATGTGCCACCGCAAGAAGCTCATGACGGTCCCCGAGGGCATCCCCGCCGAGACCAAACTGCTGGACCTCAGCAAGAACCGCATCAGAACCATCAACCCGGATGAGTTTGCCAACTTTCCCAACCTTGAGCATCTGGATCTCAGTGAAAACACGATCTCCACCATTGAACCTGGAGCGTTTAACAACCTCTACGGCTTGCGGACAATGGGTTTGCGTAGCAACAAGCTCAAGCTGATCCAGCTCGGGGTCTTCACGGGCCTGAGCAATCTCACGCAGCTGGACATAAGTGAGAACAAGATTGTCATCCTGTTGGACTACATGTTCCAGGATTTGTATAATCTGCGGTCTTTGGAGGTGGGCGACAATGACCTGGTCTTCATCTCCCACCGGGCTTTTCACGGCCTAAGTAGCCTTGAGCACCTGAGCTTGGAGAAGTGCAACTTGTCCTCTGTGCCAACAGAGGCCTTAACCCACCTCCACAGTTTGATCACGCTCAGGCTCCGCCATCTCAACATCAACGTCATTCGGGATTACTCTTTTAAACGGCTCAGTCGTCTGAAAGTCTTGGAAATAGCCAATTGGCCATATTTGGATACTATGACCCCAAATTGCTTGTATGGATTAAACCTCACCTCCTTAACCATTGCGAATGCCAACCTGACCACCATCCCGTATGTAGCCCTGCGACACTTGGTTTACCTTCGCTTTCTTAACCTTTCCTACAATCCGATTCATACAATTGAAGGGAATAAGCTCCACGATCTACTGCGCCTGCAGGAGTTCCACCTAGTCGGAGGCAGACTGGCAATGATCGAGCCGCACTCTTTTCGTGGTCTGAACTACCTGAAAATATTAAACGTGTCCGGAAACTCTCTCAGCACTTTAGAGGAGTCCGCTTTCCATTCCGTCGGCAACCTGGAAACTCTGGCCCTGTATGATAACCCCCTGGCCTGCGACTGTCGACTCCTGTGGGTTTTCCGCCGGCGCTGGAGACTGAACTTCAACAGGCAGCAGCCCACTTGTGCCTCCCCTGAGTTTGTCCAAGGAAAAAGAGTTCAAGGACTTCCCGGATGTTCTGCAGCCAAACTACTTCACGTGTCGCAAGTCCCGGATTAGGGATCGCAAACCCCAGCAGAAGTTTGTCGACGAAGGGGCCATTGTTCATTTTGCCTGCCAGGCAGACGGAGATCCTGCTCCAGTGATCATGTGGCTGTCCCCACAGAAAAAGTTCATCACCACGAAGACGATCGGAAGGCTTTCTGTGTTACCCGACGGCACCCTCGAGGTGCGCTACGCCCAGATTCAAGACAACGGCACGTACGTGTGCATAGCGAGCAATGCGGGTGGAAACGACACATCTCTGGCTCACCTCCACATTCACAGCTACTCACCTGACTGGCCACACCAGCCCAACAAGACCTTTGCCTTCATTTCCAACCAGCCAGCAGAAACTGGTGCTAACGATACAAGAGCCAATGTCCCCTTCCCGTTTGATATAAAGACCCTGATCATTGCGACCACAATGGGCTTCATCTCGTTCCTTGGTGTGGTCCTGTTCTGCTGGTACTGCTGTTCCTTTGGAGCAGAGGCAAAGGCAACACCAAGCACAACATTGAGATTGAGTATGTGCCACGGAAATCGGACGCTGGCATGAGCAGCAGCACGGTGGACGCCCCGCGCAAGTTCAACATGAAAATGATTTAACAGAGCTGTGGAATTTATTCATTTTGGACCATAAAAACAAGACAAATGGTAAAGAAGACATTTTCTTTCCCCTCATACAAACCTGTGGATCCTGGTCTGTTAACATAGAGTAATATGTTTTTCTTTTTCTTTTTTTTTTTTGTTTGTTTTGTTTTTGGGCTGACCGACAGACTCAAACAGGAGGGCAGTTCCTGACTTTCAAATCCGAGAGGGAGTGTGAAACCACAGCCAGTGTCTCAGGGCACTGGCGGTTCCCACACGGCCTGCGGAGGCATTCGGTGAAAGCTACGTTTGTCATGAGCAGTTCGTATTCCTATGGATTTCTAGTGGGGGGAAAACGCATCGGAAAAGAAACAAAAACACAGTCGGAACCTGGGGGGAAGATCACGCTTTTCCCATCGCTGTTTCCTGTCTGTTTTTTTTTTTTTTTCTTTTGTGTTTGTTTAATTCCAGGTCTTTTTCTGGACGAAATTTTGTATGGCTTGAAGAGCACACTTATACATCGCTGATGCGATTCTTCATTGTACATCAGTGTTACGGTTGTAAATGCTATGTACTACATGTGGTCTTTTTTCAACCTTCATACGTTCATGATTGTTCTGTATTCCATCAAATGTATATTTGTGTCACAGATACCCAGAATTGTTTAACACAGATATTGTGCCACAAAGCATATCAGTCAAAAACAAAGACAGTTGTTAGGTCTTCAGGAACCTGTGTTCTCATTAAATTGTTTGAGTTTTACAAGAGTTGTGAGATCTGGCCAAACTGTAACATTTTGGAGAACCTAAGAAAAGTGTCGATTAAATCTCTTTTTTTAGGGCTCCAACAAGAAGATAAATTAAAGAGAAAAATACGTTTTTGAAATACTTGATGCAAACTTGCCTAGTTTCTAGGTATTTCATTAGGAAAACAAGGTTTTTGTTTTGCAAGAGCATCTTTTTATATCAATTACCTACAAAGATGTTAGTTATGTTTGTGTTCTGAATGTCACAGTTACTAATTCATAGCCAACGGACAACTGTGACTTGATCAATTCCATTGGGCATTATGTCACATGAGTAACTGAACAACGATGACCAAAATAAAAGCTTTGGAGATATGAAAATCCACTAATATGATTACAGTGTACGAATATTCCAAATAATCTGTAGAAATAGGGGATTTTTTTTTTTTTAAATAGAAAGATATTATTAGACGACAATATTTAGAATTGAAAGGTAGCATAAATCCATGTTAATATAGGATTTCAGCACTGAAGAGATGAATCTGTATCTGCTATCAGGCCTAATTCTCAGATGTAATCCAGACAGTGCACGGCATGGACGGAGGGAATGATACAGAGAGAAATGTGAGATGTTGCTGATACATCGCTTTTGTCCTAACAATAGTAACAGGATCTATTCTCCACTTTCGCCCTCAAACAGATTTGTCGCCACTATAAGCGCTTATTCCCCGACCATTTAAATTGCATTTCAGAACTATTATGTAACGGTATTATTTCATGCTCGACATGATTGTGTGTAATAAAAAAAAGTTGCGGTGCTCACTTTTCTTTTCTTTTCTTCTTTTTTTTTTTTTCTTGTCAGAAAATACAATGTGCTCCTCAAACTGTAGAATGTTTCTGTCATCACTGGTTACTTTTCCAGATGTTTCTGTTTTCATGTGATGAACGGCGTCACTAGTGACGACGCCCACCCTCCTCCTCCTGCCCCATTAGAGCCATGGGAATCTTACCTTCCAGGATCGGTTTGCTTTTCCCCGCTGATGTTTGTGAGGCGGTGGGGGTGGGCGGGAGCGGGGGGGGGGGGGGGACCTGCTGCATATTACCACTCTCCCGGTCGGTCCTGCGTATGAAATGCGAGGTTGCAGGCCTTTGCCTTTCCGAGTACACACTGTGGACAGCAGGGCTTTGCAAATGTGTGCGAGGATAAAGGCTAAGTTATTTATGATGGATGACATTACAGATAACGACACGGTAATGGCTGCAAGTACGGACTTGGATGTGCAGATGGTTGGAGTGGCACAGATGGTTTCACCCATGGAGCAATCTGAAGCAGCTTTGGTGTAATCCGTTTTGCATAAAGGAAAAAAAAAAGAAGAAAAAAAACACTGGAAATGGCTCATGGTTTCTCCCCCATGCTGATTATGAATGCTCTCTTCGTTCAAAGTGTGGCTATTGTACCGAGCCTTTTCTTTTTTCTTTGGTTGGGGTCCCAAGTGATCCAATCCCCATTTTCTTTTTTTCTTTTTTTGTCTTTTGACCCTGGACTATATTGACCGTGTATAGTCCAAGCCAACTTTTACAAAAAAAAAAAAAGAAAAGAAAGATGCTAAAAAAGAAAATCTATGGAAATTACATTCAAATTGTTCTGTGCAATAAAGGTAATATGCAGATTTTTTTTTTTAATTAACAACATTTTGTTGATGTTCAATTGTTGAGAATATGGTATGTTGTATTAAACAATCTATGGACTTTTTTAAACATGTGATGCTTCTGTCTTTGAAGATGTGCTTGATTTCACTGTGAAAAAAAAAAAAAACAAAAACAAAAAGTGACTGCAGAGTATTGTTGGACCAAAGACACAGTGGCAATCCAGAAACTATTATCATCATCACTGATTTCATTGCAATCCCCAGTTTTTTCCATTATACGACAATATATTTGTAACGCTTTACTAGCCGGGCTAATCGGCTGGGTGTAGCTGCTGTGCGCCGGTGACCAAATGAGCAAGTTAATGTTTGATTCGTTTGATTGAATACCTCATTAAATGCTGATGCACACTGTAAGGTAATTTAGCGTCATAAGTTTCAGAGCTAATTGCTTGTTTACAGAGAAAATGGAGGTTTACCCGCACGGCCTCTAAACATTAATTAACCGCCATTAGTGAGGGATCACCGCCATGATGATATCTATAGGAAATAATATCAATTTACTTTGTGGATTTCAGCTGAAGTCATTAGCAAACTTTAACTTCAAAGAAAAAAGGGCGTTTTACATTAAGTAGCTGTTTTGTTCTCCAGTGTTTCTCAACATAGCAAGAGCAAATTAGGTTATCTGTTGAAGGATATGGGAGACGACGAGGGCGAGGACGAAGACGGCGTAGTTTCACAGACCGTGGCGTTCCACCGCGCTGAGTTCGGATCTCTGTCCGATCCTCTTTATTCCACATGCTTGCTGCCTTGCTTCTCGCTCCACGGGGACTTCAGACGTTCTCCTTTTCCTCAAGCTGTATCAAAGCACACTCATTTATCTTCTGACTCAAAAACAGACAGGCAGAATAGAGGAAGTCGAGGAGCTATTCTTGAGGCCCCTCGGAGCCCCGGGGAGTAATGGAGACATCCATTGTTTTCACTGCTCAGATATTAGATCCGTGCTTTAGAATTCTGGGTCAGGAGCACGCTGATGAATTCTGACACTGCGCGACAAGTCACCTCTCCTCAGCTGAGCATGAAAATACAGACACACCTCTGGGTGTTCCTCGCACTCATCCAAAGCCACGCGCCCGGCAACATCTGGGAAACGTCGCGCCGAAGCAAACAAAAGTGGGAATTCGCTGCTGGCTGCGCTTCTGTCACACAGCAGGAGCGTCAGATCGGCCCAAAATAAAACAGGCCAGCCATGTGAGATTTATGTTCAGACGGGGAATGCAGCCTCATGGCAGGTTAGCGGCGTCTCATTTCCATATCAAAGCACCAGATTCAATTCCCTGTTTGGGTCAGTGTTCCTGTAATACACCTGTCAATGGATGTCAACATTTAAGTCAGGAAAAATGTGAAAACTAGATTGAAAATATAAGCATGCACTGCGATGCATTTCACTTAGACAATGAATGGATGTGGGAAATCGACATATCCTATTGATATGTGCCATCAGTGAGGCTGCATCGTCTGATTTATGTGATTTTGAGGTGCCACTACATCTGTCAACTCTGGAGTATATCGGCATCGGTAATCAGCAATATTTTGTTTTAAAAGTGTCAGGATATAGAATATCGGCACAATATCGAATGTTGTGCATCCCCAGTAACAATCCATTTTATGTTCTAACAGACGACAGTCTGCAAAAACTGCATGTCAGAAAAAAAGTCAAGGACTAGCTTTATTAGCAACGATATCTCAAAAAGGTCCAATCTTCTGTGGTTTCTTAAAAAATCCTTTGTGCAAACACCATCATGATCTCAATAAGAATCCATCAACAAGATGGGAAACCCACTCTGAGGACTCAGTTCTTTCGGTGCACTCACACTGCAGACACTATTTTCTGTGAATCTAGTTCGTTGTTGCATTCACATGAGCAGGCTACAATTCCCCCTAGCAGAGAACGAACAGTATCCTAACCTCATGAGCAGCGCTCACATTGAAATACAGTCCTAAAATCTGCATTCATAAAGGTATTAGTGCACATGGCATGTGTGGCCGGCAGATCTGTGAAGTTTCCACTCATCCTGCACAATATCTACTGGTTTTAAAGAGACACATGCTGTCAGACAAAGCAGGGCAGTGCCTGCTTTTCTTTTCAACAAGACAATGACAACACACACATTCTGCACACACACACACACACACACACACACACACTGCACTGAGTGTGTAGTAGAAGAGTCCAGATGCTCACTTTGCTTTTCTCGGGTTGGACAGCTTTTCATTTTCAAAACGGCCTTATTCTTGACAGCGTGGATGGTGGAAACATCCCATCCCATTTTGATCAACATTGACATGATAGCATCGCACAGTTGCAGCAGATTTGTCACTTACACATGCCTGACACAGTGCCCCGTCGCTCCATGTCTCACCGCGGACGCTCTGTCGGACTGATTCCTGCTGACTGAAGGCCGCCGAAGTCCCGTAAACCCATTATCACATTCAAAGAAACGGATGGTGCTGCCTTCATGGAGGGTCTGCAGCGACACTCCAGGAGGCTGTGGCATCGAAATGATGCAGCGGAAATATCCTGCACAACTTTACAGCACCAGAACCATCAAAACTCTTCAGAAACAACTGTCTTAAGTCTTAAGTCCAGCCGATCATCTAGTTTCCTGTTCTTTCCACCATTATTCGTATGGTTGTTTGTGAAAATCCCAATTTCTAGTTTGTCTGGCATCAGTCACATTCAGAGTCGTTCCGCATTGCCATGATTTAAATTTCTTCAATTGATTCCCTGCGATGTGATTGGCTGATTAGTTGGCGGATGATAATGTTACCATAAGTAACCAGAAAGAAGTAAATCCTCAGAGAGGCAGAGTCTTAAACTCATCAGAACTGTATCCAGCAGCATGTAGCACCTATTAATTATTAATGATGTAAGAATTTCATTAACCTGTCAATGTAATATGTCCAAATCACATTTCTCAGTAAATGCTGCCTACAAACAGCTTCTCACTGTCAAGAGTATCACTGCCAATCACTAATCAAAATTTGAAAATACTATACAGAAAAGGTAACATCATCACCGTGCACCTTAAAGAGGACGAGCAGCCTTTTTACATTTTTCCTTAGCAAATTAGTCTCGTAATCGTGTTTATTTTCAAACCTTTTTAACCAAAGAGCACCAAGATTACACCTCAGAAAGGCTCTGACCTCCGATTTGTCAAGGCATTCAAATTAAGCAAAGCACCAACCGACACTCTGCTTTAGATTTCAGACCACCATGCTTCAGTTTCTATAGAGTTGATAATGTATGCTGAAGATGTGATTAGTTCTGAAATATTATGAACTTCCTCACTTTTCAACTATGCACATAAATGGCTTATGGAGTTAACTCATTCAGAATCTAAAAGTGAATTTAGCAAGCCGTTTCCCACAAGGTTAATACTGTTATACAAGTCAGATCAATATGAAAGAGACATACAGAAAACGGCCGATCATTCTTTACACATTCAACGAGGGAAACATCTGAAGGCTTAATTCAGATGTTGAGCAAAGTCTATATTGTGAACGCCGGAGAAGATTAAGGCCATAATAAAACATCTAACGCTTATATAACAGGTAAAATACCATATAGCATGAGCTTTAAAACAGCCTGCTGCAAGTATTGAAAAGCCAGTAATGATTGTGTCAATAGGCAGTGTGAAGATGCGATGAGCCGTATTCAGCTTAGAGGGATGGAAGTTATGGAGTTTAACTCGCAGCGCCGCGAACGCTCACAGTTATTGCTCCACTCTTGTAAAACTTCATCTGCTGCAGACAGTAATTTCCACGCATCATTAAGGCAAAATGGGACATAGCTGCAAACAACAAATTAAAAAAAAAAAACACTCACTGCTGTAGCCGAAGGGGCAAAAGTGCAACTAGGGCCTTTTTTTGTTCCTGGTATTGATTTCGGGCTATTTGACAACCTTCAGAAGACCCGTTTAAACAGAACCCCACCAACAGAAGTGCACCAGTTCTAGTTCTACATGGGTTCGTTCCTCACAGAGTTCATCATATCTGGACAGAACGCTTCATGTTGTATACGTGGTTACGGGTAAAAAATAAAACAAAAAAAACGAGAGGTGGATTAAGACTGACTGGCTGAATGAGCTCCTCTAATACACTAAGTGGCACCGGCTTATGCCCAAAAAATGTTCTAACTTTACCACTAAAAATATCATTCTAGACATGGAAATTATTTTAATGTTCAGATGCTTTAGAAGAGATATCACTGAAATGTGCAGCACGCTGTGGAAGTATACCACATTTTTATTGATGATTATTATTAATACTTTATATTTACCGTAATACAGAAAATATTAATGTAGTGAAATGAATGTTAAGGCACAAAAACTTAGTATGACAACGGTTCATTAGCAGACGTTTTGAATAAAAGTTCCAGTTTGGGAGCCTTTTTCAAAGAGGTGTGGTTACTTATCTAATGTTTTGCTTTTTCACTTGAAAACTTTAACATGTAAACAAGGCTTTAGTATGAGAACACACTATGTAAAAAGAAAAAAAACAAAACAAATCACGAACACAGTGTGGTTTCCATTTCTGCTAATGATAATGGTTCAAAAAAACCCCTGATGGATCATTCGTCTGAAAATACAGAAAAATAGCATTTGACCACAATTTACTCCCCGGTGTGAAGCAGACGCTGAGCGGCATGAGAGAGCGAGTCGAGAGATGTGTGAATTTCATTCCCAGTGAGAGGCGACTGCCCCTAATTTACTTAAAATTTTAAAATACATTCATTTGTGTTGTTTGGTCTGTTAGCAAAGTAGCTTTAATCACTATGAGTGGGAGCTAATTGTAATCACTGTGCAATAAAAAAAAAATCACTGTTGCAACAACATTTGTGCACCAGAAATGGAGGAAATCTATCCTCGTCCCTACAGATCCCTGAAGATATAGCTTGAAAACAACATTGAGGCTCGGCATCCTGTAAGTTTCAGCAAACCCGCCCAGGTCTTCACAGGAAACTGGACACACAGCAGAAAGGGGGGTGTCTCGTCTTGTTTCAGTAAAACATGGCGTCAAAGCGGCGGCGGCGGCGGCAGCAGCGTCCTTTGTTCGGGCAGCGAGCGGCAGCGTGTTGGTTTCCCCCGGCTGTTGACTGAATTTCTCCTCACGAGCATTGTTGGGGAAAGCGGACATGGCAGTTTATATTGTTACAAACTCCCGGTGACTGAATGATAGAGTTAGGAGGCCGCAGTGCGAGCCAGGCGGCGGCCCTGCTTTATGTCATTGTTAGGTGGGACACGCCTCGACTGATAAAGACCCCAGTCCCATATTAACTTGTCCTGCACATCCTGGAGTAGATTTACTGGATGAATCCCAGGTGGGAATGACTTTCTGTTTACCGCAGGGCGCTCGGCGGCACGGCGGATGCTGGAGTGAATCATTTCTGAAATGGATATGCATCAATTTCACCTTCGCCAAAACAGGGGCGTGAACTCCACTTGCATTTTTCTCAAAATACCGACAGCAAGATGCATCCGTTTCAGTAGATTGTCAGTTTTTTTTTGTTTTTTTTTTTAATTTGCAGCATGATATTCCAGATATTCATATTAATGTGCTTTAAGTTGAGTCGTGGCTGAGACTTTGATCCTTCTGGGTTCAGGGGTTTATGTCTGGTGTGGCTCCCATGAGGGGACTTAGCTGTTGCTTTGATCTCAAGCACAGAGTTCTGCATAGTCAATAAACAGCTCCCCGAGCCCTGCTGCACATCCAAGGAAAAAAAAAAAAAAAAGAAAAACACACCTGATCCCCAGCCGACCCCCTCACTCCGTTTGACTGCTTCGCCATTGTTTTACTGTCTTGGCTATCGAGCGCGGGCCAGGACGCCGTCCAAAAAGGCGATCTGCCGAGGCCCATTCTGGCCGGGAACATATGCCCCAGCCCATGTCTCCGTAGGCGACTCAATCTACCCTTCTTATTTATTTAACAGCCCCATGAAAGAGTCATGAGCTCCCAATTAAAAAAAAAATGTGACAGCCAAAAGACTGCATCTGCCCGCCATTAAAACCATCTTTTTGGCAGCCTGCTAGAATCCACTCACTGCCGGCAAATCGTCTGCCCTCAACCTGAATCGCTCGTGCCCGCTTTACAGCACGGCGGCTTGTTTGCAGGCAGGTGTATTACCAAGGTGAGGCGGGCAATTATTATCCAGGTAAATAGGTGAGGAGGTAAGGGATGATCCACCTTGTGATTCTCTTCTATCTCCAATGTGCCCCCACGCCTGAATATGCCACGGTGAAATAATAGAGAGCTCAGTTGCTGTTTCACCTTGCAGTGGGTCGCCATTCTGCAAATTATTTGGCTTCTGCCTACTCGCCTCAAGGACGTGGGCTGCTGAAATGTGATTGGGGCAGCCGAGGCAGGTGCCAGAGCGAGATAGACGACGGGATCAGATGGAAACAGCGCGGCCGGGCTGCTGCTTCCATTTGTCAGCATTGTTCCAAGATACCTGCAGGTGAGTGTGGGTTTCATTTTTCATTATTTTCTCCATCTGCCTTGTGATGCTGTGTTTTTGTCTGTCTGGCTTTTTTTTCTTTTTTTTTTCCTCTTTCCTCTTTCACAGGGCCTACCATCATGTTATCTCAGTGGTGTTCATCATATTGAACACAGACAACACAACAAAAGATTGGATTTGGAGGAATGAAATAAGAAATGTTGACACATCCATCTATCTATATACACATATCTATCCATCTGTACACACGAGCCGGCTGCTTCATTAGTTACCATCCAACGGTGAGCCACAACAATGGCGTTTTTTTTTCTTCTTCGCTGAAATCCCATTCATTTTAGCAGAGAGGTTGTAACATATCTCACTGGAGGAATGCACTATCTGAAGAAATGAAGAAAATATTTTGAACTTGGATTATCTGTTTTCCTCATGTGCCGTTTACGCCATCATGTCTGCATTTTCGATTAAGAACTGTTTCACATTTACACGATTTTAAAACGATGTCTGTTACCATGGTGAAACACCAGGGTGAGGTTTGTTGTCTTTGTAATGAGATCCCCCCGCCCCCACAAATGTTTAAATATGCAGTGCATTATGCATTCCTTACAATCACTTCTCATTTTGAGGCAGCCCCCCAAGGCTGTTTATCATCAGGGTCTCAAGCGCATCATCTGAGCAGTACGAGCAGCGAACTGACCAGCTGTAACTACTGAGTGACGCGGATATCCACTCAGGAAAGATCAGGGTTCATGAAGATCACTGAGTAGTCGGGAAGACCAATAATCAACTGAACAATCAATACTCGGCTGAAGGGCAGACGGATGTCAGGAAAACAGGGTAAAACATTCAAGATCAAACTGAAAGTGTTGAAAACATGTCAGTGGATTAAAGAACAAAGAGAACAGTTACCAAGACCATGAAATGATGTGTGCTTGTGTTGCAGTTTCTGAGACTACAGTTCCTAGGTCTTGATCTTGACTCGGTCTCAGGTTAGATGGTCTTGACTACAACACCACTTTGTGCTTCAGAGGTCTTTAACAATTTGAACCTGTGACAACTGTAATATCTATGAACTGTTTAAGAAATGAGATCGTTCACAATGCTGGATCGTCAAACAAGGGATAGAATGAAATGCAGAATTACTTGTGTTTGCCTTTCCTGCCGAGGCCAATCAAACCAGACTCCTTCCATATGAACTATGGTCAGTTCAAAAATGGTCCATCATTAAGAATGTCCATGTCAAACTTATTCATCTACCCAAACTTTTCCACTTTCTCTGAGGAAAATTCTGACTTTGACAACAATGAATTCTGTTTCTCCCTTTTGAACTTCCCTGCTTCTCGGTCTTTAGGTGTTTGCTTGTGGAGACTCATTCTTGATATTGCTGTACTGTAATAATGGATATTAGGGGGAAAAGCAGCTGTTAAAAAAGCCTTAAAAGCCATTAGTTTTACATTGAAATGTAAGGACATTCCTAAAATGACCTAAATACAACATTTATCAATCAATACAACTACAATAAATGTAGTGGTGCAATAAATCTTTGCACATACAGACTTCATTATTCATCCATCCGTTTCCAGCAAACGTCCTGAACAGGTCACCAGTCCATCAAAGGACAAACACAGACAACCAATTTAAGGTCACTAATGAGCCTCACATTTATGTTTTTGCGCCGTAGGAGGAAACTGGAGCACACAAAGAGAGAACATAGAGCCTGTGGCCAGTATTTGAACCCAGACCACTGTGCTACCGCCAAACTTGTCCTGTATCTGGTAATATGAATTATAGAACCTCAGTGAAGTCTGGCTGAGGATTAATCATTCATTTATTTCTGTCAGAGTGTCTCATCATGAAAACCGTCTGTCGCTACTATTAGGATTTTTTTTTTTTTTTTTTTTTTTTTACCTTGGGCCATATTGTGAAGGTGTGTACTCACAGTATCACTATAATTTTCAGCTGCACAATGACGATAAAAATCTTGAGCTGAGTTCAAGCATTTGCAGTTTGTCAATAGATCTATATGCAATAATATGCATCTCATTGAATCAAGGACTTAACACGCCACACTGGGTTTTTTTTCTTCTTCTTCAAGACCTAAAGTCTTAATGCAGGGTTCACAATCAACCATGTCTGAAATGACCCACATCAATACCCTGAAGAGTGTACTTACTTCTGTGCATGAACAGCCATATATTGTATTATTGTAGTTGAGCCTTAACAACCTGTGAAGACTTGATTAAAACGCCTGAATCAGTCAGTAATGGCTCATATTCAAACATCAGGAAATTCCAAAGCGCAGCTGAACATAATCATAATCATTTCAAACATTCATTAAAATAATGGACAGGCTCCGTCGAAACGATCCGCCGCTATGATCAGATATGTCCCCTATATTAAAGTGAACACAAGCTTTGGTTACATACAAGAGGAAACAGAGATGGTTCTAAAAAAACTAGACACATTCTGAATCCTTTATCTCGGACAGAACTGTAATTATTATATAGAGTGTGCTTTAGCACAAAGAGCACTTCCCTGAGGCAGTTTTTAATTTTCTATGGAGGTAATAACTCCATGACAGACCAACTTCAGAAGATGAATTGATATCTTAAAGTTCCAGACGAGAAAGTTCAGGCAGACTTAACAACACAAAGAGGGCTGTTATCAATCCGGTTGTTCCCTAAGACCCAAATCCCTCCGAGTAAAATAGTGTAGATGTCAGGAACCAGCGAATGCCTCGGCAATGACTTTCTCCTCGCAAAGCCCGGGGATGAGCAATACAACAATGGCAAGGCACCACATAGCTAAGAGATATTACAAATCTAAGCTGTTTTGGCTTTTTCAACATCGCACTGCAGGAAGCCCAGAGAAGAATATTCTCCCATTCAGTGGGACAGAATTGCCCCGCTTTCAATTATTTAAAAAGGAGTCGCGAGGAGAAAAATGAGGCTGAGAAAATCCCGACTCTCTCACATTACACCGCAGAGGAGAGCCCTTCAGATGCCTCAGTTGTCTTATAAATAACACAGAGCTCTGGAGTACTTTTATCCCGCCCTTTTTTTTCAGAGTTTCAATCATCACTCGACTGTAGCTGCATTACCTGTCATACATCAAACTACATCCTCTCTCTTTCTCTCTCTATATATATATAAAGTTTCCGTCTCGCTCACTGTGTTTTTGCTATCTAGACCCTGACGGAGTGTTGATCTCCGGCATTTTCCAAACAAATGAAGATGCAGCTGATTTCTTCTCCAGATCACAGAACTGATGTAACTTCACCTGAAGTCAATGAATGAGTCGGTTATTACACAAAACCAACTCCGCCAATATGTGAAAGCCTGTAATTGTACAGCCGTGCACATGCAGTAATTTGTCAAATAGGTCTTCTGCTCGACATTATTAACTGTGACATTATTTTTAGAAACATGGAAACAGAGACTGGACTGTGTGACGGCTCAACACACGGAGACATCCTGAGTGAGGCGGCGCATTAGAAGCAACAAGGCTTACACCTAATTATTTCTTTTAGCTGTAAGTCATGAAGAAAACCATTTCCATTGAAGTCTCTTTCAAAAAGTTACTTTTTCCCCATTTTCACAGAGAATTTTCAGAAAGTTCCACCTTTAGAGCGGTGTGTTGAAAGCTGTGTTTTCAGCAGCTGCTAGCATCATTGTTATGTAACCAGACACCCAAAACTCTACAAAAGTAATAAAAATGGTCACAACAGAAGTTGCATCAAGAAATAATATTGAAGAATAACATCAGCTTAATGTTGGGATTGCATTTTTTTTTTTTTTTTTTTTTTTCTCAGGCTTCATGAAAAGATTGAATATTTCAATATTTTATTTGCATTTAATTACATCAAAATGAAGAAAACATTTGGAACTGTGAAAAAATGCAAACTAACAGATTTATATATTTACATTTTACCAGCCTGAGTCATTCAAGATTGAACTGGGGAAGAAGGAAAGTGGCATGAATTGTGTTTTTACGTTACAAAAAGCCATGAAACTATTGCTTGTTTAAATTCTAACAATTAAGACCGTATATTTCTTCTCAGTGTTATGATACAGATTTACTGCTGAAAATACAGTTTTAAACAACAAGTTCATTTCTATGTTTCTTTCCCAATTTCGTTGCAAATTGAAAAGCAAGAGATGTCAAAGGAATAAAACGTCAAATTGCATAAATCCAACAAGTGAAAATTGCAGCGATTGGCAGCCAAGTAATAGATGCTGACATGTATGTTTGAAGGGATTTTGAAGACTGGAATCCAATGAAGATGTAAATATGATTGGTAACGCTTCCTTTTACAGTACGGTAATTACCATGTATTAACGTGGTAATTGCAAGGTAAGTGCCATGTAATAAGGAGAAGTTACTGTAAAATTACCATGTAATTACAGGGTAACTATGTTGCTAATTACCTAGTACTTTTAGAGTAATTACCAAGCCAATGCCAGGCAAATACCAAGTAACTACCTGGTATCAAGTATTAATTACTGGGTAATTATAATGTACATAGCAACTATGTCGGTAATTGCCAAGTACTTACTAAGTAATTGCTAAGTAATTACCGTGTAATCATTGGGAAATGTAGACTTTTTACTAGGTATTACTTGGTACTGCTAGGTGTGTACGCTATGTATTTCCCTATTAGTCAAGTGTTTTTTACTACTTACTGGTAACTTCCCAGTAACTACAACATTTACCTGGTAATTACGGTTGAACTGTAGACTACTGCAAAAGGAAGTGAGGCCTGTTTCCACACTATACCTGGTACTACTTATTCGTTACCCAGGAACTGCAAAAATACCTACCTCGAAATTACATAGTTATTAAATGGATTTGTACTGTAAAAGGAAGTGAGGTCTGTTTCCATGTATACATGGTAATTGCTTATTTGTTACCTAGTAAATAGAAAAATATTTACCTGGAAATTACATAGTTATTAAAGTGGATTTGTACTGTAAAAGGAAGTGAGGTCTGTTTCCATGTTATTACATGGTAATTGCTTATTTGTTACCTAGTAAATAGAAAAATATTTACCTGGAAATTACATAGTTATTAAAGTGGATTTGTACTGTAAAAGGAAGTGAGATCTGTTTCCATGTTATTACATGGTAATTACTCATTTATTACGCAGTAAATAGAAAATATTTACCTGGAAATTACATAGTTATTAAAGTGGATTTGTACTGTAAAAGGAAGTGAGGTCTGTTTCCATGTTATTACCTGGTAATTACTCAGTATTTAGCCTGTTACTCGGAAACTTTCACATTACCCCACACACTTGCACCCAAAATGCAGCAAACCCCATCAGTGTCTGATACAGTGCTCTGAACAGCACACTGTATCTGTCAGGAGATCAGAGTTTCCATCAAAACCACCATCACCAGCCATCACATTACATGAAGATGAACGCATTATTATTACACTTCCTCACTCCAAACACCTCACTGTGACAGACATGCAAAAACAAGAGAGCTGCCAAAGATAAACATTTTAATCAAATGGAGTTCAACTTCTTATAAAACAATTTACAAAACAGTGCACATTTTTAGCAGTCAGGCACCTTTTTTTTTTAAGAAACAGAACAGATTTGTTTGCAAAAAACAAAATACAAAAAAACATTGATAAACAATCACTATAAATCAACATTAATAAGCCAACTGCTCCAGTCGTGTGAATTCACATCATCATGTGTTTCTCTGCAGACCCGTCTGGTCTACAGGAACCCTTGATCTCCATCATCTCGAATACCAAGGGCCGTCGTCGCCAGGTGTGTCACGTTGTCCACGTCCAGACTTGTACCTCCTCAGCATGATGGAACCGAGGACAGCACAACTGTTCCTTCTTAATGCTCAGGGTTTATTCACTGTAACACCCAAACCCCAAACGTGAGAGCTGAAAACATACAAATATACATATAATAAGCAGAAACTTACACAATAAACAAATATACACATTGCACCAAAACACAAATATCTTTAACCTTCAAATATTACACATGAAACCGACATTACAACCGAATCATTCACCGAAGCCTGAACATGAGACCACAGCCACCCAGCACCAGCTGCAGAGCTCCACCACTACCACCACGATAATGATCAGTAAAACACCAAGAAAAGGAAATATACACACCTCACTGACTGCATCACATTGTAAGCCGTTGTTTTTGCTCTTTTTACATACTTTTTGGAGCGTTTTCTCTCTCTCCACGTTTGGTGCACCACTTAATGTGGTCCTACCCGGAACGTCTGCAGAGGGTTAGTTCCGCCACTCGGTGATATTTATATTTAATTAAATTTCGGTTCTACCTCGACTGAGAGAAAGCTTATTTATGGCAGAACGTCTGCAGACACTTGGTGATATGGTGATATTTATATTTAATTAAATTTCGGTTCCTACTCTAATGAGAGAAAGCGTGTTTACGGCGGAACGTTCCGGGTAGGACACGTTAAGTGATGCACAGAGAAACGCGGAGAGAGAAAATAAGAACAAAAACTCCGTGAAAAGAGCAAAAACAAACGGCTTACCTCCTTTACAATGTGAAGCAGTCAGTGAGGTGTGTATATTTTCGTTTTTTCTTGGTGTTTTATTGATCATTATCGTGGTGGTAGTGTGGAGCTCTGCAGCTGGTGCTGGTCTGGCTGTGGTTCAGGCTTGGGTGGATATTTCGGTTGTAATGTCGGTTTCATGTGTATATTTGAAGGTTTAAAGATATTTGTGTTTTGTGCAATGTGAATATTTGTTTATTGTGTAAGTTTCTGTTTATTAATATGTATATTTGTATGTTTTCAGCTCTCACGTTTGGGGTTTGGGTGTACAGTGAATAAACCCTGAGCATTAAGAAGAACATGTTGTGCTGTCCTCTGTTTCCATCACGCCGAGGGAGGTACAAGTCTGGACGTGGACGACGTGACAACACCTGGCGACGACGGCCCTTGGTATTCGAGATGATGGAGATCAAGGGTTCTGTAGACCAGACGGGTCTGCAGAAAACACATGATGATGTGAATTCACACGACTGGAGCAGTTGGCTTATTAATGTGATTTATAGTGATTGTTTATCAGTGTTTTTGTATTTTGTTTTTTGCAAAAGAAATCTGTTCTGTTTCTTAAAAAAAGGTGCTGACTGCTAAAAATGTGCACTGTTTTGTAAATTGTTTTATAAGAAGTTGAACTCCATTTGATTAAAATGTTTATCTTTGGCAGCTCTCTTGTTTTTGCATGTCTGTCACAGTGAGGTGTTTGGAGTGAGGAAGTGTAATAATAATGCGTTCATCTTCATGTAATGTGATGGCTGGTGATGGTGGTTTTGATGGAAACTCTGATCTCCTGACAGATACAGTGTGCTGTTCAGACACTGTATCAGACACTGATGGGGTTTGCTGCATTTTTGGTGCAAGTGTGTGGGGTAATGTGAAAGTTTCCGAGTAACAGGCTAAATACTGAGTAATTACCAGGTAATAACATGGAAACAGACCTCACTTCCTTTTACAGTACAAATCCACTTTAATAACTATGTAATTTCCAGGTAAATATTTTTCTATTTACTGCGTAATAAATGAGTAATTGCCATGTAATAACATGGAAACAGATCTCACTTCCTTTTACAGTACAAATCCACTTTAATAACTATGTAATTTCCAGGTAAATATTTTTCTATTTACTAGGTAACAAATAAGCAATTACCATGTAATAACATGGAAACAGACCTCACTTCCTTTTACAGTACAAATCCACTTTAATAACTATGTAATTTCGAGGTAGGTATTTTTGCAGTTTCCTGGGTAACTGAATAAGTAGTTACCAGGTAATAGTGTGGAAACAGGCCTCACTTCCTTTTGCAGTAGTCTACAGTTCAACCGTAATTACCAGGTAAATGTTGTAGTTACTGGGAAGTTACCAGTAAGTAGTAAAAACACTTGACTAATAGGGAATACATAGCGAACACACCTAGCAGTACCAAGTCATACCTAGATAAAAAGTCTACATTTCCCAATGATTACATGGTAATTACTTAGCAATTACTTAGTAAGTACTTGGCAATTACCGACATAGTTGCTATATACATTATAATTACCCAGTAATTAATACTTACTACCAAGGTAGTTACTTGGTATTTGCTGGCATTGGCTTGGTAATACTCTAAAAGCTACTAGGTAATTAGCAACATAGTTACCCTGTAATTACATGTAATTTACAGTAACTTCTCCGTATTACATGGTACTTACCTTGCAATTACCACGTTAATACATTGGAATTACCGTACTGTAAAAGGAAGCGTTACCTGAAATGAAATAAAAACAAACACACCAAACAGTCAAATGAGGTTTGTACACAACAATGCATTTACATCGCAGACAGGAGAACCTGAGCCAAGGATTTCTACAGAAACACAAAAGCAGCTTTGGCAGGTCGGGTCTGCAAGTTGCACAAACACAATGAAAGTGCTTTCACCACACTGTTTTTTTCACATAATTTGTTTTTTTCTTTTCTTTAGCTGAAAAGGAAAGGTAAACTCACTTTGCATTTATATGAACGGCTTCTTCCTTTTCCATGTGTGTCTCGTGCATTCCATCATGCACGGAGTCACTCACACTGTGTCCGTTTATTCCACACAGACAACTTGCAGCATTATTTTTTTTTCCCCAATTCTCGTCCAAGAACAGGCCTGACTAATTTCATTTAGTCCCGTGACATGTGGGAGCTGCCTACACCCAGTCGTCGCTGTCACAAGAGAAGACCGTCTCAACAAACTTCTGTCACTGTTGACCTGCAACTTTCTGCTTGACGTGCGGTTAGAAGGGACCGCCTGGTGTTGTCGCCTACTTACAGGAAAAAAACCCAAACAGTTGATGGTAACAGCTGGTGAACGGAATACAGCACTCGTCCTCCCACTTGGGACTCGTGCTGCCATTTAGAGCCGACAGCATTCACAACTGATATACTGAAAGGATAAAAACATAGGGCTCAGTTTTATTCTGGCCAAAGGGCGGTCAGTGTTCTGCCAGTGTCCCACTAACAGTCTTGGAATTTTCCCGTCACGCTGTCTCACCTTGACAGTCGTGATTTTTGCTCATGAAAGTGAGAAACCGGGAGCATCGGAGCTGCACTGCTGTTGAGAGACAAACGTATCTGGTGACAAGTCAATAATCCAGTACGACGCACACACTGATTTGCAGCTTTATTGATCAAATATTTTATTGGGAAATTATTAATCTCTTCACCAATATTAACTTATTGGTCTACATTTATTAAAAACTGCCACTTTGTCTGTTACACAAAAAGATTTTTACCAAAGTATCAAAAAGGAGCAGTATATAACAGTGTAAGGTAACTTATTGACGAATGGCATCAAAGCCTCACTGAATGATTTTGAATAATGTTGCATTTGGCACACAAACAGAAGAAGAACATGGGCTTGAGATGTTTTACAGTTTTGCTGTAGAATCTTTAGAACATCATATAAAACGCAGTCCTCTTTAAAATGTCTTGATCATTGGTGTTTTGTGAATATTTCAATAAATGTATTTTTTCATGTATTTGTTCTTATTTGCATCGAAACATTACAAACACATACAGTTGTCCTTTTTTCATTCAAAGGTTATTTTGCGTTTGACTGAATCACACATTTGGACCCAATAAATTTAAATGAAACTGATTTCAGAACCAATTTCAACAAAAACAGCTGAGAAAAACTCCCAACAAGCAGAAGGCAGTGGACAGTGTGGCGTCTTTCATGTTGACCTCAGCAGAACTGAATTCACTTCAGATCATTTCTAATGCTAAAGGTAACCGCTCAGGTCGCGGGACATTCTCCAGTTCTCCAAATGAGTTCATATAAGATAGAGAAAACTGAAACTACAAAATGTTTTTTTTTTTTGTATTGTTTTGTTTTGAGATTAGATTCTGCACTTCATATTCAATCTGAAATTCACACCATATAACTTTGTATGATAAAAATATGTATATATTTTTTAATGTGAATCTGTTCAGCGAAGAAGTGTGAATCGGTAATTGATTGTGTGTGAAGCAGCAGTATGTGAATGTAAGAGTTTGATAAAGACTGGAGCTTATTGACAATGACTCACTCTGGAGCTCGGAGGCAGCTTTTGACCCCTGGAAAGATGTGAGAAACCTCCACCGAGTCTTAAAGCGATACCGCTCAGCCCTGGAGACAGCCCATCTGAATTTGTGCTTACTGGTGACGGGTTATCTCCGGTTCAGCAATCTGGAACAATGGTGCAAGCCAGCGAGGAAGACGTCGTTCGCTAATCCCGCACTCCTTGTTCTGACAGGATCTGTGACAACTCCGACTGCAGAGACCAGGAGCTCCTGGGGTGAATTTACCTGAGGACGAGTTTCCTGACACATTAAAGAGCGACTCAGGAGACTCAGAGCGCTATGATCTCTGAAACCCAGAAAGCGGTATAAGCTGAGGGTTTCCAGCTCACGAACAGCGGCACTATTGTCTGATGACTGAAACAAGAGCAGATTGAGATGTTTGCAACAAAAAAAAATAAAGATGAGAAAATGACAGCGCCTGGTGTTAAAAGGTGCACCAGCAGCGATCACTTGAGAGGGTTGCAGAGTTGTGTGTTTGATGAGGGGAATTAAACTGGAATTAGAGGCGTGGCAGAGAAGTTTTATTTCATGCTTGAAATGGAAAGCCTTACACCAATTTTCACTTTAACCGCTGCCTCAGGCACGATGGGCAGCTCCTGAGGCAGACAGGGACAAACAAGGTGTTCAGAAACAAGTGACTTACTGCATCGGTCCTCCAGTTTTAAATTGCACCATTCAAAGTGAAGATTTTATGTTTTTTTTTTTTTTGTGAAACCAACAAGATGTCGTTTTCTGTTTGCGATAAATTGTCTTTATTTTGTCCACTCTCAATAAATCGAAGTTACAAATGTAACTACGGTTCTGTGAATCCCAGATGACTGCCAGAAGGCTGAATGTTGCCTTCGCACATGCGCAGTTTGAGTACGCATATCAAGATGGAACTTTTGAAAACACCCCGATGCTCTCTGCACAGGGTAAAAGAAACTTTATCTAAACGCTCAACTCCGTCGCTTCAACCTTCAACTAACACAGGTTTACAATTAAGACTGCATGAATAGAAAAGCTCCACATCATTACATGGAGTGTATGAGTCGCTGTGGACCGGCTGTGTTTTGCCAGGATCTACAGTTAACCCTGCTTACTAATTCAGCTGTAGTGTAATTACTTGGCTGTGAGTGCAACAGCTGAAACGAGTGCCTGCAGATACAGTAACACATGGGAGGATTTCCTCCACTGAGAGATATAATTGAAAGTGAAACTTTTAAGGGAGCTCAAGAGGGGCAATGCATCAGTGCGGGGAGTCTGGGAGACCGTGACAGTGTCGCTGCAGCCTCGTCTGCTGCCGCGCTGCCACATCTGTGAGCGCAGGAAATGCATCTGTTTTATTCTATTGCTTAAGGCAATCCCTGAAACAAACATATTTACATATTATCTGCATTATTTGTGCGAATATGTGCGATATATACATATATGTACACACACACACACACCACACACACCACACAGATCCATTGTTTGCAAAGCGACCAGTAACAGTGTGACCTGTGTGGTTCTCTGATGAAAGAACAAAATATAAAATTTTTATGGGTGATTTTGAACAACGAACATCACTATGGGAAAAGCACAAGTATACTATTCTAAATGAATTTTTATTAGCTTCATCTCAAATTTGAACTATTTATTCTCCTTTTTTAATGGATTTTTGTCTTTTAATTTTTTTTTTTGTCATTTTATTTCAATGGTCTTGATGCAATTTTATGTATTCTCTTGTCTTTGTGAAGCACTTTGAATTGCCTTGCATTTGAATAGCGCTATACAAACACACTCGCCTTGCCTTGAGCACTACTTCACTGTGTTTGGTGGATCTGAAGTGGGTCACACAGAGGATCTGACAGGTCCGGATGTGTCATCACAGAATGCAATGAATGTTTTGTATTTTCAAGGATTCTGCTATCCGTCTTCAGCCTAGAAAGGGATTTCAGGACTTTCAGGATTGGGTTTCCTGGTGAGGATTATTAAAACAGATTTCTTACCAACTGTAACTACATATTTATGTTTGGATCTGGAAGTACACCATTAAAATAATCTAACTTATTGCAGTGGTTTCTCATATGAGTACTGTGAATGTCTGTCTCTCTGTGTTTGACTTGTGGTAACTAGGGATCCTTTACCTTCTTATAATCATGATATTTCTCACATCAGATCTTCTGTAATACTAACACGGAATGATTTAACTTTATTGATGCATCCTGTGATTCTTCGAAAACCGGTAGTAGGATGAATAATTAATGAGCCTTCACAGATGTGTGGATGCTCTATGTGCGTGAAAGTATCCCCATCGCATCACCGACGCTGGCTTTTGAACTCAGCACGATAACAAGCTGGGTGCCGCCTCTCCTCTGAAGTCTGGAGGTCACATCACATATGACTTTTACAGACAAACTCAATCTCTATTCGAGGGACGGCAGAACATGGGGATGTTTTTTTTTTCTTTCTTAGTTTTTTTTTAATACATGATCTCTTCAGTTCACAGACTACACTCTGCTCACAGACAACCTGTTGTTCTGAAAATGCCAGTGTTAAAAGCCTGGTGCACTGTTAAACAGTGTCGGTGTTACTTTCACACCACATAGCACGGAAATAACATTACTATTCATTACTTTTTTTTTTCTTTTTTTTTTTTTACATTTTGATGTTGTCAAATTGGAGTGTTGATCATCTGGTAACAAAATAAGCCACACCGTTTTTTTTTTTTTGTTTGCTCCATGTTTTTTCCACATCAATGGACCTAAATCCCCAGAATCCCACTTCCTCGTCTCGCTCTACTGCTCACCTGCATCCAATCAAGCCAATCAGGCTCCCTATAAAGACGGTTGTTCTTCTCTCAGTACTCCTCAGGTAGTTGGGTTTACTCCACCATGGTAACTACTAAGCGTCTGAGGAATCTAAGAAGAAGTTTTTCACTGTCTACTGCTCCTCTGCTTCAGGCCTGTTTTTTCCAGCCTCACCCTGTTGAGTCTCAGTTTCTCCTCAAAGAGGATTTTTCAGATGGGATCCAGACCTGAGACCTGAGAGACTCTCAGCCCCGTGCATTTCACTTGCAGGACTGGTCTCTACTAGCAAAAAACACTCCGTCATGGTAGTAACTGGGGAACTCCACTGGGGCTGTATCAGTGAGGGCCACACAGTGGAGCAGTGCTTACTGCTCTCGCCTCACAGTGAGAAAGTTGAGGTTCAAGTATTAGCCAGGCCTTTCTGTGTGGAGTTTCCATGTTCTCCCTGTGTGTGACTTGGTTTCCTCCCACAGTCCAAAAACAAGCACGTGAGGTTAATTGACAGCCCTAAGTTTATCTTGGGTGTGAATGTGACCCATTCAGAGTGTATCCTGTCTTCACCCATAGTTAGCTCAGATCCAGTGACTTTGGTTTCGAAGATGCACGGATGGGTGTTCCAGTAAAGCTGGTGGATATTCAACCACACATGTAACACAATCTACTCACAATCAGAGTGGTTTATATTAGGGAATATTTCCCACTAGTGCTTGATATGCTTACAGGGATTACAGACTCATCATCTGGCAGGTGCTGCTGTTCATCCTGTTTTGAGTAGACCAGCCTCAAGTGGGTTGCTGTAGGCCACACTGGACGAGGTTTGATGCTCAGAGGGGAACAAGCTGCTAAATATGGTGTTACTTGATGGAAAATCCTGAAGATACCACAGTGGAGAGCAAGCAGATGTAGTCAACCATCGAGAAGTGGACATTTTCAAAATCACTGGAGGTGCTTTCCAACCCTTCCTTTGACAGAATGGCATATCTGACCGTGAGTTCAACTAAAACAGGACCAGGCTGTGTTGGTTTCACTTTATTGAGAAGCTCCAATCCTGATATTATCCAGTGTGTTACTGGGCTTCTTCAGAACATCTTGGTAGTTTAAGCTGAATGAAGCTAGAGTGCTGTCTTCGACTCATCAGCCACAGTCACCACAACACACAGAGATGTGTCTGAGTTTCAGTGAAGGACTGGCTTAGGATCAGGCTTCTGTGTGTTGTGCAACAGGTGGACGAGCGCTGAAGCCGCTGTGCCTGTACAGTACACACTGTGGAAGTTGGCAGCATCTCAGTGATGCTGCAACACATTTAAATGGAGCGATTTCAGATTTTATCGTCTCAGTTTTGCACTGAATTTGAGGCAATGGGATTCATGGGTGGTCACGTGGCAATCTTGATTTTAAGGGGTACACATTTTTTATGTTTTAAAAATTGATGAGTCTGCATTTATTACAAAGACTGTAACGAGAATCAAGAGACAGAGCGAGAGCTGAATGCAGCTGAAGCAGCACGAGCCAACTATGGTTACTGATTTACAACAGAACATGACCAAAAAACTGTATTTCACTCAGTGCGTTGTGACAAAAAAGGGTAAAATTGAGAATCACTGTTTGAAGTGACGGATTTAAAATGAAACAGTAATAAGGAAATTTACAAATAATGGGTGAAATTTTGGGATTTTGGACATATGCTTTGTCCTTTTCAAGTCTGACCTGGATTCAAAACGATTGCATCCATCCAATGGGGAGTGCTAACCACTGCACCACCGTCCACCCCTATTCAAGCAAACATCTAATCAAGTACAGTGTGATAAAAATGTAATGTCTCTTTGCAGCCTGCCAAATGTGCAACAGTTGCGTTATTGACTGATGTGTTACTCAGCAAGTTGGTGGATGAAAGCCTCTTAAGAACAAAGCTTAATGAAGCGAACCACGCGTGAGGGCAGGCCGGAGGCGTCCGAGTGACCTGCGCTGGATGAGCACTCTGCAGGTAGAGGCTGAGGGAGGATGGCTGCACTTCCTCCATGCAGATTTAAAAATAAAGCTACTAATTGAGGATAACACAGAGAGGCTCTGCACACACACAACAAACACACACACACACAATCTGCAGCTGTTACTTATTTTCTTCCGGACATACTTAGCAGCCTCCTATACTCCTGACAAGTAAGCAGTCTAATAAGATTAGCTTGCAGCCACCGTGAACTTGGCCAATAAGGTAAACTGGCTGGCCTACAGTAAATAATTATCTGGATTACAGTCTCTCAATCAGCCGTGTGAGAAGGTTTTACAGTATTGGTTTTCTTTGGCTCCTTGGGTGTAATCTTACGCGGCCGTTCCACACATGTGCTGCAGATCGCTTGAATTTCTGGCTCCACCCACCCAGGTCCGATTCAGCCAATGAGGTCATGTCTGTTTGGAGAGAGCCTCTCCGGCTTCTCTGCAAAGTGTGAATAATTTAAAACTCCAATCTGCATGAAATTTAATGAGTTGATCTTGCAGGAGTCACGCTTTCTCGCGTTTGACCACACACACACACACACACACACACACACACAGGTCCCATATAGTGTGTTAGGCTGAAGTTAACAAAAGAGTAATGAAGGCCAAAGAACGTATTAGAACGGCAAGAATTATGTTTACTGGGGTAGAGACTGTATGATACGCACTATATTTAAGTAGCAAACCATAACACTGTCACAGATTTGGTTCTTAATTCTTCATTTCTATGCTATTCAGCGTCTGCTGCAGATTTATGTGAAAACATCAAAAACCATGCCAATCCTGCGGGGTGTTCACGGTCATTATACAGGTTGATTACAATTAATTGTTTCTGTCTCAATGGATAATTTCCTTTGCAGACTAATCAAAACAAAATACCACAGCAAAACTTCATTTTGCACATTTCCATAAACGACACAAGACATTTACTTGCCCAGAGCACTACCTCCTGCCCAGACCCAACAGTATAATGAATTTATGAGAAATGGACCTTGTTTCTCACCAGATATGCAGAGCCTGACTTTGCCATTAAAGATAATTAAACTTGCTCAAAGAAATGAGTCGCGTGGAGCTAGCGGGGAAGGTCTGATTGCTTGGGCTTCATGTTATATAAGTTTAATTCGAAACTAATCTCTGCAAGGTAAATGCATTCACTCCTAACACGAGGCCAAATAAAAAAAAAAAGAGTTGGATTCCACCTTCAATTATTCTTGTCCACCAACAAGGCCTCCGTAAAAAGATTGTGGTCAGTATGAAGGTAATGGGAGAACAAGGCAATGCACACAGTGTTTAAATGACTAAAAATGTGGAACTGGAGCTGAAAAACAGCCATTATTGAACCGATGCCTTTAATGGACTATCTATTCAGATTTATGGATTTCAGACTTGAAAGGAGTTGAAAGTATAAGATGAGTCGCGAAGGAACCACAGAGAAAGATGCTTTCAGTAACAGGAAATAACAGGACTCCTGCTTGAATTAAAAAGAGTGAATTAAAAACGAAAAATAAATCATGAGCACAGAGGAGTCCCAACATACAACCTCTTTTTAAGTATTTTTAATGTTCTCCAGGCCGTTTACCAGATTTTAATCACATTCATACTGGTTTTAATTAATAAACTGGATTTGAATCAATAAAGTGATCAACGTCTAGCCAGTGGTCTGGCTCCTTCTTTTTTTTTTTTTTTTTCTTGCTGTGTGTGTTCCTCGGTGTTTTGTAAGCTCTGTCGTTGAAGTAGCTTTGATCGCTGGGAACTGAGGGAACTGCATTTATGAAGCACGATTCAGCAGAAGGTGGGAGACATCGATCCAAACCCTTGCTGTTTGCTCGCTTATGTATTTTCATTACAATTAGTAAAGTAGTGCAGATTAGCTTCGAACAAACACTGGAGATAGAAGCAACCGCAGCATTAACAGAAGCACTAACAGCATTATGTAGAAAGACTTTTCAGGAATATAACAGAAAATGTACTGTAATAAATCTTTCTTTGTTCACACCAAACTCATCACTAAATTAATGTCTGAAACAACTGAAGAATTACTCCAGGAAAACAGACTTTTTTTTTAAATTATTGCAAACGTGTGTAAAATTGTCAAAGCTTAAATACCATATCAGCCACATTCCTGCGCTGGATGAACCTGAGGCGGCGTTTCGGCGATCACGATTTCAAGAACCTCAACAGTTCATTCTGGGGCGAGACGGAGCATCCGAGGTGAATTTGAGAAAACTCCTGGGGGTTGTCCCGGGATATCAGGTCAGCGAGAAGCGGGTGGACGGAGGACGGAGAAGATAATACCCCCGATAACAGCTGCCGCCAGCGTGGAGCCAAAAGAAAGAAGCGGCACAAATGTTGGCCTGCCAAAACCTTTGAATCTGATTACTTCACACTGCGTATCTCACCTATTTAATCCTCACGCAAAGTGACTTTCCGGACACCTGCCAAATGATGAGGCCTGTAAAGTAACCAGGAAATAAACAAAGGCCGCATGGGTCAGTTATGAAGAATGTAGCTTAGCATAAGCTCCACACATATGCGATGTTTTGTTTAGGTTTTACCTCCGTCCTCAGTCCTCGGCTCAGGGTGGTCTGATGGAGACTGAGCCAAACCGTTTCCACTGTGTCCCTCCAGAAGATTCGATAAACACGGTCTGCTGATTTTCACTCACTCTTGCACTTTCTTTTTTTGAATGATGAAGTCACGTGCACCTGCAGCATCTATTTATAATTCATGCAGGAGAAGAAAAAAAAAAAACCCACACCTGATCAACCTTGATCTCTCTTAGAACAAGCATCAATGTGTGTCTCACACACACACACACGCACACACATTTCTCTCACAGCAGTATTAAAAAGTGTGGAATTTGACTCAGACAAAAAGGAAATCCACAGAACTCACAGGAGAAGTGGAAGGTGTCTGTTAGGATAAGAGCTGCGTTCACGGAGGATGGACCAGCTTTCCTGCTTTGTTTTGAGGGTTTTGCGAGAGAATGGGTGGGCTTAGAGAAGGAAATGGGAAATATATAAAAAGGATGAGTTGTGTTTGCTTTTCTGAGCCAAACAGAGATTTTCATCAGAATGAAACATCTGTGTTTGAAGAATCATCCACTTAAATATACCTGAGATTTGAAACATCCTGAACTGAATCAAAAAACTTGTGTAGAATCATGAAAACCAGACGCTCACAGTAGACTTGGACTGAACTCAGTTCCAAATGGGGAATTTAGTTTTCTTTTTGCTGTCCTGCACTTAACTTCATTTATTTTTGAATGCTTTTTGATTCCTCTCCAAGCTGTGGCTTTAAAAACGTTGCAGCATCACATAATGAGATTGCTCTCTTGAAAAGCTCGTCCAGTTCTGCACTTTAATCTGAGTTCGATATGAACCATTTGCATTTCGATTTCTAATTTAATTAAAGTTTAAACACTGCAGTTTTTTTTTTCTAATGCAACATAACTCAAAAGCAATGGGTTTACTGGAGTGACAAACATAAATTGCTGTCTGAATGGATCGATGGTACTTTCTGCTCAGGAAGTCACTTTGAATCTCAGCGTGTTTATTTTACCAGATTTATACACAAGCTTGTAATTAAAGTACTTTTATAACCAGTTTGTGTTGTTATTGTGCTCAAAATGACTCTGCATGCGTTTGAACCTTCTGGTGGATTAATATACTTGGATTAAATGAGGGTCAGCAGGCACCCAGAGGCAGGTCACCCAAATCTGAGCGAGCGCCCAAAAATAAACCCCATTTTGATATTGAATGGAGAAGAACAATAATGTTTCACTCTAATGCTACATTCCTATAATCATCATTATATTCATTCATACAATAAGGAAAACAAAACCTGTGTGTCTGTGTGTTTTTAGGCATTTTGCTCTCTCTTAAACCTTTTCCCTCCTTTTAAACATTTATAATGTGGAACATGCACAGAACGCATTCACAATTTCACTGTTTTTTAACACTGACTACAAATCAATTTGTGCTTTGTTCACCTAAAATTATGAGCATTTCTTGCGATTTTTACCAGGAAGAAATTCACAGACATCTTGCCATTGAAAGAATTCCCGAAAGCCGCAGCTCTGGATAAAATTCATGAGGACCCGTAAACAATCCCGGTCGCAGTATTTACATTAACGAGCAGCCATCACCTAATGATTGTTTTCATTTGCAGCCGTTTCCTTTTCAATTACTTTTGCACCATTGTTGCTCTGCTTAATCGGGACTAATTGGCTAAATGGGTTTGTACAGTCAGCTGGGATTATTCTAACTTTAGGAAAGCAAACACTTCTAGATAAGAGCTGATAAACAAATGAACAGAAATGAAATTTTCTGTGATGTTTGTTTATACATACATAGAAATCCCACTGTTTCTAAACACCTGATATTTGAATATAATGAGTAGAATACAATAGAATATAAATAATTTGTTAATCCCAGATAAAAATTCTTGAATGAATGTCAAAAATATAAATACAATACAAACATTATCGGATCATAATTTGCTGTAATTTTTCAAATAACTAAGATTTATTATTTATGGTATGTTTTTTTATGGTTTGTGCATGAATATTGATTTCCAAGCATCTTTATTTATTCACTATTTAAATTTGATGGGGTTCTCATCGGAGTTTGTTTTTCACTAACCACTTGAAACAAAATAAATGAATAGCATTAACATGACATTAGCTGGAGACGTAGCGTTGTTTCACCGGCATCCCACATTAGATGTCTTTATTGAGAGGGTGAACTTTGTGAAAACAGCTGAAGGAGGGACGTTTTCTGGAATAAAGGAACTGTTTGAAGAAAAACACAATAGCGAAAATAGGAATACTTGCAAACAAAATCTTTAAAATTCTATTACAAATTCAGGTTTCACTGAACAATAATCTCTAAAATATAATGAAGTCGACAAAGAAAATTAAGACATTTAATGTTACTACAACCATTCTTGCGTTTCCATGTCTGGTTATTTCAGTGTTTTCAAAAAGTTCCATTTTGAGATTATTTTTGAAAAGTTTACCATGTATGAAAAAAATAGAGCATTCCAACTGAAATCAAAGCAGATGTTTTTATTTGAGCAGCGTTTCCTTAGCTGACCCTCCATGGCTTTTATCAGTGGACTTTATTATTAGATATTTTCTGAGGCGTGCCTCAAATGTTGATCGTTTTTGTTCTTGCCAACAGATTTAATCGTAAAGCGAAAACCTTTTCCCACCAACAGATCTAGCAAACCAACATGCAAGTCATACAATTTCCAATGGATTGTTGTCATAAATCAGACCGGTACAAAGCAGGATACATTTAACTCCATTGGCGATAAAATAAAGCAGAGGGAAGGATTCGAAGACCAGAGGTGAGGGCCCATTCATTACATACCCCCCCCCCCCCCCCCAGCACAGTCCAGAAGTGAGGATAACCAAATTAGTGTCAAAGTACTGGACCGTGAACGCAGCTTCCAGCCTCGCTGTGGACTCTGCTTCTCACCTCCACTTTTCATATTCCTCTGTTTAATTTGTGTTGTCACAGTTGCAGTAAAAAACATTTACCTCAGTGTGATTGTTACAACACAACCCCCTCACCAAACATTACTGAACACGAAAGAAAGAGGGGAGAGTTTAGAGCAACGCGTCTCTGGACATGCTGCAATTTGCATTTGAATATGAGTTCCCAATCGCTCGCCTGTAGATATATTGTAAAGTCTGGAAAGCATAAAGTGGAAAGATGAGGGCAGCCAGCTGCGCTCGCCTCCTTAACGCCAGCTAACAGGGAGATGGAGCGGCCCGGGGGGAAGCCGACACCTTCCTGTGGTGGGGAGGATGGCCAGCAGACCATTTACGTCCGCTTTTAGTGGAACCTTGTTCAGACTTACCGACACACACTCGTCTGTTCAGCAGCCTCTGGTGTGAAGATTCACTCAGCCGGCAACATCTGGTATTTTTCCCTCCATGAAAACTCCTCCACACAGTAAATATCAGTCATTAAGACTTCTATTTAGACTTTGCACTGAAGAGTATTCAACTCTACTCCATTTATAAGAACAAAAATCAGCAAATCCAAGTGGATGAAACCAGTAATTTCACTCCGGCATTTTGGTTCTTTTTGTTTACACTAATTCTGAACATTCAACATGTTTTTAGCAGATTTTTATTCATGTGTTGACACTCAACAAATTAATAGGTCAGGAAAGGGAAACCAGCAATATGGCACACTTTCAATAACAACTTTGCATTGAGAAAATGATGCTTTGAGGGAAAGCGCCGCCGTCAGCGTGCGATGGCATGATCTTTTGTGGCGTTTCTGCCAATGTTGTGTTGAACTGTGCGTTCCTCCGCTCGGCTCGTATCAGGACACAGGCGGTTCGCAAACCGTCCGACCATCTGCGACCAATTAAAAAAAAAAAAAAAAGGAGAAAAGACAGTCCATACAAACAGATCGAAGTGTTCTCATGTCTCCTGAAGCTTCCTCAGCCTTTTCCAGCATGTGAACATGTGAAAAGGCCTAACAGCAGAATGCAACACTAAATTACCACTGCAAAGTGAGCAGATGGTTTCCCTCATATAAACAATTCATCAGTTTGAGCAGAATCTCAATGCACACGCACTGAAAGCTAATTGCGCCGCTGCTGATCTCTCACTGCAGAGGGCGCCTGTCTGAATGTGTCCGACATCACGAAGTAACACGTGTTGAGAATGTTGAGGTTCTTGTTGAGCGACGCTTGACATTTAAACGCAACATGATACATGCGACAGAAACTGTCTGTTACTCAAGACTTTAATATACGTTTCACCAGGGTGGAGGAAGAGGGATGGATTTTTCCAGCCAACAGTGAGGGGTGGGAGCAGCTTTTTTAGTATTTTTTGTATTTTAGCTTTCCCATATCGCATGCAGAACTGAAGGATTATGCGTGTTTGAGTAAAAAAACAAAAAACACAAACAAAACAAAAAAAACTTATTTAGCAAGAACATTAACTAAGGGCTGGATGGATGTAACTGCTCTGAGCCGTGATTTGCACTTTGTAATGAAAAATGTAGAAAAAAAAAAAAAACAACATAATGAGCTTGACCTCTTTGTTTCTCTGAAACACATCTTGTTAATCAGAGCTGGCATTACGTGGAAAGGTGTCAGTTCTTGGTGTATATGCTTACACATGCACACCACAGGATTAGATAAAACACTTCACCGCTCTGGTCTCTTTAATAGGATGCTATCAGAGTGCTCGCTCTTTGTGCCACTGCACAAAAAAAAAAAAAACACAACAACTCCAGCTCGAGTCAATAACAGCGTTTATCTTCCTTCAAAAAGAAACATTCAGAGAATCTTGATCAATCTTCTGTGAGTTGTTGCTGCTGCCAACAGAGCTGAAAGGCACGGCATGTTTGTCAAAACACAAGCTTTTATCAGCGTGTTTTCGCTGCAATTACTTACAAAGGTATTTTAAAGTTATCCAGCTGCTCCATCCTCACCGTATATGAAAACAGAGAGGATTGAACCTGCCCCGGGCTTCGTATTTGAGCGTGCCTCTGTTTCTCGCCTCGCCGTTTGATCTGCGACACCTCGCTTGTCACTAATTTCTGTGAAGTGGTGGATGAGATGTGTAATCGGACGTGACAGCGAGTATTCCCTGTGGAAGCGCAGAGAATTACAGATTAGCTTAGTTCGCGTGTGCACAGAACATGGGTGCAGCTTCCCCATTAATTACCAAGTGTAAAACCAAATGAAATTGCCAGAATAAAAATTGGAAATTGGCCATCTTTCATGATTTGAGCTTAAAACTCATCAGACACAAACAGGTTGAGACATTTGCTTGAGATCCTCCAAAACGCTTCCGATAAAATTGTGACGAGTTCAGATTTGTAAGAGCTTGTTAGAAGGGACTTGCTTTTCGCAGTCTCCGTCGTCTTTTCGCAGTCTCCGTCGTTTAATTTCCAGGTTAATGTTTCGCTTTGGAAAATTCAGCAGCTGCTCGGAGCGTCACGTGCTCGGCCGGATCGCCTTCAGCCGGGAGAAAACAGGTGCTTCTTTCTTCTGCCGCAAACACATCTGACTGACAATCATTTCTCCAAGCTGTCTTTAATGAGACATTACGCCGTCTTGCTCACTGCGGTGTTCACATCCTAAAACATCCCACAATGCAATGCCACCTGTTGTTTGTTCTGTTTTTAAAAGCTCTGTTGTTCTTGGTCCTAAAAAAACTTTTGCAGGACTGTGATTCCGGCTCCTGTTGAAATTTGAGACGGTGTCTGGCGACCGGTTGGCAGCGAACGTTTCAGCAGCTGTGGCCACATCAAGAACTGAGGTTTGAATCAAACTCAGCTGGATCGGGACTAAAACTGGCTGCAGCGATCGTGGCTACAGTCACAGAAGCTCCCTTCCAAAGTTGTACCCTGTAAACAATCGCCTTCGGAAAGTCTTTATTTCCAACTGCAGGTCTTAGTGGGAGTTAATGACGAAAAACAACATGTTTCTTGAGATATGAAAGTAATGGGTCCACTATTTTATACAGTTTAATCAAACCAATTGGATATTTAGTACATTTGTGAGTCCAGAGACTATAACTGCCACACATTTCAATCAACCATATTCAAATGCACCCCACCAATATCGTTTTCGAAGACATCAAGAAGAAGATGCACGGTTTTGCCAAAAGTATTTACTGAGATATCCAAATCATTGAGTTCAGGTGGTTCAATCCTTTTCACAGCCGCAGGTGTAAAAGCAATCAAGCACCTTAACAATGCAGAGTATTTCTACACACACTTGTGAAAATATGTGTTGCTCTCAAAAAAGCAGGGTTGATGAAGACATGAACGAGTGCGTTTGGTGTTGAAGAGCTGCAAAGAGTCTTGACTTCAACCTGAAGGATGATGAAAACCTCCCAGAAACACACTCCTAAAGCCTTTCCAGAAGAGTTGAAGCTGCTGTAGCTGCAAAGGGGGGATCCACATCATTCTACATCCTATGGTTTAAAAAGGCATGTTGGTCGAGTTCATATGAGAGTGCAAGGTGAAGTGAGCAAATACTTTTGGCAATATAGTATACATCTGTTCGATAAAGTAGTTTAAAGTAAACAAAGATCACTGGAGAAGGTGCAATGCTCACAATAAAGCTTAGTCATCGTTTTGTTCAAAGTTTCTGTAGACTTGAAGGTTGTTACAGCCCTTTTATTTCATTAATATCCTTTATGTCAGGCTGCTCATGTTGTTTTTTATCTCAGGAACAATAAAGAGGTTGGATTATATACTGTACAAAAATCAGGAAAATGTAGTTTGTACTACAACAAAAATGTCTGAAGTTTGAGAAGTTGCATGGTGACGGTTTTGGTGATTTGTTTAGGTACAGAAGCAGATCGTCTGCGTGCCTGACGATCCTGCAACATGCTGCCTGCATTCCGAAGCCTCTCCTGTACTGCTGCAGTAGCAGGAGAAAACAGCTTAAGGTGTTTCTGGGGTGACTCTTATGTTATAAAGGGATTAAATTTAGCATAAATTCAGCTTGCTGCACCTTTTTTCCCCTTCATTTGGCTTCCCTGAAGTATATTTCAAGAGAAAATATGTTATCAGCTGTTAGTGTGGTGGAATTACCAAACCAGCAATTTTTGAAAAAAAAAAAAAAAAAAAATCATCTTTTATTGTTTGTCAGGATGTGTATATGTGTGGTGTGTGTGAGTGTGTGTGTGTCAGTTAAAGGGTTTGGAAATATGGACATTAAGAAGTATGTTCCATCAGGGACGATGGGATCCAGGTGTGTGGGTCGGTTCGGTAAAGAGTTCGGTTGAGGAAGGGTTGGGTTGTGTGGTCGATGTCCGGGGAGGGAGCAGGAAACCCCTGGAAGATGGAGGAGCATTGAGTCGGGACATCTGTGTGCATGATTGACTCGTCTCAACAGATCTGAGAAAAAGACATGAACGGAAGATCGAGACGTCTCAGTGTCCTTTATCCATCAGATTTGGAAATCAACCGATCACTGATTAGGTTGACTCGGTTATAGAGGTTTAAGGCTTCAAGGCCTTCAGCAGTTTGGAGGATTTCATGCAAGTAATTAAAGGACAGCTCACACTGAAGTAAATTATTAATAAAGTCTTGTGGATTTGTTTTATTATCTTAATCTCAGAAGCAGTCCGAGCATTCACTGATACTGAACATGATAACACTTCATGAGCTTGTGTTGGAAATACTAAAAGCAGTTTTTAGCTTCAATGGTAAAAAGATTGTATTCATTCATATTGTGACTGGTCCAGGTCCAAACGTAGATGCTGATAATGACGAGGGTGAAGTCAAAAACTGCACATATCTGGGAGGATCCACTGTGTCGTTTAACATGCTTCCAAATCAGCTCAGCAGCACCAAGAAACCCGGTTGCTACACATGTTTAGGACAGCGATCTACGGAGTCCGAATCGTCACGAAAAGTAAAATCAAAGCTCAGCATCAGACGTCAATTCATTCACAAAAAGTACAAAACAACTACAACAAAAAACAGTACGACATTACTTCGTTTTGTCCGTCTTAAAGGGGCGGTGCACTGTTTTGACTGTTACTGACAGGTTTGAGCTTCTGCTCCCTTCATTCATTGCTCCTATCATACTAACAATGGCCTCTAGAGGTCGCTCTGTATCAAGTGCCATCAGGGTAGTTGGGTGTTTTAGTTTTTGGTCGTAAGTTGCATAAAATGTATAATACGTTTGACTAATTACATTTGAATCAAGTCCAACCTAAAGGAAATACGGAAATAATTGCTAAAATGAAGCATTTTATTAACAAAGGAAGCTCTGAGGAGAAATTATTCTTCATTTTAGTGTTTCCTGTTTCTATTTCTTGTGTCAGAATGAGTCGAAAAGATACTCTTTTTTTCCCCTCTCTTTTGGTTTTCCCCCGTGCCTCCAGGGAAGCAGCAGTTTGACAAACTGAGAGGACAGTGGGACGCAGGAGGGGAGACAGTGGAGACGTCTGGCCGGGCATAACAGAGCAGTTGCTGGCCCTGGAGACTTGCTGGGTGTCCTCTAAAGCAATGCTCCAATTCCCCTGACTGTTATTGTGTGAATCTGTCCTCAGCATTCAGAGTCGGTCTGCAGCCTGGACTCTCTGAGTCACCCTGGGACGGAAATCATCTGTTTTTTTTTTTTTTTTCATTCTCAGAAAAAGAAACACGGACTTCCACTCCCTGGATTTGGACGAGAGATGAACCGAACTGTGTGATGATTGCTGAAATATTAATATGATGACGTTTATCTGTAGCAGCGATGCGATTGTCTGTGGGAGCGGCTAATATTACACCAACCCTCCATCACTGTCAGGATGCCTTTGAGCAAGGCAGCAGATGTCAAGCCATCCCAAGGTCACTCCGCTAAGTGGAGTGTATTTACAGGCAAATGGAGCGTGAAGAACTATTTTTGGTCTGAATGTGGCACTCTCGGGTTCAGACGCCGGAGACGACACACGGCACAGACGCCGGCGAGCAGCGCGGCGGCCATTATTCAAAGTTTAACCGGAAGCAGCCGGTTGGCCAAAAAAAAACCAAAAAAAAAAACACCTCTATACCGAGCTGGCATAGCGAAGGCCGGGAGAGGATTGAGGGAGAGAAGTGTCTGTGTCACCCTGTAGCAGCGTAGGAGGACTCAGAGCACCAGCTTATGCCAGACAGGGGATTACTACCTCCACTCCATACACACACTAATTCACAGCTCAAAAGCTCTCTATTAGATTAAAAAGCACTTTCTGTGTCATCATGAGCCAGATTGCAAGGTTTGTTGTGTGTGTTCTTTTTTTCCCTCTTCATCCATCTTCTTCTTCTTCTTCTTCTTCTTTTTTTTTTTTTTTGCTGACCAGATTCTCCTCAGATCCCAATTTATGGCTCATGTTGTCCCTGTTTCTTCGTGCGTTCTGCTCGCTGTTTTGAAAAATGATTCAGAGCCAGCAGTGCATCAAAGATTGACAGGAGAGACGAAGACATGTGAACTGAATCAAAAGCAGTGGAGGCCAGACAGATGGATTAGTTTGTGTGCCGCAGAGTCCACGCTCATCCTGGAGTCAGACACAAAATATAATATGTGGATTATATGTAGACTGAATCTGACCCGCCTCAAGAATGTTTTAACATTTTAGCAAATACACTTTCTTTAAATATGTATGACAAAAGATGAAAGATCAAAATAAATCTTCTATCTTTTCACTCTACTTTTTTTAGGTTATGACTCATCAGAATAGGAACCGGTCTGCAAAAACTGCTCCATCCTTCCATCTTACTTGTTGTTCTCATACATAAGCGTACACAAATCCACAATTTGTGGTTTTATGAGAAGTTTTGTGAAATAACTCTCAGTGAATTACTGCTGACCGCAGTGACAGAATGCAGCCGTCATTCGTATTTCTGGGACTGTCATTTAAACAAGTCGCAGGCATAAAATATATCAGGAGCTGCTAAAAGATATAATAAACAAACATTTTGCATTCAGCACACAACTGTTGCATATGTTTAAAAAGAGACCTGAGGAGGTAAATACTTCCACGGGTCTTCACAGATTGCTCCTTCTGCTCTGAACAGACAAGTGTTCCAGGAAAGCCAGTAATGAATTAGCAGTGTGTCTCTTCATCCATCCAGTCTGTGTGTGACGAGTCCAGAGCTCTGTAGTGCGATGGGAGTAATCCGTGTGTGTGATGTTGCTGAAGTCGGCCTCTACCCAAACCGTGGTCTGTATCCCTCCCTACAGCCAGCAGCCGACTTTCTCGTTACAGTCTGTTGTTTTATTTGCTCTTTGTCTCTTTTTTATCCTCTTCTCTCTTTCTGTCTGCAAACCCCAACAGAAACAGCCTGACATCTCTGACCCTGGTTCTGCAGAAAGTCTCCTCCTCTGACTCTGGTTCTGCAGGTTTCATCCTGTTTTCATCCTGTCAAGGGATTTTGACTGAACAGATATTCAGGAAGCCGTGGACTCCTAAGATACATGGGAAAACATATTAAAGAAGCAAATCATTCTCTTCAGGCACAAGTTCACTGCGACTTCTGTCTCTGAAAGCCCTTTGCCTGAAACCTAAATTGATAAAAGTATGGAAAATATAGTACAGTCTATCATATACGTACATGCATAACTTATTTCTGTTAACTTCTGAAAAAAAAGATTTTTTTTTTATAATGTATTACATAGGTTAAAAATAATAATCAAGTCAATAAGGGTTTAGTTTGTCCGCTGTCCAGCATACTTATGTTGACGTAAATACAAGCTTTAATCCGGCTATAGAACAGGCAACAACTGGCAGAGAATATAATCTTGCTTTAATGTCAGCACCGTCTCCTACCGAACCTGTTTATCATGAAATCAAGTGTAAAGCGTGCTTTTTAGATTGCCATCACATCTGCAAACACCATTACAGCATTCGGATTATATAAAAGCCAGAGAAAGATAAACACACACGTACTGTAAACAGCAAGTTATTATGCAAGAAGAACACAATCTGAGGCTTTAATCACCTTGTTGTCGGTACCCACACCAGTGTTTGCTGAGCAGATCTGTTCGAGTATTATGCAACCGCACGGCAGCGAATGCTCCAACTGGTTGATCGACAGAATTTGGTTGGTGTAATTTGCTTTCCTGTCATCATCAAAGACTTCCACTTGTGATACTGGGCAGCTGATAAGGAGTTTGACTTTATCTCCCAGAAATGTGTCTGCCAGATATCTGCCTTGGTGTGTTTTCCAGCTGTCATTTCTGAGGCCTTTCTATTGCTTTTGCTTTTTTTTTTTTTTTCTTTCTTTTTCTGATGCGGGAGCGGCATGGCCACACAAGCAGCAGTGAAATGATGGATGTATTTGTTCTGCCTTTGAATTCATCCCCCTCATGTGCCGACCATTAGCAGCTGTGTATACATAAAACTGGGCCATACACTGAATGTGAATTCAAAGTATGGAGGATTCCCACCAGGGCTTCTCCTCAATTCAGCGTAATCAAACAAGTTTAGTTGAACCATACAATATTTTTTCCTATTTATTTGATCAGCTTGGTACATTTCATTTTCTGACTCCATTACAGCCTCTAAATAGCCCCAGGTGTACAAATAATCCAATAAGCTTCCTAAATGTTGAAAAATTGCTGTCATAACAAATAAAAATGAAATGGATCATGTGTAGTTATAATGACACGGAGTTAAAACTGACTGCTGGGTAATTATATATGCTTTTTATAAATGGTGGAACAACGTGAGTTGTCATCTACAAATGGTCCAGAGAGGCTGATACTGTACTATGAGTACGTCTCTGTAGTTCCTCCCTCAGTTCAACCCTAGCACTTGTACTATAGGTGACACATTCACTTCCTCTCTTTTTTTCCTGTATATTCCCATGATGGACTTTTGACCTGTCCAGGGTGTTTCCTGCCCTCACCCACAGTTAGTGTCAAATGGCTCCAGCGCTCTGCAACACTGCACAGGATGAAGGTATAGAAGATGGATGGGCGGGTGAACAAGGCCCAAGAGCCGGCGTTTCGCTACAGGGGCAACTGCAGGCTGGACAGTACCTAAAGATAGAACACCTTCGGCAGGGCTCAGATTCAGCTCTCCTTTCAATGAGACACACATTTTTAAGGATAATCCAAAAGGACACGAAAGGAAATAAAAGGTTCTTCTATTCCTTACTACTGAAACTATTTAAAGTATGAGTACATAATGTCACATTATACCTTATTCTGATGAGTTAATCTTTGTTACTGCCACAGAAGCCGGTCCTTTAAATCTGTCACCAAGAGGAGTTTCCTCTCTTTCTAATCACTGTGAGTTTTTACTCACATCTTAACTAAAAATCCATGTTGGAAACTCAGCGGCCAGGTGAAGGCTTCATGTTTAATAACTCAAAACGCGGCTGGGTTTTGAGTTATATAAGTCTTTTGAAGCAGAGTAAACAACACTGACAGTGAAGTGCTATGACAGCAAAGTGAAAAAAACAAAAAAACACTTTAAATGTAGACAATAAAGGCAACAACCGTCAGCTTTTATCATTTCTAATTCAGTTTACCACATACTGAAGGGCTTTATATAGCTCGCTGCTGAGCTTTGCTCACATCTCAATTAAATGAACAAAAATGTGTATTTAATATCATTTGATTGTCTGGTAATGTCTGCAGAAGCAATAATCACAGTGGTTTAAATATTCATTTTGATTTTATTCCCCGTCTTTGTTGAACATGTAGTGAGCAGGATGGAAATTAAAGTCGTTTCCTATAGCGAGCCCTCCCATCAGTGTAACACAGTGAAATTCAATGACAGAAGGAATAAAAAGCTCCGCCACAGTTTGAAGAGGGAGGTTTTATTCTGACAGTAAAAATGCAATGCAGATATCGTTCGAACGGGATGTAATGTATTCGTTCACCAGCACACAGTAATATAAATAAAATGTTATTTTGTGTCTCTAGCAGCGGGATTCATTGATGTTTAAGAAAAAGGCTCTTATTGAGGAGAAACAGTGATCAAAAGCCCAATTAAGGCCTTGTGCCTTTACTTTGGAGTTTTCTGTTTATGTGATTTACCATCATTAGACTGACATTCCCCCAGCAGCTGGGTCTTCACACAGAGGACTGAAATCAATTTAGGCCTGATGAGTGCAGGGGAGTTTGGCAGCGCTCACACTGGAGGCTCGGCGAAAGCAGAGACACATGCCGGAGAGCCCGTCTCGCACACAGCGAAGCTCAGTCCGGGGCAGAAGAGCGGCATCACAAGAACAATGCTAATTTGAAGTGAGTTCCTCACTTCAGACTTGGACGGCAGACTGGCGGCGGCGTTTATCCGAAGCCCCCGATCCCCAGTCGGAGCCCCCTGTCCTCCCCTGTGATTTTCTCCTCCCTTTCTCCCAGTTAATAACGCTGCACATTATTTCCCATGCAGATAGCCATAGAGCGTGAAATCAATTTAAGAGCAGAGGAGTGTGAGAACAAACTCAACTGGAGAGGAATGTCTGAATTTCAATATTTTCTCATTTAATAAAGCATTCATGTGCTCTGTGATTTAATAAACACTGCGCTGCCAAGGAAGGACCCGAGGTAGAGGAGGGCTGCTCGCAATTTTTGTTGGACCAAAGAAAGTGAAAATAAGACGGGGCAGATTGGGTATTTATTTTAGCTACTCTATTTTCTGACAACCATTACTTACATCCTATATTGGGAAAATTTGTTTTCATTTATCTCATTCTATGACAAAACTCTCCGTTTTACTCTCATAAATGACAATAACAAAGACGGCACACGGTTGATTTTTTTTTTTTTTTAATATCATGAAATGAATACACTTCTTGGAGAAATGAGTTTGATAAAGGTGGAAGTAACTTGTTGTTGAAGTTCAAAGCAAACAGAGACAGGATGAGTCTGAGAAGCGAGACGGTGGAGGTGGTTCAGACCGCCCAGAGCTCCACCCAGAAGCAAACTACTGGACGGGACGGCGCCGTTTGTTAGCATTAGGTTCTTATGAAGTGAAACCTGATCGTCCAACTGACAGTTATTTGCACGAAAGCATTTTTACCTCCGCCAGGAGGTTATGTAATCACGTTGGTTTGTTGGTTGGTTGGTTGGTTGGTTGGTTTCTTAGCAGCAAAGTTATGGACGGATTGCAATGAAACTTTGTGGAAAGGTGGGTCTTGGGCTAACTTAGAATCCATTACATTTTGGTGATGATCCGGATCACTGTCTGGATCCAGGAGTTTTTTAAAGGATTCTTTATCATTGAGAGATAGGGCAGTCTTTGACATAGTTGGGCATAACTCAACAATAAATGACAAGGAGGCTTAGCAAAACATTACAGTGTCAGTTCTTCAATGACTCTAAGGCTACGTTCACACTGCAGGGCTTAATGCTCAATTCGGTTTTCTTTGTGAAATCCGATTTTTTTGCGAGTTTGTTCACATTTACATTAAAATGCGACTTGTATGTGATCTCCCGTCTGAACGGAATACCACCCAAAAGTGTCCCGCATGCGCAGAAGAGGACATGACGACGTCACGCAGCAGCGCTTCAGTGTTTGCAGAACTCGCAAACAACATACAGAATCTGCAGCTTTTCAAGCGTCGATGATTTATTTAAGAACGGATCAAACACGCATTCTTACAATTAAACATTGAGCAATCGTTTGAGCGCAGCGCTTCTAATCAGCCACGCCGAGCTCCTTCTGTGTGTGTGTGTGAGAGAGAGAGAGAGAGAGAGAGAGGGAGAGAGAGAGAGAGAGAGAGAGAGCGCATGTTGATTTTTTTTTTTTCCTCCCCATTGTCCTGGCCCTGTAGAATTTAGCGAATGAGAAGGAAGAGAGCAAAGTTTTTGGCCATGGCGTTTTGTGGGGCAGTGGCAGCAACATCCGTCCAGAGAAACGCAGCCAGGAGTGGTGGGACAGTGATGTGAGAGGAGTTCAATAATTACGGAGTTCAATAATAATTATCGGATTAAAGAACTCCCTTAATGGCAAGCGCCTGTTTTTAACACTCACGGTAAGACACATGTCTTCAGTGCCCCACATTGTGACGTGCAGGTCGGATAAATGCGACCTGGCCGTTCAGACTGAAGTCGCATGGCAAAATTTCAGATACGTATCGGATTTAGGACCACATATCCAAGTGGTCTGGGTCGCATTTGAAAAAATCGAATCTGTGTCGTTCAGACTGTCATGAAAAGATCCGATCCAGGTCGTATAGGGGCAAAAAAATCGGATTTGGGTCACTTCAGTCTGCAGTGTGAACGTAGCCTAAGAGATATCAGCTGCTGATCCAGATCAGGAAGTATTCCGGACACCAGGATCCAGAACAGACAAAAACAGGGGGATTCTGGAGTGTCAGTCACTGTGAGGAAACACATTCAGATATGAACATGCAACAAACAGCTTTCTCCCAGACACTGTTTGTGTTGGGGAGAAATAAAATGTTTTTTAGTATATACGGTGTTCTTATTGTTGTTGGTGACTGATTTGAGCTGTGGCGGAGGTCTGCGCTCTCTGAGGGCCAAATTCTACTTTCTGGATAACTTCGATGGGATCTTACCCATTTTTACCTCCTTTTTTTCTGTATATTTATTGTCTTCATTACGGTGAAATGTACAGTACAAAAAGAGGAGACGAGCGTAAAGATATAAATTGGATAACAGCCGGATTACTAATAAAATATCCCTGTTGTGTGTGCCGTTATCTTATATATCTGTTTAATCTGTGGTTAAACCATCTTCCTTTTATTTATGTCTAATAAATGAGAACGATGATTGTTCTCAAATGAGAACAACTAGATTTTTGCCATCTGGTGAATTACAAAAGCAAAGTAGAAGAAGTAATACTTTATTAAATTGTTACTTTTTTGGCAAAACAGATTAGGTTGAATTTTTGGGATTGCTATGAATGCTGATATAACTTACACTCCACTTTTAGGCATTAGAAAGTAAATCCATTGAATCAACAGCTGAACCAGATAAGCTACCAAACATAGAAAACAATAGCTTTGTATTATATGTGCCTGGGCATTTATTTTAAGCCTAAAACCAACCCTGAACTCGAAAGATTCATCTCGCCTCAGTGTCTCCGGCTGGGAAATGGCTTATTTTGCTCAGACTGCTGGACGGTTTACCAAGACTCTGTGGGCCAAAATGAAATTTTCATTTCTCTTTCAGTAGATTACCCTCCAGCACGGTGCACTGTCAATAATTTACATGGAATGAACAGCGAGAGTACGATCAATCCTCTTTGTTCTCTCCCTCATCTGATTGGATTTGGAGCTCAGTCATTGGTCGCTTCCCTCGGGATTTGGAATGCGCTGAATTTTTTTTTTTAGCCAGCTCACTCTGTGAATGAAGCTTTGCGCTGGAAAACGTGGAACTTTCTGCAACCCGGGAGTAACAGGCTCCTTCATACACCGTGATGCAGGCAATAAAAAGCCTTGAAGGGTTTTTTTTCCAGCTTCCAGCTTCAGTTCACCACCGCCACATTTCCTATGCTTTAGTATCACTGCTTTTAATTATTATTTTATGACTGTGACAATATGGAGAGTGACAAATTTTACCATCTGGGAAATGGATTATTTTGCTTCAATAATCCTCTCTCTCTCTCGCTGACACACACACACACACACACACACACACACACACACACACACACACACACACACATATACACACACACAGAGGCACGTTTACAGGACGTTACGGGTCATTAAGTTCATGTGTTTCTTGCAGACGTCTTCTGGCCTAACCTAAATCTTCATTACAACCTTTACCTGCCCTTTAACCTTTAGGTGTGTGTTCCTTTTAAAGGTTAACTATTTATTTTATTGAGCAGGTTATTTGTTGTTGTCCCTTCCAGGGAACATGTCCCCCTGACGTGAAACATAAACAGATGTTGGTCCTCACAATATAATGAATGGACACACACACACACACACACACACACACACACACACACACACACACCTCTCTGTTATATGACAAAATGATTCGGAGCCATGAAGATTGCATCATTTCTAAAAGCAGTATTTAGGCTCTGATGTGATGTTTTTGTTGCCAGATGTTGTTATTTTTGCCAGATTACCAGGGAACATGCTCCGATACGTTTTGAGCAAAGCACAACTGTAGACTTCTGTGAAATCATAAATGGTCTCAGCAATATGTGAAGAAATAATATTGATCAGCAGTAGGGGCAAAAAAAAAAAAAAAATTGGAGCTCATTACTGAATCTAGGACTTGCATCTTTTGTAAATTGACAGAATTAACTGTAGTATTGTTGAAATAAGATCAAATAGCTACTTTAATGATCGCCTTGGGAAAATTACTGATTCGGATACAACTCACACTATTTCCATTTAACCCAAATATTCATATTTAGCCCAAATTACACAGCTCTTGCGCCATTGCACGTAGCTTACTCTGTCCTGCTTTGTTTTTCTTGTTTGCACTCGAACATGTCTGCTGCGGTCCAGTCTTTAACTCTCTCATTCAGTGTGTTTCTGCTCAGACCGCTTATCCTCCGCTGCACTCTTCAACCAGATTGCTCTTGACCAGTGCCTGTCTCTCTACTTATTTCATATTGAAAGTATAATCCATAGTACCCTATGATTTTGTCTTATTAAAATTTGCTGTACAAAATTCGATAACATTGCACATCTCTCCACTTAAGCAGTTTTAGCCTTGGCTTGCCTGGCATTTTAACTGAGAATTTCCAGAAAGTGTTGTTTTTTTTCCTGTCAACACTACAACAGAGATCAAGCATTTTTCAAGAAGTTCAAACCTTGGGAGCTTTTATGTAAAAGTAGCATTTTCAGTGGCTCTGAGCACCGCTGTTGTGTCAATACACACACAAAATGCAACAAAAGTATAGTTTCATTTGAAATTGGTGCCATGTGCAAAGGGGAACAAAAGCGACGTTGACATTTATTGACCTTCATTTGTAGAAAGTTGGGATTCAATATTCAGCCCATTGGAAGACGTCCCACTCGTTCCACTGATCCACAGGTGCCCACACAGACAGGCCATACTCACCGCTGAGAGGCGTAAAAAGCCTAAAACGGATATAGAAACATGAAAACCCACCAAAGAAAATCCCTGCTGGCCAACAGCATCACATCAGCAGCCTTGTTATTGTAAAGCAACAGCGAGCCGCCTGGTTTTAACTCTGTATTTTTATTATTATTTTTTTTAAAGGAACTCCAAAGCAAAAGAACGGCTTCTGTTTTTGAGCAGCAGCAGTGCGGAGCGGAGAGGTGCAACTTCGCCTGGAGTGGTTGTTTTTTAAAAGTAAGAGTGTTCCCTCTCACTCAAAGAGACTGCTTCATCCCACAAGCAAGCTGTGCTCAGATGCAACTTGTCTCATTTTATTTGGCCATATTTGACAGCCAGACTGTTTTTGCAGTCCATCTTTTGGCCACAAATAGCCAATAGCCTTGTTGGGAGCCTGCGACGGATGTTTGATGTAAGAGCGCGTATCCAGGCTGTGAGTCGGGGGTTTGTCTGGTTGTGTGTGTGTGTGTGTGTGTGTGTGTGTGTGTGTGACAGCCCAGACAGACAGATTTCAAACCCAACTCCACTAGTTATTTCCAGAGACTCCAGGCCATCTCTGTGTCACTCTGTGCCTCACGCTGTTGCATAAAGCAGGTTGCATCATGAAACCATAACAACTTTTCTGGTTCAAGCTGGAATACTTGTGTTGCCAGTAGTGAGAAGTGAGTGCGACCAGTTGTGAGTCTGTCTGGACCAACACAGTGTAGTGAGATACTCAACATGGACTAATACAGGGATAGACTTCAAATTAACTATCGGAAGTCACTGCTAGGTGAAATTAAAAACAAAACAAAACAAAAAAAAAAATCTAGAACTAAAGCAAATTCAAATTGAGGCTCCATTTACATCACAATGGATCAAGTGAAAACGCAGCTTTTTTGCTTTTTCATTTCAGAAATGATACAAGACCCATTTAGATAAAAAAAAAAACTTTACAAAAGATGTAGTTTCTCTAAAGGACCACTAGTGGGCACTGTTATTTGTTTTTGAAATGAAACCCAACACACCTGCATGCAGAGAACAATGACATTAACAATGGAGAGGACACAGACACGATGGACAGACATGGGAATATGGAGGGGAGTAATGTGCATGCACGGTAGCAGCATTTCATCCAGAAAGAGCGCAAGTATTTTCAGAAAGTTGCTTTTTCCCTGTTTCCAGAGAGTCAGAGCCTTTTTTAAAAACTTCCACTTTGGGGGTCATTGTTGTGGAAACAGACCCCCAAAATGCAATGTAAGCTTTTTTTTTTTCTTTTGAAAACACATTTAAAAATGATTGTTGTGTCAGGCCTTTAAGAAAGATAGTGTAACTGATATCTTTGCAGATAGTTATCGCCACAGTAAGGAAGATAAAAGCACAAACCATTCCAGAATGTTTTGTAAAATACTGTTTTATGAATAGTATGTAATAATCAGGACATTCAACAAAGCATGATGCATGAATAAATGTGTGAAGGATGGACAATATTCACTTTCCCAAGTCGAGTCACTTCATAGTGACTTCTCCATCTTTACTGGCATTTTCAAAAATAATACATTTGTAGGCTGCTGTGACCGGTTATCACAGCTTCCCCATGAGCAAAGTGTTTTAGTGAGAAAAGAGTGAGAAAAGAGTTTTAATGCAAAGTCACAATGTGTAGAGATGTTCATATGAATTTATTCAGACTAAACCCCATCGGTGTAGCAGTCCCTGGAGAAGCGGGTAAACTCCTGATGTTTCCAGTCTTTTTAAAGCAGCTCAGAAACATTTTTTTTTTTCAAAACAATAGCATGTAAAACGACTTGATTGAGTGAAAATCTCACGTAATTTTTGTATAATTTCTTGGTTAGCAATGTTTGCCCTGTCACGATTCGTACTGCTCTGCTTCTGATTGGCTCATCAGTCTCATGCTACGCGGTAAACACACGTAAATACATCAGCGAATGAAATCAGGGAATGCAGCCAGTGCTTGCCAATTAGAGATAGGTTAGGGCGGGTCGTGGCTTCGTCACCCGACAGAAAAAGATGCTGCTGAGTGAAGCGTTATTAGAGAATTAAAACTGGGTGTAAGCAGTGCTGACGGAAAAATAAAGAGGGATACCATGTTATACCCTGGAATACACCACTGCTGATAGGGGAAAGATCTGAAATAAAATACCTCTTTGAATGCTCGATAGTGAAGATGCCTGTGTTAGTCTGCATGTTGCGGAGCTTTCTTGAAAGTGGACACATGGCATGGAAAGATGTTTTGACACACTCACAGATTCAAGGCGCCCACATGCATGAGGAGAAAGGAGCGCCGGCCTTATGTGGTCACATACTGAACGCTGACACGACAGGAGGGAGTTATTAATCCCAAGAAAAACCTTGAAAATGGTGCTTTTCACTGATAAAACCTTTTCTTTTCAGTACATGTGCTTATTGATGACGACTGACAGCAGATCCTGAGATCAGGTCCACTCTGACTGGTGCCTGAAAGTTCTTGTAACATGTTGCATCAAAGTCTGATTAATGAAGAAAACTCCCTCATTTAAATAAAGATTTAATTATTTTGTCATTTCTATTTCATTCCAGCACATTAAGCATAAACTTGACAATATTTTTAATTTGGCTTCTCATGCATCAAATGTTAAATTAATAAGATAAGCGAATAAATTAACGAGGAGATGACTAAAGCTGAAATTAACAACCGAACTATTGAGAGGACAAAAAAAGAAACAAACTAAGACAACTGAGCACTCACATCCCTTTTGCTCTTTTCAAATCATCCCATTTAATCCGAACGGAACTGGGAAAAGAAAACAAAAGATTAGCACTGCCTGGTTCTTCCATTAAAGCAACAGTCAACAAACCAAATGACAAAACACAACAAATAGTATCCTCTGTGAACAAAACGGAGTCTTTTTTACAAGCGTGACTGGCCAGATTCTTGCAGCAATTATTCACTGAAAACTATTTTCAGCCTTTATAAAACATCACGATCACATCCTGCAGCATTTGTGGGTGCTTTCACAATACTTGAAGCACTCTTGAGCTTCATTTCCAGCCTTCTTGATCCTCGGAATCTATTCTGGCTCCTCGTTTCCAACAATCTGAACTTGAATATATGACGTTGTCGTGCACTGTGTCCCTAGATGAGGCCTAATAAGAATCAGCATTGATTGATTTAGCCTGTGGGCCGTGGATATCCAATAGCCTCATCAAACCTTACACCGCTGACCTTTCCTCCAGAATGAACCCTGCAGCTGCAGGTCATATCAAACGTGGGAGTTGTCATTATTCTGCAGTACACACCAAGTTATTCAGGGCCGTCTTCAATGCAGAATGTTGACTTATGTGACATTTTTTTCCTACAACACACAGTTCCTCCAAAGAAAATACAAGGAATAAATGTGCTACTTGAATATGTGGAGTTAACCTTCACCAATAGTGTTTGGATTCATTGAACAACTGACACATGTCAGCACGATTGACCCCCGCACCCTGACATGCGGCGCATTCACCTTCGATTGGTTGAACATGAATAAGTCAGCTCCAGTCTCCTCCATCTTTTCATCAGTGGTTAAGTGATGGAATAGAGGTCAGCGTGTGCAGCAAGCAAGACGTGATATGCCTCTATGCCAAAGGATAATAAGCACAGGCAATTGAGTCCCAATGTTGTCAGGGAGTCACTATCTGCCGTCCCCTAACAAGGGGGATCAGGCCACCGCTTTTCCAGGGCGACGAGGGATGTCACTCTCCAAAAGCCATTTCCAAGAGCTCACCTGACCTTGCCCTTTTCAAGGCCGGGAGGACCAGAGGATAAGAGTTGGGTGTCTTCGTGCGCCGACTGCCAGTAGTAATCCCATTTTTAAAATTGAGCTGATATGTCATATGATCCTGAAAATCTATTTGGAAACAAAAGAACAGTCAATTGGTCTAGTTTTAAAATCGCCATTTAGTTTCTAATAGTATTTGTTATAAAGTGAGAATCTGGATTTAGTGGCTAATTTGTGAGTTTCACTCAAATTCTCAAAGAATACAGTAAAGCAATTCATCCGTATTTTTAAGTCCCACCACAGGTTTGAACTTGTGGTGAACTTTCCCAGGTTGAGGCCATGAAGCCTTCACAGCTAAGAGGAAAACAGGTACGCTCCTCTATCCACGAGAGCCTTCTTGGCTGGATGCTGCAGTCTCATCCAGCTGTTTCAGAGAGGATTATCATATGAGAAAATCCACAATAGGACGACTGTGTGAACCACAGAAATTTCCTATGGGAGAACATATTGCATCCAGTAGTGACTGTAATACATATAACAGGAGAAAAGAAGTGAGAGAAAAACTAATAATGCACATCAGCCGAAAGAATCCAGAGTTTGGACCTGAAGGGCCGAACAATAACAAGATGCTAAAACTGAATTTTTATTTCAGGGTGGACAATAGTTTTAGACTAAACTACAATCGCTTTCTCATGCCTGATGACTGATCATCTTCAAATATCATCACAGATATTTGATATATGATCATTACTAAATACCTCCTGAAGACACAAAAACTGACAGTCAAAATAGGTGCAAGTTTTAAAAAAGAAGACATTATTTAATAATATATGAAAAGCGGAACTTAAAAAAAAAAAAAAGGAAGCCCTCGAATTAACGATTCGAGAACATTGACTAACCAGCACAATTTATGACAATCCTGACAAATAATTTAGTAAAGTTAGAAAACATTTCCAGTTTCCACCACAAAGTCACACAACTATTTGATAATGAGGGAAAAGGTTCATATTCAGAAGTTTCTGTGAGTTTATTTCTCCAGCATGAAAACTCGTTTCCATTTGTTCTCATGATCTTCACTCCTGAGTTGCTCAACTATTTCAACAGTGCATTGTTTTCCCGTGTATCTTGAAAATGAACTCAAAGGTCAGCTTTTCAAAACATCTGTTCGCTCTTGTCGGTTTGTGCTCATTAGGACATATTTCTCTTGCACGGTCACCTTTTTACCTCTCCTCTCTGTCAGAATGCCAAATCACCTTTAGTCTTGTAGCTTAACACATTAGGAGTCTGGAGCTTTGTGGATTTACCTCAAGTGGGCTCAAAAGTTATCAAAAATTCAGAGAGGGAGCGACAGCAGAAGGCGTGCAAAGCCTTGGAAATGATCAGACAGTGGAATTATCCGATGAAAATGCACTGAATGGATATTAAACTAACTGAAAATAGAGCACTGCTGGCAGTATTGTATTTATCTTGCTACATAACCATAGGATGTGCTCCTTTGACTCAATATGCGTAGATGGTATACCGGTCATTTTTGTGTTAGGAGCCAGAGAAGAACAGAGTTGGCAGATCTGAGTGACACTTTAAGGCCTAAACACACGGTAAATCCTGCCCACCTCAGTACAATCCAGCCCAGATCAGAGCATCAAGGAACTGCTGCTAATATTATGAAAGCATCAAATGGGAAAACAGACGACAGATACAGATCACGAGTAGGAAAAGTTTTACAACATCAACAAAAGCTCACAGATAAATGGTTGCACAAACAGGCTCTTGCAATCATGCAACCAAAAACTCAACACAGATTGTCATAACAAACACAATAAAGTGAATCCAGAAGCCATATCAAATGTGTAACAATATAAAATATGTTGCTGCACATGATGTTTTTTTTATTTTTGCTATCTCCACAAATGGATTGTGCTCCAATAATCCTTTCCACAGCCAACTGCTTCTCTAATTTGAAATAACTGATCTTTTATTGCACTAACATTGATTTTGCTTACATTGGATCCTTATTACGCTTCTAAATTTGATCCTGGAAAACTGTTTGTCTTTTGGTTAGTTTAAGAAAAATGAACTAGCTTCAGACTCTTTTCCCAGTCCTCAAATTAAGCTCCTTTTTAATGTCAATCGTCTTCTTTTTTAAACTGCTGATTTTTACTCTTTTGTTCTTATTTGTTGTGTATTCATTTGTTTGCGTTTGTTTTGTCATAACCATAAAGTGCTATTTTATCCTCTGCTGTGAAATTTAATATTTGCTACTTTCTATGCTTTTTCTTCATCACGCTGTAACACATGAAGTTGTGAAAATCGTCCCAAATCGTATCGAATGTTGAACCCCAAACAGGATAAATCCACCCAAACTGGCAACACCGCTAAACGGCATTTAAACCATCTATGAGGAGAACAACACAGACTGAAGTGTCCCGCTGCTGTCGTGCTGAATATCTCCAATCACAGAATATCTCTCACCCAATCAGATTGTATCATACTTTACGAGGCATTATTCCCAAAACTGCTTCCAGCCCAGAGCAGCAGTAGCAAGCCCTTTGTAATCAACACAGTGGCTCTATTTCTTAATCATTGTATTGAAACAATGGCTCAGAATTAGTTGCTCGCACTTGCTTGTTGCTAGGAGAGGAGAGAGGTTTGATCAGCACGATTCGTACGAGAAGCTGCTTCGCCTGTCTCTCTGTGAACGAGTCAAACAGAAAGGGACGACCACGTAACGAACATCTGCGAGCAGATCATGCAAACAAAAAAAATCCCTGAAAAACATCAATATGGATATTAGTGCGGTGTGTCTGGGGCCGCCGTGTGAAGGCGAACCTCCTCGGTGGAAAAGCCCCATCAGGCTTTGGTGTTTGTGGCCAGCAGGCATTTGCTCAGTATCACAGAGACGTGTGTGTCATTAGTCCTCAGAGGCTTAAATGAGCTCTAAGCGCGGCGCAGCCAGAAGCGAGGCTCAGAGAGGCAGAAATGAATATTGATATCTCGCCGTCGAGAGCACAGGTAGACTGTCAATAACAGAGCTGCGCCAATTTAGTCTTCTCTTTTTCTCAGGGAAACGCAGTCCTCGGCAACAGTACATATATATATATATATATATATACAGATAAAGAGAATGCAAATGTGCAGCTCGGATTCATCATTACGGCTCCTCCATCACCTCACACAGGCCATGACACACAATGCCTTTCTTTCTGCAGGCTGTGCAGAGTGCAAGGCTGCACATCTGTTACCTGTACACAAATCACCATGCAACACATCTGTTTAACATGCCGAGGGGCTGCTGCTGGGGAAAAAAAAAAAAAAGAAAACGCCCCACACTTCCACTCCTTACTTTGCTCTCACAGTCTGACCACTCCAGCACTCCCGTCCTATGCAGCAGATCAAAATGGCTCTCCACAGGGCTCGTATAAGTAAATCTACAGCCGCGGATGGCTGCGGTCCCACCGGCCGCTCCGTCGTCGGTGCACAACACCGAGTTTATGCTCCCTGCTAGCAAGCAGTTGGCATGTGAAGCTGGTGCAGGAATGGTCATGGGAGGCTCAGCAGAGTCAAGCCTGAAGCGGATGAAGCGGATGAAGCCCATGCAGCCGTGTGACTCCGGACTCCTCATGTTAAATACAGCGAACACAGGACACTGTTATAATTACAGTTACAATTAGTGACAAAATAAGAGAACAAAAAAACTGCTCTAAGGAATTATAAAGTAACAGAAATATCACTCTCCTCTTTGTGACACAAAATGCCAATAAAATGTTGTTTTATTATCGTTGTAGTCTATAATTTGTAGATATAATTCAATTCCTCATACCATTAATTTTGCTGCTTCCTATCAACACGGCAGTGTTTCATTTGAAAACACATTGGTTTACTTTTTGTTTGAGAAGAGTTTCATATTTACATATTTAGTTCTGAAAACGATGCCTGTTCACATGTCAACATCAGAAACACTGGAAACCACACACACACACACTTTCAATCTGGTAGCAATGTTTTTCTATTATTGCTTTTTTTCTGCCATCATTTCCAAACTGTCCAATTGTTTTTTGTTTTTTTTTAACTTTTGCATTTGTCTTTGTTATATTGCATATTTATGTATTTGATTAGGTTTGTAATCTGTTTCTTTATGTCTGGTAAGTGCTGCTCCGGCTCATCTGATTGCACAACTGTTATTCGCTGCAAGCTGCTTGGATCTGTGTGCTTAGAACTGTGAAATGAATTTTTTTTGTTACCAATTTTCAAGAAAAATGTGAACACAAAATACAGCAGAACAGGTAAATGTACAAAAACGGGTATGCCTCACATATGCACACACGAAAACCATTCATTAAATATATATATAAAATGTTCTGTGAATGCAAAACCTTTCTGAAAACACACACACACACACACACACACACACACACACACACAGTCTTGTATTTCTATCCTTGTGGGGACCGTCCATTGACTCCCATTCATGTCTAGCCCCTAACCCTGACCCTTACCCTAACCCTAACCCACACCACAACAAAGCCTAACCCTAAAGAAATGTTTTTGCACTTTTACTTTTTTCAGTAACAACAACATGGTCAAGAAAACACTGTTTCTCCTACTTAGGACCGGAAAAAGGTCCCCACAAGGCACGTCGTTCCACGTTTTGCTATCCTTGTGGGGACATTTGGCCCCGACAAGGATAGAAATACAAGAACACACACACACACACACACACACACACACACACACGCATAAATGCACTTTCACTGGAATCATGATTTTCAGCTCTTCAAGAGGTGAAATATCAGCCCAGTGTGGAAAGATGAGAAAGCAGAGACATTCCAGTAAATACATGAACAAAAATGTCTACACCTTTTTGCAGTGGAATTGCTTTCTACAAATTATTTTCTGATGTTGGGGTTTTTGGTTGTTACTTGATAAATCAACTCTCAGGATTGCAATTTATCTCTCTCTTTTTTTTTTTGGATCACAAACAGGCACAAATGGTAAAAATAGGATCTTTTGGTAAGTGAAGGCATTATCGCCCGAGGTCAATAGGAAACACACTAAAGATTTAGTCAGAGGGAGATGAGTGGAGGAAAAAAAAAATTAACAATGAAGCGGCCATATTTCAGTTTTTTTCCCCTTCACCCTTTTCCTTTCTGAATTCATCAGCATGATTCACTTACACGTCTGTAAAGTGCTTGTTTATACCCTTCAATTCATTGAAATTCGGCTCTGCGCTTGAAGATGTATGGCCGTCACAGAATTATGTGCATAATCTGAATGCATTCAGAAGCAGCCGAGTTCAACAGAACTGATAAATACCGTACGTCCCGATCGGGCAGCGATCCCATGTAGAGCACAGACGGTTTATCCCTGAGTTTAACAGTCCACCCTTGTTGTTTGCTTCCCGGGATGGTTGCGGAGTGTGTTGAACGGCAGCATATTAATACGGCATTACAGAGGTTTTCCTACCTCTCATTAGCTTTCCACTGCTGGGATGGAGTTGGGTAGTTAACATGTGTTTGAAGAAGACTTTTCTCACAGAGGGTATTTTAGCCTGTCAAACACTGATGAGGCTAATAATTAGTCTGTAATCCCTCTTGCTGCTTCGGTGCCAAACCTTTAGCACCGCTGACGACATCATTTACTAAGAAACCTGAAACCAAAAGCCAATTAAATGTTTTTAGGTACATCTGTAATTTAAAAATAAGACACAGTATCATATTGTTTAGTTATTTTATCAATTATCTACCAGCATCACCTTATAGCCAGAGCAGACTTGGTTCTGGGACTTTTAGTACAAATATTTGTATCTTCTTTCTAATTAACTTAAGATCTATTGTAAGTGTGGCTTTAAGGGAGAGGGGATTATCGATGGGATGGCAAACTATCCAGGGTGCCTTTCTACTTTTACCAACTATCAGCAGCTCCAGTCCTCATGATCATAAAGGCCATAACTGGATGCAGAAGATAGACGAATGGATGGAGTCAAAATTCACAAAGCAACGATGGCGAGTACAAAGACATTTGTATGGACAGACGACCGAGTTGGAGAACTCGGACTGGGAGTCATGACAGTCTGGAGGTAAATGTTATCGTCCATCTACTGGACCACATGCAGACAAACGATGTGGTACGTCCACGGTGCAGGAGCAGCATTTCAGAACAGCTGAGTGTCCCGGTGCTTACATGGAGACAGAGTAGGAATGCTTTCAAAAGGTTGTGTTTTCCCCCGTTTACACAGAGATGGGTCACGTTTCAACAATTTCAACTTCAGAGCCGTTTTCAACAAGTTGTTGTTTCCAGTTGCTCCAGGCACTGCTGGTGTATAAGCGGACACCCAAAACACAATGAAAGTTTGGCATTTGCACTTGAAAACATTGTGTAAACGGAGCTTTAGTCTCATGTTTAAACTTTCAAAAAGACATTCCAGTTGATTCAACTGACCTTATTGCTAATATTATCACAAATGTAAGTTCAATAAAAACAAAAACACAAGGATTAATGCACGCCAGTTTCCTTCTAAATACCAAAATAACACATTTTCCCTCACCTATGTCCTGCTAATGCAATGTCATGCTAATTTATTGCTGTTGCAAGGTATTTCTATTTTAAGAAATTGTCACTTTTCTTAAATGTTTGGTATCCAGCTATTTTTGTCTCCAATTCCTCATGAAATGTTTCATCTGTCCAGCTAATGGTTACATTCATGTTTACTGAAGCACTCATGACTCCATACTGATAAACTAAACCCCACAACAAGCTGGGAATCAACTAAAAACCTGTGTAAAACTGCGGGAAGTCACATTAATGAGTGAGGCACGAGCGTAATGGCGCCGGCGCTGCCAACACCTCCGGTTAGCCAGCGATGTGAACACATGAATATTTCACAAGACCAACTTCCATCCGGAAGAAAATCAATTTGGCAGAGAAAGGAGCTTTCGCTCTAATTCAGATTAGAAAACCTCTGAAATACCAGACATTTTCTTGCACTTTTGTTGCGTGTGTGTGTGTGTTGGGAATACTGGCATATTGCATCCTTATCTGCATGTAATACACATGGCTGCAAGCGGCAAATTTATTTTTCGTGCCATGCTCTCCGACGCACCTGGGCGATCGTCCTCTTGGGATGGCTAACAATAGGGCAGTCGACTGTGCCTGCAGCAAATTAAACCACTTCATTAATTCACAACCCCACAGTGATTTAATTCTGTTTTTCACACTGTGAAACAAATCTTCCCGGACTGTTTGCTACCAAAAAAAAAAACAACAAAAAAACAGAGGCCAAAACGGAAAATGAGGCAACAATCCGTCATTTAAAGGTTGTGCCAGAAAGAAAGATACAATAGATGTCGAGTGATAAGCTGTGGCGTAACTACAGTACAGATTTCAAAGTTGCATTTTAATTCCAGGAACTTAATTTTGCTATTTTTTTTCTCCAGCAGAAACGGTAAGTGCATCCGCTCTCAGCTTCAATTACTGCAGAAAATCCCTTCTGCCAGAGTGCTGGAGAGCAGCGTTAGAGATCCTCATTGCGTGGCCGCTGCGCGCCGGTCATTAGCTTCCCACTGGGTGCAGGAGCACGCATGGTCTCCCAAGCAGCCAGACGACTCGGCAGCCTCTTTCACTCCGCAAGCACCCTCTCCACTCCACACGGCATGCAAATCCCCCGCTGAAGCTCCTGTATTAAATCCGGCATATTAAAACCGCCTCCTATGGAAACAAACCTGAGCCTGGATGGTTCCCCTGCTAACACTCTACCTTTTTTTTTTTCTGTGTTAACGTTAAAATTAACAGCATGTTAACAGAATTTCTGCTGTTATAAGTCGTAACTGCGGCGCTAATGACTAAAATGTAGCGCCTGATTTCACATCTTGTGTCCGCAGTTTGATTGGAAGTTCGAGCAGATCCGTGCTTTTCTTTTTTCTTTCTTTTTTTGGTGAAGTAAGGTTTAATGTAACGTTTTCTTTCCGGAGAGGGAGATCAGGCACCGCTCTGCTCACCCAACAGGTTCAAAATTGTCTTTCCCTTTAAGACCTGTGAAGCCATGTTAGCAGTCAGAAGATCCGCGGGAGGCGCGCTCTTCACTGAGACGCCTTACAGTTTGATTCGATTTTCACTCCAACCGAGGCTTGCCAGGGGAATTGATTAATATTCATTTTCATTTGATATTCATGGAGAGACTCCACAACAGTGTTTGTCTGAAATCCAAGAGGGAACACACTGAACACAGAAAACAACAATGGAAAATTAGGGCAACACAATGTGAGCAATGCACACTATTCATAGAAATTCATTTATTTTTGCTTCCCCGAGGATTCAATTTATGGTAAATTGAAAATGATATATGAAAAGTCACCTGCGTGTTGCAAATGAGGCAGGATCAGCAGACCTGTTTGAATGTACTCACACACACACACACACACACACACACACGGATGTGACTGCCACAGAGCTCTTCTGTACTCATAAGAGGAAGGAAACAGTGAAGAGGTGAAAATGATAGACTTTGTCTGCATTCTTATTTGAAGAAGCGATTCTGGCCATTTGAAAAGCGGCGCTGAAAATCTCCTCCAAGCCAGAGAATGAAACCATCTGAAAGGACATGTACTGAAAGCAAAAAAAAAAAAAAAAAAGTTGCAAAGTCAAAAAATCTGCTGTTGAACTGAAGATAATGGTTCTTGTCTTGCCGGTGGTGTTAATGTCACATTGTGAGTGACTCTTTAAAAAATACAGAGAAATTGAGTCACTCTGATTTGTAATTTTAACAGAGCAAAGCTCAGACTGATTTTCAAAAGATATAATACCGGGGTGTCAAACAAAAGCACCACTTGTCAATCCAGTCCTTAATATTCTAGCGCTGGGCTGTGGCCATCTTCATTTTAATATTATTTTTTCATTTTTAAAAACACAACCTTATAACTTGCAATCACAAAACTTTCCCAGGATCCTGTGAAATTTTAACAAGATCTCTGAAATCCTGAAGTAAGACTTTCTGCTGATCCTTAAACCAACATTGTTTTTAATGTGTCAAAGTTACTCAAGAGTTCAAGACAGCTTTTCTTTTTCATTGTCTTAAGAGAGAGAAAAAAAATATAATAGGAATTTTGATATATTTTACTGAAACTTCAATACAGTTGATGGCATGTAAAGCGTTAGACTTCTGTATTCTCATGACTGCTTTCATAACTCCTTTAGTAATCAGGAACTTTCTTTTAATTGAAAAAAAATGTGCCAATCAGAATGAACTCTTTCATTTCACTGTAAGATTCCAGGAAACAAAGTCAGGATTGACTGAAACATCGAGATATTGGTTCATTTTCAGGGCAAACATTGAGACTCAAGCATGTTTTCTGGCACTGCTGAAGTCTTGATGAGCTTTATTGTGGCCGACTGAATAGATATATTTAAAACAGACTATCATCATTGAGTTAAGACAGTCATCCTTTTTTGAAAGCTCATTATAACAGGTTCCGATTTCAGCCTGATTGATTCAAACCAGATGCATCCATCCATCTTCCCTCCCACATCGTCCACTTGGGTGAGCAGCAGTAGCCTGGAGGGCAAAGAAGTCCAGACATTTCTGTTCGCCACGTCTTCTAAGGAGATCCCAAGCCTATTCCATACTGACAGAGAAATAAACCCTCCAGTGGATCGCCAGCCGACCACCCGGCCTCATAATTAGTGCCCAAACCGCATCACCTCAATCCTCCAATGTGGAAGAGGAGCAGTTCTACATGCTTCCAAATCCAAATATTAAAAGGCAATAAATCACAAGTTTCCATACCGAGAAGAGATGCATCCAGTTGGGAATAGTGCTGTGAAATTCTAAATATCCATCTGGGAAATCAGTGAATTATTCGAGCCAGGCACTTGCCATTGATTTGTCCACCATCCTTCAAAAAGCGAAGGGGGAAGTCTGCGCTCTTGTTCATTTTGTCAGACTTCATTTGTTTTCAATGGAGGAGACTCATATCCATCCACTCTGCTGAGCTTCAGCTGCAGGCTGTCGGATTTTATAGCCTCTCAACTCCCCTGTGAGGAGATCACAGCTCTACGTGAGAGCACCAGATACTGCCTGCAGTGTGCACTTCCAAATACGGAACACCAACCAAACTGTGGAGTAATGATCAGTCCCCTGAACAAAAGAAAAACAAAGGGAACTCTTATTTTTTGTGCTGTTTCATGGGTTGTGTAATAATATTAATGAAATTGTCTCCTATGGGCTTGTAATGCTGTTGTTCATACCAGAGTTTTTTAATAGGTTTGTTGTTCTTGTGTATCCAATAAATGGGAATCAGCCCTCGGCTTGGTGCACTGCAGCCTAAAGCGAGATGTGCTGTATAAACAGCAGAGTAATGAAGAGCAGCTGTTGTAAATATCAGCATCCCCACCTTGACAGATTAGGAGCAGGTAAATGAAAACAAATGAATGGAGCTCCACGCGTTTTCTCTCTGAAATTCCTATTCATTTCGCTGAGATCTGATGCAAGGTTCACCCTCCGTGTGCAAAACACATTATCCATATATACAAAACGACTCGCCTGTTTCACTCACTGTCAACACAGCTGTATGAAAACCAACATGTGTATTTGTCTCCATCATGGAAGAGTGGATGCAGTGACATGACGAGCAGCCCGATGCATTTCAGGATGGAATAAGAAAATCCAAGGGGTTGTGCTGGCTTTTTTCTTTCTTTTAAGGGTGATATACTTGAACAATATCACAGAAAAATGTCCATTTTATTTATCCAATTTCTCAGCAGATGCAGTATTCCTCTGTGGGGGAAACTAAGTACCCCCTTGGCCTGACTAGCTGGTATTACATCCTTTAGAAGAAGTAGCTTTTTAAGCATTTTTTTCATCATTGTCCAACAGTTTCACTGAATTACATCAGTCTTTGACCATTCTGGATCTTTTAATCGAGAATTTATTCACTTCAATGCCATTTATGTTCCCAACTTTCTGTCTCCTAAACGTTTGAATGCACAGTTCAGAGTGAACCTGCAGGTGTGCATCTTCCACCATCACATGTATTATTAATATTATCACTGAGGAAACACCATTCGTCTCTCTTAGGTCCTGCTTTGTGATGCTGCTGCAATCCTTTAAAGACTCTCTGTAGCTTTGTCCATAGGCTTGTAGGAAAACTTGTGTCATATCCAAAGAGGAGATTAGATTTTGTATTATTTTTATACATGATGTTTTGTCACGGTATTTGCACGTTCGACCTTTTCTTCCTGTTTTTCTATCATACCTTCATTTTCTTGTTATCTCTGTTTCAGTCTGTCTGTGTTAACTGGTTCCAACCTGCATGATAATTTCCCTATAAAAACAGTTTGATAGAGTGATTCAGCCGTGACGAATGGCTCCTGCACATTGCTGATGATCACAGCTCGTTCTCAGTTCTGTTCCCGCTGCTGGACCACTTTCCATCAGTTGGGCCTCCACATGTCTGGCAGGTGTGTGTGCCGGTGTGTGTGCTGGTGTGTGTAATGAAGCACCAATGGGGTTGATTCTGTGGCCTTCCACTGTACTCTGCACTGGTGACGCTGCACTGCTGTTCAACCGCTCATTTACACTGATAATTAACAGTCACCTGAGTAAGTGTGGGTAATGTTACCCCTGTTTGTTTGGTTTTTTTTTTACATGGAATTTTCTCCGTTTTGCCACAATTGCATCAACAGCAACCATTCCTGTGTGGTGGATAGCTGTAATACAAACTAACATTTGAAGCTCAGTTGAAGTGTGCATTCTTCACAGTGCCGGTGATAGGAGCCAGACTCTGTTTTGTTGTGGTTGTCCTACAGCAAAGAAGCTGGAATCCATGGGTCATGAGATTAACTGGATTCTCTTTAAACATGGAAACTCTACTAACATGTTGCATCCTTGCATCAGCCGACAAATGACTCCAGGTCTGCATTTCATGCTGTAATGGAAAGCATTCTGTAATGTACTCCCGACCTGTTTATGGTGATTACATTTCTATTCTGCAAAAGCTCTCAGGATATGCTAATTTCTCCTGCTTTGTGAAGGAAGCCATCGAACTCGGTGCTCAAAGTGTGTACTGCTTCATTTGATAAGAGTGTTTGAGGAGCTCTGTCAAGTCAGAGTGAATCTGAAAGAGAAGGCAAACGAGCAGATTCACAAAGTCCCGTGGAGGAGGTGACAGCCAATCTCCTTGTTGTCTCCTGAAACTCAGACTAAATCCGTCCATCTATTCAACATCACGGTGGGCGTGAGTCTGGTGCACAGCCTGGACAGACCGCTGGTCCATCACATATCAAACACAGTGAGGCAGACATTCACAAGCATGGAACATTTTAGAGCCATTGTTTCATGTCAAACGTGGACTGTGGAAGGTAACCAGTGGTGTATTGGTCTCAGACACAGTTACACACCTTTCACTTCTTTTAAAGCAGCCCTTTTTTTTTCTTTCTTCAAGACACCGGCATGTGAGACCCTAAAGCTAGGTTTACACTGGAACGATTCTGTGGCACGCATTGCCACGAACCGAGTCACAAACTACTTGTACAGTGATGTGACATGGTGTGAAGTGTGCGTAAACCCGTCGTGACTGCGTGCCATGTCGGGACGAAAATTTTGAAATGTTCGAAATTTTGGTCACGACAAAATATCGCGAACGGGCCGTGAACTATGCGCCAACTGTCCGTGAACGCGTCGGGACAATGCGGGAGGACGCGTGCCAGTCGTGGCCACCGACGAGTACCCGGAAAAGGGCCCCATGTGGGGGATTTTCGACACACTGTCATTGCAGCATCAAGTGTAGCGCCTTTAAATTGTCATTGAAATTGACTGATGTCAGCCGTCCGTCGGGGCCCCCTTCAGCTCGGGGCCCTCGGCAGCGCCTGGTCTGCTGCTCTTCAACACAGAGCAGCTGCAGGTACAGGATCTTCTCTTCTCCGCAGTGACGGTGTCTCTGGCATTCAGCAGGTTGTCTGTTCCACAGCAAATCCAACAATGACCCGGGGTTGGGTAAGCCCCCCTTTTACTCGTATATGACGTGCGTAATTGCACGCGCAACCACGTCGTGCCAATGCGGGAAGCTCGTAAACTATGCGCAAACTATGCGTGAATGCGTCGTGAATGCGTCGTGCCAGTTTGCGACACTGACGGGCGCATTCGTGAACTGTCCGTGAACTGGTCATGAACGGTGCGGGAGCCTGCCGGTTCGTGACTCCAGATTGGCACGCCTCGCCACGACAACATTGTGGCAAAAAGTCGTGCAAGTGTAAACCTAGCTTAACCCTATCCTCACATCCAGAGTTGACAATTTCCTCCTGTCTACAGAACACCTTCTAACTGAAGCTAATGCCCTCACTGTGACACTTTGCCGTTTTTGCCACATAGTGAACAAGACCCTCGTGTGTTAACCGCTGAATCTGATAAGGCCACCAAGGCTGCTCGTTTGTGGGTCAGTTTGTGCAAAGAGAGGCTCGGTCTGATAGAAGTAAGTCGTCGCGTGTGAATTAGTAATCATATCAGGCAGCAGTAGAGATTCTGTTTGTCAAGATTCAACTGTGGAAGATGCACACCAACACATAAGCTGACAATCTTAGAAGGAGGCCTGGCTATTTTTAGATCTGCTCTTTAATTTTTTATAAATTGTTTGTGCTGTGTGTGTCGACTGGTTTGAGCTTTCACTGTAGCAGCATTGCAAAGACATTTTCAGAGGGCAGGGCCACAAAATACCAAACAGCCTTGCACAACACAGTGTTGAAATTTCAGTTCTCCTCCCTGGTTGTGTGGGGTATTATGAAACTACATTGCACAATTCTTTTTGTAACAAAAAGAGAAATCTGTTAAATAAACTGTGAGATTCTTGTATTAAAAAAAAAAGAAATCACACTTTATTCATCCTATTAAGGAAACTTTTAAGCCTTTAACCCATCCTGTTCATAATTACCCTTCAGCAGGCACAGGGAGCAGTGGGCTGCAGGAATGCAGCACCGGGAGCAGCTGGGGGTCCAGCGTCTTGCTCAGGGGTTCGCAGAAGTAACCTGATGACAATGACATAAAGACCTGTGAACTTAAGCTCACTTCTACGTAAACCTTCAATAAAACCTTGGTCTACAGGCAGAAGTTACCACTGAGCACCTGAACCAAGGTCATTTCCATCTCTGTAGCTACTGTTAAAGGAGAGTGCGCCGCACACGGCTTCTCTTCAGACCAGGGTTGACTTTAGGGGATTTGTGGTGAAGGGGGCAGCCTAACCCTGCCTTGCCCCAGCTTTCCCCTCATGCTCCCGCCCAGATCCAGATCACCTGCTCCTCACCGATGACCAGGAACCGATGCTATGAACAGGGCGGGATGATGAGTCGTCGCTCCTCGGGTGCCACTGTGGCCTGGATGAAGATTCTTGGTGATTCTTTACATGCAGTCAGCACTGATATGTATGATGTACCAAACCACTGCTTGTTTAGAAATACTGAGCAGCACAGTCTGGGTCTGGCCCTTCTTCTCCTCGTGCTTTTTATCCTGTCATTAGCAAACAATGTCTTGTTTGCTTGTCTATCTTTTAAATTACAGGGTTTTTGGTCGTGCAACTTCAGTCCATATCCTCTGATAATTTTGTTAGCTGTCTGTTTCTATCACAGGAATTACAGTCACAGGGTCGCCTTTTTTTTTTTTTTTTTTTTTTTTTTTTTTGTAATCAAGGGGTGGGGGTCTAATTTGACTCCCTAAAGAATCAAGATTCAGTCACTGGAAAATATACAACAAAGGCGACAGGAGTCTGTTTTTGTCTATGTGATCCTCAGCACTGAGATATTTAAGGCAAACACTGACGTCTGTGATCCATGTTCCATGTACTCTGCTTTTAGTCCTTTTTACCCTATTTGTGGACATTTTGATATTTTTGTTTGGCAGTTGGACTGACTTAGATCAAGGTGGATGGATTTTTGTTGTGAGATGCCTTTTTTTTTTTCTGTTCCTCTTTATCATGCTTTAAAAGAACTCTATATAATGGCTTGAAAAATCAAGCATTACTCCGTTGTTGTTAATCTTTTGAAAAGCAGGTTTTTCAGTATGACTGCAGTGAAACAAGTGCACCGCGCACAGGATGTGACTGTCATTTCAATTAGCATTTTATTGTTGCATAAATTTGTTTGTGTGTGAAAGGGGAACCCAGCTTGTTGATTTGACATTTTGAGAGGCTCTTGGTGTCATCTCAGCTGGTAGAAACATCCAAACAAGACCCCACAAGCACAGCTATACCAAAGTATTTTTCAAGAAGTCAAATGTACAACATGCTGCCTGTCTCTATTTTTAGGGGTCATATCTAAAAATTCAGTGTTGTCACTTTATGCACTGCACAGTTGGGTGAATTTATCTTTCAATTAATCGTAGGAGGGGAGTTTTTATTCAACCTATATTGATGAAGTGTTTTTAAGAAGAAACCCCTCTGCACCTGTGGCCTTTCTTGCACCAATCCCGTGCATGAAAAAGTTGTTAACTGGAGACAAAATAAATGAAGTCAAACCTTGGTTTCTGAATTAATTTGCCCCTGAAAAAAAGTTCTCAAATCAAATATTAGTTGTACGAAACATGACAAAATGCATTCATCTGTTCCTGAGAGACTGTATTTTTGAATTAAAAAAAAATAAATTAAAAACAAAAAAAAATATATATATATATATATATATGTGTGTGTGTGTGTATATATATAATTTTATATAATATGTATATATATATATTATATATATATATATATATATATATATATATATATATATATATATATATATATATATTATATATACATACATAATCTAAACTTGATTTCAACACAACTGGAGAAGAATTATTTGTGTTGATGAAGGTCTTATTTGAGACGTGGGTGCCATTATCCTGCTTCCATATTTTCTCTGGTTCACCTTTGTGGTTTTGGTTATTATTATCTTTTTTTTCTCCTTTCCAGTTTCATAGGCTTTCCTTGGTCTTGCAGTGGTTGGGGCAAAAAAAAGAATGGTAACACTTTACTTGAAGCCCCCCTGCCATAACACATTATAAGTACATTCATAAAGCATTATAATGCCATTATAACATGTGTAGCTGTAGTTATAAACATTCATAGATGATCACAATGCCAGGACCAAACCCTAACCCTAACCCTAACCTAATCCTATGCTGTATACTGCTGTATAGTGAGTTATAAAGCATTGTGATCATGTATTAGTGTTTATAACTACTTATAATGTGTTATAAAGAGGGGCTTCAAGTAAAGTGTTACCAAAAGAATATTTCCAAAATCAAGGTGTGGAGTGTGTGTTGGAAGAAAGTGCAGTGACTGACTGGTATCGTGATGACATGCCCAACTCAGAAATTCTGTTTGTGAACCAATTTGTTTAAAAAGTGAAGCGAGGTTGACAGTATTCTGTTTTAAAGTCCACACTGACAGCGTCCAAACTGTCCGTCGCTCCTTAAGCCCTCATGTAAAATCCGCTCATCACGCCTGCTTCTTCCACGCTGACTTCGGTTTGTGGAGGCCGCGCTGCAGGAGGCGGAAGCAGAGGCGAGCATCCATCGCCTGATGCTGGCTCACTCCCCGTGTTGTGCCTCCACTCGTGATGGAGAATGATCACACCTCCACTGCATTCAAGTTAATCGCACACACCATTAGCCGCAGCTTATCCAAGCCAGCAGCTCCCATAATTTACTCAACTGTATAGTGTCGAACACAATAGCCTGATGTTACACTTGTTTAAGGACTCACAATACATCTAACTCGGCGTCCTCGTTACAGACTGCTCCGGCTGTTACTCACTCATCACCAGCAGAAACGCGCTGTGGCATTGTTTCTCTGAGGGGAGGGGTCATCTGCGGGCTGACGACTGTTACTGATTAGATTAGATCAGATTGGAGCAGACAGCTTCATTAATCCCCAGGAGCAACTAATTCGCTCCAGATCACAAACAACCAACTTTCAAACAGACTAAAAGTGACGCCATTAAAAGCCACTTGTGACACGATTACTGCCAAGAAGTCAGCATGCCCTCCAGATTCACCATCCACATTTGAGTTTTCATAATCAGCTTGATTCAAAAAGCTTTTGAGGCATCTCTTGTCACATAATGAATTTTCAAAGCTCAATAATGCAGAAGTAATGCAGTGTAATCCTGAGCAGCTTTTTCTTCCTTGTTTTTGTGGCCTTCCAGTTGGCCTACAGATAAGAGGCAATCCGCACATAACTTTGCTACTTTGTCTGTTTTAAAAGTTGTGTACCCAGAATGCACCCTGCTTGCCTCACACTAAGTAGTCAATTAAGATTTGAAAGGCAGATTTATGACGCTTTTGAAATATTATTTTCTAAGACTTAAAAAATGGTCTTTCTTAAAGGATGATACCTAAAGCAGTGATTCTCAACCACTGGGTCCAATGGTGGGCCGCAAGGGCCAACTAATGCCACGTGAAAAACTTTCAGTCCGGCATCTGTGGGCCGTGAGGCCTGCGGTGCTGCAACACAGCATCCCACCACTTGGCGTCATTCGGAAGAAGAAGCCAGATGTAAACATTCTACTGAAGTCCTGAAAATGTTTTGAGAACAAAAAAGAAAAAAAAAGGATAAAAGTGATGCCACACCCTCTTCAAAGGTAAAACCTGTGCTTAAGTACAACTCTGATCTTTTTAATTCGGCTTTGTGAATGGAAGTCGTGAGAGCCCAGTGTGTACAGTGTGAGCTAACGCTACAGCCGACGGAGCACTGGAATTGTCAAAACTAAGGCAGCAAAAAAAACTGAACATCCAAAGTTAATTGGAAAGCCTATGGGTGTTTTTAAGAGCAGAGAATATGGGCTACAAATGTCTTGGGATATTTCTGTGAAACTCTTTCTCTCGTTCACAACAACACACCTGTGAGAGATAAGATTCTTTGCCAAAGAGCCACTGGAGGCTGAACTGAGACTGACGCTGTCTCCCATTCCTCCCACACTGGACCTTACTGGTCTGAGAGTCTGGTCCAAATGTCTCAATAAGAGCATGATAATCTTAAAAAAGACTGTTGTGACTGTTTGCAATGCTCAGTTGTCACAGATTTGTAGTTTGTTGAGAATCTGAGTTTTTGGAGAGCAGAGGTGAGACTGCCAAATTGTCACATTCATCAGAAGGTTAAAAAGTAATATGGTATATTTTAATTGCCCTTTATTGAAATTTCATTTACAGTTTATTTTTTCATTAGAAACTTAGAAATGATTTTTATTTATTCTATTACTGCATAATTGTATTTATCATGATTTCTCTTCGGGTTTTTGAGTATCTAAGTCAGAATATTTGGGGATTTAATTTTTTTCCTCAATAATATTGATTCCCTTTTTATATTTGTTCTTGTACCAACTCTATTGTTATAATTGCTCACTTGTTATGAGTAGTTATACGTCAGGGACTCTCATTCCTGGTCCCCGAGGTGTCCTACATGTTTCAGCTCTCTCCCTCAGTGAGGAGTCTTCATTGCAATCAGGTGTGTTGCACCTGGGAGAGAAACCACATCTGGAGGACCAGGACTCAGGAGCTCTGTGTATGAGCAAGTTTTCATCGAAGGCATAAAAAAATATCTTTAAGGTGATCACAGTTAGACTGATCATCCATGTTACAAGGTTTTAGCTAGTTAAACTCTAAGTGGATTTGATTTAGATTTATTGAATACAAACAGGGTGGGAGGTTTATTTTAAAATTGTAATCCAGTACAATTACAAGTTACTTGTCAAAAAATCTAATCAGTAACTAACTCTAATTACTTCAGTTAAAAAGTAACTTACCAGATTACTTTTAGATTAATTCACCAGCAAAAATAAAGACATAGACAGATACAAATACAAATACAATGTGTCATCCTCACAGTGTAGTGACAGCTCTACACAGTAAACACTAAATAGTCCATGAGCCAAGGCCCCAAAAAGGGTGTGTCGGTACCATTTTGAGGGATTAATTTTCATAGTGATTTTCATGAAGGTGCACATCTCTAGTGCTGGAAAATGTGTGATAGCCTTCAATCCACGGTAGTTTTTAGGAGCTATCATCAGTTAAACCAAAGAAAGTCAGCTCGGCCGAGCAAGCTCACAGACCCGGCTTCCGCCTGACATTTTAGCAATATCTCTGGAACGGAAAGTGTTAGAAACTTACTTCTTTCTATTTCAAAAACTAGACAGTTACAACTTTACAACAAGCTATCCTGCAGCCTTCTATGCCTTCTGGAAGTTGTACAAAATCCTGGTAAATATCGTTAAAATTTTTGAAATCAAAAAAAGTTGATTTTCTTTTTTGATTTTCTATATACGTTAGAAACCAAATATGATAGATACTTACCGTTTGCTTTGTTGGAATCTATAGCTTTCTAGCTTTCAAACAAGCCCACCCATGGGTTTCTACTCCACCTGGAGGCTACGTAACATTGCGTTAAATTTTTGTCATAAATTGTGAATCTAACCCTCATGTCAAATGGAAGTAAAGGGACAAGAACATCTGATTTATTTTTCTTTTTATATATATTTTATATAATATTATTTATTTATTTATTTTTATTTATTTATTTATTTCCTTTAATTATATCTAAATTACTTTCAGGGCTATTCTCTTATTGTCTTTCTGTCTCTGTTTAGTTATATGCTGTCATACCAATGTTCCCCCTCAGTCCCTGCGCCTTCGGGTCAGGGACAGGTACCTCACTGTTGTCTTGGCTTACGGGCCGAGCAGCAGTGCAGAGTACCTGACCTTCTTGGAGTCCCTGGGAGGGGTGCTGGACAGTGCTCCGACTGGGGACTCCATTGTTCTACTGGGGGACTTCAACGCCACGTGGGCAGCGACTGAGACCTGGAAGGGGGTGATTGGATCGCACGGCCTCTCTAATCTGAACCCAAGTGGAGTTCTGTTATTGGACTTCTCTGCTAAGAACAGTTTGTCCATAACTAACACCATGTTCGAGCACAGGGGGGTCCATAAGTGCACTTGGCACCAGGACACCCTAGGTCGGAGGTCGATGATCGATTTTGTTGTCGTGTCATCTGACCTCTGACCTCGTGTCTTGGACACCCGGGCGAAGAGAGGAGCAGAGCTGTTAGCCGATCTCCACCTGGTGGTGAGTTGGATTCGCTGGCGGAGGAGGAAACCAGACAGACTTGGCAGACCCAAACGTGTTCTGAGGGTCTGCTGGGAACGTCTGGTGGAACCCTCTGTCAGGAGGGTTTTCAACTCCCACCTCCAGGAGAGCTTCTCTCATGTCCCGAGGGAGGCGGGGAACATTGAGTCCAAGTGGACCATGTTCTCCATGTTCTCCACCAACGTTGTTGAAGCAGCTGCCCGGAGCTGTGGTCGTAAGGTCTCCGGTGCCTGTCGTGGCGGCAACCCCCGAACCCGGTGGGGGCACCGGAAGTAAGGGCTGCCATCAAGCTGAAGAAGGAGTCCTATCAAGTCCTGCTGGCTCCTGGGACTCCAGAAGCAGCTGACAGGAACCGGCAGGCCAAGCGAACTGCAGCCTGAGTGGTTGTGGAGGCAAAAACTCGGGTCTGGGAGGAGTTCAGGAGGACATGGAGGGACTATCGGTCGGCCTTGAAGAAATTCTGGCAAACCGTCCGGCGCCTCAGGAGGGGAAAGCAGGTCTCCACTAACACTGTTTACAGTGGAGGAGGAGCTGCTGACCTCAAATGGGGATACTGTTGGACGGTGAAAGGAATACTTCGAGGACCTCCTCAATCCCGTCGCCATGTCTTCCATGGAGGAAGCAGAGGCTGAGGTCTCAGAGGTGGACTCATCCATCACCCTAGCTGAAGTCACCGAGATGGTTGGTAAGCTCCTCGGTGGCAAGGCACCGGGGGTGGACGAGATTCGCCTTTAATACCTCAAGTCTCTGGATGTGCAGGGACTGTCTTGGTTGACATGTCTCTGCAACATGGTGTGGCGGTCGGGGACAGAACCTCTGGACTGGCAGACCGGGGTGGTGGTCCCCCTGTTTAAAAAGGGGGACCGGAGGGTGTGCTCCAACTATAGGGGGATCACACTCCTCAGCCTCCCTGGGAAAGTCTATTCCAGGGTACTGGAGAGGAGGATTCGACTGATAGTTGAACCTCGGATTCAGAAGGAACAACGCGGTTTTCGTCCTGGTCTTGGAACACTGGACCAGCTCTATACCCTCCATAGGGGCTCGAGGGCTTGTGGGAGTTGGTGTTCGACCGTGTCCCTCGTGGTGTCTTGTGGGGGTTGCTCCGGGAATACGGAGTCCGGGGCCCCTTGTTAAGGGCCGTCCGGTCTCTGTATGACCGGAGTAGGAGTTTGGTCCACATTGCCGGCAGTAAGTCGGACCTGTTCCCGGTGCATGTTGGACTCCAGCAGGGCTGCCCTTTGTCACCAGTTCTGTTTATAATCTTCATGGACAGAATTTCTAGGTGCAGCCAGGGGCCGGAGGGGCTCCGGTTTGGTAGTCACAGAATTTCATCTTTGCTTTTTGCAGATGATGTTGTCCTGTTGGCTTCATCGAACCCGAACCTACAGCATGCACTGGGGCAGTTCGCAGCCCAGTGTGAAGCGACAGGGATGAGGATCAGCACCTCCAGATCCGAGGCCATGGTCTTCGACCGGAAGAAGGTGGCTTGCCCCTCCAGGTCGGTGGAGAGACTCTGGCCCAAGTGAAGGAGTTTAAGTATCTCAGGGTTTTGTTCACGAGTGAGGGAGGATGGAGGCGGATTGACAGGCGGATCGGTGCAGCGTCTGCAGTGATGCGGTCGTTGTATCGGTCGGTTGTGTTGAAGAGGGAGCTGGGCCGAAAGGCGAAGCTGGATTTACCGGTCAATCTACATTCCCACCCTCACCTATGGTCATGAACTTTGGGTCATGACCGAAAGGACAAGATCCCGGATACAAGCGGCTGAAATGAGCTTCCTCCGTAGGGTGTCTGGGCGCTCCCTTAGAGATAGGGGGAGGAGCTCAGTCACCAGGGAGGAGCTCGGAGTAGAGCCGCTACTCCTCCACATCCAGAGGAACCAGCTGAGGTGGCTCAGGCATCTGGTTAGGATGTCTCCTGGACGCCTCCCTAGGGAGGTGTTGCGGGCATGTCCTGCCGGGAGGAGACCCTGGAGAAGACCCAGGACATGCTGGAGAGACTATGTCTCTTGGTTGGCCTGGGAACGCCTTGGGATCCTCCCAGAGGAGCTGGAGGAAGTGTCTGGGGACAGGAAGTCTGGGAAGCAACAGGGAAGCAAATAGACTGAAATGCACAGACATGTGCAGGCAGCCAGACTGTGAAAACCAAGCATGTGCTTCAGACAGTGATGATGTTGACAACGAGAACGGGGATGAAGAAGAAATCGACAGTGATTCCTACTAGATGTGAGAAGTGTATGATGTGACCTACCACAAAGCATAGATTACAGTGATCTAAAAATATGCATGTTCTCTAATTTTTTTGGTATTCCTTGTGTAAAGGGTTGAGTTCGCATAATGTCTAAATAAAAAAAAAAAAGTCAATAAAATGCTATTGTTCATGTTCCTTTCTCAATAACAGCATTGAAATAATCAATTTTCTGGAAAACTATTCACAATTCATTTATGTATTAAAAAAAAGATAATGTTGGCATTTTTGCGCAAATATTATTAATGACAGAATATTTATTATTTTTTTCCTCCTAATTATGTCAATAATCCACAACAACATTTCAAACAATAAGTTTAATAGGAAAAGTCGGCTCATAAGTGTGAAACTTAATTTTGTTTAAGATTCACAATTCATGACAAATTTTCAATGCAATGTAACACGGCCTCCCGGAAGAGTAAGAAGCCATGGGTGGGCTTGTTTGAAAGCTAGAAAGCCATAGATTCCAACAAAGAAAACAGTAAGTGTCTATCATCTTTGGCTTTTAACGTATAGAAAATAAGAAAGAAAATCAACTTTTTTGATTTTGAAAAATTTGAACAATAATTACAGGGATTTTCTACAGCTTCCAGAGAGTGTAGAAGGCTGCAGGATAGCTTGTTGTAAAGCTGTAACTCTCTAGTTTCAGAAATAGAAAGAAGTAAGTTTCTGACGCTTTCCGTTCCAGAGATATTGCCAAAATGTCAGGCGGAAGCTGGGTCCGTAAGCTTGCTCGGCCGAGCTGACTTTCTTTGGTTTAAGTGATGATAGCTCCTAAAAACTACCGTGGATTGAAGGCTATCACACATTTTCCAACACTAGAGATGTGCACCTTCATGAAAATCACTATGAAAATTAATCCCTCAAAATGGTACCGATTTGCCCTCCGGCTCATGTACTACAGGTGGAGATCGGCTAACAGCTCTGCTCCTCTCTTCGCCCGGGTGTCCAAGACACGAGGTCAGAGGTCAGATGACACGACAACAAAATCGATCATCGACCTCCGACCTAGGGTGCCTGGTGCCAAGTGCACTTATGGACCCCCCTGTGCTCGAACATGGTGTTAGTTATGGACAAACTGTTCTTAGCAGAGAAGTCCAATAACAGAACTCCACTTGGGTTCAGATTAGAGAGGCCGTGCGATCCAATCACCCCCTTCCAGGTCTCAGTCGCTGCCCACGTGGGCGTTGAAGCCCCCAGTAGAACAATGGAGTCCCCAGTCGGAGCACTGTCCAGCACCCCTCCCAGGGACTCCAAGAAGGTCAGGTACTCTGCACTGCTGCTCGGCCCGTAAGCCAAGACAACAGTGAGGTACCTGTCCCTGACCCGAAGGCGCGGACTGAGGGGGGAACATTGGTATGGCAGCATATAACTAAACAGAGACAGAAAGACAATAAGAGGAATAGCCCTGAAAGTAATTTAGATATAATTAAAGGAAATAAATAAATAAATAAATAAATAAATAAATATTATATAAATATTATATAAAAAGAAAATAAATCAGATGTTCTTGTCCCTTTACTTCCATTTGACATGAGGGTTAGATTCCAATTTATGACAAAAATTTAACGCAATGTTACGTAGCCTCCAGGTGGAGTAGAAACCCATGGGTGGGCTTGTTTGAAAGCTAGAAAGCTATAGATTCCAACAAAGCAAACGGTAAGTATCTATCATATTTGGTTTCTAAGTATATAGAAAATCAAAAAAGAAAATCAACTTTTTTTGATTTCAAAAATTTTATAACGTATTTACCAGGATTTTGTACAACTTCCAGAAGGCATAGAAGGCTGCAGGATAGCTTGTTGTAAAGTTGTAACTGTCTAGTTTTTGAAATAGAAAGAAGTAAGTTTCTAACACTTTCCGTTCCAGAGATATTGCTAAAAATGTCAGGCGGAAGCCGGGTCTGTGAGCTTGCTCGGCCGAGCTGACTTTCTTTGGTTTAACTGATGATAGCTCCTAAAAACTACCGTGGATTGAAGGCTATCACACATTTCCAGCACTAGAGATGTGCCTTCATGAAAATCACTATGAAAATTAATCCCTCAAAATGGTACCGACACACCTTTTTGGGGCCTTGGCTCATGGACTAAAATGCTCTGAGTGTTCTGAACTCTGCTGAACTCTGTGTGTTCAGCCCCAATTAATACCAACAACATGACCTTTGACCTCTAAACTACTGAGAATCTGACTTTCTTTCTTTATGACTCAAGATCAGCTCCATCAGTTCAGACTGTGTTCCTCTAGTTCTACAGTCCAGCAGCACCAGGAGCCGCATTGACAGTGTTAACACACATTTATATTATATATACTCAGTCTGCTGTGTAGCTGTACTGCTGCAGTGAGGAGCAGGGTTTGTGTTCAGGTATGCCATGCAAAGTATTTTTTCAAGAGTTCAGAGTTGATTCATTCCTCAGTGACAGAAGGAAACATGCAGTCTCCAGTAAATCCTCCGTACAGGCTGAAGATATTATTGCCTCCATCAGATTCTTCTGAGTTCAGCCTGGTGAGGCTGTGGTTCTCAGCAGCAGGTTACTGACAGGTTAGCAGGTTACTGACAGGTTAGCAGGCTAATAACACTTTAGCTTCACTGTCAGTTCAGGTGTGTTTCATACCTGTAGATGTGTCTTCAGGTTTGATGAGTCCCTGGATGTTGAGCCCATTTTCCCAGCTGGGAGGCAGAATTTATAATGTACAGAGAAGTTCTGGGCCTCATCTGACTTAAATGCAAAATTATGTCTGAGTTTCCAGCCAAAGAATGAGTTTCTCTCTGGAGAGCAGCCATGACTCCAGCAGCAGGTGGTAAAATTCATGGCAACGCGGGTTGTTTCATTCACGGTTAAACATATCAGTAGAGCAGGAGGCTGCTCCAAGACAGCGGTCGATGCGGCGTCTATCATTTATATATATATATATATATATATATATTATATATATATATATATATATATATATAATATATATATAAGTATACACACACACATCTATTGTTTCTAGATTTATGATGTGGCGGTTGGTGCCGTAAAGTGCCGTAAAATGTCACAATGTCTGTACACGGTGCGGATGTCTGTTGTAATTCTGGTATATTCCGTCTGATTTTCAAAAGTAATCCGCTCAGTAATCCGTGTTTTTATCAGAAGTACCTGTAATGAGATTACATGTTTTTTGTGTGTACTGTAACGGATTACAGTTACAATTTTTTTGTATCCTGATTACGTAATGCCGTTATATGTAATCCATTACTCCCAACCCTAAATCAAACGACGACTGGGATCAGTTGAAATGAAAGTGTTAATATTTAAATTGGCCTTGGGCCAATTTGTACTGAGAAAACTGGGCTCAGAGGTCAAAAAGTTGAGAACTCCTGACAAGAGAAGTCTGTGCTTGTTAACTGCTCATCAGTAATATTTATTGTGATCTTGAGTGTATTGCTAAACCAATGGCAAGTGAAATAAGGACAAAAAATAAGAAGTGTGTTGTTATTTTCCAAGAGACAGCTGTGGATGATGTTGACCACCTTTTTCACCAAGAAAAGATGTTTTAATTTGTGAAGAGTGTGATATCGGTTAATGATATAGGTTAAATGTGAGAGGGAGGTGAAGCACAGGTGTGCCTCATCTGGAGGGTGATTGGCTCCCTCCCATATGAAACAGGAAGACTCTGGGTGATAGACAGGGAATCAAGATGGTGGAGGGCAATGCTGACTATGAAATTATCAAAAAATGTATAGATTTTTTTTTGTCTGGTTTGATGGTCTGATGGTGAGAATGTCACTCTGCCTTGAAGGCCTCCTTTACCAACAACACTTTCAAGTGGAAACAGAAAACATTGGTTGAATTATGGGTGTTGGTGCTCAGAGCCACTGGAAACACAACTTCTTGAAAATGCACTGATTCCATCTCCACATGCACATGCATTAGTAACAAATGTTGTGACTCCTAATCCATTTTCTCCTGGGACTTGGTAGTTTTAGGGTTGAGCGTCACCTGGAATAGAAATCCAACTTCGTCTTCTGTTTATGCGAATATCAGAGTTGAAAACAAACAACACCCACGAGTGGTCCCTACATGAAGATGTTGCTGTGGGCCCACAGAACTTTTCTGGTACAAAAATGCAAAAACGATGCATTTTCACTTCGTTGTGTAAACGGAGCCTAATACAAACTTACTCCTATCTGCCCTCATTGTACCACGTCATATATACGTTGAGACAAGAAAACACAGTTTGTATCCATGATCTTATGCAGAAGTGTGGCGATAACAGGCCTTGTTTTTATCTGCACTAGCCACCCCACCCTGCTAAGCTCTGGTGTGTCACTGTAGGTTATCACATTCAGGACGGTCTACCAGTTGTTATCTGGATATTGCTGGGTGGCAGGCACAGCGCTGCGTGTCTCATGTTTGTTTAAATGAATCTAAGGGCAGTGTTTTATCCTACACCATTAATCCCCTATGTGTGCAATGCCGACGGAGGTTTTGCCTCACTCAAGTTATTTAAGCTGCAAGCGCAACGTCTCATGTCAGCACACGCCTGGATTGAAACTTTAAAGACAAAGGCTCTCCCAAGAGATCACTGTCATGACAGCCGAGGACATTTGATGTACGATGCGGCCATAAATAATGGAAAAATAGTAATAATAACGGTAGATTCGCATAACTTTGCATGACAGCAGCGGCGCATCTGTCACTGTTTGCAGTGTAAACCTACCTGGCTCTCCTCCAACTCGGTCCCCACCGGCTGTCGCCGCACGTGACTCACGTTCGATGTAACGTACATTTGCTGCTCCGCTGTGCAAGTTATGACTTCTGAGGCATCGAGTGGGAAGCATGTGCAGATGTAGGCATATTTATCCCCAGGTTCCAAAAACCTTCATCCTGGTTGTTGGAAAGTAGGACATTAAAAAAAAAAGAAGAAAAAAAAAAAGAGGCCAACAGCTGACTAGCCTGTGGCTGAACATCAAGCACATGGTGGGTCTGCACTTTGTGATGCTGGAGAAGGAGGGACACAGCAGAATTACTCAGTGGACCCATATGATGTTTTTATTATTTCTTTTTTTTTTTTTTTACTTGTGTTACAATGGAAGGGAAAAACGAGAATGCCACATGTCTACTCAAACACCCAGCAATATTTATTGCACTTCGATCAAACAGATTCAGTACATTTTGTACTGTTTCCACTCAAATTCAGCAATCTTCATTTGGGATAATTTTGTGTTGCACTGGTTGATAGCTTGTGCTGTCTTCCAAATAGAGATTCAATAAATCATTTCTTGCAAATAAAGAATTGAGGGGTTGATTGAATAAATGAAGTTCATGTAAATAGCCTATGTGTATTTTGTGGGTAAATTGGTGAGAACTAAACAATGTGGAAAAAAGACAGGATTTAAACATGAACTTTGCATTCTTAGTCCCTGATTGAGTCAGTATGACCATGGTTACCAAGTTACACGGCATTGAATGTGGCATCCTGCATTTGGCTATTAAAGTGGCTGACAGAATGTGACATTTTCTGACGGATTCTGCCAAGTGAGCTCACAGTTGGCCCAGAAAGTCGGCCTAGGAAAGTCCTAGAGAGCTGTGTGTGGGCTCAAATGAAAGCTGGGGGTCCTCTAAGTGGTGCAGAAGTTGTTTCAAGTGTCTAAGTTGAATTTTGAATATTTTACAGGCCCAGTGCTGAATCTGTCAGTGGCTGACAGATTCCGACATTGCTGACAGATTCTGCAAAGTGAGCTCTAAGTTGGCCTAGGAAAGTCCTAGAGAGAGCTGTGTGTGGGCTCAAATGAAAGCTGGGGACGGACTGAACAATATGACACCCTGTTTCAGTCAGTGACCATTAGTTGCCAAGTTATAGGACTTTGAATGTGGCATCCGGCATTTGGCTAGTACTTTTATGCAAATGAGCTAGAGAGATGTGGGTGGGCCAAAATGAAAGCTGGGGGTCTTCTAAGTGGTGTAGAAGTGGTTTCAAGTCTCTACTTGATTGTCGAATATTTTACAGGCCCAGTGCTGAATCTGTCAGTGGCTGACAGATCCCGACAGTCGCTGACGGATTCTGCAAAGTGAGCTCTAAGTTGGCCTGGAAACATCTAGAGGGCTGGCGGTGGGCTCAAATGAAAGCTGGGGACGGACTGAACCATATGATACCTGCTTCAATCAGTCTGACCATTAGTTGCCAAGTTATAGGACTTTGAATGTGGCATCCTGCATTTGTCTACTTTTATACAAATGAATAGAAGAGATTGGGGATTCTCAAAGTAAAGTTCAGGGACCAACAGAAGTCCTTGAAAGCTCTGGGTTATTTAATAACTATATTATACAAAACAACCTTGCGGCTCGCGCTGATTGACGCAGACAGCGCTGAAGGTAGATAGGGCTGAGTGGCGGGCCCTCCAAGGGGGTTTGCTTTGTCATTGTTTCATAACTGAATCGTAAATGCCCATTGTTGTCGTTTCTGTGTAGTGCACGTATTTAGCACTTGGGGCATCCAGTCTTCAGCCTAAAAGCTGGGGCCCCAGCTAAATGCCTGGTTTGCCTGTTGGCACAGCCCGCCTCTGCATACGTAAATTTGATCAAGTAAAAATTTATATTTTACATCTCTTTGCTTGCAAAACATGTAGTGGTCCTTTGAAAAAAAAAAGTTAGCTGATCAATCTCACAGTCAAAATTTGAGGTAGGGGTGAAAATCTGTAAACACTATTTGCTCATTTTTGCATCATTTGGGTGTAAGTTATGGTTAGCATTTATTAGCCTCGGCCCCATCATGACCTGCCCAGCCTGATTGGCTCTTCTGCCCTCATGCTGCAAACATAGACTTTAAT